>NC_091284.1:23200199-23925199 GCF_032444005.1 Ranitomeya imitator
TATGAGGGGGGCTGCATTATACTCTATCAAGGACCATGGGGAGTGCATTTTACTATTTGTACTATATGGGACCTGCATTATACTGTATTGAGGACTATCTGTACCAATCAGTATCAGTCAGTAAACGCTGCGAGTGGACGTTGCGTACTTGTGCAGCATCCAGATGTTACAGCATAGTGGATTGTTGTGAATTCCGCTCTTGGGCTCCCTCCGGTGGTTGTAAGTGGCACTTTTGTGAGTTCTGCTCTTGGGCTCCCTCTTGTGGTTTCTAGTGGTATGGCTGCTCCTTGGAGTTAGCTGTCATCAGCTGCCTCCACTTATCGTCTCTTCTGCTCGGCTATTTAGGCCTGGCTCTTTCTTCAGCCAGTGCCACTTGTAAATGGTTCCTGGTTGGATTCACATCTCTTTGGAGTTCCCTGTTATCCTGACCAGTTCAGCAAAGCTAAGTTTTTGCTTGCTCTTTTCTGTCCATAGATTGTGGACTTATCCATTCTGTGCTTTCTATGTTCGTCCAGCTTATCAGTGTGAATTAATTCTGTCTTGCTGGAAGCTCTGGGAGGCAGATTTGCCCTCCACACCTTTAGTCAGGTGTGGAGATTTTTTGTAAACTCTGCGAGGATTTGTGTAGTGCTTTATACTGACCGCACAGTATTCCATCCTGTCCTATCTATTTAGCTAGACTGGCCTCCTGTGCTCATCCTGGTTTCATTCTGTGTATGTCTTTTCCCTCTCCACTCACAGTCATTATTTGTGGGGGCTAGTCTATCCTTTGGGGATTTTCTCTGAGGCAAGATAACTTTCCTGCTTCTTTCTTTAGGGGTAGTTAGCTCTTAGGCTGTGACGAGATGCCTAGGGAGAGTTAGGAGCATTCCAAGGCTACTTCTAGTGTTGTGTTGAGCTTAGGGACTGCGGTCAGTACAGTTACCACGTCCTTCAGAGCTCGGTCCATGTTGCTCCTAGACCACCATATCATAACAGTGGATGGGATTTCAAGAAATCCCAGGCCCACTATGTGTGTACAGACGCCTGCGGATTATTATTATTATACATTTATATTATATAGCGCCATTTATTCCATGGCGCTTTACATGTGAATACGGGGCAAATATAGACAAATACATTAAACATGAGCATATAACAAGGCACACGAGTACATAAGGAGGGAGGACCCTGCCCGCGAGGGCTCACAGTCTGCAGGGGGTGGGTGAGGATACACTAAGAGAGGGAAGAGCTGGCTGTGCGGCTGTTCAGTAGGTTGAGGATCACTGCAGGCTGTAGGCTTGTCGGAAGAGATGAGTCTTCAGGTTCTGAAGGATCAGGATCACATGCGGCACGTCTCTCTAGACCACAGCATGTCTATTTATCTTGCGGAGACTGTTGTGAATTCTGCTCTTGCGTTCCCTCCAGTGGTTGTTGGTGGGAATGCAGTTGTCTCTGACTCGCAGTCCTGGCCAGGTGTATCGGATAATTACAATTCTGACTGGGATATTTAGGTGTGCAGGATCCTTTAGCCCTTTCCAGTTGTCAATGTTCCTTGTGAAGTGTTGGATCTCTTTCTGGCTTCTCCTGCTTGCTGCCAAATTCAGCAAAGATAAGTGTTTTGTTTTTGTATCTGTGGCACACTGCTGTGTGCTTGTTTCTGTTTATTCCTGCTCTGTTTGTAGGATTCACTGGAGTTGCAGATTTACGCTCCTACATCTTTTAGTTAGATGTAGGAAGTTTTTTGTATATTCTGCTGTGGATGTTTTTGAAGGGTTTTAATACTGGCCGCACAGAACTCTGTCCTATCTAGCTAGAGTGGCCTCCTGTGCTAGATCCTGTTTTTTCTGCCTGTGTATGTTTTTTCCTCTCCGACTCACCGCCAATATTTGTGGGGGGCTGTCTATCCTTTGGGGATTTTCTCTGAGGCAAGATAGTATTCCGATTTCCATCTTTAGGGGTATTTAGTCCTCCGGCTGTGATGAGGTGTCTAGGTGTGTTAGGTACACTCCACGGCTACTTCTAGTTGCGATGTTAAGTTCAGGATTGCGGTCAGTACAGTGGCCACTTTCTCCAGTGAAAGTTCTCATGCAGCTCCAAGGTCACCGGATCATAACAGGAGACGCGGTGAATCCACACAGTTCAATAAAGACATGCGGAATCACATGCGTTCAATAGCCGGCAGCGGACATGTGCTGCGTCCAAAGCGCTGCCAATTACTGAGCGTGTGCACCTACCCTAAAGAGGCTGGGAAACAAGCGTCGAACGACTCCAGTACTGTCGATCACGCCTGTTTAGCGGCCTGAACTCAGCGCAGGTAAATACACCAGAAATATTTCTGTGTGATGGAGCAACATGTGAGAATTTGGGGCCCCACTATAAGCTTTGGCCAAGGGCCCCACTTTGTCTAAAACCTGCCCTGCCTACAGCAGTTTATTGCTCACGTTTGTCACAAGCTGCAGCAGTCTATTTCTCACGTATGTCACTAGCTGCAGCAGTCTATTTCTCACGTATGTCACTAGCTGCAGCAGTCTATTTCTCACGTATGTCACTAGCTGCAGCAGTCTATTTCTCACGTATGTCACTAGCTGCAGCAGTCTATTTCTCACGTATGTCACTAGCTGCAGCAGTCTATTTCTCACGTATGTCACTAGCTGCAGCAGTCTATTTCTCACGTGTCACTAACTGCAGCAGTCTATTTCTCACGTATGTCACTAGATACAGCAGTCTATTCCTCACGTATGTCACTAGCTGCAGCAGTCTATTTCTCACGTATGTCACTAGATACAGCAGTCTATTTCTTAAAGCTACGGCACACATTTCACAGGAGTCTCCACTACATGCGGCCACTGACTACGATCAATTAGAAAATAAAGGCGCCCTGAATTAATAAGCATTATTATTCCTTCGCCGCTCTCCGCACCTCTCAGAATATGGGAGACACTTAAATCATGAGGTCCAGTAGGAAATGAGTAACGACAATGTGAGTCATTACTCGCTGGATCTCCGAGATGATTTATGATACAGCAAAACTCATTAATTTTGTGCTTTGCAAGCTACGTCTCTGTCAGCAAAATCCAGACAAGTGAAAAACTCGAAAGGACTGAAGGGTGATACTAGTGAGACAAATACAGAAGGGTGTCGAGACTTTTGCAATTAATTTATTGTATCAATGAAGTGCATCAACTGAATAAAATAAAGCAAATAGTCTGAACAGAAAATCTATTGTTTTCGGCATACAGCTCCTGTGATCACTGAGGCTCCTGTTCTTCCACTTCAGCTGTCGATAAATGGCGGCCGTAGCTCGTGGACTTCAGACATACAGTTGTGCTCAAAAGTTTACATACCCCGGCAGAATTTTTGCTTTCTTGGCCTTTTTTCAGAGAATATGAATGATAACACCAAAACTTTTTCTCCACTCATGGTTAGTGGTTGGGTGAAGCCATTTATTGTCAGACTACTGTGTTTTCTCTTTATAAATCATAATGACAACCCAAAATATCCAAATGACCCTGATCAAAAGTTCACATACCTCATTTCTTAATACCGTGTATTGCCCCCTCTAACATTAATGACAGCTTGAAGTCTTTTGTGGTAGTTCTGGATGAGGTTCTTTATTTTCTCAGATGGTAAAGCTGCCCACTCTTCTTGGCAAAAAGCCTCCAGTTCCTGTAAATTCCTGGGCTGCCTAGCATGAACTGTGCGCTTAAGATCTCCCCAGAGTGGCTCAATGATATTGAGGTCAGGAGACTGAGATGGCCACTCCAGGACCTTCACTTTGTTCTGCTGTAGCCAATGATAGGTCGACTTGGCCTTGTGTTTTGGATCGTTGTCATACGGGAACTTCCAAGTACGTTCCATGCGCAGCTTCGGAGGTGATGAGTGCAAATTTGCCTCCAGTATTTGCTGATAACGTGCTGCTTTCATCTTTCCTTCAACTTTGACCAAGTTTCCTGTGCCTTTGTAGCTCACACATCCCCAAAACCTCAGCGATCTTCCTCCATGCTTTATAGTAGGAATGGTGTTCCTTTCATCATAGGCCTTGTTGACCTCTCTCCAAATGTAACGTTTATGGTTGTGGCCAAAAAGTTCAATTTTGGTCTCATGACTCCAAATTATCTTGTTCCAGAAGTTTTGAGGCTTGTCTCTGTGCTGTTTTGCGTATTGTAGGTGAGATACTATGTGGCATTTGTGCAGTAATGGCTTTCTTCTGGCGACTCGACCGTGCAGCCCATTTTTCTTCAAGTGCCTCCTTATTGTGTATCTTGAAACATCCACACCGCTAGTTTTCAGAGTCCAGTATTTCCGCTGATGTTATTTGTGGGTTTTTCTTTGCATCCCAAACAATTTTCCTGGCAGTTGTGGGCGACACTTTTGTTGGTCTACCTGACCGTGGTTTTGTTTTGACAGAGCCCCTGATTTTCCATTTGTTAATCACAGTGTGAACGCTGCTGACTGGAATTATCAATCCCTTGGATATCTTTTTGTATCTCTTTCCTGGTTTATACAGTTCAACTACCTTTTCCCGTAGATCCGTTGACAAATCTTTTTTTTTCCCCATGACTCGCAATCCAGAAACATCAGTGGCTGGATGAAGGATGCAAAAGTCTGTCTGGATCTCAAAAACTCACTCCGCTTTTATGCACACACTGATTACAAGCAAACAGGTCACAGGTGAGGATGTTACCTTTAGTAGCCATTCACACCCATTTGTGTCAACTTCTGTGCATGTTATCGGGCCAAAATCACCAGGGTATGTGAACTTTTGATCAGGGTGATTTGGATGTTTTGAGTGGTCATTATGATTTAAAAAGAGAAAACACAGTAGTGACAATAAATGGCTTCACCCAACCACTAACCATGAGTGGAGGAAAAGGTTTGGTTGTTATCATTCATATCCTCTGAAAAAAGGCCAAGAAAGCAAAAATTCTGATGGGTATGTAAACTTTTCAGGACAATCGTATCTTCTGTATTGTAAGGTGGAGTTCCCCTTTAAGTCCAAGCACTCACCTTGAATCGCTGACGCAGGAAGGACGGGATTGTTATCCACTTTCTGCCATAAATATGTCGGTCTGGGAATTCCTTCCTCCGAGCTGCAAATCAGAGTGACATCACTCCCAATATCCAGGGATCCCTGAATGTTGCAGAGGGGTTCAGAGGGAGGCACTGGAGAAAGTGCACAATACACAATCACTGTAAGTCCGAAATATATCAACCGCATGTGAATGGAAAGTGGACAGGAAATGAATAGGCTGCATTCTCAGTGATGTCCCCGCTCTCTAGTGATGGATAGGCTGCATTCTCAGTGATGTCCCCGCTCTCTAGTGATGGATAGACTGCATTCTCAGTGATGTCCCCGCTCTCTAGTGATGGATAGGCTGCATTCTCAGTGATGTCACTGCTCTCTAGTGAATGGATAGGCTGCATTCTCAGTGATGTCACTGCTCTCTAGTGAATGGATAGGCTGCATTCTCAGTGATGTCACTGCTCTCTAGTGAATGGATAGGCTGCATTCTCAGTGATGTCCCCGCTCTCTAGTGAATGGATAGGCTGCATTCTCAGTGATGTCACTGCTCTCTAGTGAATGGATAGGCTGCATTCTCAGTGATGTCACTGCTCTCTAGTGATGGATAGGCTGCATTCTCAGTGATGTCACCGCTCTCTAGTGATGGATAGGCTGCATTCTCAGTGATGTCACTGCTCTCTAGTGACGGATAGGCTGCATTCTCAGTGATGTCACTGCTCTCTAGTGAATGGATAGGCTGCATTCTCAGTAATATCACTGCTCTCTAGTGAATGGATAGGCTGCATTCTCAGTGGTCACCGCTCTCTAGTGATGGATAGGCTGCATTCTCAGTGATGTCACCGCTCTCTAGTGAATGGATAGGCTGCATTCTCAGTGATATCACTGCTCTCTAGGGAATGGATACACTGCATTCTCAGTGATATCACTGCTCTCTAGGGAATGGATAGGCTGCATTCTCAGTGATGTCACTGCTCTCTAGTAATGGATAGGCTGCATTCTCAGTGATGTCACCGCTCTCTAGTGAATGGATAGGCTGCATTCTCAGTGATATCACTGCTCTCTAGGGAATGGATAGGCTGCATTCTCAGTGATGTCACCGCTCTCTAGTAATGGATAGGCTGCATTCTCAGTGATGTCACCGCTCTGTAGTGAGTGGATAGGCTGCATTCTCAGTGATGTCTTACCGCTCTCTAGGGAATGGATAGGCTGCATTCTCAGTGCTGTCACTGCTCTCTAGTGATGGATAGGCTGCATTCTCAGTGATGTCACCGCTCTCTAGGGAATGGATAGTCTGCATTCTCAGTGCTGTCACTGCTCTCTAGTGAAAGGATAGGCTGCATTCTCAGTGATGTCACCGCTCTCTAGTGATGGATAGGCTGCATTCTCAGTGATGTCACCGCTCTCTAGTGAATGGATTGTCTGCATTCTCAGTGATGCCACCGCTCTCTAGTAATGGATAGGCTGCATTCTCAGTGATGTCACTGCTCTCTAGGGAATGGATAGTCTGCATTCTCATTGATGTCACCGCTCTCTAGGGAATGGATAGGCTGCATTCTCAGTGATGTCACCACTCTCTAGTAATGGATAGGCTGCATTCTCAGTGATGTCACCACTCTCTAGTGAAAGGATAGGCTGCATTCTCAGTGATGTCACCGCTCTAGTGAATGGATAGGCTGCATTCTCAGTGATATCACCGCTCTCTAGTGAATGGATAGGCTGCATTCTCAGTGATGTCACCGCTGTCTAGTGAATGGATAGGCTGCATTCTCAGTGATATCACCGCTCTCTAGTGAATGGATAGGCTGCATTCTCAGTGATATCACCGCTCTCTAGTGAATGGATAGGCTGCATTCTCAGTGATGTCACCGCTCTCTAGTGAATGGATAGGCTGCATTCTCAGTCATATCACCGCTCTCTAGTGAATGGATAGGCCGCATTCTCAGTGATGTCACCACTCTCTAGTGAATGGATAGGCTGCATTCTCAGTGATGTCACCGCTGTCTAGTGAATGGATATGCTGCATTCTCAGTGATGTCACTGCTCTCTAGTGAATGGATAGGCTGCATTCTCAGTGATGTCACCGCTCTCTAGGGAATGGATAGGCTGCATTCTCAGTGATGTCACTGCTCTCTAGTGAATGGATAGGCTGCATTCTCAGTGATGTCACTGCTCTCTAGTGAATGGATAGGCTGCATTCTCAGTGATGTCACCGCTCTCTAGGGAATGGATAGGCTGCATTCTCAGTGATGTCACTGCTCTCTAGTGAATGGATAGGCTGCATTCTCAGTGATGTCACCGCTCTCTAGTGATGGATAGGCTGCATTCTCAGTGATGTCACCGCTGTCTAGTGAATGGATAGGCTGCATTCTCAGTGATGTCACCGCTCTCTAGTGAATGGATAGGCTGCATTCTCAGTGATGTCACCGCTCTCTAGTGAATGGATAGGCTGCATTCTCAGTGATGTCACCGCTGTCTAGTGAATGGATATGCTGCATTCTCAGTGATGTCACTGCTCTCTAGTGAATGGATAGGCTGCATTCTCAGTGATGTCACCGCTCTCTAGGGAATGGATAGGCTGCATTCTCAGTGATGTCACTGCTCTCTAGTGATGGATAGGCTGCATTCTCAGTGATGTCACCGCTGTCTAGTGAATGGATAGGCTGCATTCTCAGTGATGTCACTGCTCTCTAGTGAATGGATAGGCTGCATTCTCAGTGATGTCACCGCTCTCTAGTGAATGGATAGGCTGCATTCTCAGTGATGTCACCGCTCTCTAGTGAATGGATAGGCTGCATTCTCAGTGATGTCACTGCTCTCTAGTGATGGATAGGCTGCATTCTCAGTGATGTCACCGCTGTCTAGTGAATGGATAGGCTGCATTCTCAGTGATGTCACTGCTCTCTAGTGAATGGATAGGCTGCATTCTCAGTGATGTCACCGCTGTCTAGGGAATGGATAGGCTTCTATTTATAAATGCTTCTGGCTCACATGGGTAGTACTCTCTATACTATATAAGGGCAATTCTGATCATCCAGTTTAATAACCAATATTTGCGCCGTAACTCACCTAAAACGGTAAATCCCACTAAGCCGATATTGCGCCGCGCTCGATCGGGGAAGTTGTTGACCATGCACTGGTAGGTCCCGGTGTCGGACAGCTGAGTGTTATTGATGTAGATTGAAGCGTTGGTGCTCGGCATGGTTTGCATAAAACCCACTCGTCCTTGGAACTGCGCCGCTGTGGCGAAGACCTGTCCGCCCTGATAAATAATGATCTGGATAAATAAGAATAGAGCCATTATTCTGGGGTGAGGATTGCTCACTCTTAGATATCGCACCTTCCCATGAAGTCTTCTGCTTCACGTGATCACCGTTTTCAATATCTCTTCTTGCTGTCAGTGAATAGGAACAATCGGATTTGCGTCCAACTAATCCTGTTCTAACGCTTGTCACAGCTGAGGATTTGGTTCAGTTCTGGAAAATCCTCAACCCCTCAGCAATGCAAATCTCCCTCCTGATCTGATGGTTTGTTACAATGTATCAGTCTGGGTTTATCTGCTTAGCATTTTCTAGACCGGATATCCCGGAAATTGTTTGCAGCTTCTGGATCCACGACAAAATGTTCCCATTCACTTACAGCAAGCAGAAGTATGGAAAATGGAGTGAAACTGATATTAGAAAGTAAATTTAAAAAGTTTCAAAACTTTTTAGCATTCTATTTCCACCAGACTGGAAAACTCCAACTTCTCCATTCACCCCCAGAGCTGAATTCCAAATACCGTACTTAGAGCTAAGTTATTAGTTCACATTCCTTTGCAGCTTTGGATGCGGCTGCGGTGTAAAGCATGGTGGTAAAACATGAATAAATACTATTTTTTTGGTAGAGTTCTGCCTTAAGTTAACCCTTCCCGTACCTGTTCGGGTTGGTTGGCGTTGGACAAAGGGGTCACAGTCCAGATGATGTTGAGGTTGGTAAGTGCCGCACTTGTGGTGAACGTGCATAAGAGCGCCGCGGACTGACCACGGGCGACCTGGATGTTATCCTTGTCAATCATCACTTGCAGGGCGGCCGCGAAACCTGCAAGGCAAGAATCCATTACTGGGACGCCGTCCTGGTGACCTTGCAGATGCAAAAAGGCAGAGACTCTAATCGAATGCACCTAAAAATCTGCTTACGGCACATGGAGGTCTGTTCACATTACACAGCAGTCTGTTCCCCATATCAAATTATGCGCACGGCCGGGATATTGCACAGATCAAGCTCGCGGCCGTCGTTTTGTTAAAGGGACATTTGATGCAAGTATCATTTATATCAATGGCATTAACAAAGTAACAAATGAATTTAGCAACCTGGACGGCGCAGATTCTGGTGTGGCCACAGGGGGGCGACACGTCACTGGACTTTCTGCCATTTACGAGGTTTACGGCCCCTCGCAGACACATCATTAAACGGCAAAGTGGGTTTTATATTTTATGGGGAACGGGCGGAATATTCCGGCTCCCTGCAGATGTCGTCCCCGCCGGGATTAGAACCCACGACCCTGATGCCGCCAGATACGAATTCCAATCACGTCATCGTCCAAATAATCCAATAAAAAATAAATAATATATCATATATTGTGCCTTTATTATATATATATATAATGGCAAAAAGTATGTGAACCCCCTCTGACAAACATTCGAAGAAGAGCTCGGAGACTTTCACGCCTCCATTCTGACAAGTCAGATTATCAGATTACTTGTAGGAAAGATATTTAGGAGACGTAGAGAGCTGGCGCCAGACGGGACCAAATCTGATGCCTGAAAATTAAATTAAAAATGGATCTGTCACCGGGATTTCGCTAACTAATCCAAGAGCAGAATAATGTAGAGGCAGAGACTCCGATTCCGGGGATGTGTCACTTACTGGACTGCCTGTTGTGGTTTTTACAAAATCAGTGTTTTATCAGCAGGAGATTATTACTAGAAGGACTACTTGGTCTGCTGTCAGGTAGTCCAACCCCGCCCCCCAGTGCTGATTGGCCTATTCACATTATACACAGAAAGCAGCCAATCAGTGTTGAGGGCGGGGTTATACACAGCTCAGCATGCAGAGAACTCATAAACTCAGTTTTCCGATCTATCAGTTCTGTGAATGCTGAGTTGTATAACCCACATCACTGATTGGCAGCTTTCTGCGTACACTGTGCATAGGCAGAAAGCGGTCAATCCGTGCTGGAGGTGGGGGTTGGACTACGAATCAGAAAACGAAGTAGTACTCTAGCAATAATCTCCTGCTGATAAAACACTGATTTTCCAAAAACGACAACAGGCAGTCCGGTAAGTGACACATCCCCGGAATCAGGGTCTCTGCCCCGACATCGTGCTGATCTTAGATGGGTATGTAAAATTGGATTAAGTCAACATAAAGTTTCCTGCATTGGACTATTCGCGGTGACACACAGTCCTGAGGCCCCTAAGCTCAATGCCAAGTGTCAGCTGTAAAGCCTCCGCCACCAGATGGTGAAATGGGATCATCTGTACAACTGCAAGTCCCAGCAACCCCCGAGCCACAATAATGATAAAACCCCATGGAATGAGACTTCCCAGTGTATATCCATGGATGCAGCAGAGCTGGCTGTGCGGTGGACGGCGCCCGGCCACATCTGCACATATCAGCGCTCTGGGGCGATGTCATTAGGGATATGAAGATTGCTGAGGAACAATAGACTCCGGCCCGGGGGCCGCTCTGCGCTCCATGCTCCATAAAACCACGACAGAGAATTCAATGGATCCAGCTGCTCCGAGATCAGTGTCACCGGCTGGTGAGAGGCTCCAGAACCAGCGCCGGAGACATCCACACACATCATGGGTGGCACCGAGCCGGGGATCCAAGCTAACGTGTGATACCGAGCCGGGTATCCAAGCCATCATGTGTGATACCGAGCCGGGTATCCAAGCCATCATGTGTGATACCGAGCCGGGTATCCAAGCCATCATGTGTGATACCGAGCCGGGTATCCAAGCCATCATGTGTGATACCGAGCCGGGGATCCAAGCCATCATGTGTGATACCGAGCCGGGGATCCAAGCATTCATGTGTGATACCGAGCCGGGGATCCAAGCCATCATGTGTGATACCGAGCCGAGGATCCAAGCTAAAGTGTGATACCGAGCCGAGGATCCAAGCCATCATGTGTGATACCGAGCCGAGGATCCAAGCCATCATGTGTGATACCGAGCTGAGGATCCAAGCCATCATGTGTGATACCGAGCCGGGGATCCAAGCCATCATGTGTGATACCGAGCCGAGGATCCAAGCCATCATGTGTGATACCGAGCCGGGGATCCAAGCCATCATGTGTGATACCGAGCCGGGGATCCAAGCCATCATGTGTGATACCGAGCCGGGGATCCAAGCCATCATGTGTGATACCGAGCCGGGTATCCAAGCTAACGTGTGATACCGAGCCGGGGATCCAAGCTAACATGTATGATACCGAGCCGAGGATCCAAGCCATCATGTGTGATACCGAGCGGGGTATCCAAGCCATCATGTGTGATACCGAGCGGGGTATCCAAGCCATCATGTGTGATACCGAGCCGGGGATCCAAGCTAACATATATGATACCGAGCCGGGGATCCAAGCCATCATGTGTGATACCGAGCGGAGTATCCAAGCCATCATGTGTGATACTGAGCCGGGGATCCAAGCTAACGTGTGATACCGAGCCGGGGATCCAAGCTAACATGTATGATACCGAGCCGGGGATCCAAGCCATCATGTGTGATACCGAGCGGGGTATCCAAGCCATCATGTGTGATACCGAGCCGGGGATCCAAGCTAACATGTATGATACCGAGCCGGGGATCCAAGCCATCATGTGTGATACCGAGCGGGGTATCCAAGCCATCATGTGTGATACTGAGCCGGGGATCCAAGCTAACGTGTGATACCGAGCCGGGGATCCAAGCTAACATGTATGATACCGAGCCGGGGATCCAAGCCATCATGTGTGATACCGAGCGGGGTATCCAAGCCATCATGTGTGATACCGAGCCGGGGATCCAAGCCATCATATGTGATACCGAGCGGGGTATCCAAGGCATCATGTGTGATACCGAGCCGGGGATCCAAGCCATCATGTGTGATACCGAGCCGGGTATCCAAGCTAACGTGTGATACCGAGCCGGGGATCCAAGCTAACATGTGTGATACCGAGCCGGGTATCCAAGCTAACGTGTGATACCGAGCCGGGGATCCAAGCTAACATGTGTGATACCGAGCTGGGGATCAAAGCCATCATGTGTGATACCGAGCCGAGGATCCAAGCCATCATGTGTGATACCGAGCCGAGGATCCAAGCTAAAGTGTGATACCGAGCCGAGGATCCAAGCCATCATGTGTGATACCGAGCCGGGGATCCAAGCCATCATGTGTGATACCGAGCCGGGTATTCAAGCTAACGTGTGATACCGAGCCGGGGATCACGGCTAACGTGTGATACCGAGCCGGGGATCCAAGCCATCATGTGTGATACCGAGCCGAGGATCCAAGCCATCATGTGTGATACCGAGCCGGGGATCCAAGCCATCATGTGTGATACCGAGCCGGGGATCCAAGCCATCATGTGTGATACCGAGCCGAGGATCCAAGCCATCATGTGTGATACCGAGCCGGGGATCCAAGCCATCATGTGTGATACCGAGCCGGGGATCCAAGCCATCATGTGTGATACCGAGCCGAGGATCCAAGCTAAAGTGTGATACCGAGCCGAGGATCCAAGCCATCATGTGTGATACCGAGCCGGGGATCCAAGCCATCATGTGTGATACTGAGTTAGGTATCCAATCTTATTCTGTGTGATACTGTCTGCTGAGCTGTGTATCTAATCCTCTCCTGTGTGATACTGTCTGCTGACCTGTGTATCTAATCCTCTCCTGTGTGATACTGTCTACTGAGCGGTGTATCTAATCCTCTCCTGTGTGATACTGACTACTGAGCGGTGTATCTAATCCTATCCTGTGTGATACTGTCTGCTGAGACGTGTATCTAATCCTATCCTGTGTGATACTGTCTGCTGAGCCGTGTATCTAATCCTATCCTGTGTGATACTCTCTGCTGAGCCGTGTATCTAATCCTATCCTGTAAGATACTGTCTGCTGAGCTGTGTATCTAATCCTATCCTGTGTGATACTGTCTGCTGAGCCGTGTATCTAATCCTATCCTGTGTGATACTGTCTGCTGAGCTGTGTATCTAATCCTATCCTGTGTGATACTGACTGCTGAGCTGTGTATCTAATTCTATCCTGTGTGATACTGTCTGCTGAGCCGTGTATCTAATCCTATCCTGTGTGATACTGTCTGCTGAGCTGTGTATCTAATCCTATCCTGTGTGATACTGTCTGCTGAGCTGTGTATCTAATCCTATCCTGTGTGATACTGACTGCTGAGCCGTGTATCTAATCCTATCCTGTGTGATACTGACTGCTGAGCTGTGTATCTAATCCTATCCTGTGTGATACTGACTGCTGAGCCATGTATCTAATCCTATCCTGTGTGATACTGACTGCTGAGCTGTGTATCTAATCCTATCCTGTGTGATACTGACTGCTGAGCTGTGTATCTAATCCTATCCTGTGTGATACTGTGTGCTGAGCCGTGTATCTAATCCTATCCTGTGTGATACTGTCTGCTGAGCCGTGTATCTAATCCTATCCTGTGTGATACTGTCTGCTGAGCCATGTATCTAATCCTATCCTGTGTGACTGCTGAGACGTGTATCTTGCATTGTGCTTTGGGTCAATACTAAGAACATTTCCAAGGACAAAATCTATAAAATGTGAGAATTTCCCTCGAGATCGAGAGCTTCGTCCGATTCTGCAATTCTTGAGGATCCCGGACAAGGAGCGAGTGATTCTCTTCCCCCATATAGTACGCGCTGCGCAGGGATGAGACGCAGCGCAAAGATGAGACGCAGGGATGAGACGCAGCGCAGGGATGATACAGCGCAGGGATGATACACAGCGCAGGGATGAGACGCAGCGCAGGGATGAGACACAGCGCAGGGATGATACACAGCGCAGGGATGAGACGCAGCGCAGGGATGAGACACAGCGCAGGGATGATACAGCGCAGGGATGATACGCAGCGCAGGGATGAGACAGCGCAGGGATGAGACGCAGCGCAGGGATGAGACACAGCGCAGGGATGAGACACAGCGCAGGGATGATACAGCGCAGGGATGATACGCAGCGCAGGGATGAGACAGCGCAGGGATGAGACGCAGCGCAGGGATGAGACGCAGCGCAGGGTTGAGACGCAGCGCAGGGATGAGACGCAGCGCAGGGATGAGACGCAGCGCAGGGATGAGACGCAGTGCAGGGATGATACAGCGCAGGGATGATACAGCGCAGGGATGAGACGCAGCGCAGGGATGAGATGCAGCGCAGGGATGATACAGCACAGGGATGAGAGCGCAGAGATGAGACGCAGCGCAGGGATGAGACGCAGCGCAGGGATGAGACGCAGCGCAGGGATGAGACGCAGTGCAGGGATGATACAGCGCAGGGATGATACAGCGCAGGGATGAGACGCAGCGCAGGGATGAGACGCAGCGCAGGGATGAGACGCAGCGCAGGGATGAGACGCAGTGCAGGGATGATACAGCGCAGGGATGATACAGCGCAGGGATGAGATGCAGCGCAGGGATGAGATGCAGCGCAGGGATGATACAGCGCAGGGATGAGAGCGCAGAGATGAGACGCAGCGCAGGGATGAGACGCAGCGCAGGGATGATACAGCGCAGGGATGATACAGCGCAGGGATGAGACGCAGCGCAGGGATGATACAGCGCAGGGATGAGACGCAGCGCAGGGATGAGACGCAGCGCAGGGATGATACAGCGCAGGGATGAGATGCAGCGCAGGGATGATACAGCGCAGGGATGAGACGCAGTGCAGAGATGAGACGCAGCGCAGGGATGAGACAGCGCAGGGATGAGACAGCGCAGGATGAAGGGGCAAATATTCCCACAGATGCCACCAAAATCTTGTAGAAATCCAGAAGAGCGGGAGTCGTTATATCTGCAGAGGAGCGACTCCCTATTAATGTCTATGGGTGGAGCATGGGGGGGGGGGGGGCAGAAAAGATCTTGTAGGGGAATGTGGAGGGGGCACATACTTTTCTCCATGTAGTGTACACAATATATTATTAGCAGTTATCACAATAATCCAAAAATGATCATATATCTCATTATGGGGTATTAGTGCAACGAGAAGTTACACCCATTCCACAGGATAGCTAATACCAATCAGATCAGTGGGGGGGGGGGGGGGGGGGTTGAGTCTGACTGCTGCTCAGACCCCCAACTGATCACTAGAGAGGGGGCCTTCTATTCCTTAGGTAAATGGAGCAGAGGTTGAGCTTGTGCGCTGCTTCTCCAATCATTCTGTATACGAAGTCAAAGGGGAGACAGAAGACCCTTGGTCTGCTGATCAATAGGGGTCTCAAAGGTTGCAGCCCCATCAATCTAGAATGGTATCTACTATTCCTTTAAAATAAAAAAATAAAAAAAGTTCTACACTGTTATAATATATAAAGATTGTTTTACTTTTTATATTTCTTACTGCACTTTTTATATACGGTAACTGTTTTATGACTCAGGCGCTAACACTGACTCTAGCCCTTATGTACCCAACCCTGACGATATAGCCCTAATCCTAACGATACCCCTAAACATAGGACTAACTATAGCCATAACTATAGCCCTAAAGCTAACCCTAGCCCTAAACATAGCCCTAATCTACCCAACCCTCACCATAGCCCTTACCTTAACTATACCCCTAAAGATAAGACTAACTATAATCGTAACCATAGCCCTAAACATAGCCCTAATGTACCCAAACCTAACACTAACCATCGTGCCAATGCTATGCACAGCCCTAACCTTAGCCCGAATAATAGCCATAACCCTTGCCCTAAACCTAACCATAGCCCTAACCATAGCTTTAACTCTAGTCCCAATACTAACGATAACCCTACTGCTGACCAGTGCCCAAACCCTAGCACTAACTATATCACCAATCTTAGACCTAATTATAGTCATAACCCTAGCACTAAACCTAGCCTTAACTATTACCCTAACTCCAAACATATTTCTAATGTACACAACCCTAACCCTACAGCTAAACATAGCCCTCCCCTTAGCCCTAACTATAACCATAGCCCTAGCACTACAGCTAACCATAGCCCTACCCTTAGCCCTAACTATAAGCATAGCCTTAGCACTAACCCTAGCCCTACAGATAACCATAGCCCTACCCTTAACCCTAACTATAACATAGCCCTAGCACTAACCCTAGTCCTACAGCTAACCATAGCCCTACCCTTAACCCTAACTATAACCATAGCCCTACAGCTAACCGTAGCCCTACCCTTAGCCCTAACTATAACCATAGCCCTAGCACTAACCCTAGCCCTACAGCTAACCGTAGCCCTACCCTTAGCCCTAACTATAACCATAGCCCTAGCCCTACAGCTAACCGTAGCCCTACCCTTAGCCCTAACTATAACATTGCCCTAGCACTAACCCTAGCCCTCAGTTAACCGTAGCCCTACCCTTAGCCCTAACTATAACATAGCCCTAGCACTAACCCTAGAGTTAACCGTAGCCCCACCCTTAGCCCTAACTATAACATAGCCCTAGCACTAACCCTAGCCCTCAGCTAACCGTAGCCCTACCCTTAGCCCTAACTATAACCATAGCCCTAGCACTAACCCCTGCCCTCTGCTAACCGTAGCCCTACCCTTAGCCCTAACTATAACCATAGCCCTAGCACTAACCCCTGCCCTACAGCTAACCGTAGCCCTACCCTTAGCCCTAACTATAACCATAGCCCTAGCACTAACCCTAGCCCTCAGCTAACCGTAGCCCTACCCTTAGCCCTAACTATAACCATAGCCCTAGCACTAACCCCTGCCCTCAGCTAACCGTAGCCCTACCCTTAGCCCTAACTATAACATAGCCCTAGCACTAACCCTAGCCCTCAGCTAACCGTAGCCCTACCCTTAGCCCTAACTATAACCATAGCCCTAGCACTAACCCCTGCCCTCAGCTAACCGTAGCCCTACCCTTAGCCCTAACTATAACCATAGCCCTAGCACTAACCCCAGCCCTACAGCTAACCATAGCCCTACCCTTAGCCCTAACTATAACCATAGCCCTAGCACTAACCCCTGCCCTACAGCTAACCATAGCCCTACCCTTAGCCCTAACTATAACCATAGCCCTAGCACTAACCCCTGCCCTACAGCTAACCATAGCCCTACCCTTAGCCCTAACTATAACCATAGCGCTAGCACTAACCCCAGCCCTACAGCTAACCATAGCCCTACCCTTAGCCCTAACTATAACCATAGCCCTAGCACTAACCCCTGCCCTACAGCTAACCATAGCCCTACCCTTAGCCCTAACTATAACCATAGCCCTAGCACTAACCCCTGCCCTACAGCTAACCATAGCCCTACCCTTAGCCCTAACTATAACCATAGCCCTAGCACTAACCCCAGCCCTACAGCTAACCATAGCCCTACCCTTAGCCCTAACTATAACCATAGCCCTAGCACTAACCCCTGCCCTACAGCTAACCATAGCCCTACCCTTAGCCCTAACTATAACCATAGCCCTAGCACTAACCCCAGCCCTACAGCTAACCATAGCCCTACCCTTAGCCCTAACTATAACCATAGCCCTAGCACTAACCCCTGCCCTACAGCTAACCATAGCCCTACCCTTAGCCCTAACTATAACCATAGCCCTAGCACTAACCCCAGCCCTACAGCTAACCATAGCCCTACCCTTAGCCCTAACTATAACCATAGCCCTAGCACTAACCCCTGCCCTACAGCTAACCATAGCCCTACCCTTAGCCCTAACTATAACCATAGCCCTAGCACTAACCCCAGCCCTACAGCTAACCATAGCCCTACCCTTAGCCCTAACTATAACCATAGCCCTAGCACTAACCCCTGCCCTATAGCTAACCATAGCCCTACCCTTAGCCCTAACTATAACCATAGCCCTAGCACTAACCCTAGCCCTCAGCTAACCATAGCCCTACCCTTGGCCCTAACTATAACATAGCCCTAGCACTAACCCTAGCCCTACAGCTAACCATAGCCCTACCCTTAGCCCTAACTATAACCATAGCCCTAGCACTAACCCCTGCCCTACAGCTAACCATAGCCCTACTCTGAGCAATAACTATAACCATAGCCCTACCCTTAGCCCTAACTATAACCATAGCCCTAGCCCAAGTCCCAACTCCTATATACAGGAATACACCTGGACCCTCACAAAGGAAATAATCGATGCTGAAAATTTCCATATTTTAACTAATCACAATGCAGCTTTCAAGTGCAACACAAGAAATAAAAGGTGGGCTGCGATGGGCAGTAAAGAGAGTTTATGTCTTAGACAGTTCTTATATACATGCCTCGTCTTATTTATTTACTCCCCATGAATGTGTGTGAAATATTGTTTTAGTATTGTTATTGCTTTGTGGCCCCTTTTAGTCGCTGACCCCCTGCTCCAGCACCGGTAGCATGAACTCCATTGTGATAATCAGGGCAGAAGAGGGGCTCCGCTCTGACACAGACACATGTTGGCAGCAGGAGATGAGGCACAATCTGTTCAGATGTATAAAAGATGAAGTTCGGAGCCCCCCCGCCGCAGCAGTCACCTGATTTAAATACTTGTCGGCCCTCGGCAGATTTCCTGAAGGGCCCTCCAGTCCGGCTCCCATAACTTATTCTAATTCTGGAGATTTCCCCATAGACGTCTCTGCAGCAGAAGGAACATGGACGTTATCCAGAAAAGCCAAACACCATGGATTACAAAAATGATGCGGATTGGGGAAATCCCCTTAATCTTTTCTGTGCCCCACATACATATAAAAAGGCAGAAAACCCACAACACAGATGAAAAAGAAAGAAGCAAAATGTAAATATTCAAAAAGTTGCAAACAAAAGTTGTAAAACTGACCGGTTCAAATCTAGAACTGAAATATAGGTATAAACGACATCAATACTCCATGGAAACCAAGAGAAAATGATCGATCTTCTAGTGAGGATGATGATGAATCGGTTTGCTTTAACCATGAAACAAAGTGGATTTCAGCTCTAGAAAACCCCAAACGTCCAGTGATTTTCCTAGACTCCATGGAGATGTACGTAGAGCACTCTGTGGCTCCACAAACTGTTTAGATCTATTTCCTTGTAAAATAGTTACCTTTTTTATCTGCAACAACCACTAGGGGGAGCTCCCTGTATACAGAGACACATGCTAAGATCCTGTCTGCAGTCACCACTAGGGGGAGCTCCCTGTATACAGAGATACATGATAAGATCCTGTCTGCAGCCACCACCAGGAGGAGCTCCCTGTATACAGAGATACATGATAAGATCCTGTCTGCAGCCACCACTAGGTGGAGCTCCCTGTATACAGAGATATATGATAAGATCCTGTCTGCAGCCACCACCAGGAGGAGCTCCCTGTATACAGAGATACATGATAAGATCCTGTCTGCAGTCACCACTAGGGGGAGCTCCCTGTATACAGAGATACATGATAAGATCCTGTCTGCAGCCACCACTAGGGGGAGCTCCCTGTATACAGAGATACATGATAAGATCCTGTCTGCAGCCACCACTAGGGGGAGCTCCCTGTATACAGAGATACATGATAAGATCCTGTCTGCAGCCACCACTAGGGGGAGCTCCCTGTATACAGAGATACATGATAAGATCCTGTCTGCATCCACCACTAGGGGGAGCTCCCTGTATACAGAGATACATGATAAGATTCTGTCTGCAGCCACCACTAGGGGGAGCTCCCTGTATACAGAGATACATGATAAGATCCTGTCTGCAGTCACCACTAGGGGGAGCTCCCTCTACACAGAGATACATGATAAGATCCTGTCTGCAGCCACCACTAGGGGGAGCTCCCTGTATACAGAGACACATGATAAGATCCTGTCTGCAGCCACCACTAGGGGGAGCTCCCTGTATACAGAAATACATGATAAGATTCTGTCTGCAGCCACCACTAGGGGGAGCTCCCTGTATACAGAGATACATGATAAGATCCTGTCTGCAGCCACCACTAGGGGGAGCTCCCTGTATACAAAGATACATGATAAGATCCTGTCTGCAGCCACCACTAGGGGGAGCTCCCTATATACAGAGATACATGATAAGATCCTGTCTGCAGCCACCACTAGGGGGAGCTCCCTGTATACAGAGATACATGATAAGATTCTATCTGCAGCCACCACTAGGAGGAGCTCCCTGTATACAGAGATACATGATAAGATCCTGTCTGCAGTCACCACTAGGGGGAGCTCCCTGTATACAGAGATACATGATAAGATTCTGTCTGCAGTCACCACTAGGGGGAGCTCCCTGTATACAGAGATACATGATAAGATCCTGTCTGCAGCCACCACTAGGGGGAGCTCCCTGTATATAGAGATACATGATAAGATCCTGTCTGCAGTCACCACTAGGGGGAGCTCCCTGTATACAGAGATACATGATAAGATCCTGTCTGCAGCCACCACTAGGGGGAGCTCCCTGTATATAGAGATACATGATAAGATCCTGTCTGCAGTCACCACTAGGGGGAGCTCCCTGTATACAGAGATACATGATAAGATTCTATCTGCAGCCACCACTAGGAGGAGCTCCCTGTATACAGAGATACATGATAAGATCCTGTCTGCAGTCACCACTAGGGGGAGCTCCCTGTATACAGAGATACATGATAAGATTCTGTCTGCAGTCACCACTAGGGGGAGCTCCCTGTATACAGAGATACATGATAAGATCCTGTCTGCAGCCACCACTAGGGGGAGCTCCCTGTATATAGAGATACATGATAAGATCCTGTCTGCAGCCACCACTAGGGGGAGCTCCCTGTATACAGAGATACATGATAAGATCCTGTCTGCAGTCACCACTAGGGGGAGCTCCCTGTATACAGAGATACATGATAAGATCCTGTCTGCAGCCACCACTAGGGGGAGCTCCCTGTATATAGAGATACATGATAAGATCCTGTCTGCAGTCACCACTAGGGGGAGATCCCTGTATACAGAGATACATGATAAGATCCTGTCTGCAACCACCACTAGGGGGAGCTCCCTGTATACAGAGATACATGATAAGATCCTGTCTGCAGCCACCACTAGGGGGAGCTCCCTGTATACAGAGATACATGATAAGGTCCTGTCTGCAGCCACCACTAGGGGGAGCTCACTGTATACAGAAATACATGATAACATCCTGTCTGCAGCCACCACTAGGGGGAGCTCCCTGTATACAGAGATACATGATAAGATCCTGTCTGCAGTCACCACTAGGGGGAGCTCCCTGTATACAGAGATACATGATAAGATCCTGTCTGCAGCCACCACTAGGGGGAGCTCCCTGTATATAGAGATACATGATAAGATCCTGTCTGCAGTCACCACTAGGGGGAGATCCCTGTATACAGAGATACATGATAAGATCCTGTCTGCAACCACCACTAGGGGGAGCTCCCTGTATACAGAGATACATGATAAGATCCTGTCTGCAGCCACCACTAGGGGGAGCTCCCTGTATACAGAGATACATGATAAGGTCCTGTCTGCAGCCACCACTAGGGGGAGCTCACTGTATACAGAAATACATGATAACATCCTGTCTGCAGCCACCACTAGGGGGAGCTCCCTGTATACAGAGATACATGATAAGATCCTGTCTGCAGTCACCACTAGGGGGAGATCCCTGTATACAGAGATACATGATAAGATCCTGCCTGCAGTCACCACTAGGGGGAGCTCCCTGTATACAGAGGTACATGATAAGATCCTGTCTGCAGCCACCACTAGGAGGAGCTCCCTGTATACAGAGATACATGATAAGATCCTGTCTGCAGTCACCACTAGGGGGAGCTCCCTGTATACAGAGATACATAAGATCCTGTCTGCAGTCACCACTAGGGGGAGCTCCCTGTATACAGAGATACATGATAAGATCCTGTCTGCAGCCACCACTAGGGGGAGCTCCCTGTATACAGAGATACATGATAAGGTCCTGTCTGCAGCCACCACTAGGGGGAGCTCCCTGTATACAGAGATACATGATAACATCCTGTCTGCAGCCACCACTAGGGGGAGCTCCCTGTATACAGAGATACATGATAAGGTCCTGTCTGCAGCCACCACTAGGTGGAGCTCCCTGTATACAGAGATACATGATTAGATCCTGTCTGCAGCCACCACTAGGGGGAGCTCCCTGTATACAGAGATACATGATAAGATCCTGTCTGCAACCACCACTAGGGGGAGCTCCCTGTATACAGAGATACATGATAAGATTGCATCTGCAGCCACCACTAGGGGGAGCTCCCTGTATACAGAGGTACATGATAAGATCCTGTCTGCAGCCACCACTAGGGGGAGCTCCCTGTATACAGAGATACATGATAAGATCCTGTCTGCAGCCACCACTAGGTGGAGCTCCCTGTATACAGAGATACATGATAAGATCCTGTCTGCATCCACCACTAGGGGGAGCTCCCTGTATACAGAGATACATAAGATCCTGTCTGCAGTCACCACTAGGGGGAGCTCCCTGTATACAGAGATACATGATAAGATCCTGTCTGCAGCCACCACTAGGGGGAGCTCCCTGTATACAGAGATACATGATAAGATCCTGTCTGCAGCCACCACTAGGGGGAGCTCCCTGTATACAGAGATACATGATAAGATCCTGTCTGCAGACACCACTAGGGGGAGCTCCCTGTATACAGAGATACATGATAAGATCCTGTCTGCAGTCACCACTAGGAGGAGCTCCCTGTATACAGAGATACATGATAAGATCCTGTCTGCAGTCACCACTAGGGGGAGCTCCCTGTATACAGAGATACATGATAAGATCCTGTCTGCAGTCACCACTAGGGGGAGCTCCCTGTATACAGAGATACATGATAAGATCCTGTCTGCAGCCACCACTAGGGGGAGCTCCCTGTATACAGAGATACATGATAAGATCCTGTCTGCAGTCACCACTAGGGGGAGCTCCCTGTATACAGAGATACATGATAAGATCCTGTCTGCAGTCACCACTAGGGGGAGCTCCCTGTATACAGAGATACATGATAAGATCCTGTCTGCAGTCACCACTAGGGGGAGCTCCCTGTATACAGAGATACATGATAAGATCCTGTCTGCAGTCACCACTAGGGGGAGCTCCCTGTATACAGAGATACATGATAAGATCCTGTCTGCAGTCACCACTAGGGGGAGCTCCCTGTATACATAGATACATGATAAGATTCTGTCTGCAGCCACCACTAGGGGGAGCTCCCTGTATACAGAGATACATGATAAGATCCTGTCTGCAGCCACCATTAGGGGGAGCTCCCTGTATACAGAGATACATGATAAGATCCTGTCTGCAGTCACCACTAGGGGGAGCTCCCTGTATACAGAGATACATGATAAGATTCTGTCTGCAGCCACCACTAGTGGGAGCTCCCTGTATACAGAGATACATGATAAGATCCTGTCTGCAGTCACCACTAGGGGGAGCTCCCTGTATACAGAGATACATGATAAGATCCTGTCTGCAGCCACCACTAGGGGGAGCTCCCTGTATACAGAGATACATGATAAGATCCTGTCTGCAGCCACCACTAGGGGGAGCTCCCTGTATACAGAGATACATGATAAGATTCTGTCTGCAGCCACCACTAGGGGGAGATATGATGAATCAATAGATATAATAGATAGATAGATAGATAGATAGATAGATAGATAGATAGATAGATAATAGATAGATAGATAGATAGATAGATAGATAGATAGATAGATAGATAGATAGATAGAAGATAGATAGATAGATGTGGCTGAGGAAATGTTGAGGGTTATCTTCCATCACATCCTGGCCGCCCCTCTCCACGTCTCGCTGTGACTCTGGCTCGCAGTAAATCTGCCTTTCAGCAATCAATAATAGATTGTTCCGTCAGTTGTCAGCACTTCGCTGAGTGATCCGGACGACACAGCAGGATCATAGTAATTAATTACATTAACGAAGGGCCGTGCGCCTGACGCTGGGCATTGATTACACACTGCTGCCTCAGCACTACTACTCCAGCCGGATGCGCGGGTTATTAACGTGCGCCGTCATCTCATTCTCAATGATGGAATCACAAGATTTATAAATACATTCCCGACTCCATGGAAAGAGATGATTTCATGATTTAAAGCTGCGTCCCCACAATGCTGGGGGCTGTCGATTGGTTCTCATCTGTTCCCATAGAGTGATGCAGCCATAGGTAAGAGGCAGAGTCCAGCACCGCCCTGGAGCCACACTGACACCGCTGATGGGCGCCTTTTTCTGGACCTCACCCAGATTTACAGACGAGTGTTCTTTTTTATCCTGAGTTTCGCATACCTGCTACCAGTTCTGATTTTACTGGGACAATCCTGCAAATCTCAACCACAAAACCATAAGTCCCAACTTTGAAAGACAGGAAAAAGGGAGAGGTACTGCTCCGAGTCTAGCAAGATGAGAAGATGAGCCTCTTCCCTAACCTCACCCGGTCCTTTATATGAGACCGCACAGTAATACTGCCCTAGTGAAGCTGTTTAGGGGTAATATGGTACCCCTTGTATACCCTCAATGTAATATGAGGCCTTAAAGATTCCTAACTCACAATATGATGCCTCAGTACCCCCCACACAGTAAGAATGATACCCCTACAGTGTGTCCCAATCTATAAGACACCCCAAAAGTTCTTCACACACAGAATGATGCCCCCACATTCCCCCATATAGAATGATGCCCTGACATTCCCCCATATAGTATGATGCCCCCACATTCCCCCACAAATATGACGCCCTGACATTCCCCCATATAGTATGATGCCCCCACATTCCCCCATATAGAATGATGCCCCCACATTCCCCCATATAGAATGATGCCCTAACATTCCCCCATATAATATGATTCCCCCATATAGTATGATGCCCCCACATTCCCCCATATAGTATGATGCCCGACATTCCCCTGTATAGTATGATGCCCCCACATTCCCCCATATAGTATGATGCCCTGACATTCCCCCATATAATATGATGCCCCCACATTCCCCCACATAGTATGATGCCCCCACATTCCCCCATATAGACTGATGCTCCCACATTCCCCCATATAGTACGATGCCCCCATATTCCCCCGTATAGTATGATGCCCCCACATTCCCTCATATAATATGAAGCCCCCACATTCCCCCATATAGTATGATGCTCCCACATTCCTGCGCATAGTATGATGCCCCCACATTCCCCCATATAATATGAAGCCCCCACATTCCCCCATATAGTATGATGCTCCCACATTCCCGCGTATAGTACGATGCCCCCACATTCCCTCATATAATATGACGCCCCCACATTCCCCCATATAATATGACGCCCCCACATTCCCCCATATAGTATGATGCTCCCACATTCCCGCGTATAATATGATGCCCCCACATTCCCCCATATAGAATGATGCCCCCACATTCCCCCGTATAGTATGATGCCCCCACATTCCCCCATATAGTATGATGCCCCCACATTCCCCCATACAGTATGATGCCCCATCTTGCTTACACACATCATTCCCCTACAGTGCCCACTACATATTCCAATGCCTCCAACACATTATATGCCCCCAAAGTAACACACATAGTATGATGCCCCTAAGCCCCCCACACATACAGAATAAGACCCCTACAGTGCCCCACATACATTTTACAAAGCGCTGCGGAATATGTTGGCGCTATATAAATAAAGATTATTATTATTTTAATGCCCCCACAGTGTATGATGCTCCATAGTGACTACTTTCCCCCAATTTTGCAACCCTCCATGCCATCTGCAAGTTAAAAAAATAATGACACCCCTGGAAGTGGAGTGGGAGCAGATGGCTCCACCATCATATTCTGCTACATCATTGTTCCAGAGACGCAGACACAATTGAAAATGGAACCTGCTGCCAACAATCCAGGACATTGGGACAGCTGCCCAAATCCAGGACTGTCCAGCGGGATCCATCAATTTTGCAGCCGGACCTGCCATACTCTGGACTATCTGTGACAACACTTGACTCCGTTCCTGCTCACGTTACTCCTACTACAACCTTAGGTTCACCCCCCCAAAATCACCCCAATTATATCTGCCATGGCCGGCCCCTGTGTTCTTTTAGAAATATAGATTTAATAGAATTATTCCAAAAATCTACAAAGTGAGAAAAATTGAGGTTAGCGGCCCTTTAAGACCTGGACGTATTGCACCTAATTATTCTAGAAAGTGCTGGAAGCTTCTGGAAAGAATTCCGACAAGTTTCTCTTCTCCGGGATCCTGTGCTGGTTAATAAGTGTCCAGACACAGCGGGACAAGAGCCACAGCCATCTGCCGACCTCCTGTCACAGAGAACGGGGCAGGCGAGACCCCCGCAGGGGCCAGCTGGACCGGCCGGAGGAATCCAGATCACTAAAGGTATCGTGCCGGATAACTGGCTTTATAAGGCGTTACACAAAAATGTGGAAAATAGGAAAAAAAAAAAACGTTACGAAAAGAGGACGGAGAGCGCGGATCCGTGCGACTAGGTCTGCTCAGAAATGCAAAGTCCCACTTGATGCTAATAAAAACATCCGCTACTAGGACAATTTTTTTATTTTATTTTAAAAAAATTCACAAATAATTTCACAAATTTTCCGTTCTGTGGTTCAGTAAATCTGTCTGCGATGAGAGGAACAGAAATGATTGTAGCCGGTTCCTCTGGGTCGGAGCTGAGTGATGAGGACCATGGAGCGGTACGGCGCGAGCAGCGCTACTTGTAAGAGGCGAGCAGCGCTACACCAGAGTCTCAGCTCCGAGTCCTCCTTCATTTCCCAGCTTCTGCTTGGGTCTTTGGTTTCCAAAATATCATCTCCATGATGGTGGTCATCTGCCTTGCTTCAGGTCGATCGGGAGTCAAAACATTTGGAATCCCACTGGTCAAATCACGTCCATAAGGAGCCGGGAAGAAGAACCAGTTGTCCTCACCAGGTCGCAGCTTATCCATAAACTCACTGACCGAGCAGCTGTTTAGTTTACATGGGACTTCCCAAAGACATGGTGCTCCCCCTGCAGATATGAGCGCCCCCCATATTGCCAACTTAGATATTTTACAGTTTGTCGGGGCGCAGTCCACTAAGGTCTGAAGGAGTCGGAAACTGATACAGAATGGAACAAACGTGCAACAAGTCAGGGGCCGATGGGGATGAATAGAGATCAATGCCATGGACTTACATAGCCCCCACACTGGATGTGCCCCCATAGACCCCACTAGTACTAATGTGTATTTGGTCCAGACAAGAAAGCTTTGAATTTGATAGAAAGATAATAGAAAATATAGATAATACATAGATTAGATAAAAGATAGATAGATAAATAGATAGATAGACAATAGATAGATAGATAACAGATAGATAGGTAGAGTGGCTTGCGAATGTATTCACCCCCTTGGCTTTTTTTTAATCTATTTTGTTACATTACAACATGTCTATAAATATTTTTTCAATCTGACTTGTGTGTGATGCATAGTCCAAGTCTAAATATAGGCATAAATTAAATGTATGGAATCAAATAAATAAAAATTGTCATGTGCATATGTATTCATCCCTTTTGCTATTAAGCCCCTGAAAATTTCTGGTGCAAGCAATTTCCTTCATAAGTCCCATACTTAGTGACAGGAAGTCCCCCTGTGAACAATCTAAGTATCACATGTCTGTCAGTATATACACTTTACGGTTTCTGAAAGGCCATAGAGGCTGCAACACCATTAACAAGAGGCACCACTAACCAAACAACACGAAGACCAAGGAGATCTCCAAACACCACCATGAAGACCAAGGAGATCTCCAAACAACACCATGAAGACCAAGGAGATCTCCAAACAACACCATGAAGACCAAGGAGATCTCCAAAAAACACCATGAAGACCAAGGATATCTCCAAACACCACCATGAAGACCAAGGAGATCTCCAAAAAACACCACGAAGACCAAGGATATCTCCAAACACCACCATGAAGACCAAGGAGATCTCCAAACAACACCAAGAAGACCAAGGAGATCTCCAAACAACACCACGAAGACCAAGGATATCTCCAAACACCACCATGAAGACCAAGGAGATCTAAAAACAACATTATGAAGACCAAGGAGATCTCCAAACAAGTCAGGGACAAGGTTGCTGAGAAGTACAAGTCAGGGTTGGGTTATAAAAAAAAAATATCCCAATCTCGGATGATCCCCTGGAGCACCATCAAACCTATCATCATCAAATATAAAGAACATGGTACCGCAACAAACTTGCCTAGAGGGGGTCGTCCACCAAAACTCTCAGCCCGGCAAGGAGGGCATTAATCAGAGAGGCAGCACAGAGACCAAAGGTAACCCTGAAGGAGCTGCTGAGTTCCCAAGCAGAGACTGGAGTATCTGTCCATACGACCACAATAAGCCGTACATTCCATAGAGGTGGTCTTTATGGAAGAGTGGGCAGAAAAAAAGCCTTTACTTATACACAAAAATTGTAAGGCTTATTTTGAGTTTGCCAAAAGACATGTGGGAGACTCCCCAAATGTATAGAGGAAGTTACTGTGGTCAGATGAGACCAAAGTTGAACATTTTGCCCAGCAAGGTAAACGCTATGTCTGGTGCCAAACCAACATGGCTTATCACCTCAAGAACACCCTCCCCACAGTGAAACATGGTAGCATCATGCTGTCTGGATGTTCTTCGGCAGCAGGGTCAGGGAAAATGGTCCAAGTAGAGGGGAAGATGGATAGAGTGAAATACAGGGATCTTGTTGAGCAAAACCTGTTTGTCAGTGGTTTGAGACTGAGACGGAGGTTCACCTTCCAACAAGACAATGACCCAAAGCATATTGCTAAAGCAACACTCGAGTGGTGTAAGGTAAAACATGTAAATGTTCTGGAGTGACCGAGTCACAGCCCCGACCTTAATCCTATTGAGAATCTGAGGTCAGACGTGAAGATCGCTGTTCACCAGAGGAAACCATGTAACATGAAGGAGCTGGGGTAGTTTTGCCTTGAGGAATAGGCAAAAATCCCAGTGGGAAGATGTGAAAAGTTCATAGAGACTTATCCAAAGCGACTTGCAGGTGTAATTGCTGCAAAAGGAGGCCACTTTTTCTGTGAGGTGGCACAAATTGCTTTCTATCACTGTGACCTGCGCCCTCCCGAGACCCCAGTGTACAGGATTTTCCGGGGGTCTTTTGTTGCCCCTTTATAACTACTTTATAGTAATTTGCTTTCCTGCACTTTTCTACATTCCGAGTGATTGACATTAGTTAAAATGCAAACAAGATGCCAAGAGCGGCCCACGAGTCCCGGAATCTCATGTGCCGAGGTTGTTACCTCCTGCGTTCACACGTCGCGCTGCCTGGAAGGAGGAGAACAAGCAGCACAGTGCCGAGACGCGGCTGATAATGAAATATTTACTCTGCATTCACATTAGGTGACATTGAGTGGTTTACAGCTTGTGAAAAGTGGAGGAGGAGGAGGCGCCGAACAGCACCACACACCAGGACCATGACATCAAGAGCTTCTCACTGACGAGAGCCTCCAAGATATGCCCAGAAATACGCTCCTCGGCCTAGGAACCAGCGCCATTTCATGAGTCACATCGGTCCAATGGAGAACTTGGTAAACTGTAAATTTCCTGGTGGGCTAGAGGGGTTTACTGTAAAGTACCTGGTGGTCTAGAGCAGAGGTCCCCAACTCCAGTCCTCAAGGCCCACCAACAGGTCATGTTTTCAGGATTTCCTTTGCATTGCACTGGTGATGCAATTATTACCTGGGCAAGACTAAGGAAATCCTGAAAACATGACATGTTGGTGGGCCTTGAGGACTGGAGTTGGGGACCCCTGGTCTAGAGGGGTCTACTGTAAGTTCCCCGTTGGTCTGGAGGGGTTTACTGTGAAGTCTCTGGTGGTCTAGATGGGTCTACTGTAAGTTTCCTGGCAGTCTGGAGGGGTCAACTGTAAAGTTCCTAGGTGGTCTGGAGGGGTTTACTGTTAAGTCACTGGTGGTCTGGAGGGGTCTACTGTAAATTCCCTGGGAGTATAGTTTACTGTAAATTCCATGGGTATCTAAAAGGGGCTACTCTAAATTCCCTAGTGGTCCAGAGGGGTTTACTCTAAATTCCCTGGGGGCCTAGAGAGTGTTTATTGCTTCCATGATGGTCTACAGCTGTGAATTTTTTAACTGAATGCTCTCTAATGATCTAGAGAGGTTTCCTTCAGGTTCCACGAAGGTCTAGAATGGATTCTTTGACAATCCCTGGTGGTCTACAGAGGGTTTTTTCACATTCCCTGGTGGTTGAGGGCAATGAAGTGTTCAAAAGCAAATTCAGGTTGCTACCTCTGGCCCTGTCCTCTTGACAACCCCAGAACATGGGCGGCCTGGGAAACTGCCCGGTTTACCTCCACCTTACAACCACGTTAGTAGACACGGCTGTGACAACACCACTGCAGTTCTGAGATTTCCGTTGAATGGGAATGGGACACTCGTGATTTCACCGAGAAGCTGCAAACCTGTCCTGACCGAAGGATAAGATTTGGTGCAGATAATATATTATGGTACCATAAGATTTGGTGCAGATATCTCCCGTAGACAGGACTCAGAGCCGAACACTTCCGGAGCAGAGCTCTCTCTCCTGTCTAGATGGTTTGATGCAGTGTATCAGCGCAGGCTCATTCCAGAGTTGGGGATTTATGTTGTCTTCTCTTCTGTAGTCTCCACATAATAACTCCACACGATTGTTTGCAGCTCCGTCTTTGTCGTCGTCACCTTCCCAGCAGCGGAATAAATAAGAGAGCGCGATTTGATGGCTGACTACGAGAGGCCAGCGATCTCGCTGTGTGAGTACAGTGCAAGGCCCGAGGGGGAGCGAAACATTTCATAACCCTGGCGGCCTCTACTGAGAACCGGACAGGAGAACCAAAAACCACCCCACACACAACATACCGTAGATATTTTTTAAGCTTTGCAAGAACAGATGACATCACAGGCGACACGAACAGAAAGGGTTAAACGCACTGACTGTGCATTATTCGTACGGGTCCTCGCTTTGCCATTATCCATGTTTATTATATATATTATATGTATATATCTATGTATATAATTGTCTAAGGGTTTTTCCGTCTGTCTGTCTGTCTGTCTGTCTGTCCTGGAAATCCCGGCTCTCTGATTGGTCGAGGCCGCCAGGCCTTGACCAATCAGAGACCGGCACAGCATCGACGTAGAAATCCCGCGTCTCTGATTGGTCGAGGCCGCCAGGCCTCGACCAATCAGCGACGAGCACAGCGACGATGATGTCATAAAGGACGTAGATATCCCGCGTCTGATTGGTCGAGGCCGCCAGGCCTCGACCAATCAGCAACGGGCACAACGACGATGATGTCATAATGGTTGCAATGGCGACGATGATGTCATAAAGGTCGCACAACAGACAACCATACACAAATATGCACAAATCATCATTGGCCATATACTACGGGGACATGTATATTCTAGAATACCCGATGCGTTAGAATCGGGCCACAATCTAGTATATTTATAAAGTAATAGGAAAACAGATGAACATAAACATTCTCCATCCCATAACTAAGGGTAAAAGCCTCATTCTCCATCCCATAACTAAGGGTAAAAGCTCTCCATCCCATAACTAAGGGTAAAAGCTCTCCATCCCATAACTAAGGCGGGTAAAAGCCTCATTCTCCATCCCATAACTAAGGGTAAAAGCCTCATTCTCCATCCCATAACTGAGGGTAAAAGATCCATTCTCCATCCCATAACTGAGGGTAAAAGCCTCATTCTCCATCCCATAACTGAGGGTAAAAGATCCATTCTCCATTCCATAACTAAGGGTAAAAGCCTCATTCTCCATCCCATAACTAAGGGTAAAAGCCTCATTCTCCATCCCATAACTGAGGGTAAAAGATCCATTCTCCATCCCATAACTGAGGGTAAAAGCCTCATTCTCCATCCCATAACTGAGGGTAAAAGATCCATTCTCCATTCCATAACTAAGGGTAAAAGCATCATTCTCCATCCCATAACTAAGGGTAAAAGCCTCATTCTCCATCCCATAACTAAGGGTAAAAGCTCCATTCTCCATCCCATAACTGAGGGTAAAAGCCTCATTCTCCATCCCATAACTGAGGGTAAAAGATCCATTCTCCATCCCATAACTAAGGGTAAAAGCCTCATTCTCCATTCCATAACTAAGGGTAAAAGCCTCATTCTCCATCCCATAACTAAGGGTAAAAGCCTCATTCTCCATCCCATAACGAAGGGTAAAAGCCTCATTCTCCATCCCATAACTAAGGGTAAAAGCCTCATTCTCCATCCCATAACTAAGGGTAAAAGCCCCATTCTCTATCCTATAACTAAGGGTAAAAGCCTCATTCTCCATTCCATAACTAAGGGTCAAAGCCTCATTCTCCATCCCATAACTAAGGGTAAAAGCCTCTGTCAGGAATATGATATATTTGATTGTCTATGATCACGCACACTGAGCTCTGCTATGTCCATTAAAGCTGAGCACAGAGACACGCTGCGGAGTTTCTGACCCCCCTTCCTCCCAGCCTTGCTCCCTGCTGACAATACAGGGTAACTTGAAACTCCAGTGTGAGACTCTGTCCCCCCTCCCTCTCGAATGCAGGAGTGTGCAAAAAAACAATCTTTTGTCTGAAACCATGTGCTCTTTTGTTCATGTACAAACTTAATAGTAAGACATAACTTGACCACAATTAGTGACAGAGATATGAAAGTTATATATTTGGTATGTGCATCGGCCGGGCCATCACCCAGTGCGTTGTGTAATTTCCTGTATCCTGGGTATCCGAGAAACGAATTACTGCTTACTCGTGGTGCATACCCAGGACATGTTTGGTCTTAATAGAATGCTAGTTGCAAAACAAGATCAATGATAATTCCGTCATCGCTATACGAGGTTGTATCCTGGAGCTAAGGTGGATATGAATGTTCCATAACTCTGAGTCCCTCTGAGAAAAGAGGAGTGCTTTCCATAGCTCCGCCCACTCAGTGATGTCATGACCAGAGGGCATATCTTAAACCTGCTGAGTTGTGGGTGAATCTCTGCCCAGGAAAAGAGCTAACAGCAGCTCTGCAAGCTGCTCCGATACATTTTGATGTTCGCCCTTCCCCCGAGCCACATGGTCTGCTATGAAATGACATAAGGAACTAAGTATTTTTTCAACTTTAAACACTTTTTATTTGTAATTGTTTGTACATACGATACTTGTCTTCTTTTATAATATCTTTTTACCCTCTTGTAAACACTGCCTACCTTTTTAGAGTAAAATATATCAAATTACTAGCTTCGTTTCTCCTTGCTCTATAACGTACTGTCACATCCTCTGAAGTGAATTACGCTACTAATTTGGGTGGGCTCCGGACCTGTTATTAATGAAGGAATCCGAACTGGTGGCTGCAGATTTGTCCTGTGCGTTTCGGAGACCTTGTAGTGATGGACGACATTGATCATTATTGTTCCCGCCTGACTGGGAGTAGTTATATTGCCCTCGCTGCAGTGTGCCCATTAGCCAGTACAAAGTAAGGCAGTCTTTCTGGCGACTAATGATCTTAGGTGCAGTACCTAATCTGACGTGAGGGTAAGGGGGGGCTCCAGAGAGCTGCAGGTTCCAAACCAGAACTGGCAAGTGGGCTATAGATAAATCCCCTTCAGAAAGAACCAGGGGCAACCAAACAACCCCAGTTCATGACATATTGGTTGCAGCGGTGGGATGATAAAGATATCCTCCCCGTGAATCATGATAGCCTCATTCTCCATCCCATAACTAAGGGTAAAAGCCTCATTTTCCATCCCATAATTAGAGGTAGAAGCTCCATTTTTCCATCTTGCACCTCAGCATGTGGGTGGCAGCTCCCGGTCTCCTGAAGGGGGCGCTGGTGTTACTTGTTGTCCTACAGAGGGGCTCAGGGTGCCAGTAGGTGCAGCTTTGCCCATTCTCCTCCAGAGGACTCCTGGTGAAGGGCGAAACCTCTCAGAATCCTAGGAAAGTTGGCAAGTGTCGCAGAAGTCTCCTCGGAAGCTCCTGTCTGAACGTTCCCTACACCTGGTGCCAGGACGCTTCCTTATCAGAGCACAGGGAGAGGGGACAGGCTCCGACCGGAGACGCGCCGTCTGTATTTTGGAATTACCTGTATGACTTTTTTAAAAGGTGGCAAGTATGGAGTATTTCTAAAAGGTGAAGAGGTAGCAGTCACTGCCGGGCGCCGGATCTCATAGGGCCACAGTCTGCTCCCCGGAGCTGTTTTTTTATTTTTATTATTTTTTTCAGTTTCCGTTTTTCCTTTATTTTGTTTATTTAGAGTGAAGTTTAATTAAGGAACTTGTAAAAAGTAACACTGCCAATATTAATTCTGGAGCTGGAGGAAAATTTTGTCTCCTGGAAGAAATTCAAGTCTGAAGTCATAAATATGTTTTCTGTCTCACACATAAAATACAAGTAGAATTTTAATATAATTTTTTTATTTTTGCCTTCATCAGACCCACACGGCAAAAAATGTGATAGTTATTTCATTTCCAGGTCCAAAATCCTGTCCTGATTAATTTCTTTATAGCAATCGGAAAAAAAATCCAAATCCTCTGCATAGACAGAAATTTTACTACCTGCAGTCACCTATAGAGGGAGCTCAAGTGCATGCTGCACACACAGGGAGCGCCCTCTGGTGGCAGCTGCGAGTAGTAAGAAATGCAGCAAGCAACACAATGGCGGGAAGCAAATGGTTTGGAGCTTTGTATCAGAAAGTTCTACTAATGCTACAATATCTAGAGTATAATAGTATCGAGCCACATGAAGAACCCCAGAGGCACTGGCAGGAGAACAATGTCCTAGATAATGTTAAGATACATTTTTACTGATTTACAGGACATTGCAAAAGTATTCACACCACTTTGATTTTGGAGGAGTTTAGAAAGGTTGATACTCAAAAATAAATGATTTCTCTGAGACAATTGATTTGAAATTAATCAAATCTATTTAGAATCTCCCCAAATTTGCGGATCCAAAGTTTTGGAAAATTAAAATTTGCTCCAATTTATAGGGGTCGGGAAAGAATAAGAAAACTCATACTGGTCCCTCACTTGTGCGGATGGCCAAAGTTGTCCGCCGGCCCTCCACTGGTCCCCTCCTTGCTCTGGTGACCTCTGTCGGAGCAGACTAGGTCTTTCTGCACATTAGGACTTCATGGCATCATGTCATGCGCCAGCTAAGAGTGACAAGGAGAGCGGTGCTGGATCGGAGCAGGACACCTAGGAGGCCGGAAGAGGACTGGCAGGGATCGGCGCCGACAGGGACAGGTGCATACGATATTTTATTGCTTTTTAAATCCTTTTGTGCATCATCCATCAATTACGCATCAATTTGGGTCAAATTTTTTCGATGCAAATTTGGGTCAAAATTTTTTGACCCAAATTTATGCAAATTTGGATCACATTTTTTCGACACACATTTAAGCAAATTTGGGTCAAACTTTTTCGACCCAAATTTAAGCAAATTTGGGTCAAATTTTTTTCAATCAAATTTAAGACAATTTGGGTCAATTTTTTTCAACGCGAATTTAAGCAAATTTGGGTATAGTTTTTTCAACCCAAATGTAAGCACATTTTTTCGACCCAAATTTGAGTCAATTTTTTTCAACAAACATAAGCAAATTTGGGTCAATTTTTTTTACTCAAATTTAAGAAAACCTGGGTCAATTTTTTTCGACACGAATTTAAGCAAATTTGGGTCAAATTTTTTCAACAAACATAAGCAAATTTGGGTCAATTGTTTTACTCAAATTTAAGAAAACCTGGATCAATTTTTTTCGACACGAATTTAAGCAAATTTGGGTCAAATTTTTTCAACAAACAAGCAAATTTGGGTCAATTTTTTTTTACTCAAATTTAAGAAAACCTGGGTCAATTTTTTTCGACACGAATTTAAGCAAATTTGGGTCAAATTTTTTCATCGCAAACTTGGAATTTGGCTCTGGTCATTCTGACAGTGCTACTGAGACCAAATTTAGAGATGAGACATCCTTTCAGGAGGGCAACCATCTCTCCAACATGAGGCCAAATGGGTCAGATAGAAGCCGCCGGCCCGACAGCCCACATGGAGTTTGCCCAAGGGCCGTTTAAAGAGACTCTCAGACCAGTAAGAAGATTCTCTGCTCCGGATAAAACATGGAAGACTGATGGGGATGTGCGAATTAGGGTGTGAATACTTATGCAATAGTGATGTCTCGGAGAAGATCCGTGCCAGATTTCGGCTTAGTATAGTCAGGGGTGCGGAGCGGCAGAAATCGGGCTGGTGATTGCTGATTATAGGTCGTCACAGATAAGAAAGCTGGCGCTAATTTCTAAATGATTGCAATTAACGTTTTCTCTCTCAAGAAGGAAATAATCCTTTCTGCAGGTGGAAATAAATGCCGAGAGCGATCAAGGATGAGAGTGCCACGAGATCGGCATCCGAAACCTGCGAGACCCCGCGCCGCTGGCGCCGCGCCCGGTCCACAATGGAGCCCTGTAAGAATGGCGCTCATTACACGCAGATTCCAGAGGATGAAGAAGGACGGCCGGCAGCTTCCGGAGCGTAATTACCAGGACGGCTCCATATGTGGCCGTGAGTCTCGCAGATGGAGGCGCTCGTGTCACTAGATGTCTGGATGTGACAGCCGATTATTGTATGTTCTGAGCCGGCAATTAGGAATAATCACAGGCGGAAACGAAAACCCGGACAGAAACATTTACAAAAAATACACGTCCCAAATAGCAAGAAGCGGACGTGCGGTCCAGACAAGAGGAGAAACAAAAGCTTCAAGACAACTGCTAAGGATGTTACAGGGGTGGTCCACCGATGGGGACTTTGGTTTTTACTTAAATGCATTAATTTGGGGATAAAGATAATTTTAGCACTTGGGTTTATAAAAAAGTTCCTCTTTTGCCTATTATAGCCAGTGTGCACTGTGAGCTCTGCTACATCAGTACAATGAGTATTCTGGCTGATTCTACTATGCTGCACTACAAGAATGAGTCTCTAGTCTTACTCAACACTGCTACATCCTTACAGGGAGTATTCTGTCCTACTCAACTCTGCTACTACATCACTGGGCTCTGCTACATCATTACAGGGATTATTCTGTCCTACTCAACTCTGCTGCTACATCACTGGGCTCTGCTACATCATTACAGGGAGTATGCTGACCAACTCAACTCTGCTGCTACATCACTGGGCTCTGCTACATCATTACAGGGAGTATTCTGTCCTACTCAACTCTGCTGCTACATCACTGGGCTCTGCTACACCATTACAGGGAGTATTCTGTTCTACTCAACTCTGCTGCTACATCACTGGGCTCTGCTACATCATTACAGGGAGTATTCTGTCCTACTCAACTCTGCTGCTACATCACTGGGCTCTGCTACATCATTACAGTGAGTATTCTGTCCTACTCAACTCTGCTGCTACATCACTGGGCTCTGCGACATCATTACAGTGAGTATTCTGACCTACTCAACTCTGCTGCTACATCACTGGGCTCTGCTACATCATTACAGGGAGTATTCTGACCTATGAAACTCTGCTACATCGCTTCAGTGAGTCCATGATCTACATGGCTTTGTTGTGCCTTTTACTCTACCCCGCTTCATGTCTATGCGGCCTCCAGTCTCCATTCCTTCCAGCCTCAAGTCTCCACTCCTTCCAGCCTCCACAGTCTCCATTCGTTCCAGCCTCTACAGTCTCCATTCCTTCCAGCCTCCATAGTCTCCATTCCTTACAGCCTCCACAGTCTCCATTCCTTCCAGCCTCTACAGTCTCCATTCCTTCCAGCCTCCAGTCTCCATTCCTTACAGCCTCCAGTCTCCATTCCTTCCAGCCTCTACAGTCTCCATTCCTTCCAGCCTCCACAGTTTCCATTCCTTCCAGCCTCCAGTCTCCATTGCTTCCAGCCTCCATTACTTCCAGCCTCTACAGTCTCTGGGAGGCGCCATCTGGGGTAAACACACCAATTACGGGGTCTGAGACGGAGACTCGGCTGAAATTTTCATATGTGATTAAATATGAATACCGTCTGGAAATCTTACACGTCGCATCCATTATTCAACACAAATCAGGTTTCTCACTCCGGGTTGTTGACTACAAGACATTTCCATTGCAAGAGAGAAGGAAAGGAACGATTCTGGGTGAGAAGATGGAGCTTCCTGTGATGAGTATTTACTTTCATGGAAGATTTGTGTAAAATGTCATATAAGGAATCTTTGAACCTAAAGTCGCCACTTGAATCCAAACTTGGCTCCTTTTCTATAATGTAGGGATCATTATCCAATCAGATGAATAGATGGCCCAGCGCCGACCCTGTGATCCGGAGCACGAGCGCAAAATTGTGACTGATGTCTGCGGGGAGGCAGCAGCCAATAATCACCATTCTGAGAACTCTTTTTGCTGTCGTTACTTCTGACCTACTATGAAAAAAACAGGTCACAACAATAGATGCTTCACAGTTCCCGCAATTCCCCAGAGAACAAGATCTCTCCATCCTGACAATTCGACCGGAGCGTATTGATTGCTATGAAATTCTTTGATTTCTTTCCAATTACTGAATGTTTTCCTATTAAGATGCCAATCACATACTGGACACGTGCAATACTCACAAATTAGGCAGATTCTTTCCACATCACATAAATGCAGGACACACGATACACACACCACTCACATGCGGGATACATGGTACACATACACACACACACACACTACTCACATGCTGGATGCATGGTGCACACACACACACTACTCACATGTGGGATACATGGTGCACACACACACACACACACTACTCACATGTGGGATACATGGTGCACACACACACACCACTCACATGCGGGATACATGGTACACACACACACACTACTCACATGCTGGATGCATGGTGCACACACACACACTACTCACATGTGGGATACATGGTGCACACACACACACCACTCACATGTGGGATACATGGTGCACACACACACACCACTCACATGCGGGATACATGGTACACACACACACACACACACACACACACACACACTACTCACATGTGGGATACATGGTGCACACACACACACACACACACACACACTACTCACATGTGGGATACATGGTGCACACACACACACACACTACTCACATGTGGGATACATGGTGCACACACACACACCACTCACATGCGGGATACATGGTACACACACACACACACACTACTCACATGTGGGATACATGGTGCACACACACACACACTACTCACATGTGGGATACATGGTGCACACACACACTACTCACATGCTGGATACATGGTGCACACACACACACCACTCACATGCGGGATACATGGTACACACACACACACACACTACTCACATGTGGGATACATGGTACACACACACACACTACTCACATGTGGGATACATGGTGCACACACACACACACACACTACTCACATGTGGGATACATGGTGCACACACACACACTACTCACATGTGGGATACATGGTGCACACACACACACCACTCACATGCGGGATACATGGTACACACACACACACACACTACTCACATGTGGGATACATGGTGCACACACACACACACTACTCACATGTGGGATACATGGTGCACACACACACTACTCACATGCTGGATACATGGTGCACACACACACACACACACTACTCACATGTGGGATACATGGTGCACACACACACTACTCACATGCGGGATACATGGTACACACACACACACTACTCACATGCTGGATACATGGTGCACACACACACACACACACACACTACTCACATGTGGGATACATGGTGCACACACACACACTACTCACATGCTGGATACATGGTGCACACACACACACACACACACACTACTCACATGCTGGATACATGGTGCACACACACACACACACACTACTCACATGCTGGATACATGGTGCACACACACACACACACTACTCACATGTGGGATACATGGTGCACACACACACTACTCACATGCGGGATACATGGTACACACACACACACACTACTCAAATGCTGGATACATGGTGCACACACACACACACTACTCACATGTGGGATACATGGTGCACACACACACTACTCACATGTGGGATACAATGGTGCACATATACTACTCAAATACCAGATACATGGTGCACACACACTACTCACATACCAGATACATGGTGCACACACACTGCTCACATAGTAGATACATGGTGTCATGGGGCTACCGCGACAGAGAGGTTCCAGAGAACCGCAGCGCTCTGGGCCTCGTTCACACACAGTGAACAGAAGCTCTTCTCCTGTATTCTGACCTGGCTGCTTTTTGCCAGCAATGTAGGAGTTAACCTTATTGCTGAGTTGCTGAGAGCTGGATCTCTCAGCTGAAGTGGATTTTGTAATCTGATCCTCTATATAGACCCAGTCCTCACTTCAGCTATTGTCAGTGATCAGTTTACCTGCCTGGCTTGGAGGTTGAAGGAGCGTAGTATTGGTGTTGGAGGTTTATTTACAGAGATTGGTGTCTGCTGTTTTGGTTGCATGTTAAACCTGTTTTCCTTCCTAGTTTTTTCCTTCTCTTCCCTTCTCTGTGTTTCCTCTGTGGTTGTGTGAGCATTTGGTGAGTTAGAGACTTGTCTATATACCCTGTTACTTGTTGTATTGTTACACTGGTGCAGTCCACCTCCCTTGGGGGGAGAGGGGGCCCCTGATAGGGTCTGCACAGGAGACAGGGATATGCTGGCGGCTCAGGTCTCCTAACCATCATAGGTACCCCTGAGATAAGGGAAAGCCAAGGCCCCATTATAGTGGCAGGGACAGGTGCGGGTCCAGTACGTCGTCCTGCCCTTTTATCGACGTTATCGGCGTGACACATGGTGCACACATACTACTCACATACCAGATACATGGTACACATACACAAACCACTCACATGCCAGACACATATTACATACACACACACACACACACACCACTCACATGCCAGACACATGGCATACACATACCATTCACATGCCAGATACATGGTGCACACACACTGCTCACATACCGGATACATGGTACATACACACACACTACTCACATGCCGGATACTTGGTATACAAACACCACTCACACGCCAGACACATGCTGCACACACCTCTCACATGCCGGACACATGCTGCACACACCTCTCACACACCAGACACATACCGCACACACCTCTCACACACCGGACACATACCGCACACACCTCTCACACACCGGACACATACCGCACACACCTCTGACACACCGGACACATACCGCACACACCTCCCACATACCGCACACACCTCCCACACACCGGACACATACCGCACACACCCCTCACACACCGGACACATACCGCACACACCTCTCACACACCGGACACATACCGCACACACCTCTCACACACCGGACACATGCTGCACCCACCTCTCACACACCGGACACATACCGCACACACCTCTCACACACCGGACACATACAGCACACACCTCTCACACACCGGACACATGGTGCACACACTTCACACACCGGACACAGGCTGCACACACCTCTCACACACCGGACACATACTGCACACACCTCTCACACACCGGACACATAACGCACACACCTCTCACACACCGGACACATACCGCACACACCTCTCACACACCGGACACATACCGCACACAACTCTCACACACCGGACACATACCGCACACACCTCTCACACACCGGACACATGGTGCACACACCTCACACACCGGACACACGCTGCACCCACCTCTCACACACCGGACACATACCGCACACAACTCTCACACACCGGACACATACAGCACACACCTCTCACACACCGGACACATGGTGCACACACCTCACACACCGGACACAGGCTCCACACACCTCTCACACACCGGACACATACTGCACACACCTCTCACACACCGGACACATACAGCACACACCTCTCACACACCGGACACATACCGCACACAACTCTCACACACCGGACACATACAGCACACACCTCTCACACACCGGACACATGGTGCACACACCTCACACACCGGACACATGCTGCACACACCGGACACATACTGCACACACCTCTCACACACCGGACACATACTGCACACACCTCTCACACACCGGACACATACTGCACACACCTCTCACACACCGGACACATACTGCACACACCTCTCACACATCGGACACATGCTGCACACACCTCTCACACACCGGACACATACAGCACACACCTCTCACACATCGGACAGATACTGCACACACCTCTCACACATCGGACACATGCTGCACACACCTCTCACACACCGGACACATACTGCACACACCTCTCACACACTGGACACATGCTGCACACACCTCTCACACATCGGACACATGCTGCACACACCTCTCACACACCGGACACATACTGCACACACCTCTCACACACCGGACACATACTGCACACACCTCTCACACATCGGACACATGCTGCACACACCTCTCACACACCGGACACATACTGCACACACCTCTCACACACTGGACACATACTGCACACATCTCTCACACACCGGACACATACTGCACACACCTCTCTCATACCGGACACATGCTGCACACACCTCTCTCATACCGGACACATGCTGCACACACCTCTCACACACCGGACACATACTGCACACACCTCTCACACACCGGACACATACTGCACACACCTCTCTCATACCGGACACATGCTGCACACACCTCTCACACACCGGACACATATTGCACACACCTCTCACACACCGGACACATGCTGCACACACCTCTCACACACCGGACACATACTGCACACACCTCTCACACACCGGACACATACTGCACACACCTCTCACACACCGGACACATACTGCACACACCTCTCACACATCGGACACATACTGCACACACCTCTCTCATACCGGACACATGCTGCACACACCTCTCACACACCGGACACATACTGCACACACCTCTCACACACCGGACACATACTGCACACACCTCTCACACACCGGACACATACTGCACACACCTCTCACACACCGGACACATACAGCACACACCTCTCACACACCGGACACATACTGCACACACCTCTCACACACCGGACACATACTGCACACACCTCTCACACACCGGACACATACTGCACACACCTCTCACACATCGGACACATACTGCACACACCTCTCACACACCGGACACATACTGCACACACCTCTCACACACCGGACACATGGTGCACACACCTCTCACACACCGGACACATACTGCACACACCTCTCACACACCGGACACATACTGCACACACCTCTCACACACCGGACACATACTGCACACACCTCTCACACACTGGACACATACTGCACACACCTCTCACACACCGGACACATACTGCACACACCTCTCACACACCGGACACATACTGCACACACCTCTCACACACCGGACACATACTGCACACACCTCTCACACACCGGACACATACAGCACACACCTCTCACACACCGGACACATACTGCACACACCTCTCACACACCGGACACATACTGCACACACCTCTCACACACCGGACACATACTGCACACACCTCTCACACACCGGACACATACTGCACACACCTCTCACACACTGGACACATACTGCACACACCTCTCACACACCGGACACATACTGCACACACCTCTCACACACCGGACACATACTGCACACACCTCTCACACACCGGACACATACAGCACACACCTCTCACACACCGGACACATACTGCACACACCTCTCACACACCGGACACATACTGCACACACCTCTCACACACCGGACACATACTGCACACACCTCTCACACACCGGACACATACTGCACACACCTCCCACACACCGGACACATGCTGCACACACCTCTCACACACCGGACACATACAGCACACACCTCTCACACACCGGACACATACTGCACACACCTCTCACACACCGGACACATACAGCACACACCTCTCACACACCGGACACATACTGCACACACCTCTCACACACCGGACACATGGTGCACACACCTCTCACACATCGGACACATACTGCACACACCTCTCACACACCGGACACATACTGCACACACCTCTCACACACCGGACACATGGTGCACACACCTCTCACACACCGGACACATACTGCACACACCTCTCACACACCGGACACATACTGCACACACCTCTCACACACCGGACACATACTGCACACACCTCTCACACACCGGACACATACTGCACACACCTCTCACACACCGGACACATGGTGCACACACCTCTCACACACCGGACACATACTGCACACACCTCTCACACACCGGACACATACTGCACACACCTCTCACACACCGGACACATGCTGCACACACCTCTCACACACCGGACACATACTGCACACACCTCTCACACACCGGACACATACTGCACACACCTCTCACACACCGGACACATACTGCACACACCTCTCACACACCGGACACATACTGCACACACCTCTCACACACCGGACACATGGTGCACACACCTCTCACACACCGGACACATACTGCACACACCTCTCACACACCGGACACATACTGCACACACCTCTCACACATCGGACACATACTGCACACACCTCTCACACACCGGACACATACTGCACACACCTCTCACACACCGGACACATACTGCACACACCTCTCACACACCGGACACATACTGCACACACCTCTCACACACCGGACACATACTGCACACACCTCTCACACACCGGACACATACTGCACACACCTCTCACACACCGGACACATACTGCACACACCTCTCACACACCGGACACATACTGCACACACCTCTCACACACCGGACACATGGTGCACACACCTCTCACACACCGGACACATACTGCACACACCTCTCACACACCGGACACATACTGCACACACCTCTCACACACCGGACACATACTGCACACACCTCTCACACACCGGACACATGGTGCACACACCTCTCACACACCGGACACATACTGCACACACCTCTCACACACCGGACACATACTGCACACACCTCTCACACACCGGACACATACTGCACACACCTCTCACACACCGGACACATGGTGCACACACCTCTCACACACCGGACACATACTGCACACACCTCTCACACACCGGACACATACTGCACACACCTCTCACACACCGGACACATACTGCACACACCTCTCACACACCGGACACATGCTGCACACACCTCTCACACACCGGACACATACTGCACACACCTCTCACACACCGGACACATACTGCACACACCTCTCACACACCGGACACATACTGCACACACCTCTCACACACCGGACACATACTGCACACACCTCTCACACATCGGACACATACTGCACACACCTCTCACACACCGGACACATACTGCACACACCTCTCACACACCGGACACATACTGCACACACCTCTCACACACCGGACACATACTGCACACACCTCTCACACACCGGACACATACTGCACACACCTCTCACACACCGGACACATACTGCACACACCTCTCACACACCGGACACATACTGCACACACCTCTCACACACCGGACACATACTGCACACACCTCTCACACACCGGACACATGGTGCACACACCTCTCACACACCGGACACATGGTGCACACACCTCTCACACACCGGACACATACTGCACACACCTCTCACACACCGGACACATACTGCACACACCTCTCACACACCGGACACATACTGCACACACCTCTCACACACCGGACACATACTGCACACACCTCTCACACACCGGACACATACTGCACACACCTCTCACACACCGGACACATACTGCACACACCTCTCACACACCGGACACATACTGCACACACCTCTCACACACCGGACACATATTGCACACACCTCTCACACACCGGACACATACTGCACACACCTCTCACACACCGGACACATACTGCACACACCTCTCACACATCGGACATATACTGCACACACCTCTCACACACCGGACACATGGTGCACACACCTCTCACACACCGGACACATACTGCACACACCTCTCACACACCGGACACATACTGCACACACCTCTCACACACCGGACACATACTGCACACACCTCTCACACACCGGACACATGGTGCACACACCTCTCACACACCGGACACATACTGCACACACCTCTCACACACCGGACACATACTGCACACACCTCTCACACACCGGACACATACTGCACACACCTCTCACACACCGGACACATACTGCACACACCTCTCACACACCGGACACATGGTGCACACACCTCTCACACACCGGACACATACTGCACACACCTCTCACACACCGGACACATACTGCACACACCTCTCACACACCGGACACATACTGCACACACCTCTCACACACCGGACACATGCTGCACACACCTCTCACACACCGGACACATACTGCACACACCTCTCACACACCGGACACATACTGCACACACCTCTCACACACCGGACACATACTGCACACACCTCTCACACACCGGACACATACTGCACACACCTCTCACACACCGGACACATACTGCACACACCTCTCACACACCGGACACATACTGCACACACCTCTCACACACCGGACACATACTGCACACACCTCTCACACACCGGACACATACTGCACACACCTCTCACACACCGGACACATGGTGCACACACCTCTCACACACCGGACACATGGTGCACACACCTCTCACACACCGGACACATACTGCACACACCTCTCACACACCGGACACATACTGCACACACCTCTCACACACCGGACACATACTGCACACACCTCTCACACACCGGACACATACTGCACACACCTCTCACACACCGGACACATACTGCACACACCTCTCACACACCGGACACATACTGCACACACCTCTCACACACCGGACACATACTGCACACACCTCTCACACACCGGACACATATTGCACACACCTCTCACACACCGGACACATACTGCACACACCTCTCACACACCGGACACATACTGCACACACCTCTCACACATCGGACATATACTGCACACACCTCTCACACACCGGACACATGGTGCACACACCTCTCACACACCGGACACATACTGCACACACCTCTCACACACCGGACACATACTGCACACACCTCTCACACACCGGACACATACTGCACACACCTCTCACACACCGGACACATACTGCACACACCTCTCACACATCGGACATATACTGCACACACCTCTCACACACCGGACACATGCCCCTATGTGGTGTCACAACTGTGCAGCTGACATGCGCACACACACTGCACAGATGCTTCATTAGGTATATAATCTACAATGTCTCCTTTCTTTTCTGTCGGCGTCCAGAACATGGGATTCTGCTTTTCTTTCTTTCTGCGCCATAACTGGATTAATATGCGGCAGCTGGTTCGTTTAATTAAAAAATTCTGCGATGCGGATGGTACATACAGTTTGTAGCTTCATTTACCGAAAAGCATTAATGCAAAAAATGCAAACTCAGAAATGAAGACTCTGCAGCGTGGCCACTGTTTCCCTCCAATTAAAGCCCCAATGAATCAGGGTGTCACATTGCAGCCGAGGACCCATTTATTACAGCCGGCGCGCTCCGCGTTCTCGGTGCGTTTCTGCTGAATATCACAAAGGCCGGAGAGATGTTTGATGCTTGTTTATGGGATAAATAGACGCCGCGGACAGCCCGGCGCCGCTTAACTCCTTCCGGCACAGCACAAGTTTTATTTTTGCACTCTTGTTTTCATCTTTCGTCTTTTTTTTATATACAGGTCCTTCTCAAAAAATTAGCATATAGTGTTAAATTTCATTATTTACCATAATGTAATGATTAGAATTAAACTTTCATATATTATAGATTCATTATCCACCAACTGAAATTTGTCAGGTCTTTTATTGTTTTAATACGGATGATTTTGGCATACAACTCCTGATAACCCAAAAAACCTGTCTCAATAAATTAGCATATTTCACCCATCCAATCAAATAAAAGTGTTTTTTAATAACAAACAAAAAAACCATCAAATAATAACGTTCAGTTATGCACTCAATACTTGGTCGGGAATCCTTTGGCAGAAATGACTGCTTCAATGCGGCGTGGCATGGAGGCAATCAGCCTGTGACACTGCTGAGATGTTATGGAGGCCCAGGATGCTTCAATAGCGGCCTTAAGCTCATCCAGAGTGTTGGGTCTTGCGTCTCTCAACTTTCTCTTCACAATATCCCACAGATTCTCTATGGGGTTCAGGTCAGGAGAGTTGGCAGGCCAATTGAGCACAGTAATACCATGGTCAGTAAACCATTTACCAGTGGTTTTGGCACTGTGAGCAGGTGCCAGGTCGTGCTGAAAAATGAAATCTTCATCTCCATAAAGCATTTCAGCCGATGGAAGCATGAAGTGCTCCAAAATCTCCTGATAGCTAGCTGCATTGACCCTGCCCTTGATGAAACACAGTGGACCAACACCAGCAGCTGACATGGCACCCCACACCATCACTGACTGTGGGTACTTGACACTGGACTTCAGGCATTTTGGCATTTCCTTCTCCCCAGTCTTCCTCCAGACTCTGGCACCTTGATTTCCGAATGACATGCAAAATTTACTTTCATCAGAAAAAAGTACTTGGGACCACTTAGCAACAGTCCAGTGCTGCTTCTCTGTAGCCCAGGTCAGGCGCCTCTGCCGCTGTTTATGGTTCAAAAGTGGCTTTACCTGGGGAATGCGGCACCTGTAGCCCATTTCCTGCACACGCCTGTGCACGGTGGCTCTGGATGTTTCCACACCAGACTCAGTCCACTGCTTCCTCAGGTTCCCCAAGGTCTGGAATCGGTCCTTCTCCACAATCTTCCTCAGGGTCCGGTCTCCTCTTCTCGTTGTACAGCGTTTTCTGCCACATTGTTTCCTTCCAACAGACTTACCATTGAGGTGCCTTGATACAGCACTCTGGGAACAGCCTATTTGTTGAGAAATTTCTTTCTGGGTGTTACCCTCTTGCTTGAGGGTGTCAATGATGGCCTTCTTGACATCTGTCAGGTCGCTAGTCTTACCCATGATGGGGGTTTTGAGTAATGAACCAGGCAGGGAGTTTATAAAAGCCTCAGGTATCTTTTGCATGTGTTTAGAGTTAATTAGTTGATTCAGAAGATTAGGGTAATAGGTCGTTTAGAGAACCTTTTCTTGATATGCTAATTTATTGAGACAGGTTTTTTGGGTTATCAGGAGTTGTATGCCAAAATCATCAGTATTAAAACAATAAAAGACCTGACAAATTTCAGTTGGTGGATAATGAATCTATAATATATGAAAGTTTAATTGTAATCATTACATTATGGTAAATAATTAAATTTAACACTATATGCTAATTTTTTGAGAAGGACCTGTATATCCTTCGACATAGCGGCATGTGGACTTGGATTTTGCAGGACACAGTTTTCACTTTTCTGGTGTATATACAACTTTCTAAAGCACTTTATATCCCATTTTTGGGGTTCACCAAAAACTTTTAATTCTGACTTCTTTTATTTATTTATTTTATTGCTATATTTTTTATTTTAATGTGATTATTTTTTATTATATGTTTTGTTATTTTTATTTGATTATTTTTTTATTATATTTTTAGTTTTTAATTCAGATTTATTTTTATTATAACGACTTCCTCTTACTTTTTTAAGTATAATTTTATATTTTTGCATTAGACTCGCGATACCATTTTCTTTTTTTTTTTACTCAAACCTATGATCACAATAATCGGAGCGGCCATCACTCCTAAGCCTGCTTCATACGTCCCCGCACCTGAAAGGCATTTCTATAAGAATTCACCTCTTTTCGGTTCAAAAAGCTGGCTTGTGCTTATTTCCTCCCCACAGCCGGGGGCGCTGTAGCGTAAATTTATATTGGAAGGATTTGCTGCTGTCAGTGGTAAGAGAGGGTACTGCAGGCAGAAAAAAAAGGAAATGAGACGAGATGAGGTTCCCAGATTCCTATTCCTTTCCAGGGGTCATTTTTACGTGGTCTTTCTACTAGGAGCTTAAGTAAAATATTCCTCTATGACATAACCTATCACTCAAATCAAATATTTTAAAAAAGGGTTATTTCTAAAAAATATCCTTGATTTCTAAAAGTTCAAACGCTGGGACGCCCAGGAACTTTAAAAATGGGTCTGTGGAACCCGGAGAACGAGGCTCCGCAATGCCCTGACTTGGAGCGGAGGTAAGCATGAGCTCCACTACTCCATTTAGGACCCCCGTTCAAGGGATCAACAAAATCTCCCCTGTCTTTAGGTAAGGGGATCACTTTTAATTTTGGGAATACCCCTTAAAATAACATGGAGATCACAGAGGGTCTGGTCGCACACTCCTTCAGCCTTAGTATAGGTATGGGTAACTGGATAATTACGGTTCTGTCCCACAGTATCTGATATGTTTATTCAGTGTATCATGGCTTCCTTTCCTTATCTCTATTGCTGAGGATTGACGTCTTCTCACTGTCCAGATTCGCTGCTGCAGCTGCATTCCCTGCCTCGGCTTTTAAACAGGCTTTCATAGTCCCTCCTGATTGGCTGTGCTACACCATGTGATATGATATCAGCAATACATCAGACAGAAGCATGACATTTACAGATAATTCCTCAAAATGGAGCAAAAATTAGATTCGAATCAAATCAATTCGCTTCTCTCTATTGTCCGCCCTTACCTGTCTACAAATTTTGTTGAAAATTTCAATTTCTTACACTATAAACCCAATACATTATCACGACAGGACAGCAAAGTTCTAACAGGCTGCAACTCACATCCCAACCACAAGGTGGCCACATACAGACACAGCTATATATATAATTGTCTAAGGGTTTTTCTGTCTGTCTGTCTGTCTTTCTGTCTGTCTGTCCTGGAAATCCCGCGTCTCTGATTGGTCGAGGCCGCCAGGCCTTGACCAATTAGCGACGGGCACAGCATGGTGACGATGATGTCATAAAGGTTGCCTCGACGAATCAGCGACGGGCACAGTCTGCCGCGAATTCGCCTTGACCAATCAGCGACGGGCACAGTATCGACGTAGATGTCATAATGGTTGCCATGGCGACGATGATGTCATAAAGGTTGCCTCGACCAATCAGCGACGGGCACAGTCTGCCGCGAATTCTGGAATCATTATTGTCCATATACTACGGGGACATGCATATTCTAGAATACCCGATGCGTTAGAATCGGGCCACAATCTAGTCTGCTATATAATTGTCTAAGGGTCACTTCCGTCTGTCCTTCTGTCTGTCTGTCTGTCTGTCATGGATAGTCATTGGTCGCGGCATCTGTCTGTCATGGAAATCCAAGTCGCTGATTGGTCGCGGCAAAACTGCCACGACCAATCAGCGACGGGCACAGTCCGGAAGAAAATGGCCGCTCCATACTCCCCGCAGTCACCGCTCACACAGGGTTAATGCCGGCGGTAACGGACCGCATTATGCCGCGGGTAACGCACTCCGTAACTACTGCTATTAACCCTGTGTGTCCCCAACGTTTTACTATTGATGCTGCCTATGAGGCATCAATAGTAAAAAAATTTAATGTTAAAAATAATAAAAAAACAAAAAACCTGCTATACTCACCCTCCGTAGTCCGCCGAGCAGCACGCGCCGGCCGCCATCTTCCGTTGCCGGCGATGCATTGCAAAATTACCCAGGAGACTTAGCGGTCTCGCAAGACCGCTAAGTCATCTGGGTAATTTCGCAATGCATCCTGTGAACGGAAGATGGCGGCAGCCGTGCGCGCATCGCCGGAGCTTCGCTGGATCCCAGGGGTGAGTATATAACTATTTTTTATTTTATTTTTTTTAACAGGGATATGGTGCCCACACTGCTATATACTACGTGGGCTGTGTTACATACCGTGTGGCTGCTATATATTACATAGGCAGTGTTATATACTAGGCTGGCAGTGTTCTATAATACGTGGCTGTGCTATGTACTACGTGGGCTATGTTCTATACTGCGCGCTATATACTACGTGGCCACTCATATACTGCGTGGGCAGTGTTATATACTACGTGGCTGCTATATACTGCGTGGGCTGTGTTATATACTACGTGGCTGCTATATACTGCATGGGCTGTGCTATGTATTACATGGCCAGTGTTATATACTGCGTGGCCTGTGTTATATACTACGTCGCCTGTGTTATATACTGCGTCGCTGCTATATACTGCATGGGCTGTGTTATATAGTACGTGGCTGTTATATACTGCGTGGCCACTGTTATATACTACGTGGCTGCTATATACTGCATGGGCTGTGCTATTTATTACGTGGCCAGTGTTATATACTGCGTGGCCTGTGTTATATACTACGTCGCCTGTGTTATATACTGCGTGGCTGCTATATGCTGCATGGGCTGTGTTATATAGTACGTGGCTGTTATATACTGCGTGGCCACTGTTATATATTGCATGGCCTGTATTAACGCATCGGGTATTCTACAATATGTATGTATATAGCAGCCACGTAGTATATAGCACAGACCACATAGTATTTGTCTGCTATATACTACATGGCTCCTATATACTACGTGGCCTGTGCTATATACTATGTGGCTGCTATATACATACATATTCTAGAATACCCGATGCGTTAGAATCGGGCAACCATCTAGTCTACTATATAATTGTCTAAGGGGCACTTCTGTCTGTCTGTCATGGATATTCATTGGTCGCGGCCTCTGTCTGTCATGGAATCCAAGTCACTGATTGGTCATGGCAAAACGCCCACGACCATTGCCAAAACCAATCAGCGACGGGCACAGTCCGACGGCAACATGGCCGCTCCTTCCTCCCCGCAGTCAGTGCCCGCTCCATACTCCTCTCCAGTCAGCGCTCACACAGGGTTAATGGCAGTGGTAACGGACCGCATTATGCCGCGGTGTAACACACTCCATTACCGCTGCTATTAACCCTGTGTGACCAACTTTTTACTATTGATGATGTGTATGCAGCCTCAATAGTAAAAAGATCTAATGTTAGACATAATAAAAAAATAAAAAAAATCATCATATACTCACCTTCTGGCGCCTTTCCTGCTCCTCGCGACGCTCCGGTAACCGCTCCATGCATTGCGATCTCGCGAGATGATGACGTAGCGGTCTCGCAAGACCGCTACGTCATCATCTCGCGAGACTGCAATGCACTCTTGAGACCGGAGCGCACGAGGAGCATCGGTAAACGCTTCCTGGATCCAGGGGCCAATGGCGGGTGAGTATATAACTATTTTTTATTTTAATTCTTTTTTTTTAACAGGGATATGATGCCCACATTGCAATATACTACGTGGGCTGCGCAATATACTACGTGACTGGGCAATATACTATGTGGCTGGGCAATATACTTTGTGGCTTGGCAATATACTACGTGGCTGGGCAATATACTACGTTACTGGGCAATATACTACGTGGCTGGGCAATATACTACGTTACTGGGCAATATACTACATGACTGGGCAATATACTATGTGGCTGTGCAATATACTACGTGGCTGGGCAATATATTACGTTACTGGGCAATATACTTTGTGGCTGGGCAATATACTTTGTGGCTGGGCAATATACTACGTGGCTGGGGAATATACTACGTTACTGGGCAATATACTACGTGGCTGGGCAATATACTACGTTACTGGGCAATATACTACGTGGCTGGGCAATATACTACGTGACTGAGCAATATACTACGTGACTGGGCAATATACTACGTGGCTGGGCAATATACTATGTGGCTGGGCAATATACTATGTGGCTGGGCAATATACTATGTGGCTGGGCAATATACTATGTGGCTGGGAAATATACTACGTGGCTGGGCAATATACTACGTGGCTGGGCAATATACTATGTGGCTGGGAAATATACAACGTGGCTGGGCAATATACTATGTGACTGGGCAATATACTACGTGGCTGGGCAATATACTACGTTACTGGGCAATATACTACGTGACTGGGCAATATACTACGTTGCTGGGCAATATACTACGTGACTGGGCAATATACTACGTGACTGAGCAATATACTACGTGACTGGGCAATATACTACGTGGCTGGGCAATATACTATGTGGCTGGGAAATATACTACGTGGCTGGGCAATATACTATGTGGCTGGGAAATATACTACGTTACTGGGCAATATACTACGTGACTGGGCAATATACTACGTTACTGGGCAATATACTACGTCACTGGGCAATATACTACGTGGCTGGGCAATATACTACGTTACTGGGCAATATACTATGTGGCTGGGCAATATACTACGTGGCTGGGCAATATACTACGTTACTGGGCAATATACTACGTGACTGGGCAATATACTACGTTGCTGGGCAATATACTACGTGGCTGGGCAATATACTATGTGGCTGGGCAATATACTATGTGGCTGGGCAATATACTATGTGGCTGGGCAATATACTATGTGGCTGGGAAATATACTACGTGGCTGGGCAATATACTATGTGGCTGGGAAATATACTACGTGGCTGGGCAACATCATATGTGACTGGGCAACATCATACGTGACTGGGCAATATACTACGTGACTGGGCAATATACTACGTGACTGGGCAATATACTACGTGGCTGCGCAATATACTACGTGGCTGGGCAATATACTACGTGGCTGCGCAATATACTACGTGGCTGGGCAATATACTACGTGACTGGGCAATATACTACGTGGCTGCGCAATATACTACGTGGCCGGGCAATATACTACGTGGGCTGTGCTATATACTACGTGGCTGCGCAATATACTACGTGGGCTGTGCTATATACTATGCATAAATATTCTAGAATACCCGGTGCGTTAGAATCGGGCTACCATCTTGTATAGCATAACCATCTCCAGCAAAAATCAAGATTTTTTTGTTTAACCCCTCTGTGACCTTAGACGTACTATCCCGTCGAGGTGCCCTGGGCTTATCTGACCCTGGACGGGATAGTACGTCATAGCCGATCGGCCGCGCTCACGGGGAGAGCGCGGCCGATCGCGGCCGGGTGTCAGCTGCTTATCGCAGCTGACATCCGGCACTATGTGCCAGGAGTGGTCACGGACCGCCCCCGGCACATTAACCCCTGGCACACCGCGATCAAAGATGATCGCGATGTGCCGGCGGTGCAGGGAAGCACCGCGCAGGGAGGGGGCTCCCTGCGGGCTTCCCTGAGACCCCCGGAGCAACGCGATGTGATCGCGTTGCTGCGAGGGTCTCACCTCCCTCCCTGCTCCCTCCAGCCCCGGATCCAAGATGGCCGCAGATCCGGGTCCTGCAGGGAGGGAGGTGGCTTCACACAGCCTGCTCAGAGCAGGCACTGTGAATGCTGCAGCGCTGCATGTCAGATCAGTGATCTGACAGAGTGCTGTGCAAACTGTCAGATCACTGATCTGTGATGTCCCCCCCTGGGACAAAGTAAAAAAGTTAAAAAAAAAATTTCCAAATGTGTAAAATAAAATAAAAAAAAATATTCCAAAATAATGAAAAAAAAAAAAAATATTATTCCCATAAATACATTTCTTCATCTAAATAAAAAAAAAAACAATAAAAGTACACATATTTAGTATCGCCACGTCCGTAACGACCCGACCTATAAAACCACTAGTTAACCCCTTCAGTAAACACCGTAAGAAAAAAAAAAAAAAAACGAGGCAAAAAACAACGCTTTATTATCATACCGCTGAACAAAAAGTGGAATAACACGCGATCAAAAGGACAGATATAAATAACCATGGTACCGCTGAAAGCGTCATATTGTCCCGCAAAAAACGAGCCGGCATACAGCATCACCAGCAAAAAAATAAAAAAGTTATAGTCCTGAGAATAAAGCGATGCAAAAATAATTATTTTTTCTGTAAAATAGTTTTTATCGTATAAAAGCACCAAACCATAAAAAAATCATATAAATGAGGTGTCGCTGTAATCGTACTGACCCGAAGAATAAAACTGATTTATCAATTTTACCAAACGCGGAACGGTATAAACGCCTCCCCCAATAGAAATTCATGAATAGCTGGTTTTTGGTCATTCTTCCTCACAAAAATCGGAATAAAAAGCGATCAAAAAATGTCACGTGCCCGAAAATGTTTTCAATAAAAACGTCAACTCGTCCCACAAAAAACAAGACCTCACATGACTCTGTGGACCAAAATATGGAAAAATTATAGCTCTCAAAATGTGGTATTGCAAAAAATATTTTTTGCAATAAAAAGGGTCTTTCAGTGTGTGACAGCTGCCAATCATAAAAATCCGCTAAAAAACTCGCTATAAAAGTAAATCAAACCCCCCTTCATCACCCCCTTAGTTAGGGAAAAATAAAAAAATATGTATTTATTTCCATTTTCCCATTAGGGCTAGGGTTAGGGCTAGGGTTAGGGCTAGGGTTAGGGTTAGGGCTAGGGTTAGGGTTAGGGCTAGGGTTAGGGTTAGGGCTAGGGTTAAAGTTAGGGCTAGGGTTAGGGCTAGGATTAGGGCTAGGGTTAGGGCTAGGGTTAGGGCTAGGGTTAGGGTTGGGGCTACAGTTAGGGTTGGGGCTAAAGTTAGGGTTTAGATTACATTTACAGTTGGGAATAGGGTTGGGATTAGGGTTAGGGGTGTGTCAGGGTTAGAGGTGTGGTTAGGGTTACCGTTGGAATTAGGGTTAGGGGTGTGTTTAGATTAGGGTTTCAGTTATAATTGGGGGGTTTCCACTGTTTCGGCACATCAGGGTCTCTCCAAACACGACATGGCGTCCGATCTCAATTCCAGCCAATTCTGCGTTGAAAAAGTAAAACAGTGCTCCTTCCCTTCCGAGCTCTCCTGTGTGCCCAAACAGGGGTTTACCCCAACATATGGGGTATCAGCGTACTCAGGACAAATTGGACAACAACTTTTGTGGACCAATTTCTCCTGTTACCCTTGGGAAAATACAAAACTGGGGGCTAAAAAATAATTTTTGTGGGAAAACAAAAAGATTTTTTATTTTCACGGCTCTGCGTTATAAACTGTAGTGAAACACTTGGGGGTTCAAAGTTCTCACAACACATCTAGATAAGTTCATTGAGGGGTCTAGTTTCCAATATGGGGTCACTTGTGGGGGGTTTCTACTGTTTAGGTACATTAGGGGCTCTGCAAACGCAATGTGACGCCTGCAGACCAATCCATCTAAGTCTGCATTCCAAATGATGCTCCTTCCCTTCCGAGCCCTCCCATGCGCCCAAACGATAGTTCCCCCCCCACATATCGGGTATCAGCGTACTCAGGACAAATCGGACAACAACATTTAGGGTCCAATTTCTCCTGCTAACCTTGGAAAAATACAAAACTGGGGGCTAAAATATAATTTTTGTGGAAAAAAAATATTTTTTATTTGCACGGCTCTGCGTTATAAACTGTAGTGAAATACTTGGGGGTTCAAAGCTCTCACAACACATCAAGATGAGTTCCTTAGGGGGTCTACTTTCCAAAATGGTGTCACTTGTAGGGGGTTTCTACTGTTTAGGTACATTAGGGGCTCTGCAAACGCAATGTGACGCCTGCAGACCATTCCATCTAAGTCTGCATTCCAAATGGCGCTCCTTCCCTTCCGAGCTCTCCCATGCGCCCAAACGGTGGTTCCCCCCCACATATGGGGTATCAGCGTACTCAGGACAAATTGGACAACAACTTTTGGGGTCCAATTTCTCCTGTTACCCTAGGGAAAATACAAAACTGGGGGCTAAAAAATAATTTTTGTGGGAAAAAAATTTTGTTTTATTTTTATGGCTCTGCATTATAAACTTCTGTGAAGCCCTTGGTGGGTCAAAGTGCTCACCACACATCCAGATAAGTTCCTTAGGGGGTCTACTTTCCAAAATGGTGTCACTTGTATTGGGTTTCAATGTTTAGGCACATCAGTGGCTCTCAAAACGCAACATGGCGTCCCATCTCAATTCCTGTCAATTTTGCATTGAAAAGTCAAACGGCGCTTCAGTGTGTGACAGCTGCCAATCATAAAAATCCGCTAAAAAACTCGCTATAAAAGTAAATCAAACCCCCCTTCATCACCCCCTTAGTTAGGGAAAAATAAAAAAATATGTATTTATTTCCATTTTCCCATTAGGGCTAGGGTTAGGGCTAGGGTTAGGGCTAGGGTTAGGGTTAGGGCTAGGGTTAGGGTTAGGGCTAGGGTTAGGGCTAGGATTAGGGCTAGGGTTAGGGCTAGGGTTAGGGCTAGGGTTAGGGCTAGGGTTAGGGTTGGGGCTACAGTTATGGTTGGGGCTAAAGTTAGGGTTTAGATTACATTTACAGTTGGGAATAGGGTTGGGATTAGGGTTAGGGGTGTGTCAGGGTTAGAGGTGTGGTTAGGGTTACCATTGGAATTAGGGTTAGGGGTGTGTTTAGATTAGGGTTTCAGTTATAATTGGGGGGTTTCCACTGTTTCGGCACATCAGGGTCTCTCCAAACACGACATGGCGTCCGATCTCAATTCCAGCCAATTCTGCGTTGAAAAAGTAAAACAGTGCTCCTTCCCTTCCGAGCTCTCCTGTGTGCCCAAACAGGGGTTTACCCCAACATATGGGGTATCAGCGTACTCAGGACAAATTGGACAACAACTTTTGAGGTCCAATTTCTTCTCTTACCCTTGGAAAAATAAAAAATTGGGGGCAAAAATATAATTTTTGTGAAAAAATATGATTTTTTATTTTTACGGTTCTGCATTATAAACTTCTGTGAAGCACTTGGTGGGTCAAAGTGCTCACCACACATCCAGATAAGTTCCTTAGGGGGTCTACTTTCCAAAATGGTGTCACTTGTGGGGGGTTTCAATGTTTAGGCACATCAGGGGCTCTCCAAACGCAACATGGCGTCCCATCTCAATTCCTGTCAATTTTGCTTTGAAAAGTCAAACGGCGCTCCTTCCCTTCCGAGCTCTCCCATGCACCCAAACAGTGGTTTACTGCCACATATGGGGTATCAGCGTACTCAGGACAAATTGGACAACAACTTTGGGGTCCATTTTCTCCTGTTACCCTTGGTAAAATAAAACAAATTGGAGCTGAAGTAAATTTTTTGTGTAAAAAAGTTAAATGTTCATTTTTATTTAAACATTCCAAAAATTCCTATTAAACACCTGAAGGGTTAATAAACTTCTTGAATGTGGTTTTGAGCACCTTGAGGGGTGCAGTTTTTAGAATGGTGTCACACTTGGGAATTTTCTATCATATAGACCCCTCAAAATGACTTCAAATGAGATGTGGTCCCTAAAAAAAAATGGTGTTGTAAAAATGAGAAATTGCTGGTCAACTTTTAACCCTTATAACTTCCTAACAAAAAAAAAAATTGGTTCCAAAATTATGCTGATGTAAAGGAGACATGTGGGAAATGTTACTTATTAAGTATTTTGTGTGACATATCTCTGTGATTTAATTGCATAAAAATTCAAAGTTTGAAAATTGCGAAATTTTCAAAATTTTCGCCAAATTTCCGTTTTTTTCACAAATAAACGCAGGTACTATCAAAGAAATTTTACCACTATCATGAAGTACAATATGTCACGAGAAAACAATGTCAGAATCACCAGGATCCGTTGAAGCGTTTTGGAGTTATAACCTCATAAAGGGACAGTGGTCAGAATTGTAAAAATTGGCCTGGTCATTGACGTGCAAACCACCCTTGGGGGTAAAGGGGTTAAAGCAGGTAATATCATAGGGACTTGCTATATAGTCTGGGTAAAATCCTCCTAAAGTGGATCTATCATCAGAAAACGCAAAATAAACGCCGTACATTGTTCAATAAATCTCTTAGACCTGATGAAGCTGGAGTACTTACAGTAAAAATCCATGCCACAATGACATCATAGCCTTTTTTTTCCCCCATGGTTTCCCTGCCTAATATTAGGCTTAATTTAATTTGAGAAACATGTAGCCATTCTAATAAGAATTTTCACAGTAAGTATACCAGCCTCATCAGGTGTGGGAGATCTAATCCATAATGTATGCAGTTTGCATAGAGAAACATGATGACAGATCTGTTTTTACGTCCAAGAGAATCATGCCGTGTGTGTACGGGGATCTAGTACGGAGTTCATTCCTTATCTCGACCCAAGTGACCTCCTATTTCCTTTACATCGGACCTTTCGGGATATAATACACATTATTAATCCACACGACTGTGTTAGGGAAGCACCAGGGTCCTGTTATATAGAACACAATGGCTTCACACTACGGCATTCCTGCCACGGAGCTTTGTCTGCTGCATACAAACCCCAGAGGGAAGGGCAAGGGTTAAACAGATTCCATTAAACCGGTCAAATTCCCATTATTAAGTGGTGGTGAGTGCGCTGGTGTCAGCCATTTTACTGTAGAATTTAATTAACATTAATGCCTCTTTCAATCTCCTGTTATTAATAATGATGTCATCTAACTGAAGATGTCAGCCTGAAAGTACAGCGGAGAGGGAGGGAAGAGGCACGAGAAAATAAACCCCAATCTAAATAATGAGCAGCCGATCCCATCAGCTCACTGCACGTGGAGGTAATATAGAGGTGGCCGAGAGTGGCCTCATCACATGGTGCGCAACATGCGGTGCACAGAATAGTGTGCAACAATGTGCATGAATAAAACTACTATAATACTGCCCCAATATACAAGAATATAACTACTATAATACTGCTCCTATGTACAAGAATATAACTACTATAATACTGCCCCTATGTACAAGAATATAACTACTATAATACTGCTCCTATGTACAAGAATATAACTACTATAATACTGCCCCTATATACAAGAATATAACTACTATAATACTGCCCCCTATGTACAAGAATATAACTACTATAATACTGCCCCCTATGTACAAGAATATAACTACTATAATACTGCCCCTATGTACAAGAATATAACTACTATAATACTGCTCCTATGTACAAGAATATAACTGCTATAATACTGCCCCTATGTACAAGAATATAACTACTATAATACTGCCCCTATGTACAAGAATACAACTACTATAATACTGCCCCTATGTCACAAGACTATAACTACTATAATACTGCTCCTATGTACAAGAATATAACTACTATAATACTGCTCCTATGTACAAGAATATAACTACTATAATACTGCACCTATGTACAAGAATATAACTACTATAATACTAATCCTATGTACAAGAATATAACTACTATAATACTGCTCCCTATGTACATGAATATAACTACTATAATACTGCCCCTATGTACAAGAATATAACTACTATAATACTGCCCCTATGTACAAGAATATAACTACTATAATACTGCCCCTATGTACAAGAATATAACTACTATAATACTGCCCCTATGTACAAGAATATAACTACTATAATACTGCCCCTATGTACAAGAATATAACTACTATAATACTGCTCCTATGTACAAGAATATAACTATTATAATACTGCCCCTATGTACAAGAATATAACTACTATAATGATGCTCCTCCTATGTACAAGAATATAACTACTATAATACTGCCCCTATGTACAAGAATATAACTACTATAATACTGCCCCTATGTACAAGAATATAACTACTATAATACTGCCCCTATGTACAAGAATATAACTACTATAATGATGCTCCTCCTATGTACAAGAATATAACTACTATAATACTGCCCCTATGTACAAGAATATAACTACTATAATACTGCCCTTATGTACAAGAATATAACTACTATAATACTGCCCTTATGTACAAGAATATAACTACTATAATACTGCTCCTATGTACAGGAATATAACTACTATAACGCTGCCCCTATGTACATTTCTATGTTCTTGTTTTGTGGTGTTTTTTGCTGTCACTGGTTGATTAGGATTTTTAGAAGATTGAGGCTTTCCGTATTGTGGGTTCTGTAATGTTGGTAGAATCAGCCCATCAGACCAGGGGGCTTTGGGGGGCTTTCTGAGACCTCCGGATGAACGTCCCCAGTAGCTGTTAAACAAGTAGGACAGAAAGTGGACGCAGAAAGGCTACATGGATGATAGGATCTAATCCTGCGATTAACGTGTTTTGTAAGCAGATTAGCGGAATCTCTTGTACATGCCAGGACTCCACTCTAAGCTTCTGTTCGCCCTCGTTAGCAAAATGGAAATGATAAGTCCTGCGAGTGCGAAGATGCTGCGCCGTCTCCATACTCAGCGCTGGACCTTTAACTCTTTATTTTCAGCGGCTAACAACGATCATATTACAGGGCACACATGTAATACTGTATCTAAACCTGTCATGTGTGATGCTCTCTGTGACATCTCACTATCCAGTGTAACAATGTATCTAAGCCCATCATTCATCTCTTATTCAAGACGCTCTTCTGCCTTCAGGATAAATCACATTCTCAGTGTCACGATGTGAGTGAGCGCTGCACTCGCTGCTCCTCACCAATCTGTAATGTGAGGGCCCTCAGGTCGGCGCCACGGGGGCCACAAGGCCAAAAAGACAAGTGGGGAAAACCAGGCAGGTACAAGGGTCTTCTGTGTGTGTAACATAATGATGAAAGGACTGCAAGCGGCTTAAAAGAAATACAGAATCTGTAATATACCCCAGAGCTGAACTCTCAATTCTACTTGTTTAAAACAACTGTAAATTCCTATGTTATCAATTTTATAGTATTTTCAAAAATCACATCCTCAGATATCTGCTCTTATTGCTATATGTCACATGATGTCCATCCTGATCTAACACCGCTGTGCCCGATCGCATGCAGGAGGTTTACTCAGGATGTACACAGTGACTGCACCAGCAGAATAGTGAGTGCAGCTCTGGGGTATAATACAGGAGGTAACTCAGGATCAGTAATGTAATGTATGTACACAGTGACTGCACCAGCAGAATAGTGAGTGCAGCTCTGGGGTATAATACAGGAGGTAACTCAGGATCAGTAATGTAATGTATGTACACAGTGACTGCACCAGCAGAATAGTGAGTGCAGCTCTGGGGTATAATACAGGAGGTAACTCAGGATCAGTAATGTAATGTATCTATACAGTGACTGCACCAGCAGAATAGTGAGTGCAGCTCTGGGGTATAATATAGGATGTAACTCAGGATCAGTATGTACACAGTGACTGCACCAGCAGAATAGTGAGTGCAGCTCTGGGGTATAATACAGGATGTAACTCAGGATCAGTAATGTAATGTATGTACACAGTGACTGCACCAGCAGAATAGTGAGTGCAGCTCTGGGGTATAATACAGGATGTAACTCAGGATCAGTATGTACACAGTGACTGCACCAGCAGAATAGTGAGTGCAGCTCTGGGGTATAATACAGGATGTAACTCAGTATCAGTAATGTATGTACACAGTGACTGCACCAGCAGAATAGTGAGTGCAGCTCTGGAGTATAATACAGGATGTAACTCAGGATTAGTAATGTAATGTATGTACACAGTGACTGTACCAGCAGAATAGTGAGTGCAGCTCTGGGGTATAATACAGGATGTAACTCAGGATCAGTATGTACACAGTGACTGCACCAGCAGAATAGTGAGTGCAGCTCTGGAGTATAATACAGGATGTAACTCAGGATCAGTAATGTAATGTATGTACACAGTGACTGCACCAGCAGAATAGTGAGTGCAGCTCTGGGGTATAATACAGGATGTAACTCAGGATCAGTATGTACACAGTGACTGCACCAGCAGAATAGTGAGTGCAGCTCTGGGGTATAATACAGGATGTAACTCAGGATCAGTAATGTATGTACACAGTGACTGCACCAGCAGAATAGTGAGTGCAGCTCTGGAGTATAATACAGGATGTAACTCAGGATCAGTAATGTAATATATGTACACAGTGACTGCACCAGCAGAATAGTGAGTGCAGCTCTGGGGTATAATACAGGATGTAACTCAGGATCAGTAATGTAATGTATGTACACAGTGACTGCACCAGCAGAATAGTGAGTGCAGCTCTGGAGTATAATACAGGATGTATGGTAACTCGGCTCAGTACAGTCAGTAATGTACTTATATCAGTCCTATGTGCAGCTTATGCCCCCCTTACCCTCTGTACTTGTTACTGGTGGCAGTTCCCCCTTACGTAGATGACAACATGACATTGTATCACGCTGCTGGTAAATGTGCTGATCCAGAGCTGTTAATTCCAGCGCCAATTAGCGGAGAGCACATAATGAGAGCTGCTGTTGACTTTGTACATGGAAGGTGAGCGGAGAATATGCTCGTTATGCTTCACTGAACGACATTTGTAGACTTTATTAAAATAATTAACTCTTTGTTTCGGGGACTGCACCAGCTCAGCGCGGTGTTAGTGCTGCACTATATGCTACAAGATGCCGTTATAATCTTTATCTATTATTACTAACGGCCGGTATCATGAAGGAAGAAAAAGGTGTCACACTAACATCTGTGATAGTAGATACAATGCAAATGGGGCATCATTACAGTCTGGAGGGCACTAATGGGGGTTCATTGTCTGCGGTATATTAATGGGGCATCATTTCTGAGTGGGGGAACTAATGGGGTATAATTATTGTGCAGCGGGTACTAACTTGGCAACATTACTATGAAGGAGAACTAATGGGTATCATTAATATGTGGGATTGTCACCAATTGGGCATCATTTTACTATGTACTGTGGCTTGCAAAAGTATTCACCCCCTTGGCTATTTCCCTATTTTGTTCCATTACAATATGTGTTTAAATATTTGTGCAATCCGATTTGTGTGTGACGCATCAGCACTAGGGTTGAGCGACCTTTACTTTTATAGGATCGGGTCGGGTTTCACGAAACCCGACTTTTTCAAAAGTCGGGTCGAGTGAAATCGGCCGATCCTATAAAAAAGTCGGGGTCGGGGTCGGCCAAAACCTGAAACCCAATGCAGTGCATTGGGTTTCCATGGTTCCCAGGGTCTGAAGGAGCGGAAACTCTCCTTCAGGCCCTGCGATCCATATTTTAGTGTAAAATAAAGAATTAAAATAAAAAATATCGCAATACTTATCCTCTGACGCGCCCTGGTACTAACCGGGAACCTTCCTTCCTTAGAATCAGCCCTTCCAGGACCTTCGGTGACGTCGCGGTGACGTCGCGGCTTATGATTAGTCGCACGAGCGGTCACATGGGCGGCCGCGCGGCCAATCACAAGCCGCGACGTCACCGAGACGTCACCGCAAGGTTCTGGAAGGCTGATCCTAAGGAAGGAAGGTTCCCGGTTAGTACCAGGGCGCGTCAGAGGGTAAGTATTGCGATATTTTTTATTTTAATTCTTTATTTTACACTTAAATCTGAATTCCGATACCAATTCCCGATATCTTAAACATATCGGGAATCGGTATCGGAATTCCGATTCTAGATTCAAAAGATCGCCGACTTCATGGCCGACCCCACACAGGGTTGCCAAAAGTCGGCGACTTTTGAAAATTTTCGACCCGTTTCGCTCAACCCTAATCAGCACTACATAGTCTAAGTTAATGAAGTGGGAAAAATATAGGCATAAATTACAATTCTGGGATCAAATAACTAAACGTTGTCATGTGCATATGTATTCACACCTTTTGCTTTGAAGCCCCTAAACATTTCTGGTGCAAGCAATTCCCTTCATATGTCCCATGCTTAGTGACAGGACGTCCCCCTGTGTGCAATCTAAGTGTCACGTGTCTGTCAGTATATACACTTTACCTTCTCTGAAAAGCCACAGAGGCTGCAACACCATTAACAAGAGGCACCACTAACCAAACACCACCATAAAGACCAAGGAGATGTCCAAACACCACCATGATGACCAAGGAGATCTCCAAACAACCCCATGAAGACCAAGGAGATCTCCAAACAACACCATGAAGACCAAGGAGATCTCCAAACAACACCATGAAGACCAAGGAGATCTCCAAACAACATCATGAAAACCAAGGAGATCTACAAACACCACCATGATGAACGAGGAGATCTCCAAACAACCCCATGAAGACCAAGGAGATCTCCAAACAACCCCATGAAGACCAAGGAGATCTCCAACCAACACCATGATGACCAAGGATATCTCCAAACAACACCATGAAAACCAATGAGATCTCCAAACACCACCATGATGACCAAGGAGATCTCCAAACAACCCCATAAAGACCAAGGATATCTCCAAACAACCCCATGAAGACCAGGGAGATCTCCAACCAACACCATGATGACCAAGGATATCTCCAAACAACATCATGAAGACCAAGGAGATCTCCAACCAACACCATGATGACCAAGGATATCTCCAAACAACACCATGAAGACCGAGGAGATCTTTAAACAACACCATGAAGACCAAGGAGATCTCCAAACAAGTCAGGGACAAAGTTGTTGAGAAGTACAAGTCAGGGTTGGGTAAAAACAAAATTTCCCAATCTCTGATGATCCCCCGAAGCACCATAAAATCCATTATCATCAAAAGGAAAGAAAATGGTACTGCAACAAACCTACCAAAAGGGTCGCCCACCAAAACTCTCAGCCAGGGTAAGGAGGGGATTATTCAGAGAAGCAGCATAGAGACCAAAAGGTAACCCTGAAAAAGCTGCTGAGTTCACAAACAAAGACTGGAGTATCTGTCCATACGACCACAATACAGCCGTACAGTCCATAGTGGTGGCCTTTATGGAAGAGTGGGCACACAAAAATTGTAAGGCTCATTTTGAGTTTGCGAAAAGACATGTTGGAGACTCTCCAAATTTATGGAGGAAGGTGTGGTGGTCATATGAGATCAAAACTGAACTTTTTGGCCACCAAGGGAAATGCTATGTCTGGCTCCAAACCAACACAGCTCATCACCCCTAGAACACCATACCCACAGTGAAACATGGTGGAGGCAGCATGATGTTGTGGGGATGTTTTTAGGCAACAGAGACAGGGAAAGTAATCCAAGTAGAAAGATGGATGGTGTGAAATACAGGGATATTCCTGAGCAAAACCTGCTTCAGTCTGTCAGTGATTTGTGACCAAGACGGAGGCTCACCTTCCAACAAGACAATGATCCAGAGCATACTGCTAATGCAACACTCGAGTGGTGTAAGGAGGAAACGTGTAAATGTTCTGCAGTGGCCGAGTCCCAGCCCAGGAGTCCCAGCCCAGACCTTAATCCAATGGTGAATCTGTGGTCAGACGTGAAGATCGCTGTTCACCAGAGGAAACATCTAACGTGAAGGTGTTGCAGCAGTTTTGCCTTGAGGAATGGGCAAAAATCCCAGTGAGAAGATGCGGAAAGTTCATAGAGACTTATCCAAAGCGACTTGCAGCTGTAATTGCCACAAAAGGAGGCTCTACAAAGTACCGACTTTAGGGGGGTGAATAGTTATGCACGCTGAAGTTTTCAGTTATTTTATCCTATTTGTTGCTTGCGTCACAATTAAAAGAAAAACAAATGTTCACAGCTGTCGGCACGTTCTGTACATGAAGTGATGCAAACCCTCAAAAACAACAGGTAAATTCTAGGTTGTGAGGTAGCAAAACACAAAAAATGCCAGGGAGGGGGGGATTGATCAATATTTTCTCAAGCTACTGTACTATGAGGAGGACGTTATTAATGTGCAATGCTCTATTGCTGTTTGTGGGGCATAGAGGTTCTGCAGTACCACGTGGGGCCAGTGTTACTCTGTGGCGGCACTATTCATCTCTGCAGCACGGAGAAGGGTAATTTTACCATCAAGGCCCCAAAGATAACTAAAACTGTGCACCATAGATATAGGGAGCAGTGTGGGCGACACAAGTGGCGCTATTACTGCTTGGTCTACAAAGGGGGGGCACAATTTGTTATACAGACATTATATAACGGCACGGCAATAAATAACACCCCACCTGCGTGCACAGATGAAAGGCGCGCTGCTGAGGTCGGCCGGCCGACATTTCCTTGATCTGTAATGAAGTGTCTGGCAGATCTATAAACACGTTCACACAAACATGAGCAGAAGTGTCTCCCGCCATCCCAGCCACAAGTCCGTCCGCGCCACCTGCGCCCGTGTAATTAATATCAGAGTAATTACTATTGATTTCTTAGTGCTGGATTGCAATCATATGATTGAACTGGTGGGGATCCCTCAGGCCGCGATCCCCAGCGTTCTGCGTGACCACCATTGACCAGCTGTTCTGTCCGAAGTGACGCAGGAGCTTGATTTCACGCTCGACTTCAAAATGACTTTCCGTCAATCTCTATTTCCATCATCGAGTCAGCTTTAGGTCCAGAATTCTGTGCTGCTTCTTTTCTTAATATATCTCTCTATTCATTTTGTGATACGTTGCTTAAAATTCCTTACAAAGGCTTAGAGCTAAATGATAAAGTTGTGGCTGCTTGCTGCCACCACTAGAGGGAGCTGGCGAGAGAGCTGAATACTGTTTTAATCATTGAGTTGTAGAGCTCCCCCTAGTGGTGGCTACAGGCAGGGAGTGTCTGATCATTTTGCCTTATGTTTATACAGGGAGATTGGAGCATGAATGAGAGAGGGAATGAAAGAGACATTTCAAGAAGCAAGAATTGTTTACATAGAGCATAAAATGCTGGGATCCGTCAGATAATCAAAACCCGAATTAAAAACAGACCCCAGACCAGGCCCTCCCTAAAATACAAAGAAAAAACAGAATAGACCCAATACACCAAAACTTATACAGACTGCAGATCAGACCCCTAAATAAAACCCAAACTGAGACCCCATAAACAAATCTGATCAATCAAGCCCCTCTAAATAAACAACCACCTAGTCCAGACCCCTAAATTAATACATACCCCAGACTGGACCCCCTAAATAATACAGACCCAAGAACTGAGCACCTAATCGGATACAGACCCGTCCTGTAAAAACAAGTCCTCCCCCCTTGGCGGTGGAACCCCTTGCCGCAAAGATCAGAGGGTCCCGGGAGGTGAAGGGTTTTATGTACGGGGAGGCGGAAGAAAAAGTAGCGTTATACGCTGATGATATCCTGCTCTTCTTGGAGGATTCCGAGGGGACCTTGGTAAAGACGGAGGCCATTATTGAGGAATTCGGGAGTTATTCGGGCTTAAGGATCAATTGGGACAAATCGAATATGATGTTGATAGATGGGGATAGTGGGGACGGTGATGGGGGGGACTCTGTCACAAGGTTGAGGCTAGTTGAGAAATTTAAGTACTTGGGGATTCAGATCGCACTCCCTCTGACTAGCTTTGAGGAACTGAATTTGGCACCTCTTCTGCGTAAGATACGTACCAAGGTCCAGGCGTGGAAAAAGCTACACTTATCGGTAATTGGTAGGATAAACCTGATAAAGATGATTGTGATGCCGCAGTTACTCTATGTGTTGCACAATTCCCCTATATGGATATCGCAGAATAGGTTTCGGAGGATTAGATCTTTGTTCGGTGAGCTGATCTGGGGTGGGAAGAGCCCCAGATTTAAACAGGAAACCCTACAGAGACCAAAGACGGAGGGAGGGGTGGCATTGCCCAATCCGTGGTTGTATTTTTTGGCCTCACAGTGTCAGCATTTCAAGGGATGGGGAGATGGGTCAGGTGGGATGCGGGCACCTTGCAGCCTGAGATCATTGATTGGGACAAAGGTGCTGAGTGAGAGCCTAGAGGGGGGACATTTCCGTGAGAAAGGTTCTAAATTTTGCACTGTAAGGCTCATTCACAAGGTGTGGGATAAAGTTAAAGGAATTAGGGGTGTACGGGCACTCACTAGATTCTCACCCATTTGGAACAACTGTGTCCTACAGGAGTTTAGACAGATGGAGGGATTTCATATTTGGAGGGAGGCAGGCATCTCTCGGATGGGCCAGATTTTACATCAGGGTAGAATTAGAGACTTTGAGATATTGCAGGAAGAATTTTTACTCCCGGAGTCTGAGATGTACCAATACCGTCGTCTTTCTCATGCGTACCGGGCACAGTGTAAGAGAGGGCCTGTTGAAATCCAGGTGGATCTTATGCTGGATTTTATCCTTGAAGGGGGAGGCACGAAGGGGGTGATTTCGGGTATATATGAATTCCTTCTATTTTCTTTTCTGGCGGAACACCCTATTAGAGCAAGGACGAAATGGGAGGATGACCTGGGGGCGATTGATGATGACCGATGGGAATCAGTATTGGATTATGTGCCCAGGATATCAATGAGTGAGCCTGGTAGGCTATCACAATTATTTGTCATTCATAGGGCTTACAGAACCCCAGACATGTTGTTCAAAGCCGGATTAAGGCCTAATTCAGAATGCCCTAGATGCTCGCAGTCCGAAGCGGGCATCCTTCATATGTTGTGGCAGTGCCCCAGGCTGTCCTCCTTTTGGGTGGTGGTGTTGAATAAAGTGGGTTTGGCATATAGTTGTAATGTGCCTCGGGATCCTCTGGTATGTGTTTTGGGCTATGTGGAGGAGGTAATAACTGATAAGCTGTATAAAACGGTTATAGCTAGACTGTTATTTATTGCGCGAAAGTTGATCGCCAAATTCTGGATTAGGGAAGAGCCACCAACAAGGAGAGACTTTATGAAGCAAGTGGACCATATCATTGCTTTGGAGAAGAGTATCTACGTTAGGAGGAACAAGATGGACCTCTTTGACAGGTTGTGGAGCCCGTGGCTTGAATCAATGTGACCTGAAGACCTTTTGCCCCTATGGAAATATTTTTTGACAAGTCATCTTCCTCTTCTTGTACTTTTGTATGTGATAATTTAGTGGGGGATGACTCTTGACAGGTCTCTAGTGGGTGGGGGGAAGGGGGGTGGGAGTTTGGTTTGGGACTAAATAAGTTTTCTAACAAAAAAAGTATTGTGTATTTGTATATTGCTGAAAACAAACTATTCCTTTTATTGTCTATGCACAATTTTGATGGTTTAATAAAAATATCTGGAAAAAAAAAAAAAAAACAAGTCCTCCCCCCAAAAAAATCGGATCTTCTACCAGCCCCCTTAAATAAACACTTGGTCCAGACTAGATCCATAAAAAATACAGACCCTAGATCTGTACACCTAAACTAATACCGTACATATCCATGGCCGTCATTAGAGAGCAGGTGGGAAGAGCAGACTGGGCAATTGCTCAGAATGTATGGGCTCCTGGTGGTATATATTACTGAGGACATCATAATGTATAGGCTCCTGGTGGAATATATTACTGAGGACATCAGAATGTATAGGCTCCTGGTGGTATATATCAGAGAGGACATCAGAATGTATGGGCTCCTGGTGGTATATATCAGAGAGGACATCAGAATGTATAGGCTCCTGGTGGTATATATCAGAGAGGACATCAGAATGTATAGGCTCCTAGTGGTATATATCAGAGAGGACATCAGAATGTATAGGCTCCTGGTGGTATATATCAGAGAGGACATCAGAATGTATGGGCTCCTGGTGGTATATATTACTGAGGACATCAGAATGTATGGGCTCCTGGTGGTATATATTACTGAGGACATCAGAATGTATGGGCTCCTGGTGGTATATATTACTGAGGACATCAGAATGTATAGGCTCCTGGTGGAATATATTACTGAGGACATCAGAATGTATAGGCTCCTGGTGGTATATATCAGAGAGGACATCAGAATGTATAGGCTCCTGGTGGTATATATCAGAGAGGACATCAGAATGTATGGGCTCCTGGTGGTATATATCAGAGAGGACATCAGAATGTATGGGCTCCTGGTGGTATATATCAGAGAGGACATCAGAATGTATGGGCTCCTGGTGGTATATATCAGAGAGAACATCGGAATGTATGGGCTCCTGGTGGTATATATCAGAGAGGACATCAGAATGTATGGGCTCCTGGTGGTATATATCAGAGAGGACATCAGAATGTATGGTCTCCTGGTAATATATATTAGTGATGATATCAGAATGTATGGGCTCCTGGTGGTATATATTACTGAGGACATCAGAATGTATGGGCTCCTGGTGGTATATATCAGAGAGGACATCAGAATGTATGGGCTCCTGGTGGTATATATCAGAGAGGACATCAGAATGTATGGGCTCCTGGTGGTATATATCAGAGAGGACATCAGAATGTATGGGCTCCTGCTGGTATATATCAGAGAGGACATCAGAATGTATGGGCTCCTGGTGGTATATATCAGAGAGGACATCAGAATGTATGGGCTCCTGGTGGTATATATCAGAGAGGACATCAGAATGTATGGGCTCCTGGTGGTATATATCAGAGAGGACATCAGAATGTATGGGCTCCTGGTGGTATATATTAGTGAAGACATCAGAATGTATGGGCTCCTGGTGGTATATATCAGAGAGAACATCGGAATGTATGGGCTCCTGGTGGTATATATCAGAGAGGACATCAGAATGTATGGGCTCCTGGTGGTATATATCAGAGAGGACATCAGAATGTATGGGCTCCTGGTGGTATATATTAGTGAGGACATCAGAATGTATGGGCTCCTGGTGGTATATATTACTGAGGACATCAGAATGTATGGGCTCCTGGTGGTATATATCAGAGAGGACATCAGAATGTATTGGCTCCTGGTGGTATATATCAGAGAGGACATCAGAATGTATGGGCTCCTGGTGGTATATATCAGAGAAGATATCAGAATGTATGGGCTCCTGGTGGCATTTATTACTAAGGACTTCAGAATGTATGGGTTCCTGGTGGTATATATCAGAGAGGACATCAGAATGTATGGGCTCCTGGTGGTATATATTACTGAGGACATCAGAATGTATGGGCTCCTGGTGGTATATATTATTGAGGACATCAGAATGTATGGGCTCCTGGTGGTATATATTACTGAGGACATCAGAATGTATGGGCTCCTGGTGGTATACATCAGAGAGGACATCAGAATGTATGGGCTCCTGGTGGTATATATCAGAGAGGACATCAGAATGTATGGGCTCCTGGTGGTATATGTCAGTGAGGACATCAGAATGTATGGGCTCCTGGTGGTATACATCAGAGAGGACATCAGAATGTATGGGCTCCTGGTGGTATATATCAGAGAGGACATCAGAATGTATGGGCTCCTGGTGGTATATGTCAGAGAGGACATCAGAATGTATGGGCTCCTGGTGGTATATGTCAGTGAGGACATCAGAATGTATGGGCTCCTGGTGGCATTTATTACTGAGGACATCAGAATGTATGGGCTCCTGGTGGTATATGTTACTGCGGACATCAGAATGTATGGGCTCCTGGTGGTATATATTACTGAGGACATCAGAATGTATGGGCTCCTGGTGGTATATATCAGAGAGGATATCAGAATGTATGGGCTCCTGGTGGTATATATCAGAGAGGACATCAGAATGTATGGGCTCCTGGTGGTATATATTAGTGAGGACATCAGAATGTATGGGCTCCTGGTGGTATATATCAGAGAGAACATCGGAATGTATGGGCTCCTGGTGGTATATATCAGAGAGGACATCAGAATGTATGGGCTCCTGGTGGTATATATCAGAGAGGACATCAGAATGTATGGGCTCCTGGTGGTATATATTAGTGAGGACATCAGAATGTATGGGCTCCTGGTGGTATATATTACTGAGGACATCAGAATGTATGGGCTCCTGGTGGTATATATTACTGAGGACATCAGAATGTATGGGCTCCTGGTGGTATATATCAGAGAGAACATCGGAATGTATGGGCTCCTGGTGGTATATATCAGAGAGGACATCAGAATGTATGGGCTCCTGGTGGTATATATCAGAGAGGACATCAGAATGTATGGGCTCCTGGTGGTATATATTAGTGAGGACATCAGAATGTATGGGCTCCTGGTGGTATATATTACTGAGGACATCAGAATGTATGGGTTCCTGGTGGTATATATCAGAGAGGACATCAGAATGTATTGGCTCCTGGTGGTATATATCAGAGAGGACATCAGAATGTATGGGCTCCTGGTGGTATATATCAGAGAGGACATCAGAATGTATGGGCTCCTGGTGGCATTTATTACTAAGGACTTCAGAATGTATGGGTTCCTGGTGGTATATATCAGAGAGGACATCAGAATGTATGGGCTCCTGGTGATATATATTACTGAGGACATCAGAATGTATGGGCTCCTGGTGGTATATATTATTGAGGACATCAGAATGTATGGGCTCCTGGTGGTATATATTACTGAGGACATCAGAATGTATGGGCTCCTGGTGGTATACATCAGAGAGGACATCAGAATGTATGGGCTCCTGGTGGTATATATCAGAGAGGACATCAGAATGTATGGGCTCCTGGTGGTATATGTCAGTGAGGACATCAGAATGTATGGGCTCCTGGTGGTATACATCAGAGAGGACATCAGAATGTATGGGCTCCTGGTGGTATATATCAGAGAGGACATCAGAATGTATGGGCTCCTGGTGGTATATGTCAGTGAGGACATCAGAATGTATGGGCTCCTGGTGGCATTTATTACTGAGGACATCAGAATGTATGGGCTCCTGGTGGTATATGTCAGTGAGGACATCAGAATGTATGGGCTCCTGGTGGTATATATCAGAGAGGACATCAGAATGTATGGTCTCCAGGTGGTATATATCAGAGAGGACATCAGAATGTATGGACTCCTGGTGGTATATATTACTGAGGACATCAGAATGTATGGGCTCCTGGTGGTATATATCAGAGAGGACATCAGAATGAATGGGCTCCTGGTGGTATATATCAGAGAGGACATCAGAATGTATAGGCTCCTGGTGGTATATATCAGAGAGGACATCAGAATGTATGGGCTCCTGGTAGTATATATCAGAGAGGACATCAGAATGTATGGGCTCCTGGTGGTATATATTACTGAGGACATCAGAATGTATGGGCTCCTGGTGGTATGTATCAGAGAGGACACCGGAATGTATGGGCTCCTGGTGGTATATATTAGTGAGGACATCAGAATGTATGGGCTCCTGGTGGTATATATCAGAGAGAACATCAGAATGTATGGGCTCCTGGTGGTATATATCAGAGAACACATCAGAATGTATGGGCTCCTGGTGGTATATATTACTGAGGACATCCGAATGTATGGGCTCCTGGTGGTATATATTACTGAGGACATCAGAATGTATGGGTTCCTGGTGGTATATATCAGAGAGGACATTATTATTATTATTTATTTATATAGCACCATTGATTCCATGGTGCTGTACATGAGAAGGGGTTACATCAAAATACAAATATCACTTACAGTAAACAAAACTAACAATGACGGACTGATACAGAGGGCGAGGACCCTGCCCTTGCGGGCTTACATTCTACAGGATTATGGGGAAAGAGACAGTAGGTTGAGGGTTGCAGGAGCTTCGGAGTTGGTGAGGCGGTAGCTTCGATAGTGATGAGGCGGCAGCGGTGTCAATGCAGGCTGTAGGCTTTCCTGAAGAGATGAGTTTTCAGGTTCTGTCTGAAGGATCCGACTGTGGTTGATAGTCGGACGTGTTGACATCAGAATGTATGGGCTCCTGGTGGTATATATTACTGAGGACATCAGAATGTATGGGCTCCTGGTGGTATATATTACTGAGGACATCAGAATGTATGGGCTCCTGGTGGTATATATCAGAGAGGACATCAGAATGTATGGACTCCTGGTGGTATATATTAGTGAGGACATCGGAATGTATGGGCTCCTGGTGGTATATATCAGAGAGGACATCAGAATGTATGGACTCCTGGTGGTATATATTAGTGAGGACATCGGAATGTATAGGCTCCTGGTGGTATATATTAGTGAGGACATCGGAATGTATGGGCTCCTGGTGGTATATATCAGAGAGGACATCAGAATGTATGGGCTCCTGGTGGCATTTATTACTGAGGACTTCAGAATGTATGGGCTCCTGGTGGTATATATTAGTGAGGACATCAGAATGTATGGGCTCCTGGTGGTATATATCAGAGAGGACATCAGAATGTATGGGCTCCTGGTGCTATATATTAGTGAGGACATCAGAATGCATGGGCTCCTGGTGCTATATATTACTGAGGACATCAGAATGTATGAGCTCCTGGTGGTATATGGGGTAGCACTGCTGCAGCCAGGCATGCCCTCTGAAAGCCGGAGGAGTGACTGCTCCAGTAAGGAGGGAAATAGGAGAGCAGTGCAGGCCAGACAGGTGCTGGTAGTGGGGGACTCAATTATTAGGGGAACAGATAGGGCAATCTGTCACAAAGACAGGGATCGTCGAACGGTGTGCTGCCTACCTGGCGCTCGAGTCCGACACATCGCTGACCGGGTGGACAGATTATTGGGAGGGGCTGGTGAGGACCCAGCGGTCATGGTGCACATTGGCACAAATAAAGTTAGAGGTAGGTGGAAGGTCCTTAAAGATGATTTCAGGGATTAGGCTGCAAGCTGAAAGCAAGGACCTCCAACGTGGTATTTTCCGAAATACTACCTGTACCACGTGCCACGCCAGAGAGGCAACGGGAGATTAGGGAGGTTAATAAGTGGCTCAAGAATTGGTGTAGGAAGGAGGGGTTTGGGTTCCTGCAGAACTGGGCCGACTTCTCAGTTGGCTACAGGCTCTACGCTAGGGACGGGCTGCACCTCAATGGGGAGGGTGCAGATGTGCTGGGGAAGAAAATGGCTAGAAGGTTGGAGGAGTGTTTAAACTAGGGAATGGGGGGAGGGTAAATAATGGAAGATGGGGTGGTGGTGGCATGGGGGGTGGGGTTAGAACAATTAATAATTTAAGAAAGAATAGAGGTGCAGAGAGATACATAAAATGTATGTATACTAATGCCAGAAGCCTCGCCAACAAAATGGACGAATTAGAACTAATGTTGTTGGAGCATAATTATGACATGGTGGGGATATCTGAAACGTGGCTGGATGAGAGCCATGACTGAGCTGTTAACTTGCAGGGCTATAGCCTGTTCAGAAATGACCGTACAGATAAGCAAGGGGGTGGGGTGTGTCTATATGTAAAATCATCCTTAAAACCCATCCTGCGTGATAATATAGGTGAATCTAATGAAAATGTAGAGTCCCTGTGGGTGGAGATAAGGGGAGGGGGAAAAAACAATAAATTACTGATAGGGGTTTGTTATAAATCTCCAAAAATAATGGAAGCAACAGAGAATATCCTCAAAGCCAATAGATGAAGCTGTGAGTCAAGGAGAAGTCATTATTATGGGGGACTTCAACTACCCTGAAATAGATTGGGGAACAGAAACCTGCAGTTCCAGCAAAGGTGATCGGTATCTGACAACTATGAGAGACAATTACCTCTGACAACTGGTTCAGGACCCAACAAGAAGGGGGGCACTGCTAGACCTAATATTAACCAACAGGCCAGACCGCATAGCAAATATAAGGGTTGGGGGTCACTTGGGGAATAGTGATCACAAAATAGTAAGTGTTCATGTATCCTTTAATAAGATGTGTAGTAGAGGGGTTACAAGGACACCAAACTTCAGGAGGGCAAATGTTGTGAGTTCTGTTTTTGGGCTCCCTCTGGTGGTTACTGATGGTACTGGGTGATTTGTGTTCTGCTGTCTCTGGTGTCCACCTGTTCTATTAGGATTTGGGAGTTTCCTATTTAACCGGGCTTTCTTGTCATTTCCCCGCCGGCTATCAAAGTTATCAGAGTGTTTTGTTACCTCAGCTTTTGGCTTCAGTAATCTTCAGGACAAGCTAAGTTTTGATTTTCTTGTTTCACGTTTTGCTTTATTTTTGTCTTGTCCAGCTTGCATATAATTGTCTCTTTGCTGCTGGTTGCTTTAGTGGGCTGTAATTGCTCCTCATGTTCCATGAGTTGGAACATGAGTTCAAGTAATTACAGGATGGTTTTTTGAAGGGTTTTTTGCTGACCGCGCAGTTTACTTTTGTATCCTCTGCTATCTAGTTTTAGCGGGCCTCATTTTGCTGAGTCTGTTTTCATACTGTGTATGTGCCTTCCTCTCATTTCACCGTCATTATATGTGGGGGGCTGCTATTTCTGTGGGGTATTTCTCTGGAGGCAAGAGAGGTCTGTGTTTCTTCTAATAGGGGAAGTTAGATCTTCGGCTGGTGCGAGATGTCTAGGATCAACGTAGGCACGTTCCCCGGCTATTGTTATTTGTGTGTTCAGGTTTAGGGTCGCGGTCAGCTCAGGTTCCATCACCCTAGAGCTCGTTGGTGCTTGTCCATTTGTGATTCCCTGCCATTGGAATCATGACAGTATAGCCGGCCAAAATGTTTGGGCTGAAGTAGGAGGAAAAGTAGTCTGAGGAAGTTTTTTTTTTTCTCTCCTCTGAGGTTGCTGCCTAGCCTTAATTGCAGCCAGGTTGATTTTTTTTTTTCCTCCTCTTAATCCTTGAATGGCTCTGACCTTAGCTGTTTATCATGGACGTCCAGAGTTTAGCTTCCAGCTTGAATAATCTTGCTGCTAAGGTTCAAAATATACAAGATTTTGTTGTACATGCTCCTATGTCTGAACCTAGAATTCCTACTCCAGAGTTCTTTGCTGGAGATAGATCTAGTTTTCTGAATTTTAGGAACAATTGCAAGCTGTTCCTTTCTTTGAAACCTCGCTCTTCTGGAGACCCTGCTCAGCAGGTTAAGATTATTATATCTTTCCTGCGGGGTGACCCTCAAAATTGGGCATTTGCATTGGCACCAGGGGATCCTGCGTTGCTTAATGTGGATGCGTTTTTTCTGGCATTGGGTTTGCTCTATGAGGAACCTAACCAGGAGATTCAGGCTGAAAAAGCTTTATTAGCTCTCTCTCAGGTGCAAGATGAAGCAGAAATATATTGTCAAAAATTTCGGAAATGGTCAGTGCTTACTCATTGGAATGAGTGCGCCCTGGCTGCAAAGTTCAGAGATGGCCTTTCTGAGGCCATTAAAGATGTTATGGTGGGGTTCCCTGCGCCTACGGGTCTGAATGAGTCTATGACTATGGCTATTCAGATTGATCGGCGTTTACGGGAGCGCAAACCTGTGCACCATTTGGCTGTGTCTTCAGAACAGGCACTTGAGACAATGCAATGTGATAGAGTTCAGTCTAGAAGTGAACGGCAAAACTATAGGCGGAAAAATGGGTTATGCTTTTATTGTGGTGATTCAGCTCATGTTATATCAGCATGCTCTAAACGCACAAAAAAGGTTGATAAGTCTGTTGCCATTAGTACTTTACAGTCTAAGTTTATTCTGTCTGTGACTCTGATTTGCTCATTATCATCCATTTCCGTCGATGCCTATGTAGATTCAGGCGCTGCCCTGAGTCTTATGGATTGGTCATTTGCCAAGCGATGTGGGTTTAGTCTTGAGCCTCTGGAAGTCCCTATTCCTTTGAAGGGAATTGACTCTACACCTTTAGCTATGAATAAACCTCAGTACTGGACACAAGTGACCATGCGTATGACTCCCGTTCATCAGGAGGTGATTCGCTTCCTGGTATTGTATAATTTACATGATGTTCTAGTACTTGGTCTGCCATGGTTACAAACTCATAATCCAGTTCTTGACTGGAAAACAATGTCTGTGTTAAGCTGGGGATGTCAGGGGGGTTCATGATGATGCACCTCCGATTTCTATCGCTTCATCTACTCCTTCTGAGGTTCCTGTATTTTTGTCGGATTATCGGGATGTTTTTGAGGAGCCTAAGCTCAGTTCGCTTCCTCCTCACAGGGATTGCGATTGTGCTATAGATTTAATTCCTGGTAGTAAATTTCCTAAAGGTCGTTTGTTCAATCTGTCAGTGCCAGAGCATACTGCTATGCGGGATTATGTTAAGGAGTCCTTGGAAAAGGGACATATCCGTCCATCTTCGTCCCCTTTGGGAGCAGGTTTTTTTTTCGTGGCCAAAAAAGATGGGTCCTTGAGCCCTTGTATAGATTATCGTCTTTTGAATAAGATTACCGTAAAATATCAGTATCCTTTGCCTTTGTTGACTGATTTGTTTGCTCGCATTAAGGGGGCTAAATGGTTCACTAAGATTGATCTTCGGGGTGCGTATAATCTTATACGAATAAAGCAAGGTGATGAGTGGAAAACCGCATTTAATACGCCTGAGGGCCATTTTGAGTATTTGGTAATGCCTTTCGGACTTTCTAATGCTCCTTCAGTCTTCCAGTCCTTTATGCACGATATTTTCCGTGAATATCTGGATAAATTTATGATTGTGTATTTGGATGATATTTTGGTTTTTTCTGATGACTGGGAGTCTCATGTTCAGCAGGTCAGGAAGGTGTTTCAGGTCCTGCGGGCTAATTCCTTGTTTGTAAAGGGCTCAAAGTGTCTCTTTGGAGTCCAGAAGATTTCTTTCTTGGGGTATATTTTTTCCCCTTCTACTATTGCGATGGATCCCGTCAAGGTTCGGGCTATTTGCGACTGGACGCAGCCTGCATCTCTTAAGAGTCTGCAGAAGTTCTTAGGCTTTGCTAATTTCTATCGTCGTTTTATAACTAATTTTTCTAGTGTTGTTAAGCCTTTGACGGATTTGACTAAGAAGGGTGCTGATGTTGCTGATTGGTCTCCTGCGGCTGTGGAGGCCTTTCAGGAACTTAAACGCCGGTTTTCTTCTGCTCCTGTGTTGCGTCAGCCTGATGTTTCGCTTCCTTTCCAAGTTGAGGTTGATGCTTCCGAGATTGGAGCGGGGGCGGTTTTGTCACAGAGAAGCTCCAATTGCTCGGTGATGAAGCCATGTGCGTTCTTTTCTAGAAAATTTTCGCCCGCTGAGCGGAATTATGATGTGGGTAATCGGGAACTTTTGGCCATGAAGTGGGCATTTGAGGAGTGGCGTCATTGGCTGGAGGGTGCTAGACATCGTGTGGTGGTCTTGACTGATCACAAAAATCTGATTTACCTTGAGTCTGCCAGGCGTCTGAATCCTAGACAGGCTCGTTGGTCACTGTTTTTCTCTCGTTTCAATTTTGTGGTTTCATACCTGCCAGGTTCAAAGAATGTGAAGGCGGATGCTCTTTCTAGGAGTTTTGTGCCTGACTCCCCTGGAAATTCTGAGCCCACTGGTATCCTTAGGGATGGGGTGATTTTGTCGGCCGTCTTCCCGGACTTGCGACGTGCTTTGCAGGAGTTTCAGGCGGGTAAACCTGATCGTTGTCCGCCTGAGAGACTGTTTGTTCCGGATAGTTGGACCAGTAGAGTCATCTCCGAGGTCCATTCTTCTGCGTTGGCAGGTCATCCTGGAATATTTGGTACTAGAGACTTGGTGGCCAGGTCTTTTTGGTGGCCTTCCTTGTCGAGGGATGTGCGTTCTTTTGTGCAGTCTTGTGAGGTTTGTGCTCGGGCTAAGCCTTGCTGTTCTCGAGCCAGTGGATTGTTGTCACCTTTGCCTATCCCGAAGAGGCCTTGGACGCACATTTCCATGGACTTTATTTCGGATCTCCCTGTCTCTCAAAAAATGTCTGTCATCTGGGTTGTGTGTGACCGCTTTTCTAAAATGGTTCATCTTGTACCCTTGCCTAAGTTGCCTTCCTCCTCTGAGTTGGTCCCTCTGTTTTTCCAGAACGTGGTTCGTTTGCATGGGATTCCGGAGAACATCGTTTCTGACAGGGGATCCCAGTTTGTGTCTAGATTTTGGCGGACGTTCTGTGCTAAGATGGGCATTGATTTGTCCTTTTCGTCTGCATTCCATCCTCAGACGAATGGCCAGACGGAGCGAACTAATCAGACCTTGGAAACTTATTTGAGGTGTTTTGTTTCTGCTGATCAGGATGACTGGGTTACCTTTTTGCCGCTGGCCGAGTTTGCCCTTAATAATCGGGCTAGTTCTGCTACCTTGGTTTCTCCTTTCTTTTGTAATTCGGGGTTTCATCCTCGTTTTTCCTCTGGTGGAGCCTTCTGATTATCCTGGAGTGGACATGGTGGTGGGTGGGTTGCATCGGATTTGGGGTCATGTGGTGGACAATTTGAAGTTGTCCCAGGAGAAGGCTCAGCAGTTTGCTAATCGCCGTCGCCGCGTGGGTCCTCGACTTCGTGTTGGGGACTTGGTGTGGTTGTCTTCTCGTTTTGTTCCTATGAAGGTCTCTTCTCCTAAGTTCAAGCCTCGGTTCATCGGTCCTTATAGGATCTTGGAAATTCTTAACCCTGTGTCGTTTCGTTTGGATCTCCCGGCATCGTTTGCTATTCATAATGTGTTCCATCGGTCGTTGTTGCGGAGGTATGAGGTACCTGTTGTTCCTTCGCTTGAGCCTCCTGCTCCGGTGCTGGTGGAGGGAGAATTGGAGTATGTTGTGGAGAAGATCTTGGATTCTCGTGTTTCCAGACGGAAACTCCAATATTTGGTCAAGTGGAAGGGTTATGGTCAGGAGGATAATTCTTGGGTGGTTGCCTCTGATGTTCATGCTGATGATTTGGCAGGCGCTTTTCATAGGGCTCATCCTGGTCGCCCTGGTGGTTCTCGTGAGGGTTCGGTGACCCCTCCTCAAGGGGGGGGTACTGTTGTGAGTTCTGTTTTTGGGCTCCCTCTGGTGGTTACTGATGGTACTGGGTGATTTGTGTTCTGCTGTCTCTGGTGTCCACCTGTTCTATTAGGATTTGGGAGTTTCCTATTTAACCTGGCTTTCTTGTCATTTCCCCGCCGGCTATCAAGGTTATCAGAGTGTTTTGTTACCTCAGCTTTTGGCTTCAGTAATCTTCAGGACAAGCTAAGTTTTGATTTTCTTGTTTCACGTTTTGCTTTATTTTTGTCTTGTCCAGCTTGCATATAATTGTCTCTTTGCTGCTGGTTGCTTTAGTGGGCTGTAATTGCTCCTCATGTTCCATGAGTTGGAACATGAGTTCAAGTAATTACAGGATGGTTTTTTGAAGGGTTTTTTGCTGACCGCGCAGTTTACTTTTGTATCCTCTGCTATCTAGTTTTAGCGGGCCTCATTTTGCTGAGTCTGTTTTCATACTGTGTATGTGCCTTCCTCTCATTTCACCGTCATTATATGTGGGGGGCTGCTATTTCTGTGGGGTATTTCTCTGGAGGCAAGAGAGGTCTGTGTTTCTTCTAATAGGGGAAGTTAGATCTTCGGCTGGTGCGAGACGTCTAGGATCAACGTAGGCACGTTCCCCGGCTATTGTTATTTGTGTGTTCAGGTTTAGGGTCGCGGTCAGCTCAGGTTCCATCACCCTAGAGCTCGTTGGTGCTTGTCCTTTTGTGATTCCCTGCCATTGGAATCATGACAGGCAAATTTCCAACGGATGAGAGATGATCTTAGTGTAATTAACTGGGACGATATCATAGTAACATATAGTAACATAGTTAGTAAGGCCAAAAAAAGACATTTGTCCATCCAGTTCAGCCTATATTCCATCATAATAAATCCCCAGATCTACGTCCTTCTACAGAACCTAATAATTGTATGATACAATATTGTTCTGCTCCAGGAAGACATCCAGGCCTCTCTTGAACCCCTCGACTGAGTTCGCCATCACCACCTCCTCAGGCAAGCAATTCCAGATTCTCACTGCCCTAACAGTAAAGAATCCTCTTCTATGTTGGTGGAAAAACCTTCTCTCCTCCAGACGCAAAGAATGCCCCCTTGTGCCCGTCACCTTCCTTGGTATAAACAGATCCTCAGCGAGATATTTGTATTGTCCCCTTATATACTTATACATGGTTATTAGATCGCCCCTCAGTCGTCTCTATCCTGAGACACAAAAATACACAAAGAAAATGGGAGACGTTTATTAGCATCCTGGATAGGACCTGTGCACAGTATATACCGTGTGGGAATAAACATACTAGAAATAGGAGGAAACCAATATGGCTAAATAGAGCTGTAAAGGGCGCAATAAGTGACAAAAAGAAAGCATTTAGAGAATTAAAGGAAGTAGGTAGTGAGGAGGCATTAAATAAATACAGAAAATTAAATAAATTCTGTAAAAAGCAAATCAAGGCAGCAAAGATTGAGACAGAGAGACTCATTGCCAGAGAGAGTAAAATTAATCCCAAAATATTCTTTAACTACGTAAATAGTAAAAAACTAAAAAATGATAGTGTTGGCCCCCTTAAAAATAGTCTGGGTGAAATGGTGGATGAGGATGAGGAAAAAGCCAATATGCTAAATGACTTTTTTTCATCAGTATTTACACAAGAAAATTCCATGGCAGACAAAATGACTAGTGATAAAAATTCCCAATTAAATGTCACCTGCTTAACCCAGCAGGAAGTGCGGCGGCGTCTAAAAATCACTAAAATTGACAAATCTCCGGGCCCGGATGGGATACACCCTCGAGTACTGCAGGAACTAAGTACAGTCATTGATAGACCATTATTTTTAATCTTTAGGGTCTGTACCACAGGAGCTTAACCTCTACTGTGGGTAAAATCCTGGAGGGCATTCTAAGGGATGCTATACTGGAGTATCTGAAGAGGAATAACCTCATGACCCAGTATCAGCACGGGTTTACTAGGGACCGTTCATGTCAGACTAATCTGATCAGCTTCTATGAAGAGGTGAGTTCCGGACTGGACCAAGGGAACCCAGTGGACGTAGTGTATATGGACTTTTCAAAAGCTTTTGATTCGGAACAGAAAAGGTTGATACATAAAATGAGAATAATGGGGACAGGGGAAAATATGTGTAAGTGGGTTAAGAGCTGGCTCAGGGATAGGAAACCAAGGATGGTTATTAATGGAGCACACTCGGACTGGGTCACGGTTAGCAGTGGGGTACCACAGGGGTCAGTATTGGGCCCTCTTCTTTTTAACATTTATTAATGATCTTGTAGGGGGCATACAGAGTGGAATTTCAATATTTGTAGATGACACTAAACTCTGCAGGGTAATCAATACAGAGGAGGACAATTTTATATTACAGGATGATTTATGTAAACTATAAGCTTGGTCTCAGGGACGGATTATAATAGGGTCAATCTGGGCGGTAGCCCAGGGCCCAGCGGTGTGGAGGGGCCCTGGGCTACCGCTTAGATTGCCTGCCGCCATCAGGGCATTACTGCCCTGACTGGCGCATCGGGCCCCATCTCGTCTGCTCACCGGGCCCCTACCGGCACTGCGGCAGTTTCACCTATTGACGTACGGGCGCGCGTCCACACATCAATAGTTAACAACAGCCGCCAGCCAATTGGAGGCTGGCAGCTGAAGTCGGCCGCAGGCGCAGCGCACACTTCGCCGGCGTCTGATGTCATTGTCAGTCGCTGGCGAGTGCGCGCTGCTGGAGGGAGCTTGCCGCCTGGAGCGCTGGTCAGGTGAGGAGAACTCGGGTTTTTTTTTTTTTTGCTAACGGCAATCCGGGGGACCCGGGCGGGCCAGAATGCTGGACACTGTGGGCAATATGGACACACTGGGGCAGATTGCTGGTGGACCCACTGTCTGGGGGCAATGCTGGAGACACTGGGGCAGATTGCTGGACACACTGTCTGGGGGCAATGCTGGACACACTGGGGGTAAAATGCTGGACACACAGGGGGAGATTGCTGGACACACTGGGGGTAATATGCTGGACACACTGGGGCAGATTGCTGGACACACTGTCTGGGGGCAATGCTGGACATACTGGGGCAGATTGCTGGACACACTGGGGGTAATATGCTGGAGATACTGGGGCAGATTGCTGGACACATTGGGAGTAATATGCTGGACACACTGGGGCAGATTGCTGGACACACTGGAGGTAATGCTGGACACACTGGGGTAGATTGCTGGACACACTGGGGGCAATGCTGGACACACTGGGGCAGATTGCTGGACACACTGGGGCAATATGCTGGACATACTGGGGCAGATTGCTGGACACTGGGGGTAATATGGTGGACACACTGGCGGTAATATTCTGGACACGCTGGGGCAGATTGCTGGACACACTGGGGGTAATGCTGGACACACTGTCTGGGGGTAATATGCTGGACACACTGGGGCAGATTGCTGGACACACTGGAGGTAATGCTGGACACACTGGGGCAGATTGCTGGACACACCGGGGGCAATGCTGGACACACTGGGGCAGATTGCTGGACACACTGGGGCAATATGCTGGACATACTGGGGCAGATTGCTGGACACTGGGGGTAATATGGTGAACACACTGGCGGTAATATTCTGGACACACTGGGGCAGATTGCTGGACACACTGGGGGTAATGCTGGACACACTGGGGCAGATTGCTGGACACACTGGGGGAAGGACTGGAGGCATGGGCAGAATGTAGATACAGGGCATGATTGGAGACACGGGGCAGAATGAAAGACATGGGGCAGGATTGGATCATGGGGCAGGATGGATATGATGGGCGCAGGATGGATACGATGGAGACAGATGGGGCAGGATGGGGAGATCATATGGGGTAGAAATATGGATACTCATGAGTGCAGGATGGGAGAACATATGGCTGGAGCCAGGAAAGAGATACACGGGGCCAGGATGGGGGATATTCAGTCAATCAGTATTGTAGTATTCAATCACTATGTGGTGGTAATATGTGGTCTGGTCATGGTGTTGCGGTATTTGTCCCTTGTAAATGCTATTTGGTCACCAAGTGGTGGTAATATGTGGTCTTGACATGGTGCGGTGGTATTTGTTCCTTGTATGTGATAGTGGTCATTTTAAAAATTGAAAAATAAATCAAAATATACCTAAATTGTATTGCATATTTTAACAAATATTTAATAGGTTACAGTAGAGTAGGGCTCAGCCATTTTTCTGGAACAATCTGGTTCAGGTATATCATGACCCCCGTCACATGACCCCTGTCACATGACCGGGGGGGCCCACAGTGTCTGAACAGCCCGGGGCCCTGGTTACCCTTAATCCACCCCTGCTTGGGATGACAAATGGCAAATGAGTTTTAATGGGGATAAATGTAAGGTCATGCACTTGGGTAGAAGTAATAAGATGTATAATTATGTGCTTAATTCTAAAACTCTGGGCAAAACCGTCAATGAAAAAGACCTGGGTGTATGGGTGGATGACAAACTCATATTCAGCGGCCAGTGTCAGGCAGCTGCTACAAAGGCAAATAAAATAATGGGATGCATTAAAAGAGGCATAGATGCTCATGAGGAGAACATAATTTTTCCTCTATACAAGTCACTAGTTCGACCACACTTAGAATACTGTGCACAGTTCTGGTCTCCGGTGTATAAGAAAGACATAGCTGAACTGGAGCGGGTGCAGGAAGAGCGACCAAGGTTATTAGAGGACTGGGGGTTCTGCAATACCAAGATTGGTTATTACACTTGGGGCTATTTAGTTTGGAAAAACGAAGGCTAAAGGGTGATCTTATGTTAATGTATAAATATATGAGGGGACAGTACAAAGACCTTTCTGATGATCTTTTTAATCATAGACCTGAGACATGGATAAGGGGGCATCCTCTGCGGTTGGAGGAAAGAAGGTTTAAGCATAATAACAGACGCGGATTCTTTACTGTAAGAGCAGTGAGACTATGGAACTCTCTGCCGTGTGATATTGTAATGAGTGATTCATTACTTAAATTTAAGAGGGGACTGGATACCTTGCTGGAAAAGTATAATGTTACAGGGTATATATACTAGATTCCTTGATAGGGCGTTGATCCAGGGAACTAGTCTGATTGCCGTATGTGGAGTCGGGAAGGAATTTTTTCCCCAATGTGGAGCTTACTATTTGCCACATGGCAAAAAGACAGATTTGAGACCAGACCTTGTAAATACTGGACCTAACCCAAATCCTCTAAGTACAGAGCCCAGACCAGACCCTGCAGTGATTCCCCACTACTAAGATATTGTTTAACATTCCGGGGTGGCGGCCATTCACCCCAAAAACCCATGCGCTCATCGATTTCACAACCACAGGTTCACAACAAAGAAGAGGATTTACTGGACACGTTTGTTCTTTAATGCGCAGCATGTAATACTTCATTTCACCTGCGGGGTCGCTGTTGGGAAACTGATCACTTTGTGGCTGGTTACTCCTGGCGATCACAACTGATCAAAGAAAGTCACATAAATCCTGATCACACGATGCTCGGTTGGCTGAGCAGATACAATGTATATACAGTGAATATACACATATATAACGGTCCGCTCTATAGTTATGGCGGATTGTCTTCTCCTTTCACTTCCTGTAAGAGGACACCTGTGCGCTGCGCATAATCCCGCGCAACACCAGGCGCCGCTCCTCATTATTCTTATCAGTGTTATTATGCAGATTAGTTTGATCCCTGCTCGTTATCATCGCTGTGTCCCTGGATACATGTGATTGACAGCCGAGTTCCTCTGATGACTGGAATGCCACAGCCTAGAGCCTGCTCCTTACCCATGCAAACCCGCTTAGCAGATGCAGCAGTGCAGAGTTTGTCAGATGCAGCGGTGCCGAGTTTGTCAGATGCAGCGGTGCCGAGTTTGTCAGATGCAGCGGTGCAGAGTTTGTCAGATGCAGCGGTGCCGAGTTTGTCAGATGCAGCGGTGCCGAGTTTTGTCAGATGCAGCGGTGCCGAGTTTTGTCAGATGCAGCGGTGCCGAGTTTTGTCAGATGCAGCGGTGCCGAGTTTGTCAGATGCAGCGGTGCCGAGTTTGTCAGATGCAGCGGTGCCGAGTTTGTCAGATGCAGCGGTGCCGAGTTTGTCAGATGCAGCGGTGCCGAGTTTGTCAGATGCAGCGGAGCCGAGTTTGTCAGATGCAGCAGTGCCGAGTTTGTCAGATGCAGCGGTACAAAGTTTGTCAGATGCAGCGGTGCCGAGTTTGTCAGATGCAGCGGTGTCGAGTTTGTCAGATGCAGCGGTGCCGAGTTTGTCAGATGCATCGGTGCCGCGTTTGTCAGACGCAGCGGTGCAGAGTTTGCCAGATGCAGCGGTGCCGCGTTTGTCAGATGCAGCGGTGCAGAGTTTGCCAGATGCAGCGGTGCCAAGTTTGTCAGATGCAGCGGTGCCGAGTTTGTCAGATGCAGCGGTGCCGAGTTTGTCAGATGCAGCGGTGCCGAGTTTGTCAGATGCAGCGGTGCCAAGTTTGTCAGATGCAGCGGTGTCGAGTATGTCAGATGCAGCGGTACCAATTTTGTCAGATGCAGCGGTGTCGAGTTTGTCAGATGCAGCGGTGCCGAGTTTGTCAGATGCAGCGGTGCCGAGTTTGTCAGATGCAGCGGTGCCGAGTTTGCCAGATGCAGCGGTGCAGAGTTTGTCAGATGCAGCGGTGCCGAGTTTGTCAGATGCAGCGGTGCCGAGTTTGCCAGATGCAGCGGTGCCGAGTTTGTCAGATGCAGCGGTGCAGAGTTTGCCAGATGCAGCGGTGCAGAGTTTGTCAGATGCAGCGGTGCCGAGTTTGTCAGATGCAGCGGTGCCGAGTTTGCCAGATGCAGCGGTGCCAAGTTTGTCAGATGCAGCGGTGTCGAGTTTGTCAGATGCAGCGGTACCAATTTTGTCAGATGCAGCGGTGCTGAGTTTGTCAGATGCAGCGGTGCTGAGTTTGTCAGATGCAGCGGTGCCGAGTTTGTCAGATGCAGCGGTGCCGAGTTTGTCAGATGCAGCGGTGCCGAGTTTGTCAGATGCAGCGGTGCCGAGTTTGTCAGATGCAGCGGTGCCGAGTTTGTCAGATGCAGCGGTGCCGAGTTTGTCAGATGCAGCGGTGCCGAGTTTGTCAGATGCAGCGGTGCCGAGTTTGTCAGATGCAGCGGTGCCGAGTTTGTCAGATGCAGCGGTGCCGAGTTTGTCAGATGAAGCAGAGCAGAGTTTGTCAGATACAGCAGTGCCGAGTTTTGTCAGATGAAGCAGAGCAGAGTTTGTCAGATACAGCAGTGCCGAGTTTTGTCAGATGCAGCGGTGCTGAGTTTGTCAGATGCAGCAGTGCCGAGTTTGTCAGATGAAGCAGAGCAGAGTTTGTCAGATGCAGCGGTGCCGAGTTTTGTTAGATGCAGTGGTGCCGAGTTTGTCAGATGCAGCGGTGCCGAGTTTGCTATGTGGTGCGACTACTGTTGATATTGGGATGTGTAATCTTCGGGAATGTCATGGGATTACCAGTAATCCTTCTATCTATCAATGCACTAAAAGAACAGTCTGATGAGATCTTCAGCTCTGCTACATCTGTCCGGATATTGCCCACACGCTACACTGCATGCTTTATTTAAGGATAGGGTGGAATTGGTTCCAATATATTTCTATTACTGAGAGCATAAAAACATGGGGACGTAGAGATATAGGGAGCTTTACAGCACGCCACCTGGCATTGGCTCCTTTCAATATCACTGCTGCTTTAAAAAGCCGACCATATGGGCACCTGGATTTTCTTGCAAATGCCAAATTAAAGGGATCATTATCAGTACCCTTAAAATATTGAATATAGAACAGTGCCCCTAGTGGTCATACCATATAAATATATTACCGCACTCCTAGTGGTTAAATAATAGCAGTTCTTGCTCCTTCTAACTATGGCGATATAAACCAGTGCCCCTAGTGGCCATATGATATAAATATTGTATATAGAACAGTGCCCCTAGTGGTCATACCATATAAATATTGTATATAGAACAGTGCCCCTAGTGGTCATACCATATAAGTATTGTATATAGAACAGTGCCCCTAGTGGTCATACCATATAAGTATTGTATATAGAACAGTGCCCCTAGTGGTCATACCATATAAATATTGTATATAGAACAGTGCCCCTAGTGGTCATACCATATAAGTATTGTATATAGAACAGTGCCCCTAGTGGTCATACCATATAAGTATTGTATATAGAACAGTGCCCCTAGTGGTCATACCATATAAATATTGTATATAGAACAGTGCCCCTAGTGGTCATACCATATAAATATTGTATATAGAACAGTGCCCCTAGTGGTCATACCATATAAATATTGTATATAGAACAGTGCCCCTAGTGGTCATACCATATAAATATTGTATATAGAACAGTGCCCCTAGTGGTCATACCATATAAGCATTGTATATAGAACAGTGCCCCTAGTGGTCATACCATATAAATATTGTATATAGAACAGTGCCCCTAGTGGTCATACCATATAAATATTGTATATAGAACAGTGCTCCTAGTGGTCATATCATATAAATATTGTATATAGAACAGTGCCCCTAGTGGTCATACCATATAAATATTGTATATAGAACAGTGCCCCTAGTGGTCATACCATATAAATATTGTATATAGAACCATTCCCCTAGTGGTCATACCATATAAATATTGTATATAGAACCATTCCCCTAGTGGCCATACCATATAAATATTGTATATAGAACAGTGCCCCTAGTGGTCATACCATATAAATATTGTATATAGAACAGTGCCCCTAGTGGTCATACCATATAAATATTGTATATAGAACAGTGCCCCTAGTGGTCATACCATATAAATATTGTATATAGAACAGTGCCCCTAGTGGTCATGTGTGTATAATCACTTTAGAACAGTGCTCCCTGTGGTTAAACCTTGGAAGTGCGGCCATTTTTCCGCACAGCCACGTTCTGTACATTTTTGGGCATCGGTCCAAGGTTATATCTGCAGTTAATGATGGGTGTAATTCCCAGTGTCTGCCCCCAACCTAATGTATTATGTTCTGCTGATGACGATAGTAGAGTTCCTCTTTAATTCCGGACCCCCGGTAAACTCTCCGTCATTTTCCCGGCTGTATCCCCCGCGCTCCTCTTCATAAATCCCAATGAATCTATTTCACACCTCGCTCGCCCCGTACAGACATGAAGCCGCTTTATCCGTTTCTGCCGCTGCCGTCACAATGGCGGGTACAGGGGGTCGCTGCTGCCAAGAAATCTGTGCGTCGCCTTTGAGGATTTAACAATCGCTCACCGTCGGGTCGTAATTAAAAGCGATCTGCCGTCAGCCTTCCAGAGCGCAGGCGGAGCGGCACCATCTGCTCGGAGGTGCCGCCGCCGCAAGATCACTGCCACGGTTTACACGCCGACGCTATTTATAGCCACGGTGCCGGCCGGGGTCTCGGCGCTGGGCCGTCAATAAAACGGGTGAAGGCGGCAGAGGGGAAGATCAATGAGGAACAAGAATGGCCTCCGCTACAAGAATGGCCTCCGCTACAAGAATGGCCTCCGCCACAAGAATGGCCTCTGTCGCAACAATGGCGTCCGCTGCGACAATGACCTCCACCGCAACAATGGCCTCCGCCGTGAGAATGGCCTCCGCTACAAGAATAACCTCCGCTACAAGAATAGCCTCCGCCGCAACAATGGCCTCCGCCGCGACAATGACCTCCACTGCAACAATGGCCTCCGCCGCGAGAATGGCCTCCGCTACAAGAATGGCCTCCGCCGCAAGAATGGCCTCCACCGCGACAATGACCTCCGCCGCAACAATGGCCTCCGCAACAAGAATGGCCTTCACCGCAGCAATGGCCTCCGCCGCAAGAATGGCCTCCGCCGCAGCAATGGCCCCCGCAACAAGAATGACCCCCGCCGCAGCAATGGCCTCCACCGCAAGAATGGCCTCCACCGCAACAATGGCCCCCGCAACAATTATGGCCTCCACCACAGCAATGGCCTCCACCACAAGAATGACCCCCACCGCAGCAATGGCCTCCACTGCAAGAATGGCCTCCACCGCAAGAATGGCCCCCGCCGCAGCAATGACCTCCGCTGCAACAATGGCCTCCGCCGCAACAATGGCCTCCGCTACAAGGATGGCCTCTGCCGCGAGAATGGCCTCCGCCGCAACAATGACTTGGACTACAAGAATGGCCTCCGCCGTGAGAATGGCCTCTGCCGCAACAATGACTTCGGCTACAAGAATGGCCTCCGCCGCAACAATGGCCTTCACCACAGCAATGGCCTCCACCACAAGAATGGCCTCCGCCGCAACAATGGCCTTCACCACAGCAATGGCCTCCACCGCAAGAATGGCCCCCGCCGCAGCAATGGCCTCCACCGCAAGAATGGCCTCCACCACAAGAATGGCCTCCACCACAAGAATGGCCCCCGCCGCAAGAATGCCCTCAGTCGCAAGAATGGCCTCCGCTGTGAAAATGGCCTCCGCAGCAAAGACCTACACCGTGAGAATGGCCTCCACCACAGTAATGACCTCCGCTGCAAGAATGGCCTCCGCCGCGAGAATGGCCTCCGCTACAAGAATGGCCTCCGCCACAAAAATGGCCTCCGCCATGAAAATGGCCTCCGCCTCGAAAATGGCCTCCGTCACGAAAATGGCCTCCGTCACGAAAATGGCCTCCGTCACGAAAATGGCCTCTTCCGCTGAGAATGGCCTTCACCGCAGCAATGGCCTCCGCCGCAACAATGACCTCCGCCGCACAGCACAGTGGGGCCACGGACACAGATGCCACGACACAGACGGATACCATAATTGAAGGGATATGAGAGGCCACAGCTCAGCAGTCAGTATCACACAGGAGAGGATGAGATACACGGCTCAGCAGACGGTATCACACAGGATAGGATTAGATACACGGCTCAGCAGACAGTATCACAGGAGAGGATTAGATACACGGCTCAGCAGACGGTATCACACAGGATAGGATTAGATACACGGCTCAGCAGTCAGTATCACACAGGATAGGATTAGATACACGGCTCAGCAGACAGTATCACACAGGAGAGGATTAGATACACCGCTCAGCAGACAGTATCACACAGGATAGGATTAGATACACGGCTCAGCAGACAGTACCACACAGGATAGGATTAGATACACGGCTCAGCAGACAGTATCACACAGGAGAGGATTAGATACACAGCTCAGCAGACAGTATCACACAGGATAGGATTAGATACACGGCTCAGCAGACAGTATCACACAGGATAGGATTAGATACACAGTTCAGCAGACAGTATCACACAGGATAGGATTAGATACACGGCTCAGCAGACAGTATCACACAGGATAGGATTAGATACACGGCTCAGCAGACAGTATCACACAGGATAGGATTAGATACACGGCTCAGCAGACAGTATCACACAGGATAGGATTAGATACACAGCTCAGCAGACAGTATCACACAGGATAGGATTAGATACACAGCTCAGCAGACAGTATCACACAGGAGAGGATTAGATACACAGCTCAGAAGACAGTATCACACAGGATAGGATTAGATACACGGCTCAGCAGTCAGTATCACACAGGATAGGATTAGATACACGGCTCAGCAGACAGTATCACACAGGATAGGATTAGATACACGGCTCAGCAGACAGTATCACACAGGATAGGATTAGATACACGGCTCAGCAGTCAGTATCACACAGGATAGGATTAGATACACGGCTCAGCAGTCAGTATCACACAGGATAGGATTAGATACACGGCTCAGCAGACAGTATCACACAGGATAGGATTAGATACACAGCTCAGCAGACAGTATCACACAGGAGAGGATTAGATACACAGCTCAGAAGACAGTATCACACAGGATTGGATTAGATACACAGCTCAGCAGACAGTATCACACAGGAGAGGATTAGATACACAGCTCAGAAGACAGTATCACACAGGATTGGATTAGATACACAGCTCAGCAGACAGTATCACACAGGAGAGGATTAGATACCCAGCTCAGCAGACAGTATCACACAGGATAGGATTAGATACACAGCTCAGCAGACAGTATCACACAGGAGAGGATTAGATACACAGCTCAGAAGACAGTATCACACAGGATTGGATTAGATACACAGCTCAGCAGACAGTATCACACAGGATAGGATTAGATACACCGCTCAGCAGACAGTATCACACAGGATAGGATTAGATACACAGCTCAGCAGACAGTATCACACAGGAGAGGATTAGATACACAGCTCAGAAGACAGTATCACACAGGATTGGATTAGATACACAGCTCAGCAGACAGTATCACACAGGAGAGGATTAGATACACCGCTCAGCAGACAGTATCACACAGGATAGGATTAGATACACGGCTCAGCAGACGGTATCACACAGGATAGGATTAGATACACGGCTCAGCAGTCAGTATCACACAGGATAGGATTAGATACACGGCTCAGCAGACAGTATCACACAGGAGAGGATTAGATACACAGCTCAGCAGACAGTATCACACAGGATAGGATTAGATACACAGCTCAGCAGACAGTATCACACAGGAGAGGATTAGATACACAGCTCAGAAGACAGTATCACACAGGATTGGATTAGATACACAGCTCAGCAGACAGTATCACACAGGAGAGGATTAGATACACCGCTCAGCAGACAGTATCACACAGGATAGGATTAGATACACGGCTCAGCAGACGGTATCACACAGGATAGGATTAGATACACGGCTCAGCAGTCAGTATCACACAGGATAGGATTAGATACACGGCTCAGCAGTCAGTACCACACAGGATAGGATTAGATACACGGCTCAGCAGACAGTATCACACAGGAGAGGATTAGATACACAGCTCAGAAGACAGTATCACACAGGATAGGATTAGATACACAGCTCAGAAGACAGTATCACACAGGATAGGATTAGATACACAGCTCAGCAGACAGTATCACACAGGATAGGATTAGATACACAGCTCAACAGACAGTATCACACAGGATAGGATTAGATACACAGCTCAGCAGACAGTATCACACAGGATAGGTTTAGATACACAGCTCAGCAGACAGTATCACACAGGATAGGATTAGATACACGGCTCAGCAGACCGTATCACACAGGATAGGATTAGATACACGGCTCAGCAGACAGTATCACACAGGATAGGATTAGATACACGGCTCAGCAGACAGTATCACACAGGATAGGATTAGATACACGGCTCAGCAGTCAGTATCACACAGGATAGGATTAGATACACAGCTCAGCAGACAGTATCACACAGGATAGGATTAGATACACAGCTCAGCAGACAGTATCACACAGGAGAGGATTAGATACACAGCTCAGCAGTCAGTATCACACAGGAGAGGATTAGATACACAGCTCAGAAGACAGTATCACACAGGAGAGGATTAGATACACAGCTCAGAAGACAGTATCACACAGGATAGGATTAGATACACGGCTCAGCAGTCAGTATACCACAGGATAGGATTAGATACACAGCTCAGCAGACAGTATCACACAGGATAGGATTAGATACACGGCTCAGCAGTCAGTATCACACAGGAGAGGATTAGATACACAGTTCAGAAGACAGTATCACACAGGAGAGGATTAGATACACAGCTCAGCAGTCAGTATCACACAGGAGAGGATTAGATACACAGCTCAGAAGACAGTATCACACAGGAGAGGATTAGATACACAGCTCAGCAGACAGTATCACACAGGAGAGGATTAGATACACAGCTCAGCAGTCAGTATCACACAGGAGAGGATTAGATACACAGCTCAGAAGACAGTATCACACAGGATAGGATTAGATACACGACTCAGCAGACAGTATCACACAGGATAGGATTAGATACACGGCTCAGAAGACAGTATCACACAGGATAGGATTAGATACACGGCTCAGCAGACAGTATCACACAGGATAGGATTAGATACACAGCTCAACAGACAGTATCACACAGGATAGGATTAGATACACAGCTCAGCAGACAGTATCATACAGGATAGGATTAGATACACGGCTCAGCACACAGTATCACACAGCATAGGATTAGATACACAGCTCAGCAGACAGTATCACACAGGAGAGGATTAGATACACGGCTCAGCAGACAGTATCACACAGGAGAGGATTAGATACACAGCTCAGCAGACAGTATCATACAGGATAGGATTAGATACACAGCTCAGCAGACAGTATCACACAGGAGAGGATTAGATACACAGCTCAGCAGACAGTATCACACAGGATAGGATTAGATACAGAGCTCAGCAGACAGTATCACACAGGATAGGATTAGATACAGAGCTCAGCAGACAGTATCACACAGGATAGGATTAGATACACGGCTCAGCAGACAGTATCACACAGGATAGGATTAGATACAGAGCTCAGCAGACAGTATCACACAGGATAGGATTAGATACAGAGCTCAGCAGACAGTATCACACAGGATAGGATTAGATACACAGCTCAGCAGACAGTATCACACAGGATAGGATTAGATACACAGCTCAACAGACAGTATCACACAGGATAGGATTACATACACAGCTCAGGAGACGGTATCACACAGGATAGGATTAGATACACGGCTCAGGAGACAGTATCACACATGGATAAGTTAGATACATATATACACTTTATACAGGGGCCCATGGCTTTATATACTGCTATACAGGGCTGTAGCTATAATAGGTGCAGGGGTTGTAATTGCACCAGTGCCCTGGAACCTATGGGGCCCAAGAGGTAAGATTCGCCCATATAAAAAGACCATGACTAACTAACTATATATATATATACACACATATATATATATATACACTAGATGGCAGCCCGATTCTAAAGAATCGGGAGTCTAGAATCCATATATACTTTATTTATTCAAATGTAAGAATAATAGAATTAATAAATAATAGTAAGAAAGAACAAAAATAATAGGCAGTATATGGAGAAAACACCAAACAAAAGTTCAAAATTGGTGTGAAAATGTCACTGAACCACTTCACAACTAAATATATATAGTTTTGGTAAATGGTATTATCATTTTTTTGACGAAATTCGGCAGGAGCTTGAAGAGCAACGTCACTGGGCCCGCCTCCACGCAGTAGAAACTTGCTGTGAGGTAAAAATTCAAAAATCACACCAAAATGGCGGGCGTAGTGTGTCACAGTACGGCACGTTTCTGATTGGTCGCTCGCAGCAGGCAGCAACCAATCAGACACTGGACACTGTTGACGTCACTTAGCTCCGGACATTAGCTCCGGACATTATCTCCGGACATTAGCTCCAGACATTAGCTCCGCACATTAGCTCCGGACATTAGCTCCGCACATTAGCTCCGGACATTAGCTCCGGACATTAGCTCCGGACAGGAAGTTGGCACAAATTGCAGGAAGTAGTATTCTAGGCAATTATATATTAGATATATATAAAGCTGAGTGTAAGTATGTGTGTGTGTTGTGTGCATGTATCAAGCCACGCCCACTCCGCATTGCCCCACCCACTCTACACGCAAAGTCCCATGCACACAGCCCACATTGTTAGCGCACACGGGTGGAGACACATTCACCTAGAAAGCCGCCCTGCAAAACTGTCTGGCTGCGATGTCCCAGCCGCTGCGAGCTACAATCAGGGCCGCCACCTTCAGAGTATCAGTGCGCGGCAGGCACAGGCCACATCTAGCTCCGTCATGTCTAGAACGGAGTTTCTCCTGTGAGGCATGGCGTCAAGGGAAAGGGAGGAGCTTCATGGATTATACCGCTGTGCTCATAACAGGAAGTTGCTGTGCATGTGTGAAGGGAAAATGAGAGAAGTGAGGGGAAAATGAGAGAAGTGAGGGGAAAATGAGAGAAGTGAGGGGAAAATGAGAGAAGTGAGGGGAAAATGAGAGAAGTGAGGGGAAAATGCGAGAAGTGAGGGGAAAATGCGAGAAGTGAGGGGAAAATGCGAGAAGTGAGGGGAAAATGCGAGAAGTGAGGGGAAAATGAGGGAAGTGAGGGGAAAATGAGAGAAGTGAGGGGAAAATGAGAGAAGTGAGGGGAAAATGAGAGAAGTGAGGGGAAAATGAGAGAAGTGAGGGGAAAATGAGAGAAGTGAGGGGAAAATGAGAGAAGTGAGGGGAAAATGAGAGAAGTGAGGGGAAAATGCGAGAAGTGAGGGGAAAATGCGAGAAGTGAGGGGAAAATGCGAGAAGTGAGGGGAAAATGCGAGAAGTGAGGGGAAAATGCGAGAAGTGAGGGGAAAATGAGGGAAGTGAGGGGAAAATGAGAGAAGTGAGGGGAACAGAGGAGGGGGAAAATGAGAGAAGTGGGAGGAACAGAGGAGGGGGAAAATGGGAGAAGTGAGGGGTAAATGAGAGAAGTGAGGGGAAAATGAGAGAAGTGAGGGGAAAATGCGAGAAGTGAGGGGAAAATGCGAGAAGTGAGGGGAAAATGCGAGAAGTGAGGGGAAAATGCGAGAAGTGAGGGGAAAATGCGAGAAGTGAGGGGAAAATGCGAGAAGTGAGGGGAAAATGAGAGAACTGAGGGGAAAATGAGAGAAGTGAGGGGAAAATGAGAGAAGTGAGGGGTAAATGAGAGAAGTGAGGGGAAAATGAGAGAAGTGAGGGGAAAATGAGAGAAGTGAGGGGAAAATGAGAGAAGTGAGGGGAAAAAGAGAAGTGAGGGGAAAAAGAGAAGTGAGGGGAAAATGAGAGAAGTGAGGGGAAAATGAGAGAAGTGAGGGGAAAATGAGAGAAGTGAGGGGAAAATGAGAGAAGCGAGGGGAAAATGAGAGAAGCGAGGGGAAAATGAGAGAAGTGAGGGGAAAATGAGAGAAGTGAGGGGTAAATGAGAGAAGTGAGGGGAAAATGAGAGAAGTGAGGGGAAAATGAGAGAAGTGAGGGGAAAATGAGAGAAGTGAGGGGAAAAAGAGAAGTGAGGGGAAAATGAGAGAAGTGAGGGGAAAATGAGAGAAGTGAGGGGAAAATGAGAGAAGTGAGGGGAAAATGAGAGAAGTGAGGGGAAAATGAGAGAAGTGAGGGGAAAATGAGAGAAGTGAGGGGAAAATGAGAGAAGTGAGGGGTAAATGAGAGAAGTGAGGGGTAAATGAGAAGTGAAGGGAAAATGAGAGAAGTGAGGGGAAAATGAGAGAAGTGAGGGGAAAATGAGAGAAGTGAGGGGAAAATGAGAGAAGTGAGGGGAACAGAGGAGGGGGAAAATGAGAGAAGTGAGGGGAACAGAGGAGAGGGAAAATGAGAGAAGTGAGGGGAAAATGAGAGAAGTGAGGGGAAAATGAGAGAAGTGAGGGGAAAATGAGAGAAGTGAGGGGAACAGAGGAGGGGGAAAATGAGAGAAGTGAGGGGAAAATGAGAGAAGTGAGGGGAAAATGAGAGAAGTGAGGGGAAAATGAGAGAAGTGAGGGGAAAATGAAAGAAGTGAGGGGAAAATGAGAGAAGTGAGGGGAACAGAGGAGGGGGAAAATGAGAGAAGTGAGGGGAACAGAGGAGAGGGAAAATGGGAGAAGTGAGGGGAAAATGAGAGAAGTGAGGGGAAAATGAGAGAAGTGAGGGGAAAATGAGAGAAGTGAGGGGAAAATGAGAGAAGTGAGGGGAAAATGAGAGAAGTGAGGGGAACAGAGGAGGGGGAAAATGAGAGAAGTGGGGGGAACAGAGGAGGGGGAAAATGGGAGAAGTGAGGGGTAAATGAGAGAAGTGAGGGGAAAATGAGAGAAGTGAGGGGAAAATGAGAAAAGTGAGGGGAAAATGAGAGAAGTGGGGGGAACAGAGGAGGGGGGAAATGCGAGAAGTGAGGGGAAAATGCGAGAAGTGAGGGGAAAATGCGAGAAGTGAGGGGAAAATGAGAGAAGTGAGGGGAAAATGAGAGAAGTGAGGGGAAAATGAGAGAAGTGAGGGGAAAATGAGAGAAGTGAGGGGAAAATGAAAGGAGTGAGGGGAAAATGAGTGCTGCTGCAGTATGAGTTGAAAGTAACATACTATCAATACTTCAGTTATCATTTAGTTAATTTGCGTTGCAAATCCGTAGTGTTGAATATATGATGTGAAATGTTTTTATGTGCAATATAATCATTATAATTAGTTAGTATGCCCGGGCAATGCCGGGCTCTTCAGCTAGTGTATATATATATATATATATATATATATATATGACTGTGGAGGCTGAGTGAGGTCTGGGTGGAGGCCAGCCCCCGGGGACAGGCGGATTCTCACCTCCTGGTCCACACGGTGACACCCGGCCATTATCCGGGGTCAGATGAGACCCGCGGGCTCCGGTTACACTGCGGTCACATTCTCACCGTCGCTGCCTCCGACCTCTCTCTAACGCTTTCCCCATTATATATATATAGTAACTTCCACCCATTAGTTATTGTGGGTATGACGGAATGTACGGGAGATAAATCACGCTACAGGTATTTACAGAACTGCTCTTAAACACCTCACTGTGCTCAGACGTATCTAATCCTGTCATACGCGATGCCGTCCAATATATGTGACACCTGGTGCCAGAAGTGACACGATCCAGACAGGCAGCGGGGAATGAGACAAGTGCACACTGACAGGTGTAACTCCTTACAACAGACTGCACTTTTTTCCATTGCAGTACCACTTTTCACCACCGGAGGCAACATAGAAAAACCTTTCTGGTCCATTACCCTCTTGTCTACGTCAGTGATCGTCCTGTGAAAATACTGGTTTTTGAAGGAAAGTAACTTTGTCACGGAGCGTCTCATAAAGCCGTCAGAGCCCTCGTTTGAATCAGCAAGAAGAGCTCTAAAAGGTGCATATATCTGTATAAATTGTGATGCAATCGCTTTAATTAGGAATTGTAGCTGCGGATCTAATGCTTCCCCATAACAATGTTGCGGCGGCGGGTACTGCCAGGAGTGATTGGCGCCCTGGCAGGCCGAATCCCTGCAATGTTCCCGTATAATGCTCTTTATGGGACGCAGCGCTCCGTACTCCCCTCCAGCGCACCGTGCGGACCCCGACGTCCAGTCCTCTGCTTGGGACGTGCAGGTTACGGGATGATGTCCTCCCCGTCTCTGCCCGCAGCATCTTTAGTCCCTGATCTATGTTTTTCTAATAGGAAATGCTCAGAGCACTTAGGAGACAAATTTATGGTTTCCTCGTTTGGAACCGTGAATTTACTGCTCGGAACGGCGGCGAGTCACTTTGTGCACTGCAGTAAACGAGTTGGATAAATTGGCCACGTGACCGCTGACCAGGCAGAAATCCGTTCCACCGTGCCAGCAGTAACCGCCGCCCGGACGGAGCGCGGGGGACACAGGTGGCGAGCGTTTAACTAAAAGCATCGATTATTGCAGTTTACATCAAGGATTTTAACTGAGGTCAGACATGGACTTAAAGGGAATCTCCACCCTGGAAAGGCGTCTTGTCAGCTAAAAAATTTGGGGCCTTTAATTTTTTTATTCTGTCTTTATAGCGGTCAGACGTGTGTATATTTTCTGATACAAAGCTCCAAATCTCCTGCAAAGTATTATGTGCTAAATGTCCCTGTGCCTTCAGCTACCACAAGGGGGCGCTGACTGCATACAGTGTGATTACTGCATTGAACCAGCATGCAGTGAGCACCCTCTAGTGGTGGCTGCTGTTACCTAGCAGTATGCAGTGAGCGCCCTCTAGTGGTGGCTGCTGTTACCTAGCAGTATGCAGTGAGCGCCCTCCAGTGGTGGCTGCTGTTACCTAGCAGTATGCAGTGAGCGCCCTCTAGTGGTGGCTGCTGTTACCTAGCAGTATGCAGTGAGCGCCCTCTAGTGGTGGCTGCTGTTACCTAGCAGTATGCAGTGAGCGCCCTCTAGTAGTGGCTGCTGTTACCTAGCAGCATGCAGTGAGCACCCTCTAGTGGTGGCTGCTGTTACCTAGCCGTATGCAGTGAGCGCCCTCTAGTGGTGGCTGCTGTTACCTAGCCGTATGCAGTGAGCACCCTCTAGTGGTGGCTGCTGTTACCTAGCAGTATGCAGTGAGCGCCCTCTAGTGGTGGCTGCTGTTACCTAGCAGTATGCAGTGAGTGCCCTCTAGTGGTGGCTGCTGTTACCTAGCAGTATGCAGTGAGTGCCCTCTAGTGGTGGCTGCTGTTACCTAGAAGTATGCAGTGAGCGCCCTCCAGTGGTGGCTGCTGTTACCTAGCAGTATGCAGTGAGTGCCCTCTAGTGGTGGCTGCTGATACCTAGCAGTATGCAGTGAGCGCCCTCTAGTGGTGGCTGCTGTTACCTAGCAGTATGCAGTGAGCGCCCTCTAGTGGTGGCTGCTGATACCTAGCAGTATGCAGTGAGCGCCCTCTAGTGGTGGCTGCTGTTACCTAGCAGTATGCAGTGAGCGCCCTCTAGTGGTGGCTGCTGTTACCTAGCAGTATGCAGTGAGTGCCCTCTAGTGGTGGCTGCTGTTACCTAGCAGTATGGAGTGAGCGCCGTCTAGTGGTGGCTGCTGTTACCTAGAAGTATGCAGTGAGCGCCCTCCAGTGGTGGCTGCTGTTACCTAGCAGTATGCAGTGAGCGCCCTCTAGTGGTGGCTGCTGATACCTAGCAGTATGCAGTGAGCACCCTCTAGTGGTGGCTGCTGTTACCTAGCAGTATGGAGTGAGTGCCCTCTAGTGGTGGCTGCTGTTACCTAGCAGTATGCAGTGAGCGCCCTCTAGTGGTGGCTGCTGTTACCTAGCAGTATGGAGTGAGCGCCGTCTAGTGGTGGCTGCTGTTACCTAGAAGTATGCAGTGAGCGCCCTCCAGTGGTGGCTGCTGTTACCTAGCAGTATGCAGTGAGCGCCCTCTAGTGGTGGCTGCTGATACCTAGCAGTATGCAGTGAGCGCCCTCTAGTGGTGGCTGCTGTTACCTAGCAGTATGGAGTGAGCGCCCTCTAGTGGTGGCTGCTGTTACCTAGCAGTATGCAGTGAGCGCCCTCTAGTGGTGGCTGCTGTTACCTAGCAGTATGCAGTGAGCGCCCTCTAGTGGTGGCTGCTGTTACCTAGTTTAATAGCATTTCACTTCATGACTATGCAGGAAATATGGAGCGGTCTGCACAGTGACTCCATAACAGTGCCAGACATAGTGTCATCAGGATAATGGCAGGTAGAACGACCCCATGTCAGTGCTACGAATAGTGACCCCATAACAATATCAGGCACAATGACCCCATAACAGTGCCAGACACAGTGCCTCCATAATACTGGCAGGCAGAACGACTCCATAACAGTGCTAGAAACAGTGCCCATATAAGTGTACATTGTCATACAATACACTGCCTCTCCATGTTGCACAGAAATGTTTTAGGTTACACATTAGATGATGGAACAGGAAATCAGAAACAAGCACAGCAACATGTGAAAAATACAACTAATTTTTTAAGTAATCAATTAACGTCCGATTTGTCATACAATACTCTGCCTTTCCATGCTGCACATACTTGTTTTAAGTCGTTAATTAGATGATGGAACAGAAAATCAAAAATAGGCACAATATATATATATATATATATATATATATATATATATATATATATATATATACACATATACATATATATATATATATATATATATATATATATATATATATATATATAATGTCGCTTCATAGGAAGAGATCACGTTCTATTTGTTATACAATACACTGCCTCTCCATGCTGCACAGACTTGTTTAGGTCTCTCAGATGATGGAAAGGAAATGAAACACAAAACCTAACGAGATGTGATACATACAAGTAGCATCATAAGAAGTGATCACATAAATCCTGTTTGTCATAGGATACACTGCCTCACCATGCTGCACAGACTTGTTTTAGGTCTTTCATTAGATAATAAAACAGGGGCTCATAAACCCACAGAAAAATATAAAAAATAGAATTAGCTTTATAAATCAGAAGTGATCACATGAAGTCCTATTTGTCAAACGATACACTGCCTCTCCGTGCTGCACAGACTTGGACAGGATGGATAAGATTCTGTGATGGAAAAGAGTAACGATAAAAAGGTGCAGAAAAAAATATATCGAAATAATGAAAAGAAGTAACACTAAAGTATAGCAACCGCCATAAAAAAATGCCAAAAAATATATGAAAAAAAAGAAACTTCTTGGAGACGCCTTGTCATTAGGATGTTATTTTTGAGGCCGGGGTGACTGAAGCAATGTCCCGGGAATGTGACTAATGCAATAAAGGGGAAACCTTACACCTTACACTCCTGGAATAGGGCATCATCCCATCAGCTGGCAAGAATGACAGCGGCCTGCGAGAGTGCGGGGAGCGCGCCGGCCTGAAATAAGACATGACCATGTACAGGCAGGGGCGTCTGAGGAGACCGAAAACAAACATCAACAGATCGGTAAAAAGATTCCCCAGAGGAACCGGTATAAGACCCGAGAACAGCCAGATACAGAAGCACACCGGTGACTGGAAAATAGATGTCAGATTCCGAAAAAAAAAAAAAAATCCAATATCATAGAAGGAAATTTTTCTTATTTTTGGAAAAATTAAAATTAGAAAAAAAAGATTAACTTAAAAAAAAAAAAAAAACTACAAAGCTAAAGATGTTAAAATATTCAACCCTAATGAAAACTTATAGTCGGACCCGTAGGGCTGAATCATTTTTCATCCCGTGGGCCACATTGTAACAGCTTACCCATTTTCTGGATATTTGGGGCCCAGAGATGGAGTCTCTTAACAATCCGACCATTACGCCATTTACAGATAGAAGACGGAATTATTTAAAGTAAAACTGCGTCATATAAGTGCTGGATCTGAGAGGGTGGAGCTTATCATAGCCCGCCTCCAAGGAACTTTTCACATTGAGATCAGACATTTTCCACAGTTCAGTCTACCTAAAAAAAAATCAAGATTTGCAAGTATGATCATAAAAGATAGGGGGGCTTGATACAATTTGTTACATAAGTTTGAAAAATGTAAAGTGTTAGGTATAGTACTAGACCTGAGAAAATGAAGCTTGATAGGCCCCGCCCCTGAGGAACTATTCACAGTAAAATCCTAGGTATTTCTCACAATTATCATGCTCCTCTAAACTATCTAGATAGAATAGTATGCTCACAATATTAGGGTACTCCCAAAAACCAATACACCGTACAAGGTGCATCCCTACTCCAAACCTAACGTTGTTGCATCAATATTGATTGACATTACATCCTTTTAAGCATAAAATGTAAAAAAAAAAAAAAAATGCAGATTATGGCGTGACTCCGAGGACAGATATATAAACACAGAAAGGCAGAGGGCACCAAACAAGTTGCAGCTCAGTTTTTTGCCAAGTATTAAAAGCATTCTACGCATTTCCATGTAAAAAATCCCAATAGCAGATGATTTCAAGCAAAAAAAACAATTACAATTTTGGGGTAAATATTGTAGTTTGTTTTTAACCAAAACTATCTGTCAACCACTCCGATAATTTAAGACCCTATGAAGTGCCAGAAAGCTTTTGGATTGGTACAGGAGGATTGTATCTAGGGCATATATGCTGCACAGCTCTAATCAATTTGTTATTATGCAGACTGAAACTCAATTAGAAAGTTCCATCAGCTGTCACAAATTGACCAGCAAAGTAATTTAACTCCATCAATGCCAGATTAAAAAAAAAGCACACATTGATGAAACTTAAAAAATAAATAAATAAAATAAGGAGGAACTGCAATGGGGTAATGACTCGTTCCTGATTGGGGTGAATGGAGACCCCATGGCCATCCTGATGTAAGAGTCAATTCTAGTATTGAAAGGCTTACGTAGAAGGGTTAGAATTCCAGATCTGGTGACTGGACAGAAAGGACTTTAGAGCAATGGGCACATTTTTCAACTTTGCAAGATATGATTTGATAGCAGGATCTCCATAACTGAGATATGGCAGACACTATGCAGTTACTTTTTTGTATGATTAGGAAAAGGAAAGAAACGGAAATAAAAGGAGACTGAAAGTATCATCATCTATAAATGTAAACTCTGCTGCTTAAATCATCTTTAATGGACATAGCCAAAATGACAAACCCAGCGGAGGCTGACGTGGGCAGAAAAATCTCATTTCATTCCAGGAAAACCATTATGATCTAAGAGGACTCTTATAATTATTGTATCAATCACGGGTATTTTTCCTGCTGATATCGCAGTGTTAAATGACATCCGCTAAACCTAAAGGAAGAATTGCAGCTCTGCTTCAGCAATCAGAGGGTTAACGTCAGGCGGCGTATTCTGTAAGAAGACTAACAAGGTCCATGTAATGTATAAAACCTATTTCCCAAAACGAATTCTCTGAGACCTGTCTAAAAAAACATACATTTTACATTTCCGAGATTGCTAAGTAGCGTTGTCACAGAAAGAGAAGAGAACAAGGTATTTAGCCCAGAAACATTCCTCTATGTCACTAACCTGATAACTAGTTAGTGACGGGGAACTGGTGAACAGCTTCAAAATAACAAATATCATACTGCCCCTATGTATAATTACTTTAATACTGCCCCTATGTACAAGAATATAACTACTATAATACTGCCCTTATGTACAGGAATATAACTACTATACTACTGCCCCTATGTACAAGAATATAACTACTATAATACTGCCCCTATGTACAAGAATATAACTACTATAATACTGCCCTTATGTACAAGAATATAACTACTATAATACTGCCCCTATGTACAAGAATATAACTACTATAATACTGCCCCTATGTACAAGAATATAACTACTATAATACTGCCCCCTGTGTACATGAATATAACTACTATAATACTGCCCCCTATGTACAAGAATATAACTACTATAATACTGCCCTTATGTACAAGAATATAACTACTATACTACTGCCCCTATGTACAAGAATATAACTACTATAATACTGCCCCTATGTACAAGAATATAACTACTATAATACTGCTCCTATGTACAAGAATATAACTACTATAATACTGCCCCTATGTACAAGAATATAACTACTATAATACTGCCCTTATGTACAAGAATATAACTACTATAATACTGCCCCTATGTACAAGAATATAACTACTATAATACTGCCCCCTGTGTACATGAATATAACTACTATAATACTGCCCCTATGTACAAGAATATAACTACTATAATACTGCCCTCTATGTACAAGAATATAACTACTATAATACTGCTCCTATGTACAAGAATATAACTACTATAATACTGCCCTTATGTACAAGAATATAACTACTATAATACTGCCCTTATGTACAAGAATATAACTACTATAATACTGCTCCTATGTACAAGAATATAACTACTATAATACTGCTCCTATGTACAAGAATATAACTACTATAATACTGCCCCCTGTGTACATGAATATAACTACTATAATACTGCCCCCTATGTACAAGAATATAACTACTATAATACTGCTCCTATGTACAAGAATATAACTACTATAATACTGCCCTTATGTACAAGAATATAACTACTATAATACTGCCCTTATGTACAAGAATATAACTACTATAATACTGCCCTTATGTACAAGAATATAACTACTATAATACTGCCCCTATGTACAAGAATATAACTACTATAATACTACCCTTATGTACAAGAATATAACTACTATAATACTGCCCCTATGTACAAGAATATAACTACTATAATACTGCCCCTCTGTACAAGAATATAACTACTATAATACTGCCACTATGTACAAGAATATAACTACTATAATACTGCCTCTATGTACAAGAATATAACTACTATAATACTGCTCCTATGTACAAGAATATAACTACTATAATACTGCCCCCTATGTACAAGAATATAACTACTATAATACTGCTCCTATGTACAAGAATATAACTACTATAATACTGCTCCTATGTACAAGAATATAACTACTATAATACTGCCCCTATGTACAAGAATATAACTACTATAATACTGCTCCTTGTGTACAAGAATATAACTACTATAATACTGCTCCTATGTACAAGAATATAACTACTATAATACTGCCCCTATGTACAAGAATATAACTACTACTAGATTGTGGCCCGATTCTAACGCATCGGGTATTCTAGAATATGCATGTCCCCGTAGTATATGGACAATGATGATTCCAGAATTCGCGGCAGACTGTGCCCATCGCTGATTGGTCGAGGCAACCTTTATGACATCATCGTTGCCATGGCAACCATTATGACATCTACGTCGATACTGTGCCCGTCGCTGAATCAGAAACGTGAGATGTCTACGTCATTTATGACATCATCGTCGCTGTGCCCGTTGCTGATTGGTCGAGGCCTGGCGGCCTCGACCAATCAGAGACGCGGGATTTCTACGTCGATGCTGTGCCGGTCTCTGATTGGTCGAGGCCTGGCGGCCTCGACCAATCAGAGAGCCGGGATTTCCAGGACAGACAGACAGACAGACGGAAAAACCCTTAGACAATTATATATATAGATAATACTGCCCCTATGTACAAGAATATAACTACTATAATACTGACCCTATGTACAAGAATATAACTACTATAATACTGCCCCTATGTGCCAGAATATAACTACTATAATACTGCCCCCTATGTACAAGAATATAACTACTATAATACTGCTCCTATGTACAAGAATATAACTACTATAATACTGACTCCTATGTACAAGAATATAACTACTATAATACTGCCCCTATGTACAAGAATATATCTACTATAATACTGCTCCTATGTACAAGAATATATCTACTATAATACTGCTCCTATGTACAAGAATATAACTACTATAATACTGCCCCTATGTACAAGAATATAACTACTAGAATACTGCTCCTATGTACAAGAATATAACTACTATAATACTGCCCCTATGTACAAGAATATAACTACTATAATACTGCCCCCTATGTACAAGAATATAACTACTATAATACTGCTCCTATGTACAAGAATATAACTACTATAATACTGCCCCTATGTACAAGAATATAACTACTAGAATACTGCTCCTATGTACAAGAATATATCTACTATAATACTGCTCCTATGTACAAGAATATATCTACTATAATACTGCCCCCTATGTACAAGAATATAACTACTATAATACTGCCCCTATGTACAAGAATATAACTACTAGAATACTGCTCCTATGTACAAGAATATAACTACTATAATACTGCCCCTATGTACAAGAATATAACTACTATAATACTGCCCCCTATGTACAAGAATATAACTACTATAATACTGCTCCTATGTACAAGAATATAACTACTATAATACTGCTCCTATGTACAAGAATATAACTACTATAATACTGCCCCCTATGTACAAGAATATAACTACTATAATACTGCTCCTATGTACAAGAATATAACTACTATAATACTGCTCCTATGTACAAGAATATAACTACTAGAATACTGCTCCTATGTACAAGAATATAACTACTATAATACTGCTCCTATGTACAAGAATATAACTACTATAATACTGCCCCCTATGTACAAGAATATAACTACTATAATACTGCTCCTATGTACAAGAATATAACTACTATAATACTGCTCCTATGTACAAGAATATAACTACTAGAATACTGCTCCTATGTACAAGAATATAACTACTATAATACTGCCCCTATGTACAAGAATATAACTACTATAATACTGCTCCTATGTACAAGAATATAACTACTATAATACTGCCCCTATGTACAAGAATATAACTACTATAATACTGCTCCTATGTACAAGAATATAACTACTATAATACTGCCCCTATGTACAAGAATATAACTACTATAATACTGCTCCTATGTACAAGAATATAACTACTATAATACTGCCCCCTATGTACAAGAATATAACTACTAGAATACTGCCCCTATGTACAAGAATATAACTACTAGAATACTGCCCCTATGTACAAGAATATAACTACTATAATACTGCTCCTATGTACAAGAATATAACTACTATAATACTGCCCCCTATGTACAAGAATATAACTACTATAATACTGCTCCTATGTACAAGAATATAACTACTATAATACTGCTCCCTATGTACAAGAATATAACTACTATAATACTACCACTATGTACAAGAATATAACTACTAGAATACTGCCCCTATGTACAAGAATATAACTACTATAATACTGCTCCTATGTACAAGAATATAACTACTATAATACTGCCCCCTATGTACAAGAATATAACTACTATAATACTGCCCCTATGTACAAGAATATAACTACTATAATACTGCCCCCTATGTACAAGAATATAACTACTATAATACTGCCCCTATGTACAAGAATATAACTACTATAATACCGCTCCTTGTGTACAAGAGTATCATTATTAAAATGTTGCTTTTAATTACAGGAAAATACGGTAACTACTCTGGATATGATAAATTTCATCAATCTTAATCAGTTACAATGTTTCTTATTTAACTGCTGATTAACTCTTTCATTACCGCTCTGGCTCAGTTATCACTTATGGACCTATTTTCCTGCTTTCATCAGAATTTCACCGTTTACCCTTCTGGCGTCTACTTTGTATTTCTCCCCCAGGACAATCTGTACTTTCTTGTGAGTGTGTTATCCGTATACTAGCGGGAATTTATTATAACACGACAAGTACTTTAAAGCTTTGTTTAATTTTTACTTGGTAAAATGTTCAAAACTAAGTTTGAATAGTTGTACAGATTTGTTAGTGGTAGGTGATGGTGGTTGAAGTTCTGTGTGTAACGCAGCGTGGGGGGAGGATAGATAACAGATAGATGATAGATAGATAGATAATAGATAGATAATAGATGGATAGACAGATAATAGATAGATGATAGATAATAGATAACAGATAGATGATAGATAGATAATAGATAATAGATAGATAACAGATAGATGATATATAGATAGATAGATAATAGATAGATAATAGATAATAGATAGATAGACAGATAATAGATAGATGATAGATAATAGATAGATAGATAATAGACAGATAATAGATAATAGATAGATAATAGATAGATGATAGATAATAGATAGATAGATAATAGATAATAGATAGATAATAGATAGATAGATAATAGATAGATAATAGATAGATAATAGATGGATAGATAGATAGATGATAGATAATAGATAGATAATAGATAGATAATAGATAGATAATAGATAGATGATAGATAATAGATAGATAATAGATGGATAGACAGATGATAGATAGATGATAGATAATAGATAGATAGACAGATAATAGATAGATATCACACTGACAACAGATCTGGGTCACTAATCTAAGATTTGCTACATGTTCGGCAGCCGTTGTTGGTGATTCCATGTTCTCGTCCATTATATTGTCCCGGTCTCTGGGGGTCTCTGGGGGGCACAGACATTCCGCCTTCCTCTCGGTGACTTCGGTCCTTGCATGTTTGATGCTGCGGATCTCTGGACGACGCTACTTTTGTGCCACTTCTGTGATAAATAAGTCATTGGATGGAGCAGCAAGAACGGAGGACGAGGCGGAATGTTCCTGCGACTCCGGATTACTCCGCTCCCCCCGGGTTCGGTATTAAACGTCTTAGGTTTTGCATTTTTTTCTGGAAGATTATTACAAAAAGGTTCAAAAACATGAAGGAGTCGAACACTGACTATTCCCAAAGCCGTTGTCTGGTCTTAAAGGGGAACCGGCCCTGCCAGCGTCAAACCCATGTGCTGCCGGTATATTGGGGGCTGTAGTGATTGTACCCAGCAAAACCATATGCTACCTGTGCCTGCCAGTGCTGCAAGTGGCAGCCGCTAACTGACGGCGCAGCTCTGGATGTGACCACTGACCAGAGCATCACTGAGGATGGATACAATGTGGAGCATTCTGAGTGCAGCTCTGGATGTGACCGGAGCACAGGACATGATATAACTGAAGATGGCTAATATCTGGAGCATTCGGAGTGCAGCTCTGGATGTGACTGGAGCACAGGTCATGATATATCTGAACATGGCTACAATCTGGAGACATGGCTACAATCTGGAGAATTCTGAGGGCAGCTCTGGATGTGACTGGAGCACAGACCATGATATATCTGAAGATGACTACAATCTGGAGCATTCTGAGTGCAGCTCTGGATGTGACTGGAGCACAGGACATGATATAACTGAAGATGGCTACAATCTGGAGCATTCTGAGTGCAGCTCTGGATGTGACTGGAGCACAGGACCTGATATAACTGAAGATGGCTACAATCTGGAGCATTCTGAGTGCAGCTCTGGATGTGACTGGAGCACAGACCATGATCTATCTGAAGATGACTACAATCTGGAGCATTCTGAGTGCAGCTCTGGATGTGACTGGAGCACAGGACAAGATATAACTGAAGATGGCTACAATCTGGAGCATTCTGAGTGCAGCTCTGGATGTGACCGAAGCGCAGGACATGATATAAGTGAAGATGGCTACAATCTGGAGCATTCTGAGTGCAGCTCTGGATGTGACCGAAGCGCAGGACATGATATAAGTGAAGATAGCTACAATCTGGAGCATTCTGAGTGCAGCTCTGGATGTGACTGGAGCACAGAACATAATATAACTGAAGATGGCTACAATCTGGAGCATTCTGAGTGCAGCTCTGGATGTGACTGGAGCACAGAACATAATATAACTGAAGATGGCTAATATCAGGAGCATTCTGAGTGCAGCTCTGGATGTGACTGGAGCACAGGACATGATAACTGAAGATGGCTAATATCTGGAGCATTCTGAGTGCAGCTCTGGAAGTGACTGGAGCACAGGACATGATATAACTGAAGATGACTACAATCTGGAGGTTTTTTGAAATGTATTCTTTAGCCTTCTGATCGTGCACTCCCCGCCTCCTAGCTTCAGGTGTTTTAATTATAGTAGGTCCAATACCCCTCCACATAGAGAGAGAATTTGAGTCCAAGAAGAGGTTTCACATGTACCCATTCAGATGGAGACGTTTATTCTCGGTGAGGTAGGTCAAACGTAGGACCTCGTATAAGAGAGATGCCTTAACGTGGCTACGAGGTACACATAAATATGGCCATTTTTGTGCGCTAAAAGCTCTCATTTTTCATATTTCTAGTGCAGTAATGCAGTTCAAATTTCGTTTTTTCAGGTTTGCATGTTTTGGCGCTGCAGTGTGCTGCTCTATTTATTTAACTATATGCGAGTTGGCGACTCTGGGTTCAGCACCTGTTCACACTCAGTCTATGTTTGGATGTGCAGATCAGGTTTTTTGAAATACAATCTGGAGCATTCTGAGTGCAGCTCTGGATGTGACTGGAGCACAGGACATTATATAACTGAAGATGGCTACAATCTGGAGCATTCTGAGTGCAGCTCTAGATGTGACTGGAGCACAGGACATGATATAACTGAAGCTGGCTACAATCTGGAGAATTCTGAGTGCAGCTCTGGAAGTGACTGGAGCACAGGACATGATATAACTGAAGATGACTACAATCTGGAGCATTCTGAGTGCAGCTCTGGATGTGACTGGAGCACAGGACATGATATAACTGAAGATGGCTACAATCTGGAGCATTCTGAGTGCAGCTCTAGATGTGCCCGGAGCACAGGACATGATATAACTGAAGATGGCTAATATCAGGAGCATTCTGAGTGCAGCTCTGGATGTGACTGGAGCACAGGACATGATATAACTGAAGATGACTACAATCTGGAGCATTCTGAGTGCAGCTCTAGATGTGCCCGGAGCACAGGACATGATATAACTGAAGATGGCTAATATCAGGAGCATTCTGAGTGCAGCTCTGGATGTGACTGGAGCACAGGACATGATATAACTGAAGATGGCTAATATCTGGAGCATTCTGAGTGCAGCTCTGGAAGTGACTGGAGCACAGGACATGATATAACTGAAGATGGCTACAATCTGGAGCATTCTGAGTGCAGCTCTAGATGTGCCCGGAGCACAGGACATGATATAACTGAAGATGGCTAATATCAGGAGCATTCTGAGTGCAGCTCTGGATGTGACTGGAGCACAGGACATGATAACTGAAGACGGCTAATATCTGGAGCATTCTGAGTGCAGCTCTGGATGTGACTGGAGCACAGGACATGATATAACTGAAGATGGCTAATATCTGGAGCATTCTGAGTGCAGCTCTGGATGTGACTGGAGCACAGGACATGATAACTGAAGACGGCTAATATCTGGAGCATTCTGAGTGCAGCTCTGGATGTGACTGGAGCACAGGACATGATATAACTGAAGATGGCTACAATCTGGATTCATTTTGTAGTGATGGTGACTCTGCACAGCACAGGGATTTAACCCATGATGTTGAATGCAGCTCTTGATGTGACTGGAGTATAACCCAGACTCTTCTCCCACCAGGACAGGCGGCATTGCAGGGTCACAATGTTCTCCGGGACAATTCTACCAGGAGTAATAAAAAGACGAGATTCGTCTACCCGGGCGAGGACCGGCCCCCGAGGGGCTCCGCACCGTGTGACCTAAGTGTGTGCAGCGCGGGGGCCACAGCCGTAACATCCGTCTCCACAGACAGTAATAGCCCCACTGGCCCCTGTGACCCCGGCCGCCCCCACACCGCGGACAGCAGGCGGCCATTCTGGTGACTCATGATCCTAATAAGCGCCGCCGTCCCCGGCACCATCCACATCAATAACTGAGGTGCAATAACTGGGAAGATGGGGCAGGTGTACTGACGGATGAGAGGAAAAGGAAAATCCTTATATCCCGCCACATCTGAAACTGGGAACGCTGGGTGACCACCAGTAAGGGCCCCAGCACACTGCAGCTGGCACTGGGACTAAGTTCTGAAAAATCAATCTGAATTATATCGTCATACCTTAAATAAACTTATTTTAGGCCGATATTTAGTTTTGGTTGTACACTAGTCACATCCAGAGCTGCATTCAAAACTCTGCTGGTTGCTAATACTCAAAAAATAACACTTGGGTTTATCAATACTGCACTGATAGACGTGTAAGATATCCAGCTTGGCTGCTTTCTCACTGTGAAAAGGACAACATTGTGCTTGGTGCTTGGGCTGTGATTGGAGCATATGGAAAAGTGTAAGTTACCGCAAGAAGAAGCGGGATGGTAAAGTTATTACCATTATTTGGAGATTGCAGGCTTTTTACTTTATGTGATCTTCCCTACTCATACTTTTAAGGGAAAGGGGTTTGAGACCACCATGGACTGGTTTGCCCCCCCCCCACAAACAAATATAAATGTTTTGGCCCCCTAAAGAAATGTAAAATCTAGTGGATCGTACCTTTTTGTAACGAAGGGGAGGTGGACGGCCCTGAGTTGGAGTTTTATAGGGCAGCTCCCCACATCTTTGGGTTAAGTTATACGAGTCTTGGCCCCTCTGTCTAAGAGCCCCGCGGCAGCTGCCTGGTCTGCCTCTATGCTATGTGCGGCTTTATCGGACAGTAAACGGTGAATACGCCGCCGACTCATCACCGACACCAGTGACCATTCATTTGCTCGCGCTCCATTACGCCGGCGATTTATCCGATTGCAGGAAGGACATTACTTGCGCGGAAAACTCGCTGACACCGCCATTCACACTGACTGACTGCGCCCCGAGCAGCTGCCGCCTGTCACCTGAACGCGGAGGACGCCGCAGCCACGGAAGGGATGAAGAGATTTCACATTAATCATTGATGTATCCGCCGGCGGCTCGGCCCATGGATACCGGCGAAGAGCGGAGACAACAGCGACAACATTAACGTCAACGTCCTTAGTCCCCCCCCCCCAAATAAAGAGCGACGAACGCCAACGGCTGCACCCCACCGTAATCCAGCAGTTAGCACATGGGAGGATCAGGGCGTCACTTTACACGATCGTAGCGTCCGCTAAGAGCAGATTAACAACTGCTACACTCAGACTTATACATAATATATATCGACACCGCGGGCTGAAAAATAATACTGCTACACCACACGGGTCACATACCCATCTATGGGGAGCAAATATAATAGGGCAAGTATCATAACAGTCATATTCCTGTACATAGGGGGCAGTATTATAGTAGTTATATTCTTGTACATAGGGGCAGTATTATAGTAGTTATATTCTTGTACATAGGAGCAGTATTATAGTAGTTATATTCTTGTACATAGGAGCAGTATTATTGTAGTTATATTCTTGTACATAGGACAGGAGCAGTATTATAGTAGTTATATTCTTGTACATAGGGGACAGTATTATAGTAGTTATATTCTTGTACATAGGAGCAGTATTATAGTAGTTATATTCTTGTACATAGGGGCAGTATTATAGTAGTTATATTCTTGTACATAGGAGTAGTATTATAGTAGTTATATTCTTGTACATAGGAGCAGTATTATAGTAGTTATATTCTTGTACATAGGAGCAGTATTATAGTAGTTATATTCTTGTACATAGGGGCAGTATTATAGTAGTTATATTCTTGTACATAGGAGCAGTATTATAGTAGTTATATTCTTGTATATAGGAGCAGTATTATAGTAGTTATATTCTTGTACATAGGAGCAGTATTATAGTAGTTATATTCTTGTACATAGGAGCAGTATTATAGTAGTTATATTCTTGTACATAGGGGCAGTATTATAGTAGTTATATTCTTGTACATAGGAGTAGTATTATAGTAGTTATATTCTTGTACATAGGAGTAGTATTATGGTAGTTATATTCTTGTACATAGGAGTAGTATTATAGTAGTTATATTCTTGTACATAGGGGCAGTATTATAGTAGTTATATTCTTGTACATAGGGGGCAGTATTATAGTAGTTATATTCTTGTACATAGGGGCAGTATTTTAGTTATTTTCTATAGGCTGTGATTTGTATTTGCAGGATACATACATAACATTACATAGTGGGGTTGGCTTTCCCTGTATGATATGACCATGTCGCGCCCCGGTCACCATACTGGCGTTGGTTACGCCGTGGCTCGTGGGCAGCACTATTCTGCAGTATTACGGTTCTGTTCCCGCAGACTGATGCAGTCAGACAGCCGACAATCTGGATTGTTTTCAGTAATGATCTCGCTGTAGCCGGAATTCGCACTGCAGACATTAAGCAGCGTCTCCCCCATCGCTGCGGACATGTACAGTCTGTTCATCAAATATCCGCACACACGAGGCCAACGCCGACTTCTGCCATTTCTGAACTACTGATGCGGAAACCAACTCTCAGGACAAAGTGCTCAGACGGCGCGCCGTTCTCACGTCGGTGTCAATCTTACCGCAGAGGCCGGACAGAGACAGCCGGGAAAAGGCAAAAGCTCCAGTGAAAACGCAATATAGTACAAATCTGTTAATCCGGCCTTAAAGAGATCAGACGCCGATTTACCAGACATTCTGGATTATCAGATAGTCATGAAAAAGTAAAGAAAAGTTACAGTTCTAGTTCTTTTTATTTTGTGACTCTGGCACCAATATCCCGTCATTTTGGAACATTCTTACAGGGATTTTCTTTCTACCCCTTTCAGGAAAAATAACAAGCACGCAATTTTCCGGACACGTACATCATGTATCCGTCCACGTCCGTCTGTGAGGTCACACACATTACTGTAGAGACCCCGGACCGCGGCGGCGCCGACACACAGCGTTCACTTCAGATGACATCTCATTCACAGAACTGATGTCCGTACGAGTCAGATCCGCCATGACAGCGCCAATTACACTGACTGATGGGATAGTACAAGAATAATGCATTCGAATAATCGCAGCACAAATGTCCATGAAGCAGAACATCATCGAAATACAATGTTTAGCGCTGCGTGTACAGTATGCAGCGGAGCCACTATAGTACAATTATATAGGGAGTTACTGGGGTTATTGTACAGTCAGGAAAATCCGAGGAGAAGGCAGAAATCCATCCCATAATCCCACATAACTCATCCAACAGAAGAAGACATATCATTAAAAGTGTGTACATATATTATATAACTGATCCTGAGTTACATCCTGTATTATACCCCAGAGCTGCACTCACTATTCTGCTGGTGCAGTCACTGTGTACATACATTACATTACTGATCCTGAGTTACATCCTGTATTATACCCCAGAGCTGCACTCACTATTCTGCTGATGCAGTCACTGTGTACATACATTATATTACTGATCCTGAGTTACATCCTGTATTATACTCCAGAGCTGCACTCACTATTCTGCTGATGCAGTCACTGTGTACATACATTACATTACTGATCCTGAGTTACATCCTGTATTATACCCCAGAGCTGCACTCACTATTCTGCTGATGCAGTCACTGTGTACATACATTACATTACTGATCCTGAATTACATCCTGTATTATACCCCAGAGCTGCACTCACTATTCTGCTGATGCAGTCACTGTGTACATACATTACATTACTGATCCTGAATTACATCCTGTATTATACCCCAGAGCTGCACTCACTATTCTGCTGATGCAGTCACTGTGTACATACATTATATTACTGATCCTGAATTACATCCTGTATTATACCCCAGAGCTGCACTCACTATTCTGCTGATGCAGTCACTGTGTACATACATTATATTACTGATCCTGAATTACATCCTGTATTATACCCCAGAGCTGCACTCACTATTCTGCTGGTGCAGTCACTGTGTACATACATTACATTACTGATCCTGAATTACATCCTGTATTATACCCCAGAGCTGCACTCACTATTCTGCTGATGCAGTCACTGTGTACATACATTATATTACTGATCCTGAATTACATCCTGTATTATACCCCAGAGCTGCACTCACTATTCTGCTGGTGCAGTCACTGTGTACATACATTACATTACTGATCCTGAATTACATCCTGTATTATACCCCAGAGCTGCACTCACTATTCTGCTGATGCAGTCACTGTGTACATACATTATATTACTGATCCTGAATTACATCCTGTATTATACCCCAGAGCTGCACTCACTATTCTGCTGGTGCAGTCACTGTGTACATACATTACATTACTGATCCTGAATTACATCCTGTATTATACCCCAGAGCTGCACTCACTATTCTGCTGATGCAGTCACTGTGTACATACATTATATTACTGATCCTGAGTTACATCCTGTATTATACTCCAGAGCTGCACTCACTATTCTGCTGATGCAGTCACTGTGTACATACATTATATTACTGATCCTGAATTACATCCTGTATTATACCCCAGAGCTGCACTCACTATTCTGCTGATGCAGTCACTGTGTACATACATTATATTACTGATCCTGAGTTACATCCGGTATTATACCCCAGAGCTGTACTCACTATTCTGCTGATGCAGTCACTGTGTACATACATTATATTACTGATCCTGAGTTACATCCTGTATTATACTCCAGAGCTGCACTCACTATTCTGCTGATGCAGTCACTGTGTACATACATTATATTACTGATCCTGAGTTACATCCTGTATTATACTCCAGAGCTGCACTCACTATTCTGCTGATGCAGTCACTGTGTACATACATTACTGATCCTGAGTTACATCCTGTATTATACTCCAGAGCTGCACTCACTATTCTGCTGATGCAGTCACTGTGTACATACATTATATTACTGATCCTGAGTTACATCCTGTATTATACTCCAGAGCTGCACTCACTATTCTGCTGATGCAGTCACTGTGTACATACATTACTGATCCTGAGTTACATCCTGTATTATACTCCAGAGCTGCACTCACTATTTTGCTGGTGCAGTCACTGTGTACATACATTACATTACTGATCCTGAGTTACATCCTGTATTATACCCCAGAGCTGCACTCACTATTCTGCTGATGCAGTCATTGTGTACATACATTACATTACTGATCCTGAGTTACATCCTGTATTATACACCAGAGCTGCACTCACTATTCCGCTGGTACAGTCACTGTGTACATACATTACATTACTGATCCTGAGTTACATCCTGTATTATACACCAGAGCTGCACTCACTATTCCGCTGGTGCAGTCACTGTGTACATACATTACATTACTGATCCTGAGTTACATTCTGTATTATACCCCAGAGCTGTACTCACTATTCTGCTGGTGCAGTCACTGTGTTCATACATTACATTACTGGTCCTGAGTTACCTCCTGTATTATACTCCAGAGCTGCACTCACTATTCTGCTGGTGCAGTCACTGTGTACAGACATTACATTACTGATCCTGAATTACATCCTGTATTATACCCCAGAGCTGCACTCACTATTCTGCTGATGCAGTCACTGTGTACATACATTATATTACTGATCCTGAATTACATCCTGTATTATACCCCAGAGCTGCACTCACTATTCTGCTGGTGCAGTCACTGTGTACATACATTACATTACTGATCCTGAATTACATCCTGTATTATACCCCAGAGCTGCACTCACTATTCTGCTGATGCAGTCACTGTGTACATACATTATATTACTGATCCTGAATTACATCCTGTATTATACCCCAGAGCTGCACTCACTATTCTGCTGGTGCAGTCACTGTGTACATACATTACATTACTGATCCTGAATTACATCCTGTATTATACCCCAGAGCTGCACTCACTATTCTGCTGATGCAGTCACTGTGTACATACATTATATTACTGATCCTGAGTTACATCCTGTATTATACTCCAGAGCTGCACTCACTATTCTGCTGATGCAGTCACTGTGTACATACATTATATTACTGATCCTGAATTACATCCTGTATTATACCCCAGAGCTGCACTCACTATTCTGCTGATGCAGTCACTGTGTACATACATTATATTACTGATCCTGAGTTACATCCTGTATTATACTCCAGAGCTGCACTCACTATTCTGCTGATGCAGTCACTGTGTACATACATTACTGATCCTGAGTTACATCCTGTATTATACTCCAGAGCTGCACTCACTATTCTGCTGATGCAGTCACTGTGTACATACATTATATTACTGATCCTGAGTTACATCCTGTATTATACTCCAGAGCTGCACTCACTATTCTGCTGATGCAGTCACTGTGTACATACATTACTGATCCTGAGTTACATCCTGTATTATACTCCAGAGCTGCACTCACTATTTTGCTGGTGCAGTCACTGTGTACATACATTACATTACTGATCCTGAGTTACATCCTGTATTATACCCCAGAGCTGCACTCACTATTCTGCTGATGCAGTCATTGTGTACATACATTACATTACTGATCCTGAGTTACATCCTGTATTATACACCAGAGCTGCACTCACTATTCCGCTGGTACAGTCACTGTGTACATACATTACATTACTGATCCTGAGTTACATCCTGTATTATACACCAGAGCTGCACTCACTATTCCGCTGGTGCAGTCACTGTGTACATACATTACATTACTGATCCTGAGTTACATTCTGTATTATACCCCAGAGCTGTACTCACTATTCTGCTGGTGCAGTCACTGTGTTCATACATTACATTACTGGTCCTGAGTTACCTCCTGTATTATACTCCAGAGCTGCACTCACTATTCTGCTGGTGCAGTCACTGTGTACAGACATTACATTACTGGTCCTGAGTTACCTCCTGTATTATACTCCAGAGCTGCACTCACTATTCTGCTGGTGCAGTCACTGTGTACAGACATTACATTACTGATCCTGAGTTACATCCTGTATTATACACCAGAGCTGCACTCACTATTCTGCTGGTGCAGTCACTGTGTACATACATTACATTACTGATCCAGAGTTACATCCTGTATTATACTCCAGAGCTGCACTCACTATTCTGCTGGTGCACTCACTGTGTACATACATTACATTACTGATCCTGAGTTACATCCTGTAGATCTTTTATTATAAAAATGAAAAACATAACAATAATAATAGCAGAAAACATAACAAAATATTAGCCAGAAAATAAACAGTATACTGAACACTGGTCCAGCCGCTCATTCTCTCCTCTCACACATATTATACAGTATATACAGAATAACTACTTTGACCTTCTGGTCCGGTCACCAAACAAAATAATAATAACAAATAAAATAAACAATGGCAAACAAAAACTATATACATGAACTTTTTTTTTTTTTTTTTTAGTTTTAAATAAAATAACTACAAATTACACAAATATATACAATACTAAGCTATCCTTCATTCCCAACCCCCCGCACTGACCTGAGAGCTGGTCCTGCGTCTCATGCCTCAGTCCAGGTCCAACGTCCATAGGCCAGATCAGGCAGTGCCAGTTTCCCCCAAACAACCCAGTGTCCCATAGTCCCACAAGATAATCCCACCTCCCCCCTTTTCCCACCACCCAACCTAACACCTACACCCAAATCTATATCCCTATATACAATATATACATTATATACAGCAGCACACACCACAATAATTACAAATCACGAAGCCCAAGTTCGGCGCCTGCAGCCCTACATCACTGTATAATGATCAAACAAAACAAAAATCTACAGTGTCAGCAGCAGCCCACCACCAGGAAAGGAGATGACCAGACTAGGGCACACTAAAAGAAAAGCCCCTCCAGAGGAGAGCGGCCCTCCGTGCGCCCAGTCTCCCATACTCCAGAGAGCGCACCTTCACCAGGTCACCGAGTATGGTCCTAAACACATCTTCCACTGGGAGGATTTTTTGTTGCGTCGATACTAAGCACCGTGCGTTCCACGTGTGATACCTAACCACTGCGCTAACTAGAAATAAGGTGCAGCGGTCCCGACCACCAAGGTCTCCGAATGCTCCATAGGCCCATTCCGCATAGGAGAGACCGGCCAGCCGAGACCAGCCAATGAAGGCGCCCACCCTGTTGTACACCTCTGTGTTGAAGGGACAATGAAGGAGGAAGTGGTCCATGCTTTCCAGCAAGGTACCACAATGCTCCCGAGGACAATTCCTGTCCTCAGAGCTCCTACACTTCAGATTGTCCCTCACACACAGTTTCCCATGGAAGTTTCCCATGAGTTACATCCTGTATTATACTCCAGAGCTGCACTCACTATTCTGCTGGTGCAGTCACTGTGTACATACATTACATTACTGATCCTGAGTTACATCCTGTATTATACCCCAGAGCTGCACTCACTATTCTGCTGGCGCAGTCACTGTGTACATACATTACATTACTAATCCTGAGTTACATCCTGTATTATACTCCAGAGCTGCACTCACTATTCTGCTGGTGCAGTCACTGTGTACATACATTACATTACTGATCCTGAGTTACATCGTGTATTATACCTGGACTGAAGCTAAAAGGATGCTACAAAACTATTTTTCAAACAAGATCTTCCAAAATTCCTCCCAAATGTTGCTCAGGTATTCTGTTCTGTACTTTGGCGCCTCTTCTCGTCAGACTCTGTGTCACAACACAGCTGTCAGGTGATCTGGGACTAGGGGCTCCTTCCTGACCCTACCACTTGGGGGCACCTTAGCCCACCCTATTCCCCAGGATACTTCTGAAGGTGAAGATGCCAGGGCCTCCACCCTTGCATTATCTTCTGAGTTAGCCCTCTCTCTGCTCTCTTCCCCCACCCAGGGAATAGGGGATGCTACTGTGCACCATAGTATACCAACCTGACAAACAAGGCAACACAAACAAGGGTTAACACAAAACTCCAGGCAAACAAAATATTCACTCACATGTAACAGAGGGGAGTGGATTATGGGGAATAAATAAAAGTAAAGAAGGGAAGGGAATTCTCACACTTACAAACCAAGCAACAGTCACTGATAACTCCTCTATCTCTCCTCATATGAACTCCTCTCATCCTAAGCCAGGAAACAAATGCTAGCTCTGACAAGGATTTGCATCACAGCCCAGATTATAAAAGGGAAGGGCATGGCTAACTGGGCTCAACTGCAAGCTCAGAGTTTTCCATCATGGCCGATTAACCCCTGTTCTGCCAAAATGAATAAACATCATTAAAATGAAGCAGAAGTGCTTCTTCTCAGCGTCTGAGTACAAGGAATCAGACGCTACGGTCTTCTGGCTCCACACTGTTGCGGTATCCCTGAGACACTCTGCCTCCGTAGCTTCTGTGGCACCCTGCCTACATGTGCCATCTTACTGACTGCTCCCGGCCCCCTGGTCGTCCAGCTTTCTGGGCGGGGGGGCAAGAGGTCTGACTCTGGATTCACCAATGCCTCAATATACAGCAATTACATTTCTTTATAAGTGAATGGAAGCCGAGGCCAGTGTCATCTGCCATTCTCCACTCACATCCATGGGCTCAACACAAGAAATGCACAGAAGTTACATTATGTGACCAGTCGCTAGTGCTGCAGAACATCTTGGCACTGCCCCTTTCCCCCCCCCCCCCAATTTTTTCAGAATTCCTCCTTTGACGGTTTGATTCCAAATATCCGGTAATTGTAAAACATCAGTAGGTGACGGGCGCGGCAAATCAATAAATCTAAGGTCATGTCACACCTGGTGGATCCTGGTATCATGTGTGATACTGTCTGCTGAGCCGTGTATCTAATCCTATCCTGTGTGATACTGTCTGCTGAGTCGTGTATCTAACCCTATCCCGTGCGATACTGTCTGCTGAGCTGTGTATCTAATCCTATCCTGTGCGATACTGTCTGCTGAGCCGTGTATCTAATCCTATCCTGTGCGATACTGTCTGCTGAGCTGTGTATCTAATCCTATCCTGTGTGATAGTGTCTGCTGAGCCGTGTATCTAATCCTATCCTGTGTGATACTGTCTGTTGAGCCGTGTATCTAATCCTATCCTGTGTGATACTGTCTGCTGAGCCGTGTATCTAATCCTATCCTGTGTGATAGTGTCTGCTGAGCCGTGTATCTAATCCTATCCTTTGTGATACTGTCTGCTGAGCCGTGTATCTAATCCTATCCTGTGCGATACTGTCTGCTGAGCCGTGTATCTAATCCTATCCTGTGCGATACTGTCTGCTGAGCTGTGTATCTAATCCTATCCTGTGTGATAGTGTCTGCTGAGCCGTGTATCTAATCCTATCCTGTGTGATACTGTCTGTTGAGCCGTGTATCTAATCCTATCCTGTGTGATACTGTCTGCTGAGCCGTGTATCTAATCCTATCCTGTGTGATAGTGTCTGCTGAGCCGTGTATCTAATCCTATCCTGTGCGATACTGTCTGCTGAGCCGTGTATCTAATCCTATCCTTTGTGATACTGTCTGCTGAGCCGTGTATCTAATCCTCTCCTGTGTGATAGTGTCTGCTGAACTGTGTATCTAATCCTATCCTGTGCGATACTGTCTGCTGAGCCGTGTATCTAATCCTCTCCTGTGTGATACTGTCTGCTGAGCCGTGTATCTAATCCTCTCCTGTGTGATACTGTCTTCTGAGCTGTGTATCTAATCCTATCCTGTGTGATACTGTCTTCTGAGCTGTGTATCTAATCCTATCCTGTGTGACACTGTCTGCTGAGCCATGTATCTAATTCTATCCTGTGTGATACTGTCTGCTGAGCCGTGTATCTAATCCTCTCCTGTGTGACACTGTCTTCTGAGCTGTGTATCTAATCCTATCCTGTGTGATACTGACTGCTGAGCCATGTATCTAATCCTATCCTGTGATACGGTCTTCTGAGCTTTGTATCTAATCCTCTCCTGTGTGATACTGACTGCTGAGCCATGTATCTAATCCTCTCCTGTGATACTGTCTTCTGAGCTTTGTATCTAATCCTCTCCTGTGTGATACGGTCTTCTGAGCTTTGTACCTAATCCTCTCCTGTGATACTGCCTTCTGAGCTTTGTATCTAATCCTATCCTGTGTGATACTGTCTGCTGAGCCGTGTATCTAATCCTCTCCTGTGTGATACTGACTGCTGAGCCATGTATCTAATCCTATTCTGTGATACGGTCTTCTGAGCTTTGTATCTAATCCTATCCTGTGTGATACGGTCTTCTGAGCTTTGTATCTAATCCTCTCCTGTGTGATACTGTCTGCTGAGCCGTGTATCTAATCGTCTCCTGTGTGATACTGACTGCTGAGCCGTGTATCTAATCCTCTCCTGTGATACTGTCTGCTGAGCTGTGTATCTAATCCTATCCTGTGTGATACTGTCTGCTGAGCCGTGTATCTAATCCTCTCCTGTGTGATACTGACTGCTGAGCCGTGTATCTAATCCTCTCCTGTGATACTGTCTGCTGAGCCGTGTATCTAATCTTCTCCTGTGTGATACTGTCTGCTGAGCCATGTATCTAATCCTATCCTGTATGATACTGTCTGCTGAGCTTTGTATCTAATCCTCTTCTGTGTGATACTGTCTGCTGAGCCGTGTATCTAATCCTATCCTGTATGATACTGTCTGCTGAGCCGTGTATCTAATCCTATCCTGTGTGAACATTAGACTCGAACAAAGACGACCCAGGAAAACATACTCAGAAGGGAGGTAAGAACATTTCTAAAACAATCCACAGTGAGGAGATTGGAACAAAACAAAATCCTCTGAACTGCATGCTCGCAAACGCCAGAAGCCTGACAAACAAGATGGAAGAACTAGAAGCAGAAATATCTACAGGTAACTTTGACATAGTGGGAATAACCGAGACATGGTTAGATGAAAGCTATGACTGGGCAGTTAACTTACAGGGTTACAGTCTGTTTAGAAAGGATCGTAAAAATCGGAGAGGAGGAGGGGTTTGTCTCTATGTAAAGTCTTGTCTAAAGTCCACTTTAAGGGAGGATATTAGCGAAGGGAATGAGGATGTCGAGTCCATATGGGTCGAAATTCATGGAGGGAAAAATGGTAACAAAATTCTCATTGGGGTCTGTTACAAACCCCCAAATATAACAGAAAGCATGGAAAGTCTACTTCTAAAGCAGATAGATGAAGCTGCAACCTATAATGAGGTCCTGGTTATGGGGGACTTTAACTACCCGGATATTAACTGGGAAACAGAAACCTGTGAAACCCATAAAGGCAACAGGTTTCTGCTAATAACCAAGAAAAATTATCTTTCACAATTGGTGCAGAATCCAACCAGAGGAGCAGCACTTTTAGACCTAATACTATCTAATAGACCTGACAGAATAACAAATCTGCAGGTGGTTGGGCATTTAGGAAATAGCGACCACAATATTGTGCAGTTTCACCTGTCTTTCACTAGGGGCACTTGTCAGGGAGTCACAAAAACATTGAACTTTAGGAAGGCAAAGTTTGACCAGCTTAGAGATGCCCTTAATCTGGTAGACTGGGACAATATCCTCAGAAATGAGAATACAGATAATAAATGGGAAATGTTTAAGAACATCCTAAATAGGCAGTGTAAGCGGTTTATACCTTGTGGGAATAAAAGGACTAGAAATAGGAAAAACCCAATGTGGCTAAACAAAGAAGTAAGACAGGCAATTAACAGTAAAAAGAAAGCATTTGCACTACTAAAGCAGGATGGCACCATTGAAGCTCTAAAAAACTATAGGGAGAAAAATACTTTATCTAAAAAACTAATTAAAGCTGCCAAAAAGGAAACAGAGAAGCACATTGCTAAGGAGAGTAAAACTAATCCCAAACTGTTCTTCAACTATATCAATAGTAAAAGAATAAAAACTGAAAATGTAGGCCCCTTAAAAAATAGTGAGGAAAGAATGGTTGTAGATGACGAGGAAAAAGCTAACATATTAAACACCTTCTTCTCCACGGTATTCACGGTGGAAAATGAAATGCTAGGTGAAATCCCAAGAAACAATGAAAACCCTATATTAAGGGTCACCAATCTAACCCAAGAAGAGGTGCGAAACCGGCTAAATAAGATTAAAATAGATAAATCTCCGGGTCCGGATGGCATACACCCACGAGTACTAAGAGAACTAAGTAATGTAATAGATAAACCATTATTTCTTATTTTTAGTGACTCTATAGCGACAGGGTCTGTTCCGCAGGATTGGCGCATAGCAAATGTGGTGCCAATATTCAAAAAGGGCTCTAAAAGTGAACCTGGAAATTATAGGCCAGTAAGTCTAACCTCTATTGTTGGTAAAATATTTGAAGGGTTTCTGAGGGATGTTATTCTGGATTATCTCAATGAGAATAACTGTTTAACTCCATATCAGCATGGGTTTATGAGAAATCGCTCCTGTCAAACCAATCTAATCAGTTTTTATGAAGAGATAAGCTATAGGCTGGACCACGGTGAGTCATTGGACGTGGTATATCTCGATTTTTCCAAAGCGTTTGATACCGTGCCGCACAAGAGGTTGGTACACAAAATGAGAATGCTTGGTCTGGGGGAAAATGTGTGTAAATGGGTTAGTAACTGGCTTAGTGATAGAAAGCAGAGGGTGGTTATAAATGGTATAGTCTCTAACTGGGTCGCTGTGACCAGTGGGGACCGCAGGGGTCAGTATTGGGACCTGTTCTCTTCAACATATTCATTAATGATCTGGTAGAAGGTTTACACAGTAAAATATCGATATTTGCAGATGATACAAAACTATGTAAAGCAGTTAATACAAGAGAAGATAGTATTCTGCTACAGATGGATCTGGATAAGTTGGAAACTTGGGCTGAAAGGTGGCAGATGAGGTTTAACAATGATAAATGTAAGGTTATACACATGGGAAGAGGGAATCAATATCACCATTACACACTGAACGGGAAACCACTGGGTAAATCTGACAGGGAGAAGGACTTGGGGATCCTAGTTAATGATAAACTTACCTGGAGCAGCCAGTGCCAGGCAGCAGCTGCCAAGGCAAACAGGATCATGGGGTGCATTAAAAGAGGTCTGGATACACATGATGAGAGCATTATACTGCCTCTGTACAAATCCCTAGTTAGACCGCACATAGAGTACTGTGTCCAGTTTTGGGCACCGGTGCTCAGGAAGGATACAATGGAACTAGAGAGAGTACAAAGGAGGGCAACAAAATTAATAAAGGGGATGGGAGAACTACAATACCCAGATAGATTAGCGAAATTAGGATTATTTAGTCTAGAAAAAAGACGACTGAGGGGCGATCTAATAACCATGTATAAGTATATAAGGGGACAATACAAATATCTCGCTGAGGATCTGTTTATACCAAGGAAGGTGACGGGCACAAGGGGGCATTCTTTGCGTCTGGAGGAGAGAAGGTTTTTCCACCAACATAGAAGAGGATTCTTTACTGTTAGGGCAGTGAGAATCTGGAATTGCTTGCCTGAGGAGGTGGTGATGGCGAACTCAGTCGAGGGGTTCAAGAGAGGCCTGGATGTCTTCCTGGAGCAGAACAATATTGTATCATACAATTAGGTTCTGTAGAAGGACGTAGATCTGGGTATTTATTATGATGGAATATAGGCTGAACTGGATGGACAAATTTCTTTTTTCGGCCTTACTAACTATGTTACTATGTTACTATGTTACTATGATACTGTCTGCTGAGCCGTGTATCTAATCCTCTCCTGTTTGATACTGTCTGCTGAGCCGTGTATCTAATCCTCTCCTGTGATACTGTCTGCTGAGCCGTGTATCTAATCCTATCCTGTGTGATACTGTCTGCTGAGCCATGTATCTAATCCTATCCTGTATGATACTGTCTGCTGAGCCGTGTATCTAATCCTATCCTGTGTGATACTGTCTGCTGAGCCGTGTATCTAATCCTCTCCTGTGTGATACTGTCTGCTGAGCCATGTATCTAATCCTATCCTGTGTGATACTGTCTGCTGAGCCGTGTATCTAATCCTCTCCTGTGTGATACTGACTGCTGAGCCATGTATCTAATCCTATTCTGTGATAAGGTCTTCTGAGCTTTGTATCTAATCCTATCCTGTGTGATACGGTCTTCTGAGCTTTGTATCTAATCCTCTCCTGTGATACTGTCTGCTGAGCTGTGTATCTAATCCTCTCCTGTGTGATACTGACTGCTGAGCCGTGTATCTAATCCTCTCCTGTGATACTGTCTGCTGAGCCGTGTATCTAATCCTATCCTGTGTGATACTGTCTGCTGAGCCGTGTATCTAATCCTATCCTGTGTGATACTGCCTTCTGAGCTTTGTATCTAATCCTCTCCTGTGTGATACTGCCTTCTGAGCTTTGTATCTAATCCTCTCCTGTGTGATACTGCCTTCTGAGCTTTGTATCTAATCCTCTCCTGTGTGATACTGCCTTCTGAGCTTTGTATCTAATCCTCTCCTGTGTGATACTGCCTTCTGAGCTTTGTATCTAATCCTCTCCTGTGTGATACTGCCTTCTGAGCTTTGTATCTAATCCTATCCTGTGTGATACGGTCTTCTGAGCTTTGTATCTAATCCTCTCCTGTGATACTGTCTGCTGAGCTGTGTATCTAATCCTCTCCTGTGTGATACTGACTGCTGAGCCGTGTATCTAATCCTCTCCTGTGATACTGTCTGCTGAGCCGTGTATCTAATCCTATCCTGTGATACTGTCTGCTGAGCCGTGTATCTAATCCTATCCTGTGTGATACTGTCTGCTGAGCCGTGTATCTAATCCTCTCCTGTGTGATACTGCCTTCTGAGCTTTGTATCTAATCCTCTCCTGTGTGATACTGCCTTCTGAGCTTTGTACCTAATCCTCTCCTGTGTGATACTGCCTTCTGAGCTTTGTATCTAATCCTATCTTGTGTGATACGGTCTTCTGAGCTTTGTATCTAATCCTCTCCTGTGATACTGTCTGCTGAGCTGTGTATCTAATCCTCTCCTGTGATACTGTCTGCTGAGCCGTGTATCTAATCCTATCATGTGTGATACTGTCTGCTGAGCCGTGTATCTAATCCTCTCCTGTGTGATACTGCCTTCTGAGCTTTGTATCTAATCCTCTCCTGTGTGATACTGCCTTCTGAGCTTTGTATCTAATCCTCTCCTGTGTGATACTGCCTTCTGAGCTTTGTATCTAATCCTCTCCTGTGTGATACTGCCTTCTGAGCTTTGTATCTAATCCTATCCTGTGTGGTACTGTCTGCTGAGCCGTGTATCTAATCCTCTCCTGTGTGATACTGACTGCTGAGCCGTGTATCTAATCCTCTCCTGTGTGATACTGCCTTCTGAGCTTTGTATCTAATCCTCTCCTGTGTGATACTGACTGCTGAGCCGTGTATCTAATCCTCTCCTGTGTGATACTGTCTGCTGAGCCGTGTATCTAATCCTCTCCTGTGTGATACTGCCTTCTGAGCTTTGTATCTAATCCTCTCCTGTGTGATACTGCCTTCTGAGCTTTGTATCTAATCCTCTCCTGTGTGATACTGCCTTCTGAGCTTTGTATCTAATCCTATCCTGTGTGGTACTGTCTGCTGATCTGTGTATCTAATCCTCTCCTGTGTGATACTGCCTTCTGAGCTTTGTATCTAATCCTATCCTGTGTGGTACTGTCTGCTGAGCCGTGTATCTAATCCTCTCCTGTGTGATACTGCCTTCTGAGCTTTGTATCTAATCCTATCCTGTGTGATACTGCCTTCTGAGCTTTGTATCTAATCCTATCCTGTGTGATACTGCCTTCTGAGCTTTGTATCTAATCCTATCCTGTGTGGTATTGTCTGCTGAGCCGTGTATCTAATCCTCTCCTGTGTGATACTGCCTTCTGAGCTTTGTATCTAATCCTCTCCTGTGTGATACTGCCTTCTGAGCTTTGTATCTAATCCTCTCCTGTGTGATACTGTCTGCTGAGCCGTGTATCTAATCCTCTCCTGTGTGATACTGCCTTCTGAGCTTTGTATCTAATCCTCTCCTGTGTGATACTGCCTTCTGAGCTTTGTATCTAATCCTCTCCTGTGTGATACTGTCTGCTGAGCTGTGTATCTAATCCTATCCTGTGTGGTACTGCCTTCTGAGCTTTGTATCTAATCCTCTCCTGTGTGATACCGTCTCCATCTCACTTCTCACCGGAGTAATGAGATGAGTTTCCCTTGTGCTGGCGGTGTTCGGATGCTCTCGCTCAGCGCTCCACCTGTCAGGACAGCGGCTGTAGACGGCGCGGAGGAGACATTTGTAGATACTTGTATGTGATTGATAGTAACAATTTTTAGTTCTTTTACCATTTTCAGCAGAATCATGTTTTGATGATGAGTTACCATGGAAACAGCGAGGACAGATAATATCGGCGTCGCTCCGAGGGATCTTATAACAGGGAGGCAGCTGAACAATCCTTCACTACGCAATCCACCTCCGAGAGCCTGGCCGCGGCGAGACCCTGCAGGGACTGACGAGAGGGACACGGTGCTTAAAGGGGAACTCCACGGATAGATCCTCTGCTTTATGGAAGTGCATCCAAAGTACATCCATAAGATAGATAGATAGATAGATAGATAATACATAATATAGATATATAATAAATAGCTAGATAATAGATATACAGTATATCTTTCTATTATGTATCTATTTTCTATCTATCATTATTTATCTATCTATCATCCAGTGGCGTAACTTGAAACTCATGGGCCCCGATAGGAAAGCTCCAACGGGGCCCCCAAATATTTTAAATCTTTAATAGCCATAGTCTTTTTCTATAGGCCAAATGGACTTTTAGGGCCCCCCAGGCTCCAGGGCCCAGGTGCGATTGCAACCCCTGCACCTGTTGTAGTTACACCCTTGTCTATTATCTATCTATTATCTATCATCTATCTATTATGTATCATCTATTATCTATTACATATACAGTACAGACCAAAAGTTTGGACACTTCTTCTCATTTAAAGATTTTTCTGTATTTTTAGGACTATGAAAATTGCAAAATCACGAATCAAAACTATGAATTAACACATGTGGAATTATATACTTAACAAAAAGTGTGAAACAACTGAAATTATGTCTTACATTCTAGGTTCTTCAAAGTAGCCAGCTTTTGCTTTGATGACTGCTTTGCACACTCTTGGCATTCTCTTGATGAGCTTTAAGAGGTAGTCACCGGAAATGGTTTTCACTTCACAGGTGTGCCCTGTCAGGTTTAATAAGTGGGATTTCTTACCTTATATATGGGGTTGGGACCATCAGTTGTGTTGTGCAGAAGTCTGGTGGATACACAGCTGATAGTCCTACTGAATAGACTGTTAGAATTTGTATTATGGCAAGAAAAAAGCAGCTAAGTAATGAAAAACGAGTGGCCATCATTACTTTAAGAAATGAACGTCAGTCAGTCTGAAAAATTGGGAAAACTTTGAAAGTGTCCCCAAGTGCAGTGGCAAAAACCATCAAGCGCTACAAAGAAACTGGCTCACATGAGGACCGCCCCAGGAAAGGAAGACCAAGAGTCACCTCTGCTTCTGAGGATAAGTTTATCCGAGTCACCAGCCTCAGAAATCGCAGGTTAACAGCAGCTCAGATTAGAGACCAGGTCAATGCCACACAGAGTTCTAGCAGAAGACACATCTCTACAACAACTGTTAAGAGGAGACTTTGTGCAGCAGCCTTCATGGTAAAATAGGTGCTAGGAAACCACTGCTAAGGACAGGCAACAAGCAGAAGAGACTTGTTTTGGCTAAAGAACACAAGGAATGGACATTAGACCAGTGGAAATCTGTGCTTTGGTCTGATAAGTCCAAATTTGAGATCTTATGTTCCAACCATCGTGTCTTTGTGCGACGCAGAAAAGGTGAACGGATGGACTCTACATGCCTGGTTCCCACCGTGAAGCATGGAGGAGGAGGTGTGATGGTGTGGGGGGGCTTTGCTGGTGACACTGTTGGGGATTTATTCAAAATTGAAGGCATACGGAACCAGCATGGCTACCACAGCATTTTGCAGCGGCATGTTATTCCATCCGGTTTGCGATTAGTTGGACCATCAGTTATTTTTCAACAGGACAATGACCCCAAACACCTCCAGGCTGTGTAAGGGCTATTTGACCAAGAAGGAGAGTGATGGGGGGCTACGCCAGATGACCTGGCCTCCACAGTCACCAGACCTGAACCCAATCGAGATGGTTTGGGGTGAGCTGGACCGCAGAGTGAAGGCAAAAGGGCCAACAAGTGCTAAGCATCTCTGGGAACTCCTTCAAGATTGTTGGAAGACCATTCCCGGTGACTACCTCTAGAAGCTCATCAAGAGAATGCCAAGAGTGTGCAAAGCAGTCATCAAAGCAAAAGGTGGCTACTTTGACGAACCTAGAATATAAGACATATTTTCAGTTGTTTCACACTTTTTTGTTAAGTATATAATTCCACATGTATTAACCCCTTAGTGACAGAGCCAATTTGGTACTTAATGACCGAGCCAATTTTTACAATTCTGACCACTGTCAATTTATGAGGTTATAACTCTGGAACGCTTCAACGGATCCCGCTGATTCTGAGATTATTTTTTCGTGACATATTGTACTTCATGTTAGTGGTAACATTTCTTCGATATTACTTGCGATTATTTATGAAAAATGGAAATATGGCGAAAATTTTTAAAATTTTGCCATTTTCAAACTTTGTATTTTTATGCCCTTAAATCAGAGAGATATGTCACGAAAAATAGTTAATAAATAACATTTCCCACATGTCTACTTTACATCAGCACAATTTTGGAAACAAATTTTTTTTTTGTTAGGGAGTTATAAGGGTTAAAAGTTGACCAGCAATTTCTCATTTTTACAACACCATTTTTTTTTAGGGACCACATCACATTTGAAGTCATTTTGAGGGGTCTATATGATAGAAAATAACGAAGTGTGACACCATTCTAAAAACTACACCCCTCAAGGTTCTCAAAACCACATTCAAGAAGTTTATTAACCCTTTACGTGCTTCACAGGAACTGAAACAATGTGGAAGGAAAAAATGAACATTTAACTTTTTTTTGCAAACATCTTAATTCAGAACCATTTTTTTTATTTTCACAAGTGTAAAAACAGAAATGTAACCATAAATTTTGTTATGCAATTTCTCCTGAATACGCCAATACCCCATATGTGGGGGTAAACCACTTTTTTGGCGCACCGCAGAACTTGGAAGTGAAGGAGCACAGTTTGACTTTTTCAATGCAGAATTGGCTGGAATTGAGATTGGACGCCATGTCACGTTTAGAAAGCCCCTGATGTGCCTAAACAGTGGAAACCCCCCACAAGTGACCCCATTTTGGAAACTAGACCCCTTAAGGAACTTATCTAGATGTGTGGTGAGTACTTTGAACCCCCAAGTGCTTCACGGAAGTTTATAACGTAGAGCCGTGAAAATAAGAAATCGCTTTTGTTTACACAAAAATGATCTTTTCGCTCACAAATTCTTATTTTCACAAGGGTAACAGGAGAAATTAGACCACAAAAGTTGTTGTGCAATTTCTCCTGAATACGTCGATACCCCATATGTGGGGTAAACCACTGTTAGGGCGCACCGCAGAGCTTGGAAGAGAAGGAGTGCCGTTTTACTTTTTCAATGTAGAATTGTCTGGAATTGAGATCGGACGCCATGTCGCGTTTGGAGAGCCCCTGATGTGCCTAAACAGTAGAAATCCCCCACAAGTGACCCCATTTTGGAAACTAGACCCCCCATGGAACTTATCTAGATGTGTGGTGAGAACCTTGAATGCCCAAGTGCTTCACAGAAGTTTATAATGCAGAGCCGTGAAAATAAAAAATATTTTTTTTTCCACAAAAAAGATTTTTTAGCCCCCAAGTTTTTATTTTCACAAGGGTAACAAGAGAAATTGGACCCCAAAAGTTGTTGTCCAATTTGTCCTGAGTATGCTGGTACCCCATATGTGGGGGTAAACCACTGTTTGGGCGCACGGCAGAGCTCGGAAGGAAGGAGCGCCGTTTTGGAATGCAGACTTTTATAGAATGGTCTGCGGGTGTTATGTTGCGATTGCAGAGCCCCTGATGTACCTAACCAGTAGAAACCCCCCACAAGTGACCCCATTTTGGAAACTAGACCCCCCAAGGAACTTATCTAGATGTGTGGTGAGAACTTTGAATGCCCAAGTGCTTCACAGATGTTTAGAATGCAGAGTCGTGAAAATAAAAAATATTTTTTTTCCACAAAAAAGATATTGTAGCCCCCAAGTTTTTATTTTCACAAGGGTAACAGGAGAAATTGGACTGCAATAGTTGTTGTCCAATTTATCCCGAGTACGCTGATGTGCCATATCTGGGGGTAAACCACTGTTTGGGCGCACGGCAGAGCTCGGAAGGGAAGGAGCGCCGTTTTGGAATGCAGACTTTGATAGAATGGTCTGTGGGCGTTATGTTGCGATTGCAGAGCCCCTGATGTACCTAAACAGTAGTAACCCCCCACAAGTGACCCCGTTTTGGAAACTAGACCCCCCAAGGAACTTATATAGATGTGTGGTGAGAACTTTGAATGCCCAAGTGCTTCACAGAAGTTTATAATGCAGAGTCATAAAAATAAAAAATAAAAATTTTCCCACAAAAAATATTTTGTAGCCCCCAAGTTTTTATTTTCACAAGGGTAACAGGAGAAATTGGACCCCAGAAGTTGTTGTCCAATTTATCCCGAGTACGCTGATGCCCCATATGTGGGGGTAACCCACTGTTTGGGCGTACGGCAGAGCTCAGAAGGGAGGGAGCACCATTTGACTTTTTGAGCGCAAAATTGGCTGTCGTGTTTGGAGACCCCCTGATGTACCTAAACAGTGGAAACCCCCCAATTCTAGCTCCAACCCTAACCCCAACACACCCCTAACCCTAATCCCAACCTGATCCATAATCCTAATCACTAACCCTAAAGATAATCACAACCCTTACGCCAAAACAACCCTAATCTCAAATCTAACCGCAAACCTAACCCTAATCCCAATACACCCCTAATCACAACCCTAACCTTAACCCTAATCCCAAACCTAACCCTAATCCCAAGCATAACCCTAATGCCAACCCTAACCCTAATACCAACCCTAATCCAAACCCTAATCCCAACTCTAACCCTAACTTTAGCCCCAACCCTAGCCCTAACTTTAGCCCCAACCCTAACCCTAGCCCTAAGGCTACGTTCACACTTGCGTCGTTTGGCATTCCGTCGCAATCTGTCGTTTTGGACAAGAAACGGATCCTGCAAATGTGCCCGCAGGATGCGTTTTTTGCCCATAGACTTGTATTGCCGACGGATCGTGACGGATGGCCACACGTCGCGTCCGTCGTGCACTGGATCAGTGTTTTGGCGGACCGTCAGCACAAAAAAACGTTCAATGTAACGTTTTTTTGTACGTCGCATCCACCATTTCTGACCGCGCATGCGTGGCCGTAACTCCGCCCCCTCCTCCCCAGGACATAGATTGGACAGCGGATGCGTTGAAAAACTACATCCGCTGCCCACGTTGTGCACAATTTTCACAACGTGCGTCTGTAAGTCGGGCCGATGCATTGCAACGGCCCCGTACCGACGTAAGTGTGAAAGAAGCCTAACCCTAAATTTAGCGCAAACCCTAACTTTAAATTTAGCCCCGACCCTAACCCTAAATTTAGCCCCAACCCTAACCCTAAATTTAGCCCTAACCCTAACCCTAGCCCTAACCCTACCCCTAACCCTACTCCTAACCCTACCCCTACCCCTAACCCTAGCCCTAACCCTACCCTTAAACCTACCCCTAATTTTAGCCCCAACTGCTCTTCTCCTGCCGGCCGGCAGATGGAGACAGATGGCGGGCGCACTGCGCATGCACCCGCCATTTTCTTTTCCCCAGAAGATGCCGGCGGCCTGGAGGAGCAGCAGGAGGACCCAGGGACACCGGTAAGTATAATAGGGTCCCCGAATCCCCCTATTTCTCTGTCCTCTGATGTGTGATCACATCAGAGGACAGAGAATTACACTTTGCTTTTCTTTTTTTTTTTTTTGCGGTCGCCGGTAAACAGTTAATTACCGGCGATCACAAAACAGGGGTCGGTAAAACCGACCCCGATCATGCTCTTTGGGGTCTCGGCTACCCCCGGTTGCCAAGACCCCAAAGATTCTCCCGGGGCCGGCCGGCGGGCGCAATGCACATGCGCCCGCCATTTTTAAGATGGCGGCGCCCATCGGGAGCCACGAGGAGCACCGGGGGAGATAGGTGAGTATCGGGGGGCGATCGGGGACCCCTTTTCTCCCCTTTTCTCTGTCCTCTGATGTGCGATCACATCGGAGGACAGAGAAATTAAAAAGAAATCGCGTTTTTGTTTTGTTTTTTTTGCGATCGCCGGTAAACGGTTAATTACCGGCGATCGCAAAAGCGGGGTGGGTAAAAAAAACCCGAATCATGTTCTCTGGGGTCTCGGCTACCCCCGGCAGCCGAGACCCCGGAGAAAATCCGACTCTGGGGGGCGCTATTCACTTTTTCCACAGCGCCGTTAATTAACGGCGCTGTGGTTTAAGTACCCTTAGCGGCCGCCGTTAAAAGGCGTATCGGCGGTCGCTAAGGGGTTAATTCATAGTTTTGATGCCTTCAGTGTGAATGCACAATTTTCATAGTCATGATAAAAAAACAGAAAAATCTTTAAATGAGAAGGTGTGTCCAAACTTTAGGTCTGTACTGTATATTATCTAATTGATTATACATAATAGATAGATAATAGATGATAGAGAAAAGAGAGATAGATAATAGAAAATAGATAGATAATAGATGACAGATAATAGAGAGATAGATGCTAGATAATAGAAATCTAGATAATAGAGAGATAGACAGATAATATATAGATAGATAATAGATAGATTGTCACGGGTTCCATCTACGGTACCACACAATCAACAGAGTAAGAGAATAGTGAACAATTCCAAAAGCTTTAAGCAAAAACATGAAAGGTCCATATAAGATCCACCACACAAAGGATAAGATAGTCCAGAAGCCGAATGCAGTCAAAGCGTCAGGGGGAGAATAGTCCCGGGACTACCCCTGACGAAGTTGCGCTGAGCAGCGATACGCGTGGGGTTCCCCCCACACTCCTCTGGTCCCGGGACTATTCTTCCCTTAACGCTTTGACTGCTGACGCTACATGCTGCGCTGCCCGATACGGTGATATTACCACTCTTGGTCGCCTTTTAGTTCTACCTTCTGGCTCTGATTTCCCTCCATACTACTTCCAATTATAATGGAATGCCTTCACTAGCTTCTTTGCAATCTCTATGGGGCTTATTGGAGCTGTCTTGGGAACATCAGCACCTACACTTATATAGGCAAATACAGTACAGACCAAAAGTTTGGACACACCTTCTCATTTAAAGATTTTTCTGCATTTTCATGACTATGAAAATTGTAAATTCACACTGAAGGCATCAAAACTATGAATTAACACGTGGAATTATATACTTAACAAAAAAGTGTGAAACAACTGAAATTATGTCTAATATTCTAGGTTCTTCAAAGTAGCCACCTTTTGCTTTGATGACTGCTTTGCACACTCTTGATGAGCTTCAAGAGGTAGTCACCGGGAATGGTCTTCCAACAATCTTGAAGGAGTTCCCAGAGATGCTTAGCACTTGTTGGCCCTTTTGCCTTCACTCTGCGGTCCAGCTCACCCCAAACCATCTCGATTGGGTTCAGGTCTGGTGACTGTAGAGGCCAGGTCATCTGGCGTAGCACCCCATCACTCTCCTTCTTGGTCAAATAGCCCTTACACAGCCTGGAGGTTTGTTTGGGGTCATTGTCCTGTTGAAAAATAAATGATGGTCCAACTAAACACAAACCGGATGGAATAGCATGCCGCTGCACGATGCTGTGGTAGCCATGCTGGTTCAGTATGTCTTCAATTTTGAATAAATCCCCAACAGTGGTCACCAGCAAAGCCCCCCCACACCATCACACCTCCTCCTCCATGCTTCACGGTGGGAACGAGGCAGGTAGAGTCCATCCGTTCACCTTTTCTGCGTCGCACAAAGACACGGTGGTTGGAACCAAAGATGTCAAATTTGGACTCATAAAACCAAAGCACAGAATTCCACTGGTCTAATGTCCATTCCTTGTATTCTTTAGCCCAAACAAGTCTCTTCTGCTTGTTGCCTGTCCTTAGCACTGGTTTCCTAGCAGCAATTTTACCATGAAGGCTTGCTGCACAACGTCTCCTCTTAACAGTTGTTGTAGAGATGGGGCAGCACGGTGGCGCAGTGGTTAGCACAGCAGCCTTGCAGCGCTGGGGTCCTGGGTTCGAATCCCACCCAGGACAACATCTGCAAAGAGTTTGTATGTTCTCTCCGTGTTTGCGTGGGTTTCCTCCGGGCACTCCGGTTTCCTCCCACATTCCAAAGACATACTGATAGGGATTCTAGATTGTGAGCTCCATTGGGGACAGCGATGATAATGTGTGCAAATTGTAAAGCGCTGCGGAATATGTTAGCGCTATATAAAAATAAAGATTATTATTATTATTATTATTACCTCTTGAAGCTCATCAAGAGAATGCCAAGAGTGTGCAAAGCAGTCATCAAAGCAAAAGGTGGCTACTTTGAAGAACCTAGAACATAAGACATATTTTCAGTTTTTTCACACTTTTTTGTTAAGTATATAATTCCACATGTGTTAATTCATAGTTTTGATGCCTTCAGTGTGAATGTACAATTTTCATAGTCATGAAAAAACAGAAAAATCTTTAAATATGAAGGCGTGTCCAAACTATTGGTCTGTACTGTATATATCTTTTTTTATATATATATGCCTTGCTTATTTGCATGTCAACAGCAAATTATTGTGTTTGTGTAGTGTCATTTCAGGCACTTATAGTGCCATTGTGACTTTTTTGTATATATTATAATGTCACGGGACTAGTGGTGATGTGGTTTGCTCTTTTAATACGGTTTTATTGTGGATTTTTGTCTATTAATAAATTTTGTACCTATTATACATATACAATTTTTCTATGATTTGGGTGTGCGCTTTATATGCATGGTTCCTTTACTTTCTTTTGATGTATTGTTCCCCCTATGCAATAAGCTGAACCTCTACATGTCACTGGTTGTCCTTATGCCCGTTAGTAGGGCTCCCCAGCCCTCTTTTTTCTATTACCAGATAGATAATGATGGACAGATAATAGATAGATTAATAGATAGATAAATAATGATACATAGATAGTAGATAATAGATGATAGATAGATAGATAGCTAATAGATAGAGAGCCTTGAGAAAGTCTTCATACCCTGTGAACTTTCCCACAATTTTTCGTATTACATCCACAAACTTAAATGTGTTTAATTGGGATTTTATATGATACCAGCACTAAGTAAGCATGTGCTCCAGTCAGATGAGACCAAAGGAGAACAATTTGGTCTAAATGTAAAATGCTGCGTGTGGTGGAAAACAAACATTGCACATCACCTTGAAAACACCATCCACACTGTGACACGTGGTGGTAATAGCATCCTGCTGTGGGGAGGCTTTTCTTCAGCAGGGGCAGGGAAGCTTGTCAGAGTTGATGGGAAGATGGATGGAGATTAATCCAGGGCAATCCAGAAGGAAAACCTGTTACAGGCTGTAAAGGAAATGAGACTGGGGCGTAGGTTCACCATCCATAAGGACAACAACCCTAAACATCCTGCCAGAGCTACAATAGAGGGTTTAGATCAGAGCATATTCCTGTGTGTGAATGGGCCACACAGTCCAAACCAAAATGCCATTGAAAATCTGTGACAAGGCATGAAAATTGCTGATCACAGACGCTTCCTATGATGCCAGCCACTACTCATTGTGACGCTAGTCAAAACACATGGACTTACCGTGAGGCTGGATAGTCAAGAGGTCTGGGGTCAGTACCAAGAGGGCTAGTAATACAAAGGGAAATGACAAAAGTGTAGTCAGGTCACAGTCCGTGGTCAGAGTATCAGGGAGGTAGTGGATGAAGAAAAAAAGGGTAAGTCAAATGGATGGTCAAATGGATGGAAAAGTTCACAGGGTATGAAGACTTTTTCAAGGCACTGCTGATAGATGGAGCCTCAAGTTGTTTATTCAAATGTCAATAGTACATTTCTACAAGTGACTGGGACATGGGGGATCAGCAGACCCCGGGCACCACATTATGTGATGACGATAATGTCCTGTGCACTGGAGGCCTGGCGACCGATGCGGTGAATTTCCCCCTCGCAAGTAGAGGCTCTTCTCCCCAGAAACTGTGCAGGAAATAATGCAAAGCCAAGTGTCAGCAAAGAAGGGGGAGAAGACAATGTACTTACAGTATTCCTTGTTCATGTAATACACCTACACTGTCCCATCTGTGATACCACAGTGTAGGGGGAGAACAGATTGTCTCATTATACTCCGAGACATTCAGCAAAAAAGGAGTTAAATTATAATCCATGATTTTCACTTCGGTACATTACTCAATGAAAATAAAAAGTGTCTTTAAAGGGCGACTCCAGTCATTACTGACTAAGGAGGAATGTTATTAGAATAATGCTGAATAATACTGCCCCTATGTACAAGAATATAACTACTATAATACTGCCACTATGTACAAGAATATAACTACTATAATACTGCTCCTATGTACAAGAATATAACTACTATAATACTGCCCCTATGTACAAGAATATAACTACTATAATACTGCCCCTAGGTACAAGAATATAACTACTATAATACTGCCCCTAGGTACAAGAATATAACTACTATAATACTGCCCCTAGGTACAAGAATATAACTACTATAATACTGCTCCTATGTACAAGAATATAACTACTATAATCTGGACCCATAGAAGCGCATATTGCGTGAAACGGCCGTCGTCCTGCTTCATTTGCCTGCATAACCTGCACTTGTTTTACCCGTAATACCTTGTCCATGATCTTTATTATGCAATAAAGGACTAAGGTTGTTTTTTCACCAAGAAGTGGAGTGTTGCTGCTTTTTTCTTGTTTTATTGGACCCTGTATGCACCTTCTTCATAGCAAGCACCTCCAGCAAGGTGAAGGTTTCTGGAATGTGTCCGTGATTCTGAGTTCATTCATCCTTTATCAGTGAGTACTAAGAGCGGTTTTTCTCAGTGCCATTCATATCTCCTTTTACTAACTACTATAATACTGCCCCTATGTACAAGAATATAACTACTATAATACTGCTCCTATGTACAAGAATATAACTACTATAATACTGCTCCTATGTACAAGAATATAACTACTATAATACTGCCCCTATGTACAAGAATATAACTACTATAATACTGCTCCTATGTACAAGAATATAACTACTATAATACTGCTCCTATGTACAAGAATATAACTACTATAATACTGCCTTTATGTACAAGATTATAACTACTATAATACTGTTCTTATGTACAAGAATATAACTACTATAATACTGCCCCTATGTACAAGAATAGAACTACTATAATACTGCTCCTATGTACAAGATTATAACTACTATAATACTGCTCCTATGTACAAGAATATAACTACTATAATATTGCTCCTATGTACAAGAATGTAACTACTATAATACTGCTCCTGTGTACAAGAATATAAGTACTATATCACGTCACACCAGTCCTACTCCCAGAGTTATGGTGGGGAGCGGTATAGTGTATGGTAGACGGACTCCTCTTCATTAGAAGTGCACCAGCAGCTCGGTGTTACATTAATTTGGTGGTGGAGCAGTTGTGCGGCCATTTCTCCACCAGACGACATGTTTCTCGTACTATTGTGTGCATCGTACGTGGCCTAAACGTGTAACATGTCTTTTGATCCTGTGATTTCCATCATTCCCTGACTTCCTGCTGTTACAGTGTTGTGGAGTCGGGGTACATGATCTGCCCCTCTTCTTGTAGACTCCACACTATTCTCCTTTTCCCGTAGAGTCTAGGCCGGTAATTTGGATAACTTATCTCGATCAGGAACCTTCCCATACAAGCACAGCGCTGGCGTATTGGGCGTCTTCCACCTGTCACCAGCTCAGGACCTTCCTGCCCTTTACAATTATGGCTTTCCTTTTCTAGCCCCAGGGCCAAGTGTCTCGCTGATTAGCCTTCACCCTCCTCGGGGTGGTGTCCACTCGTGGAGACTCCTTGGAATCTCAAGCCTCCGTCTACCAGCAGAGTATAATCCTTTTTAATGCGTCGGCCCCTCTACGGGACGGCGGCAGGTGCTGGGGGTTTCGCACGACGTCCCGTAATGTGCCCGCCGTCCACCTGTCCCGTCACCTCCAACCTCGATGGTTCCTACAGAGGATCCAAATGGAGAACGTGACCGATATGAAGCCGCTAATTAAGACGAAGTAGAGATTTTAATTTCCATATTAAATAGCCCTGACATCTCGGGAACCATCAAACTCCTGGCTGCAAAATACGAGCGAAGAAGGTACAAAAATAACATTGAAATTACTACCGGAACATAAAGCAGCTGAAACCATCAATACGTCTCATTATGGCTGATGCGGATACGTTCCCCTCCCCCAATCGTCTGGCAGGGAAGCTACATCTGATGTATGAGGGCTGCGAACAATGGATGAGATGAGCTAGGGGGCAAAATAGCAGCGAGATTTAGGGAAAAGCAGAGAAGCATGGTGGAGGACTATGGCGCCCGATCACATTCTGAGAAGATTGGTTTTGAAAAAAAAGGGTGCAAAAAAAACAAAAAACAATTTGGCTGGTCCATAGGATAGGTGAGAACTGGCAAATCACTGGGGGTCCAATCACTGGGATCCTCGTGAGAACAGAGCCACGGCCACGCATGCGCACCACCAGTCCATTCACCGGAGATGGCGGAGTGACAATGAATGGAGCAGTGCTGCGCATGCGCGGCCACCACTGCATTCTAGCGGTGCATTTCTGAGCCCTGTTCCTAGAATCGATGGGGGTCCCACCAATCCATTCACCGAAGATTGCGGAACGCTGCACTCAGTAGTGCAATAGACCATGAACAGAGCAGTGCTGCGCATGCGCGGCCTCCACTGCATTCTAGCGGTGCATTTCTGAGCCCTGTTCCTAGAATCGATGGGGGTCCCACCAATCCATTCACCGAAGATTGCGGAGCGTTGCACTCAGCAGTGCAATAGACAATGAACTGAGCGATGCTGCGCATGCGCGGCCTCCACTGCATTCTAGCGGTGCATTTCTGAGCCCTGTTCCTAGAATCAATGGGGGTCCCACCAATCTATTCACCAAAGATTGCGGAACGCTACACTCAGCAGTGCAATAGACCATGAACAGAGCAGTGCTGCGCATGCGCGGCCTCCACTGCATTCTAGCGGTGCATTTCTGAGCCCTGTTCCTAGAATCGATGGGGGTCCCACCAATCCATTCACCGAAGATTGCGGAACGCTGCACTCAGTAGTGCAATAGACCATGAACAGAGCAGTGCTGCGCATGCGCGGCCTCCACTGCATTCTAGCGGTGCATTTCTGAGCCCTGTTCCTAGAATCGATGGGGGTCCCACCAATCCATTCACCGAAGATTGCGGAACGCTGCACTCAGTAGTGCAATAGACCATGAACAGAGCAGTGCTGCGCATGCGCGGCCTCCACTGCATTCTAGCGGTGCATTTCTGAGCCCTGTTCCTAGAATCGATGGGGGTCCCACCAATCCATTCACCGAAGATTGCGGAGCGTTGCACTCAGCAGTGCAATTGACAATGAACTGAGCAGTACTGCGCATGCGCGGCCTCCACTGCATTCTAGCGGTGCATTTCTGAGCCCTGTTCTCAGGATCTATGGTGGTCCCACCACTAATCATTAATCACCTAGAGTGTGGATTGGTGATAAAATTTGATAAATTGGGAATAGCCTCCTTTGCGGTATTTTTTTACGCTCACCTTTTTTTTTCAGTGCTTTTATGCATCTTTTTAGATAGCAGTTTACAAAGTTTTGACTCTTTGGCATTTTTTTTTTTTTTTTTATAAAATCATAGCATGTTCTGAGTAGTTGTGTTTTTTTATTTTTATTTTATTAAAACTTTAAAAAAATTAAAAAATGAAAAGAATAAACTCCTGTGCATAACATGACTAAATGGAAAAAGAAAAAATGAGGAAAAAAAATACGATAAAAGCAAAAGGTAAAAGTAATCTTCAACCTGTGGTTCTGGAACCGCAAAACTACAACTCCGTGAGCCGAAATCGCCTCATTTCAGGCATTTTGTCACATAACAATAGATTGTTACAGCAAATAATAAAGAAAAAAAAATCAATAACAGAAATATTATACCGTATATAAAAAAGTAATCCCTCCATATTATTCATCTCCTACTGTACCTAGAAGTCTCCAGCTGTTACAAGACTACAAGTCCCAGCGTGAAGAATAGCGCGTATAGCCAAAACTATTCACAACAAAATACAACAAAACCTACAAAAAAAAAAGCGAATCAAAGTAAAGCTAGAAATGAGCGATCGCCAAACACCAAACAGAATCTCTCCTGCTGGGGCAAAACGAAAACTCCCCGGCTGAGAGCTCTGTGTGAAGAATACCGCCATACACCAGAACTAAAACTGTTCACAAGAAACAAAAGAAAATATCAGTGAATTAAATACAAAAATAAGATTATAGTTACACCAACTTTTACGTCTCCATGAGCTGCTTATGTCCAATCAGTAAAACTTCAGCAGTTGCAAAACTACAACTCCCAAAAAGTTCTATAAAATAATTATTCCCCTTGAACTTGAACTATTTATTAAAAAAAATACAAGACCAAAACATACAATAATAATAATGAATTTTGCTCAGATTTAGACGTCTCCAACAAGTATCGCTCCAGCTGTTAAAAATTTACAAAGAGAAACAACGAATAATGTGTAACAAATGCAACAAAAAAAAAAATCACAAAGAAATAAAATAATAATAATAAATTAATAAATAAAATAATAATAAAAAATAAATAATACATTTAAAAACTATGAAATAAAATAATAATATTAACACTAAAAATAATAACATAATCAGAACAACACTAATAGCAATACAGATAAATATTAATAATAATAAAAATAAACTTAAATAATATTAAATAAATGAATAATATTAACACTAAAAATAATAACATAATCAGAACAACGCTAATAACAATACAGATAAATACTAATAATAATACAAATAAATAAAATTAAATCATTAAATAAAAGAATAATATTAATACTAAAAATAATAACAATCAGAACAACGCTATTAACAATACAGAAATACTAATAATAATAAAATAAATAAAATTAAATCATATTAAATAAAAGAATAATATTAATACTAGAAATAATAACATAATCAGAACAACACTAATAACACTACAAATAAATACTAATAATATTAAAAATAAATAAAATTAAATCATATTAAATAAAAGAATTATATTAATACTAAAAATAATAACAATCAGAACAATACAAATAAATACTAATAAATATAATAATAAAATAATACTAATGAAAAATAATACTAATCATACTACTAATAATAAAATATTACAAATAAATAAATAAAATAAAATTAAATACTAGAATAAAATAATATTAATAACAATACTACTAATAATATTAAAATAATACAATTAAATACTAAAATATAATTATAATACTAAACATACTACTACGAATATTAAAATAATAAAATTAAATGCTAATAAATATAATAATACTAAAAATGAAAATAATCATTTTTTTCAAAATAGTGATTTCTTAATCACACGAGCTAGTGCACATTTTTAATAAATTAAAATTAAGTAAAAAAAATAAATAATAATAATTGCTTTGAATTGGCGATCTTCGATCAGCATCACCACAGGTGTTGAAAAACTACAACTCCCAGCATACCCTGAAACCACTGCTCTGAATAAACAATACAACAACAAAGTAAAAGTAAAAAGTACATAGCCTACAATCTAGGTTAATTATACGGATCAGTTTTAACCCCAAACTAATCCTCCGGCTCCCCAAAGAACGGAGCAGATGGTCACTTATTTTAAGAGCGAGCTGCATAGCGAGAGGATCTCCTTAATCCTCATCCAGGCCTTGGCGTGACTGTCAGGTCAGGGAAAGCAGAGATTTTGAGAGCAATCCCAGAACACGTCAAGGTAAGTTACCATCACGACAGTGCCAACAGGCGCGAGCACGGGCACTACCGAACTGCACCCACAGGAAGCCGAGCAGTAACTCAGCATCAAACTATTTGCGCCTTTTCTCCACGTCGTCTTACGTTCTTCCGTTCGTTTTCCGACTCTTACGTCCATGTGGCTTTTTCAGATATTTTAGACATTTTATATTTTTTTATTCATTTTTTTTTTATTTATTTTTAGATTCATGAAATGAGACATCTAAAAAAAAATGCCAAGATGTTGGCGGCGCTCAGCCTCAGTTTCCCCTGGAGTTATTTTATGTATGTCAGTTTAAAAATCGTATTTTCACGACATCTTGCTAAACGTGACCCTTTTGCACCGAGAGGTCGTAAAAAGAGTTAAAGGCAGCGAAAAAGACAATTTGGGGCTTGGCGAAAAAAATGGATGAATGACGTGTGTCAGTGTCATACTGATGAACTTGGCACAAAAACAGCAGCGAAAACCACAAGTCAAAAAATAAAAGTGACTTTAAATAATGAATAGAGCCCTTAGTGCCTAAATCCCACATAATAGCACCAATTAGTGTCCAAGTAAAACTGCTAAATAATACCACCATGAAATGCTTAAATAACACATCTATATATTAGGAAAACCAAAGCTCCCACCTTCCCACCACCAGAGCTACCACCTTCCCCCACCACCAGAGCTGCCAACTTCCCACCACCGGAGCTGCCACATTCTCACCACCAGAGCTGCCAACTTCCCACCACCGGAGCTGCCACATTCTCACCACCGGAGCAGCAAACTTCCCACTACCAAAACTGACACCTCACCATCACCAGAACTGCCACCTCAACATCACCGGAGCTGCCACCTTCACACCATCGGAGCAGCCAACTCCCCACTACCAGAGCTGACACCTCACTACCACCAGAACGTCCACCTCAACATCACCAGAGCTGCCACCTTCACACCATCGGATCAGCCAACTCCCCACTACCAGAGCAGACACCTCACCACCGCCAGAACTGCCACCTCAACACCACCGGAGCAGCCAACTCCCCACCATCGGAGCAGCCAACTCCCCACCACCGGAGCAGCCAACTCCCCACCACCGGAGCAGCCAACTCCCCACTACCCGAGCTGACACCTCACCATCACCAGAACTGCAACCTCAACATCACCGGAGCTGCCACCTTCACACCATCGGAGCAGCCAACTCCCCACTACCAGAACTGACACCTCACCAACACCAGAACTGCCACCTTCACACCAACGGAGCAGCCAACTCCTCACTACCAGAGCTGACACCTCACCACCGCCAGAACTGCCACCTCAACATCACCGGAGCTGCCACCTTCACACCATCGGAGCAGCCAACTCCCCAATACCAGAGCTGACACCTCACCACCACCAGAACTGCCACCTTCACACCATCGGAGCAGCCAACTCCTCACCATCGAAGCAGCCAACTCCTCACCATCGGAGCAGCCAACTCCTCACTACCCGAGCTGACACCTCACCACCACCAGAACTGCCACCTCAACATCACCGGAGCTGTCACCTCCCCACCACCGGAGCTGCCACCTCACCACCACCAAAGCAGCCAACTACCCATCACCAAAGCTGCCACCTTCCAACCATCGGAGCAGCCTACTCCCCACCACCGGAGCTGCCAACTCCCTACCATCAGAGCTGCCAAATCCCCCCCGGAGCTGTTACCTCACCACCACCAGAACTGCCACCTCAACACCACCGGATCTGCCACCTCTCCACCATCAGAGCTGCCAACGCCCCACCATCGGAGCTGCCACCTCCCCACCACTGGAGCTGCCACCTCCCCACCACCGGAGCTGCCACCTCACCACCACCAGAACTGTTACCTTACCACCACCAGAACTGCCACCTCCACACTACTAGAGCTATCACTTCAACACCACTGGAACTGCTGCAACCCCCAACCTTCTGTCTCCTTCGCCATTATCCTGTAGACTGTAAGCCTGCAGGGTCCTCTCCCCTTTGTAACTGTCTGTCATTGTCAGTTTGTTTTACATTCGTACCCTGTATGTAAGCCCTTCTCATGTACAGCACTGTGGAATCAATGGTGCTCGAAAAATAAATACTAATAATGGCTAAATAATATCTTCAAATAGTGAGACCATAACACTACCGTATAACCACCACAGAGTTCTCACACAGCACTGCCATTTATTTCCTGTCCGGTAGTACTAATCAATGCCAAATAAAACTGCTAATAACGTAAATGTCCAAATATTACTACCTTAAATGCCTAAATAATACCGCCATACAATAGGAAAAAATACTACTATAGTGCCTACATCCTACATAATAGTACCTATCAATACCCAATAAAACGGCAATTCAGTATCCAAATAATACCGACCAACAAAACCAAGATATTATTGGTAAAACTAGGATGAGGACATGATGGTAAGGTCTCAGGGGTGCATTTTTGGGAGCCACAAAGATACAGGCCCGGTCGGCCAGGCCTGGCCCAGGACTATAATTCTGGAGAAATATTGAGGTGATCCATAAAGAGCTGAAAATCCAGCGCCGAGCATTAACCTTGCATGGGGAGTACAATAATCAATTCCTAATTTTCGACATCAGTTGCGATGATTCCTCTGATCGGCCATGAATAATAAGTATCATTTAATCAGCACATAAAACCGCCCTGCGCCTGTTCCGCCATCTATCAGCGAGCGGCTCCGGCGAGCAGCATTGATTATCTGGATGTAATAAATAGTCCTGAATTCTGCATACACCCAGGATGGGACATAAAAATATTAAAGAAAGAAGAAAAACGATGACGGCACCAAAGGCCTCGGTCAGATTTAATGCCATAACCACCGGAGAGACCGGGCTCCGGGGACGCACAGTGATGTGTACGGGGGAGACTCGGAGAAATGTGCTGGAGATTACTATGGGGGCCGGAGCGTCACACAGACCGTATATAACCCATGGGGGCCGGAGCGTCACACAGACGGTGTATAACCCATGGGGGCAGGAGCGTCACACAGACCGTATATAACCCATGGGGGCCGGAGCGTCACACAGACCGTATATAACCCATGGGAGCCGGAGCGTCACACAGACCATATATAACCCATGGGGGCCGGAGCGTCACACAGACCGTATATAACCCATGGAGGCCAGAGCGTCACACAGACCATATATAACCCATGGGGGCCGGAGCGTCACACAGACCATATATAACCCATGGGGGCCGGAGCGTCACACAGACCGTATATAACCCATGGGGGCCGGAGCGTCACACAGACCGTATATAACCCATGGGAGCGTCACACAGACGGTATATAACCCATGGGGGCAGGAGCGTCACACAGACCGTATATAACCCATGGGGGCCGCAGCGTTACACAGACCATATATAACCCATGGGGGACAGAGCGTCACACAGACCATATATAACCCATGGGGGCCGGAGCATCACACAGACCATATATAACCCCTGGGGGCCGGAGCGTCACACAGACCGTATATAACCCATGGGGGCCGGAGCGTCACACAGACCGTATATAACCCATGGGGGCCGGAGCGTCACACAGACCGTATATAACCCATGGGGGCCGGAGCGTCACACAGACGGTGTATATAACCCATGGAGGCCGGAGCCTCACACAGACCGTATATAACCCATGGGGGCCGGAGCGTCACACAGACCGTATATAACCCATGGAGGCCAGAGCGTCACACAGACCATATATAACCCATGGGGGCCGGAGCGTCACACAGACCGTATATAACCCATGGGGGCCGCAGCGTTACACAGACCGTATATAACCCATGGGGGACAGAGCGTCACACAGACCATATATAACCCATGGGGGCCGGAGCATCACACAGACCATATATAACCCCTGGGGGCCGGAGCGTCACACAGACCGTATATAACCCATGGGGGCCGGAGCGTCACACAGACCATATATAACCCATGGGGGCCGGAGCGTCACACAGACCGTATATAACCCATGGGGGCCGGAGCGTCACACAGACGGTGTATATAACCCATGGAGGCCGGAGCCTCACACAGACCGTATATAACCCATGGGGGCCGGAGCATCACACAGATGGTGTATATAACCCATGGGGGCCGGAGCGTCACACAGACCGTATATAACCCATGGGGGCCGGAGCGTCACACAGACGGTGTATATAACCCATGGAGGCCGGAGCCTCACACAGACCGTATATAACCCATGGGGGCCGGAGCATCACACAGATGGTGTATATAACCCATGGGGGCCGGAGCGTCACACAGACCGTATATAACCCATGGAGGCCAGAGCGTCACACAGACCATATATAACCCATGGGGGCCGGAGCGTCACACAGACCATATATAACCCATGGGGGCCGGAGCGTCACACAGACCATATATAACCCATGGGGGCCGGAGCGTCACACAGACCGTATATAACCCATGGAGGCCAGAGCGTCACACAGACCATATATAACCCATGGGGGCCGGAGCGTCACACAGACCGTATATAACCCATGGGGGCCCGAGCGTCACACAGACCAAATATAACCCATGGGGGACGGAGCGTCACACAGACCATATATAACCCATGGGGGCCGGAGCATCACACAGACCGTATATAACCCATGGGGGCCGGAGCGTCACACAGACCATATATAACCCATGGGGGCCGGAGCGTCACACAGACCGTATATAACCCATGGGGGCCGGAGCGTCACACAGACCATATATAACCCCTGGGGGCCGGAGCGTCACACAGACCGTATATAACCCATGGGGGCCAGAGCGTCACACAGACCGTATATAATCCATGGGGGCCGGAGCGTCACACAGACCGTATATAACCCATGGAGGCCAGAGCGTCACACAGACCATATATAACCCATGGGGGCCGGAGCGTCACACAGACCGTATATAACCCATGGGGGCCGCAGCGTTACACAGACCATATATAACCCATGGGGGACAGAGCGTCACACAGACCATATATAACCCATGGGGGCCGGAGCATCACACAGACCATATATAACCCCTGGGGGCCGGAGCGTCACACAGACCGTATATAACCCATGGGGGCCGGAGCGTCACACAGACCATATATAACCCATGGGGGCCGGAGCGTCACACAGACCGTATATAACCCATGGGGGCCAGAGCGTCACACAGACCATATATAACCCATGGGGGCCGGAGCGTCACACAGACCGTATATAACCCATGGGGGCCGCAGCGTTACACAGACGGTGTATACAACCCATGGAGGCCGGAGTGTCACACAGACCATATACAACCCATGGGGGCCGGAGCGTCACACAGATGGTGTATATAACCCATGGGGGCCGGAGCGTCACACAGACCGTATATAACCCATGGGGGCCGGAGCGTCACACAGATATGTGTGTAAGGTGGGTCTATGGTGGGACACTGCGTATAAGGTAGGTCTATGGTGGAGCACTGTGTATAAGGTAGGTCTATGGTGGAGCACTGTGCATAAGGTAGGTCTATGGTGGGGCACTCTGTATAAGGTAGGTCTATGGTGGGGCACTCTGTATAAGGTAGGTCTATGGTGGGGCACTCTGTATAAGGTAGGTCTATGGTGGAGCACTCTGTATAAGGTAGGTCTACGGTGGAGCACTGTGTATAAGGTAGGTCTACGATGGGGCATTATGTATAAGTTAGGTCTACGGTAGGGCACTGTGTATAAGGTAGTTCTATGGTGGTGTACTGTGTATAAGGTAGGTCTATCGTGGAGCACTGTATATAAGGTAGGTCTACGATGGGGCATTGTGTATAAGGTAGGTCTACGGTGGAGCATTATGTAAAAGGTAGGTCTACGGTGGGGCCCTGTGTATAAGGTAGGTCTATGGTGGAGAACTGTGTATAAGGTAGGTCTATGGTGGGGCACTGTATATAAGGATGATCTATGGAGGGGCACTCTGTATAAGGTAGGTCTATGGTGGGACGCTGTGTATAAGGTAGGTCTATGGTGGAGCACTGTGTATAAGGTAGGTCTATGGTGGAGCACGGTGTATAAGGTAGGTCTATGGTGGGGCACTGTATATAAGGATGATCTATGGAGGGGCACTCTGTATAAGGTAGGTCTATGGTGGGACGCTGTGTATAAGGTAGGTCTATGGTGGAGCACTGTGTATAAGGTAGGTCTATGGTGGAGCACGGTGTATAAGGTAGGTCTATGGTGGAGCACGGTGTACAAGGTAGGTCTATGGTGGAGCACTGTGTATAAGGTAGGTCTATTTTGGAGCACTGTGTATAAGGTAGGTCTATGGTGGAGCACGGTGTATAAGGTAGGTCTATGGTGGAGCACGGTGTATAAGGTAGGTCTATGGTGGAGCACGGTGTATAAGGTAGGTCTATGGTGGAGCACGGTGTATAAGGTACGTCTATGGTGGAGCACTGTGTATAAGGTAGGTCTATGGTGGGGCACTGTATATAAGGATGGTCTATAGTGGGACATTGTCTACTGGAGACCTCAATGGTGATGAATTTGGAATGGTCTTTTTTTCAGATTTGAGTTAAGGTCTTTCCCTTTGCACAAATTAGGAGAATCCTGTCAATCAAGAAGGGTATGAAGAAGTTTCGGTAACCTCCTTCATGACTCCGCGGGGAACCTTCTTCATGACTCTGCGGGGAACCTCCTCCATGACTTCAGGGGGAACCTCCTCCATAACTCCATGTGAACCTCCTCTTTAACTCTGCGGGGAACCTCATCCACGACTTCAGAGGGAACCTCCTTCATGACTTCACGGAGAACCTCCTCCATGACTTCAAAGGGAATCTCCTCCTTGACTCCTCTCTGTATTCAGCGCTCACTCGTAAACCGTGCCTTTTCTAGAAGCATAGCTTTTTGTAAGGAGGGATCCAGCTTCTTACCTGCGGAGGCATAAATCTTCCGACTGGCTCCTCCAGATCTACAGAAGTGGAAGAAAAATGCTGCTTATAAACGCTAGAATAAATGCACTGAGAACCTTGTTTTTTTTCCTGGAGTTCCCCTTTAAGGACTTGTTGATACAACCATATTGAGTTCTCAGCTCCCACTTATGTTTGTTTGGCAAATAACGGGAACATCCCCCAGAAGGAGGAAGAACAAAAACCTTCAGGGAGCGATTCCAGCTTAAGCAAAAAAAAAAAAAAACCTGCTGGGAACGCAGACTATAAATGAAGTCATGAGTCGATCCCCACTCAGGGGGACATCACCGGGCACATAAAATTTAGGTTTACACTCATTCTTTTATTTAATCTGTAAACTAGAAACTGTATATCTTAAAACCCCACAAAGTTTGGGGGGGCCACAAAGGAGCGGGGATTCTGTGACCCAGCAGAGTATCAGTGAATCCTGCAGTCGGTGTAGGGACAGGCTCAAACACAATAAAGGAACCAAAAAAGGATCAGCCAAACATATCTCAAGAAAATAGAGACCTGGATCACAAGTAGAATACAATCTCTCGCATAATTAAAAAAAAAACACATAAACATAAAATAATACCACCACACCATGCTTACAGTACACCTCCATACAGTATACTTCCATATAATGTCTACATAACAATGTCACATATTGTCTGCACAACACTGCAGAAATGGGCCTAAACATATTCTCACACAGTGTCTAAATAATACTGCCATACAATCCACTATACTAATTGTCTAAGGGTCACTTCCGTCTTTCTGTCTGTCTTTCTGTCACAGATATTCATTGGTCGCGGCCTCTGTCTGTCATGGAAATCCAAGTCGCTGATTGGTCGTGGCAAAACAGCCACGACCAATCAGCGATGGGCATAGTCCGGAAGAAAATGGCCGCTCCTTACTCCCCGCAGTAAGTGCCCACATACTCCCCTCCACTCACCGCTCACACAGGGTTAATGGCAGCGTTGACCGCGGAGTAAACCTTGACTCTGCCCTGTCCTTCAAATTGCACATCCAAGCTCTTTCCACCTCCTGTCGCCTCCAGCTCACAAATATCTCCAGAATCCGTCCTTACCTCAGCCCTCAATCTACTAAAATGCTTGTGTATGCCCTCATCATCTCCCGCCTTGACTACTGCAACATCCTTTTCTACGGCCTCCCTGCTAACACCCTTGCACCTCTCCAGTCCATCCTTAACTCTGCTGCCTGACTAATCCATCTCTCTCCTCGCTACTCCTCCGCTTCCCCCCTCTGCAAATCTCTTCACTGGCTCCCATTCCCACAGCGTATCCAGTTCAAATGACTAATACTGACCTACAAAGCCATCTACAACCTGTCTCCTCCATATATCTCTGAACTAATCTCCCAATATCTTCCCTCACGTGATCTCCGGTCCTCCCAAGACCTCCTTCTCTCCTCCACACTTATTCGCTCCTCACCCAACCGCCTCCAAGACTTCTCCCGAATATCCCCCATCTTCTGGAACTCTCTGCCCCAACACGTCCGACTATCAACCACATTCAGATCCTTCAGACGGAACCTGAAAACCCATCTCTTCAGGAAAGCCTACAGCCTGCACTGACCCCGCTGCCTCCTCACCAACACCGGAGCTACCGCCTCACCAACACCGGAGCTCCTGCAACCCTCAACCTACTGTCTCCATCCCCATAATCCTGTGTGAAGGATCCGTCAAGGCAGTGGTTGCCACAATTTAAGGCTATGTGCACACGCTGCGTATGCGTCTTCGCCGCATTTTTTCACTATGAAAACGCATACACAAGACAACCCATGTTAAAAATAATACAAAAAATTTTTAAAAAATCGTGATATTCTCACCTTCCGGCGTCCCTTGCAGCCTTCCCGATGCTCCCGTTCCCAGTGATGCCTTGCGAGACAATGACCCGATGACGTAGCGGTCTCGAGTGATGAAACGCCATCGGGTCATTTCGCAAGCGAGGTCTCCATTTTCTGGAGGCTGCAGAGCTCGAGGTCTCTCAGCCCCCACAGGATTCTGGGAAGGCAGTGACGGCGGCCATGTTGGTTGTCACACATTTCCTCCAAATGAGGAAGTAGTTGAATTGTAAGGAGCCGCCGCTTGCGGTCAGTGGAGATGACAGGAGGACTTATGATCAGGGATCACTCTGACCGCAGAGCGGGGTGTAAAACACACAGATATCCCTCTACAGCCCGTCACCACGGCGACGCCAGCCTAAAACTTCTATTTTCTTTCTTCGCTCTCGAATCTTCTAAATGAATATTTCACATTTCTATTTTGAATCTTTTACATCTGGATAAAGCACTTTACAAAAAAAAATCCAATGTAATATTCATGTAATCAACCGCAGAGAAATGTCATGTACCAGATGCCGGATCCGGACACTAAGAGGTCACATGGCGCCTAAAAATCAGGAAAACCTCGCTATCCCAGGACAGCGCTACATAAGAAGCCTTGTTCTCAGGAGGCGCGCGGACTCATGTGACACCGGCGTGACCAAGCACCGCAACAAAACACGCTAATGGCCATCTTGTCAGGAGGACAATCACCCTCATTATCCCCATAAAGCAGAGCTCCAGGTTCAGAGGAGCCATCTCCTGGGCTCAGTGCTGCCTCCTGCTGGGAAAACACAAGGTGACAGATGGTGGGAAGAGAGGGGCATTGTCTCGAAAGACTAACAGGTCAAGTGCCTCCACAAGAAGAGCGCGCCACAAAGCTCCCATAATTAGTATCAGAAAGTGCCATGTGTCGTATTAGCTGGAGTGCCCCATGTGTATTAGGAGTGCCCCCATGTGTATTAGGAGTGCCCCCATGTGTAGTATTAGGAGGCGTGCCCCCATGTGTAGTATTAGCTAGAGTGCCCCCATGTGTAGTATTAACTGGAGTGCCCCCATGTGTATTAGGAGTGCCCCATGTGTATTAGGAGTGCCCCCATGTGTAGTATTAGGAGGCGTGCCCCCATGTGTAGTATTAGCTGGAGTGCCCCCATGTGTAGTATTAGCTGGAGTGCCCCCATGTGTATTAGGAGTGCCCCCATGTGTAGTATTAGGAGGCGTGCCCCCATGTGTAGTATTAGCTAGAGTGCCCCCATGTGTAGTATTAGCTAGAGTGCCCCCATGTGTAGTATTAGCTGGAGTGCCCCCATGTGTAGTATTAGGAGGTGTGCCCCCATGTGTAGTATTAGCTGGAGTGCCCCCATGTGTAGTATTAGCTGGAGTGCCCCCATGTGTATTAGGAGTGCCCCCATGTGTAGTATTAGGAGGCGTGCCCCCATGTGTAGTATTAGCTGGAGTGCCCCCATGTGTAGTATTAACTGGAGTGCCCCCATGTGTATTAGGAGTGCCCCATGTGTATTAGGAGTGCCCCCATGTGTAGTATTAGGAGGCGTGCCCCCATGTGTAGTATTAGCTGGAGTGCCCCCATGTGTAGTATTAGCTGGAGTGCCCCCATGTGTATTAGGAGTGCCCCCATGTGTAGTATTAGGAGGCGTGCCCCCATGTGTAGTATTAGCTAGAGTGCCCCCATGTGTAGTATTAGCTAGAGTGCCCCCATGTGTAGTATTAACTGGAGTGCCCCCATGTGTATTAGGAGTGCCCCATGTGTATTAGGAGTGCCCCCATGTGTAGTATTAGGAGGCGTGCCCCCATGTGTAGTATTAGCTGGAGTGCCCCCATGTGTAGTATTAGCTGGAGTGCCCCCATGTGTATTAGGAGTGCCCCCATGTGTAGTATTAGGAGGCGTGCCCCCATGTGTAGTATTAGCTAGAGTGCCCCCATGTGTAGTATTAGCTAGAGTGCCCCCATGTGTAGTATTAGCTGGAGTGCCCCCATGTGTAGTATTAGGAGGTGTGCCCCCATGTGTAGTATTAGCTGGAGTGCCCCCATGTGTAGTATTAGCTGGAGTGCCCCCATGTGTATTAGGAGTGCCCCCATGTGTAGTATTAGGAGGCGTGCCCCCATGTGTAGTATTAGCTGGAGTGCCCCCATGTGTAGTATTAACTGGAGTGCCCCCATGTGTATTAGGAGTGCCCCATGTGTATTAGGAGTGCCCCCATGTGTAGTATTAGGAGGCGTGCCCCCATGTGTAGTATTAGCTGGAGTGCCCCCATGTGTAGTATTAGCTGGAGTGCCCCCATGTGTATTAGGAGTGCCCCCATGTGTAGTATTAGGAGGCGTGCCCCCATGTGTAGTATTAGCTAGAGTGCCCCCATGTGTAGTATTAGCTAGAGTGCCCCCATGTGTAGTATTAGCTGGAGTGCCCCCATGTGTAGTATTAGGAGGCGTGCCCCCATGTGTAGTATTAGCTGGAGTGCCCCCATGTGTAGTATTAGCTGGAGTGCCCCCATGTGTAGTATTAGCTGGAGTGCTTCCATATGTAGTATTAGCTGGAGTGCCCCCATGTGTAGTATTAGGAGGCGTGCCCCCATGTGTAATATTAGCGGGAGTGCCCCATATGAAGTATTAGGATGAGTGCCCCCATGTGTAGTATTAGCTGGAGTGCCCCCATGTGTAATATTAGCGGGAGTGCCCCATATGAAGTATTAGGATGAGTGCCCCCATGTGTAGTATTAGGGGGGTGCCCCCATGTGTAATATTAGCGGGAGTGCGCCATATGAAGTATTAGGGTGAGTGCCCCTATGTGTAGTATTAGCTGGAGTGCCCCCATGTGTAGTATTAGGAGGAGTGCCCCCATCTGTAGTATTAGGAGGCGTGCCCCCATGTGTAATATTAGCGGGAGTGCCCCATATGAAGTATTAGGGTGAGTGCCCCCATGTGTAGTATTAGGGGGGTGCCCCCATGTGTAATATTAGCGGGAGTGCCCCATATGAAGTATTAGGATGAGTGCCCCCATGTGTAGTATTAGGGGGGTGCCCCCATGTGTAATATTAGCGGGAGTGCCCCATATGAAGTATTAGGGTGAGTGCCCCCATGTGTAGTATTAGCTGGAGTGCCCTATATGAAGTATTATTAAACGTGCCATTATGAGTAGTATTGGCAGCAGTGCCCCCATAAGTAGTATTAGTGGGAGTGTCCCATTTGTAGTAATAGAGGGAGTGCCTCCATGTTTAGCATTAGCAGGAGTGCCCCCATGTGTAGTATTAGGGGGAGTGCCCCCATGTGTAATATTAGAGGGAGTGCCCCCATGTGTAATATTAGAGGGAGTGCCCCCATGTGTAGTATTAGTGGGAGTGCCTCCATGTGTAGTATTAGCAGGAGTGCCCCCATGTGTAGTATTAGGGGGAGTGCCCCCATGTGTAGTAGTAACATTTTCGAGTGCCCACATGTGTCGCGTTAGCGGGAGTGTCCCCATGTGTAGCATTAGCAGTAATGCCCCCATATTTAGAATTAGCAGGAGTGCTTCCATGTGTGGTATTACAGGGAGTGCCTTCATGTGTAGCAATAACGGGAGAGTAATAAAAGGAGTGCCCCATCTGTAGCATTAGCAGGAGTGCCCCCATGTATATAGCATTAGCAGGAGTGCCCCCATGTGTAGCATTAGCAGGAGTGCCCCCATGTATATAGCATTAGCAGGAGTGCCCCCATGTATATAGCATTAGCAGGAGTGCCCCCATGTATATAGCATTAGCAGGAGTGCCCCCATGTATATAGCATTAGCAGGAGTGCCCCCATGTATATAGCATTAGCAGGAGTGCCCCCATGTGTAGCATTAGCAGGAGTGCCCCCATGTATATAGCATTAGCAGGAGTGCCCCCATGTATATAGCATTAGCAGGAGTGCCCCCATGTATATAGCATTAGCAGGAGTGCCCCCATGTGTAGCATTAGCAGGAGTGCCCCCATGTGTAGCATTAGCAGGAGTGCCCCCATGTGTAGCATTAGCAGGAGTGCCCCCATGTGTAGCATTAGTAGGAATGCCCCATGTGTAGTATTATAGGGAGTGCCCCCATGTGTAGCAATAGAGGGAGTGCTCCCACGTGTAGTATTAGCAGGGATGCTCCATGTGTAGTATTACAGGGAGTGCCTCCATGTGTAGCAATAGCGGGAGTGCCCCCATGTGTTGCATTAGTAGGAATGCCACCATCTGTAGTATTATAGGGAGTGCCTCCATGTGTAGTATTAGCGGAAGTGCTGCCATGTGTAGAATTACTGGAAGTGCTGTCATGTGTAGTATTAGTGAGAGTGCCACAATGCAATGAATAGCGTTACTGAGAGTGCGCCCATGAATGGTGTTACTGACAGTATGCACATGAATAATGTTAAAGTGATCAATTGAATAGTGTTACATAGTATTACTGACAGTGTGCCCATAAATAGTGTTACTGACAGTGCCCTCTTGAATAGTGTTACTGACAGTGCGCCCATGAATAATGCTACAGTGCCCTCTTGAATAGTGTTACTGACAGTGCCCTCTTGAATAGTGTTACTGACAGTGCGCCCATGAATAATGATACAGTGCCCTCTTGAATAGTGTTACTGACAGTGCCCTCTTGAATACTGTTACTGACAGTGCTCTCTTGAATAGTGTTACTGACAGTGCCCTCATGAATAATGTTACAGTGCCCTCTTGAATAGTGTTACTGACAGTGCCCTCTTGAATAGTGTTACTGACAGTGCCCTCTTGAATAGTGTTACTGACAGTGCCCTCTTGAATAGTGTTACTGACAGTGCGCCCATGAATAATGCTACAGTGCCCTCTTGAATAGTGTTACTGACAGTGCCCTCTTGAATAGTGTTACTGACAGTGCCCTCTTGAATACTGTTACTGACAGTGCCCTCTTGAATAGTGTTACTGACAGTGCCCTCATGAATAATGTTACAGTGCCCTCTTGAATAGTGTTACTGACAGTGCCCTCTTGAATAGTGTTACTGACAGTGCGCCCATGAATAATGCTACAGTGCCCTCTTGAATAGTGTTACTGACAGTGCCCTCTTGAATAGTGTTACTGACAGTGCCCTCTTGAATACTGTTACTGACAGTGCCCTCTTGAATAGTGTTACTGACAGTGCCCTCATGAATAATGTTACAGTGCCCTCTTGAATAGTGTTACTGACAGTGCCCTCTTGAATAGTGTTACTGACAGTGCCCTCATGAATAATGTTACAGTGCCCTCTTGAATAGTGCCAGCTAGATTGTCCCCTAATAATGCCAGGCAGAATTTTCTCAATGCCAAACTACAGGTAGCATAAATCAGATACTGGCTGCGGTATTTCCGGGAGAACATAAGCCAGCAGGTGACCATGCAGCCGGGTGAATAGTCCATGAGATGGTCCATTCCCCTTGACTGACAGTCTACAGACACATGTATGGGCTCTCAGACTGGTCACCTGAGGGGCATTATCCAAGGTCCAACTGCTCTAAACGCGGAGTACAAATGCCACCCAATAATGGCGGATGGGCTCAGTAATAAAGTCATCAGCGGGCGCCAATGCTGCTTCGGACCTGCGGAGTCTGAATTAATGGCGGTCGCCCTATAATAGGTCAGGTGTGCTGGGAAAAAGGACGGGTACGTGGCATCGGCGAGGATGATGGATGTGTCCTTGTGATTCATAAAGAAATGACATATCTTATGTAGACAGATATCCAGCGAGCCGCGGCCTTATCAGCGCAGCACAGGAGCCGCCACTGATCTCCAGCAGACGGTAATTACTGGACCGGCTCTATACAGAACCGTTCTCAATGTCAAGAGGGTGCAACAAAGGTCACAAACGGAGAGGGACTGTGTAATACAGAAATCCTCCAATCCAATATCAATGGCACCTGAGAATTGCCGGATTATCAGATATTCCGGATATAATAATATCTGGTAGTCCAGAGTATGCTGCCACTTATGGGAATTTTATGGTAACATAGCGCAATAGTGTCACATAAATCCCCTCCCCTTTCCTGTATTGCTAGGATGTACTATAAACAAGTCATCAGCGGGGGTCTGACCGCTAGGGGGTCTGTAGTGGTGTACGGGGAGTGAAGAGGAGCAGGGAGGTGGGCATCAGCAGGTCTGATTTGGGGTCTTTATTTGGGGGGTTATGTCTCGGGTCTGTATTTCAGGGGTCTGGTTTAGGCTTTGTATTTTGGGGTCTAATCTAGAATCTGTATGTGAAGGGCTTGGTCTGGGCTCTGTGTTTTGGGGGGGTTGGTCCGGGGTCTGTGTTTCAGGAGTCTGTATTTGGAGGGTTGTGTTTCGGGTCTGTATTTGGGGGTTTGCTGTGGGGTCTTTATTTGGAGGTTAGGTCTGGGGTCTCTATTTGGGGGTCTCTATTTGGGGGTCTAGTCAAGAGTCTGTATTTGGGGGTTTGGTGTGGGGTCTTTATTTGGGGGGTTAGGTCTGGGATCTGTATTTCAGGGGTCTAGTTTAGGCTTTGTATTCTGGGGTCTAATCGTCCAATCTAGTATCTGTATTTGGAGGGCTTGGTCTGGCGTATGAATTTATGGGTCTGGTCTGGACTTTGTGTTTTGGGGGCTGGTCTGGGGTCTGTGTTTCAGGAGTCTGTATTTGGGAGGGTTTGGTCTGGGGTCTGTATTTCAGGCTTTGTATTTTGGGGTCTAGTCTGGGGTCTGTATTTTAGGAATCTGGTTTGGGATCTATATTTTGGGGTCTGGGGTCTGTGTTTCAGGAGTCTGTATTTGGGGTCTGGTTTGGGCTTTGTACTTTGCGGTCTAGTCTGGGGTTTGTATTTCGGACATTTGTACTTCGGTGGTCTGGTTCGCGGTCTGCATTAAAGGTTTGTGTATTAAGGAGGTGTTTCATGTGGGACCTGTAGTGGGGTCTTCTCAAGGGTCTGTATTAAGGGGGTCTGATTCGGTTCTGTATTAAGATAGATTTTGGTATGGGGTCCATATTAAATAAGTCTGATATGAAGTCTGTATTGGGGGAGGTCTGGTTCTGTTTTAACAAGGGGGGGTCTGTATTAGTTTAGGTGGCCTGGAGTCAGAGGTAAGGGGTCTCATCTGTGGTATGTATAGGACAATGCATTAAATTAGTGGGTCTGCTTTTATTCTGAGTTGTGCTAAGGGGGTTATATACACGACTGGTGTCTTAAATATTGTAGATTGGAGGTGTGCCCCATATAAATGTGTCCAAAAATGTAGTCTCCATAATGTCTCTTCTCAGAATATTGACAGGAATGTTCAGTATCCTGAACCTAGGAGACCCCATTTACTAAAATCCTAAATCTAAGAGGATTTGTAATGTCCCTGACCCTACGACCAACCGTGAGAACAAGGAGATGACTTTGAAGTGGGAACAATGGCGGCTGAATTTATCGTGTCCATCATTTCTCAGTATTACGCAGTAAGGGATTCCTGACAAAAGACGGATTGTTACCGGGTAACAACGGCCCTCGCTCGCTTTCTTTTCGGAAAGTGTTTACTTTAAGAATAATGGTAGAAAATGAGGGGCGGACAATGCCCCCATTGTGGTCCCCTGAGAATTCCAGACTCCGGTGCCACTCGGATAAATTATTTGGATCGATCTGAGATGCCGGAGGCTCCAGAGCGGAATTTTTGCAGTTTGTCGCTAATGGATTTTGTAAGAGAACATATTGCCAAAATAATGCCACTGCTAAAACTGCAATCGATGGCACAACGTGAAATCTGCCATCTGCGGAGGTCCCTGCCTTCTATAAAGCCACGCGCTTGTTTTGTATAATCTTGGGACATTGACTCAGCTCCCGGCCAAAGAAAACCTGATTAACTATCAACAACTTGACAGCGCCCAGGATGCAGACTTTTTTTTTTACTCTGAGGGGGGGATGGGGGCCATCAGAAATAAGCGGCCATGTGCCCATAATTTACAGGATAGCGGATTACAGGCTGCAGTGCATTAATAACCAATGAATGTTCAGCTGTCAATCTAAACCTGCAGTCTCTTTCCTCCCTGTGTGCAGTACAGCTGCAGATATTCTATTGTCCACTGGTATCAGCCACTATCTAATAAACCGGTCTTAATATTAGTTTGATATATTTAGGTATTTCTCTGGCGGTAAGTGCAACTTTTATATTCATTCTTCATCTCCCTGTTTATATTTATAGAGTATTTCAGTAGAGGTTACGCGCCGGTCTTATGGGAGTTCTTAGATGGAGGGTCTCATCATGACAGATGAAGGGTCCCCCGGCAGCATAGACTGTTTCAGAAAAAGAGTGTGCTGATATTTATAACCTGTTAAATGGGAGGAGAAGGGTCAACAGAGGCACAGAGGATTTCAGGAGAGGAATGTGCTGATCTTATAGGAGGTCACAGAATGACAATTATATAATAGAGGCAGCAGGGCTCCAAGCAGCACAGAGTATGTCAGGAGAGTAATGTGAGAAGCCATAGGGCTCCTGGCAGCACAGAGTATTTCAGGATAGAAGTAATACTGATAGGGAATTCAGATTGTGAACCCCAACGGGGACAGTGATAACATCTGAAAAGCGCTGTGGAATATGATGGCACTATATAAGAGAGCAAAATAAATAAATAAAAGTGAGCTGGTCTTATGGGGGCACACACAACAGAGTTATGTAGTGGAAGAAGCAGGTTCCTCATCAGCACAGAGTATTTCAGGAGAGGAGTGTGCGGATCTGCTTCCTACAGCAGTGCAGAGTATTTCAGCAGAGGAGTGTGCAGATATGCATTCTACAGCAGCGCAGAGTATTTAAGAAGAGCAGGGTGCTCAACTTGCAGAATGTCATGCATCCTGCAGCAGCAAAGAGTATTTCAGCAGAGGAGTGTGCGGATCGGCATCCTACAGAAGTGCAGAGTATTTCAGCAGAGGAGTGTATTCAGCAGAGGAGAATCTTAAATAAGATTAAAATAGATAAATCTCCGGGTCCGGATGGCATACACCCACGAGTACTAAGAGAACTAAGTAATGTAATAGATAAACCATTATTTCTTATTTTTAGTGACTCTATAGCGACAGGGTCTGTTCCGCAGGACTGGCGCATAGCAAATGTGGTGCCAATATTCAAAAAGGGCTCTAAAAGTGAACCTGGAAATTATAGGCCAGTAAGTCTAACCTCTATTGTTGGTAAAATATTTGAAGGGTTTCTGAGGGATGTTATTCTGGATTATCTCAATGAGAATAACTGTTTAACTCCATATCAGCATGGGTTTATGAGAAATCGCTCCTGTCAAACCAATCTAATCAGTTTTTATGAAGAGGTAAGCTATAGACTGGACCACGGTGAGTCATTGGACGTGGTATATCTCGATTTTTCCAAAGCGTTTGATACCGTGCCGCACAAGAGGTTGGTACACAAAATGAGAATGCTTGGTCTGGGGGAAAATGTGTGTAAATGGGTTAGTAACTGGCTTAGTGATAGAAAGCAGAGGGTGGTTATAAATGGTATAGTCTCTAACTGGGTCGCTGTGACCAGTGGGGTACCGCAGGGGTCAGTATTGGGACCTGTTCTCTTCAACATATTCATTAATGATCTGGTAGAAGGTTTACACAGTAAAATATCGATATTTGCAGATGATACAAAACTATGTAAAGCAGTTAATACAAGAGAAGATAGTATTCTGCTACAGATGGATCTGGATAAGTTGGAAACTTGGGCTGAAAGGTGGCAGATGAGGTTTAACAATGATAAATGTAAGGTTATACACATGGGAAGAGGGAATCAATATCACCATTACACACTGAACGGGAAACCACTGGGTAAATCTGACAGGGAGAAGGACTTGGGGATCCTAGTTAATGATAAACTTACCTGGAGCAGCCAGTGCCAGGCAGCAGCTGCCAAGGCAAACAGGATCATGGGGTGCATTAAAAGAGGTCTGGATACACATGATGAGAGCATTATACTGCCTCTGTACAAATCCCTAGTTAGACCGCACATGGAGTACTGTGTCCAGTTTTGGGCACCGGTGCTCAGGAAGGATATAATGGAACTAGAGAGAGTACAAAGGAGGGCAACAAAATTAATAAAGGGGATGGGAGAACTACAATACCCAGATAGATTAGCGAAATTAGGATTATTTAGTCTAGAAAAAAGACGACTGAGGGGCGATCTAATAACCATGTATAAGTATATAAGGGGACAATACAAATATCTCGCTGAGGATCTGTTTATACCAAGGAAGGTGACGGGCACAAGGGGGCATTCTTTGCGTCTGGAGGAGAGAAGGTTTTTCCACCAACATAGAAGAGGATTCTTTACTGTTAGGGCAGTGAGAATCTGGAATTGCTTGCCTGAGGAGGTGGTGATGGCGAACTCAGTCGAGGGGTTCAAGAGAGGCCTGGATGTCTTCCTGGAGCAGAACAATATTGTATCATACAATTATTAGGTTCTGTAGAAGGACGTAGATCTGGGTATTTATTATGATGGAATATAGGCTGAACTGGATGGACAAATGTCTTTTTTTGGCCTTACTAACTATGTTACTATGTTACTATGTTACTATGTTACTATGAGTGTGCGGATATGCATCCTGCAGCAGCGCAGATTATTTCAGAAGAGCAGGGTGCTCATCTTGCAGAATGTCATAGAGCTAAGCTTGCATGTTATAAGGATCTGCATCCTACAGCAGCGCAGAGTATTTCAGGAGGTTAGTGGAGGCCGCGCTCTCTTTCCGATGTCTGCAATCCTCGCCAATCTTTCACCTTCTCACCCTGTGAAGTTCAGAGCTGATCACGAGGGCATCGGGGGGCACAAATGTTCTGTCTCCGGCCCAGAGCACATAAAACAAGACCATCTTAAGGACAAGGAGGCTGATCCTGAGACGCCGCAGATTTTCGTCTCCCGCTGCCCGGCTTTGTGTGCAGATGTCGGATTCAGACACAATAAAGCGAGTCCTGAGGTGACTGCGGACGCTGCGGCGAAGGAACGTTGCGGGATTACAAGGAGCCTTAGAAGACAGATGAGCAGCGGATTAGGCAGCGGACGAGCGAGAGACGTCAACAGCGCGATCCACGGAGGAAAATAAATGACTTCTTTCCTCGGAAAACTCCAAACATCCCGAAGCAGCAAAATGTACCGGGAAGGGGGTGCGGGAGATTTCCACAGGGGAAATCAAGAAGTGGGAACCGTCACAATGTATCCATTCATCATAAACACGAGGACACAATTTCATCACAATGTATCATCTGCGGAACGGCAGAAAACTAATATTAAAGAGGAACTCTGAAAGCTTGAAGGGGTTTGTCCACCCCACTGAATACTTACACGCAGAACTTCAGGGGTTAGAAGTTGGATATATAATATATATATATATATATATATATATATATATATATATATATATATATGAATTGCAACATTTAAAAATTACCTAGACCACAGATATACTGACCTCAACCATCAAACAGTTACCTAGACCACCAGGGATACTGACTTTAACCACCAGTTACCTAGACCACCAGGGATACTGACCTCGATCACCAAACAGTTACCTAGACCACCAGGGATACTGACCTCGATCACCAAACAGTTACCTAGACCACCAGGGATACTGACCTCGATCACCAAACAGTTACCTAGACCACCAGGGATACTGACCTCGACCACCAAACAGTTACCTAGACCACCAGGGATACTGACCTCAACCACCAGTTACCTAGACCACAGGTATACTGACCTCAACCACCAGTTACCTAGACCACAGGTATACTGACCTCAACCACCAGTTACCTAGACCACAGGTATACTGACCTCAACCACCAGTTACCTAGACCACAGGTATACTGACCTCAACCACCAGTTACCTAGACCACAGGTATACTGACCTCAACCACCAGTTACCTAGACCACAGGTATACTTACCTCAACCACCAGTTACCTAGACCACAGGTATACTGACCTCAACCACCAGTTACCTAGACTACCAGGGATACTGACCTAAACCACCGTGCAGGCTTACAGACAACCCTTACTACTCTGAACCACCAGGGATGCCTAAATAAAGCATTTCACTACTCCAGACCACCAGGGATGATGGCATTAAAGTAGATCTTCCAGCTCCTTTCAGAACTACGGAAGGATCTTAACTATGAGTCAACTTTTATCTTTAATGGATCCTATTAACTAAAAGGAACAACCATTTTGACAAATACGAAAATACGAGCACCGGCACTTCCGGTACATTGCTTCCCTAGCATCGAGTATTTAGCTAAGGCTTAGTCAGTGTCCTAGGCCACCAGGGACACTTTACAGAGATCATAAATCCCTGCTTTAACATTCCACCTGCTTTTTATCCGGAAGGTTTATTTTTCTTGGAAAAGTCGGGCCCCCGACACTCCGATCCGATGGCTCAGTAATTCTGTAAACCCCCCAATGTGGCGTTCTTGAGTGACAGCGGCTTTTGTAGAGACTCCAGGCTCAATATTCCCGTGTCCAGACACCGGCTCGGCTTACACCTGACACCAGGATTCTTTGACTTTCTTTGGTTTTATGTTTTTTCTGTCTTTGAAAGTCAAATATAAAATTTCAGAAAGGAAAAATACATTCAGTACAAAAAACACAAATGCAGAGGATCCATCACTGTATGATGAGCGAGAGTCATGGCAGCCGTCTCCGATACAGGCAATCAGAGCAATGAAAACACCAGGGGGAAAGCCAGATCTTCTACAGCAGCACAGAGTATTTCAGGAGCAGAGTGTGATCATTTGTTTTACCTCCTGCCGAGAACCTTCAAAACTGTGTACAAATGACGAGAAGAAGCGATGTGGGCGACGGGCGGTCACCAGATACGGATGATGGAGGCGACGGGCGGTCAACAGATACTGATGATGGAGGCGACGGGCGGTCACTAGATACTGATGATGGAGGCGACGGGCGGTCACCAGATACTGATGATGGAGGTGATGGGCGGTCACCAGAAACTGATGATGGAGGCGACGGGCGGTCACCAGATACTGATGATGGAGGTGACGGGCAGTCCCCAGATACTGATGATGGAGGTGATGGGCGGTCACCAGAAACTGATGATGGAGGCGACGGGCGGTCACCAGATACTGATGATGGAGGTGATGGGCGGTCACCAGAAACTGATGATGGAGGCGACGGGCGGTCACCAGATAATGATGATGGAGATGACGGACGGTCACCAGATACTGAAGATGGAGGTGATGGGCGGTCACCAGATACTGATGATGGAGACGACGGGCGGTCACCAGATACTGATGATGGAGGCGACGGGCGGTCACCAGATACTGATGATGGAGGCGACGGGCGGTCACCAGATACTGATGATGGAGACGACGGGCAGTTACCAGATACTGATGATGGAGACGACGGGCGGTTACCAGATACTGATGATGGAGGTGATGGACGGTCACCAAATACTGATGATGGAGGTGATGGACGGTCACCAGATACTGAAGATGGAGGTGATGGGCGGTCACCAGATACTGAAGATGGAGGTGATGGGCGGTCACCAGATACAGATGATGAAGGCGATCGATGGTCACCAGATACTGATGATGGAGGTGATGGACGGTCACCAGATACTGATGATGGAGGTGATGGACGGTCACCAGATACTGATGATGGAGGCGACGGGTGGTCACCAGATACTGATGAGATTTACATTTCTTTTTTATTCATTCACTTTTTATTTTGTGAATTGATAAAAATAAACTATTAACATTTCTATTTTTGAAAGCTTCTTTCTCTGCAGCATTTTTACACACCTAATATAAACATGTATAACACATATAATGTTACATATTGCTATACTATCTTGTAATATTATGTCATTTTTTTATATAAAGATAGCAATGGTCAAAAGTTTGGACGCTCCTGTTCATGCAATGGTTTTTCCTTGTTCTTATTGCAATGTGCACTTTGTAGATTCAGACTGGAGGCAGCAAAATCACAATGGAGTTAAATAACCACTTGTGAAGCAAACGAGACTGTGTCACACCTCAGATTCATCACATTTCCTCCTTTTTTACTCTGATAGTCAAATTTACACCACCTTGACATTCTCTCCAGCAGCTTCTCCAGATCGTCACCTGGAATGGCTTACGATGAGCAGGTCGCCTCGTCATGAGATCATTTGTGGAATCACCATCCGTCATGAAGTGACTGCGACCATCAGGTGTGTTTTGCAGAGGCAGATTTGGTACACCTCCATACAGTGCTGAGCCTATTCCACAACTGATCTAAGCCAGGATACAGCAAGAACCACTCAACTAAGTGAAATAAAAAAAACAGTTCATCATTACATTAAGACACAAAGGTCAGTCAATCCAAACAATTGTTAGAACCTTGAAGGTATCCTCAATTGCACTCACGAAAACCATCAATCGCAATGAAGAAACTAGCTCTCATGAGGACCACCTCAGGAAAAGAACAAGAATGACCTCTGCTGCAGAGGATAAGTTCACCATAGTTGCCAGCCTCAGAAACCACAATTTGGCAGCAACTCAGACAACAACCCATAACTGATGCACAGACATGAAGTAGCAGACACATCTCAACATCAACTGTCCAGGGGACACTGTGAGAAACCACATTCATGGTGAAATTGTTGCCACAAGTGAGTACCGCTAACAAGAAGAGACTTATTTGTGCCGAGTAACATGAGGACTAAACAGTACATCACCAGAAATGTGTTCTTATGAGGCAAAATGTGAGCTTTTTGGAACCAGTGAGATGCAGAAAAGGTGAGTGGATGGCATGTACATGTGTGGTGCCCACTGTAAAGCATGGAGGGGAGGTCTGATGGTGCCCGATGCTTTTTGTATGCCACTGTTGGTGATTTATTCCAATTTCATGGCACATTACCTAGCATGGCTACCACAGCATTCTACAACAGGCGCCATCCCATCTGGTTTGGGCTTGGTGGGGGTCGTCGTTTCTGTTTCATCAGGATCATGATCCGAAGCACATCTCTGAGGCTAGGTAAAGATGAGATTACCAAGAAGGAGAGTGATTTAGGCAGCGTAAAAGAACATGGCCTCCCCAATGACCTGTCCTCAATCCAATGGTTGGTATGAGTTGGACACAGAGTGAAGACAAACCAGCCAACGAGCGTTCAGCATCTCTGGGAACCTCAAGACTGTTGGAAGCCAGTCCAGGAGACACCTGATGAAGCTGCCGAAGAGATGCTGGTGTAAAGCCGCCATGAGTTTAATACATTCCTTTTTTACTTTTTAACATGTCTCTTTACTTTTTGCCTCCTTTGTGGTTTTGCTGCCTTCAGCCTGAATCTGCAATGTGCAAATGGCAAAGAAAACCACTGCATCAACAGGGGTGTCCAAACTTTTGACTGATACTTTCTGTATATATAAATATTATATATCATTACAAAATATTGTAGTTTTATGTAACATTATTAAGTATGTATATAACATTACATTTCTTACCCACATTTGCTGCCTTTAGTCTGAATTTGTAATGTGCACATTCCAATAATAAAAAAAAAATCATTGCATGAAGGTATCCTGTAAACGTGTATACATGTGTGTAAGGACAGTATATAGACACATGTAGAATTTTGTATATCTCATCGATGAGCCGGGTAAGAGAATCAAAAGAAAATGTCATTTCAGGTTTTTAAAAATATATTTTCGAAAAATGATGAATTTCTATCAACTGCACCAAAACGTCAGTATCTGATGTTTCTATAATTGCTCGTTACAAGAGATGTGGGGGTTGGGGGGGGGGCGCTCATTCAGAAGAGTTGTTAATTAGCGATTGTATGCTCTTTCCAGTCTGAGCTAAAAATAATCCTGGAGAGATCATTGCGGCTCCTCGCGAGCAGCGAGACGTGATCAGCAACCATCAGAGCGCTGCCGACTACCCAGCTGTTTATAAACTTCAATGTCTTATAATAACTTCTCCCCCCTCCCCAAAAAAAACAAAAAACAAAAAAAAAACAAAGTTACCTAGGTGGGCCGCCTTCACCCTCTTTTGAAGAGTTCTCACCCCTTCATTCCATTTATGGAGTGATACACTGCGCTCCAAACCAAATCTTTCTGACAACCCATCTGGTTGCTACATTGGATGGCAAATTGGTTGTCAACCAAACCAGAATCCAATCAAGGTCAGATTTGTCATTCAGAATTTTTTTTTTTTTACTATAAAAGCTCCAGAAGAAAAAAAAAAAAACACAAAATCAAATGTCATAGGGAGAAGACTTTATATACTATATTAACCCGTTCACCCTTTATCATAGTTGAGTTTTACAATAATTTTTATTGCACCCTCCGCGCTTCTCCACCCGCGGACACAACTTTCCAGGAAAGCGATGAGGCCACCAATTAATGACGTGCCCCCGGCGATGTCCTGCGACGCGCGCCTCATCTGTGGAATATTAGCATATCACAAGGAATTAAATATAGAGAGAAAGACACCAAATAAAATACAAGAGTAGGCAATTACTGACGCCAGCGCCATAACTGCTGCTGCGAGTGGTGGAAGATTCATTCATCTGGATAAACTGGGGAAATGGTTTGATGATTCTATGTCGCTTTAAGGGAAGTGAATGTAATAACCGGAGACAGAGGCTGCGAACACGACTCGTTAGACGAGATAATAGACGCCGATAGATCACATGCAGCTGAGCTGACATTGTGCGTTTAGCGGTGGCCACCGTACCTACGTGCAGGCTCATTGGTCTACCAACAGTCCAATTTAAGCCCTTCCTTCCTGGGGGAGTTTTCATATTTGCACTTTCATTTTTTTCCCCTTTTTTTTTTCCTGGACCATAACCATTTTATTCCCCTATCGACCTAGCCACAAAATGATTTTTTTTTTAGTTGTATTTTTTAAACAATACCTTTCATTTTATAAAAAAAAATTGTAAATTAATGAAATGGTAGTAAAAAAAAAATGTTTTCTTGGTTTTGTTTTTACTGCATTTATTGTGCAATAACAATGACCTAGTGACATGATTCTCCAGGTCAGTACGATTATGGCGATACCAAATTTGCATAGGTTTTTTTTGCCGGTAGTTTTAGCAACTTTAAAAAAATCATGAACTTTGTAAAAATACAAGAAATGTACTTTGCGTCGCCATGTTTTGAGACCCGTAAGGCTATGTGCACACGTTCAGGAATTCATGCAGAAAATTCCTGAGAATTCCGGACATTTTCTGCACGAAATCCGCAAGAAAACCGCATGCGTTTTTGCCGCGATTTTGCCGCGGTTTTGACGCGTTTGTGCCGCGGTTTTGACGCGTTTTTGCCGCGTTTTTTTCCGGACACTTCCCAATGCATTTTGGAGTGGGAAATCCACAAAAAAAACGCAAAAAGATAGAGCATGTCCGGATTTTGTGCGGTATGCGTTTTTTATGCGGAAAAAAACGCATCATGTGCACAAAACATGCGGAACTCATTCTAAATGATGGGATGCTTATTGTATGCTCATCTTCATCACCGCACTTCTCATGATGTTGCCTCATTCGCGCCACCAGGCCTTGCATCTCTTTGTTGCATCGTTTGCATTTTGCACGCATGCCTGCCTTACCGATAGGCGAAGGAGCTTCATTAAAATATTCTCAAACTGGGTCTCTTTTACGGCCTGCTGCCATTATAAGGAAAGAATGTAATAAACCTCAGATCGTACACACAAACAGATCCAGACTTGTCTGTCTGTGGCTATGCTGCAGTATTGTGCTCAAAGTTTCACTTTCATTTTCTTGTCTGCTTGCCCTTCCTCCTCCTCACACTTAGATTCACATTCTTCTTGTGTTGTGCAGATCTATTCCACTCCAAACAATCAGAAACATATTGTCTAACTTCTTGGACTTGGCACTGAAGGGGTTGATTCTGTATTCATAGGTTTGTAGAACAATAGGATTAAGGTCTTTTTCTCAACTCTGTTCATGTTGTAACATTTTTGCCGTGAAGAAGAGGCTGGGACCTCTGCGGAGTCAAATTCAGTTTTGAGAACTGCATAAGTAAAGCGAGCGTCTGTGATAATATAGGAGAGAAACTGCCCACTAATCCTACAGAAACCTCTGGAAGAGCATGGCATTGTGAATGTTACACATATACAGCCTTTATTCTACTGAGTTAAACAACTCAGCTTTATCTCATGATGGAAGAACCTTTGGATGGTAAAATATTTTCCTCAAAAGGAGCTTATTGAAAAAAAAATCCGATTTAAATTAAAAAAAATCCGATTTAAATAAAAAAAATCCGATTTTTTAAAAAAAAACATTGATTTTTATCCACCCTGGCCCCCACTGATCCTGATAATCGGAATGGCCTCCACCGATCCCGGGAACTGGAATGGCCTCCACCGATCCCGAGAACCAGAATGGCCTCCACCGATCCCGAGAACCAGAATGGCCTCCACCGATCCAGAGAACCAGAATGGCCTCCACCGATCCCGAAAATCAGAATGGCGTCCACCGATCCCATGAACCAGAATGGCCTCCACTGATCCCGAGAACCGAGATGAAGCAGCAGTTGATCAAGCTCTCTACAGCTCCATTAATTCTTAAGCGCCGGAGATTGCGGAGCACAATGCTCCTATTTGAATGATTGAAGTGGCAGATTGACCTCCGCTACGTTAAGCTGTGGCTCTGAAGAGCCTCTTCAGTATTTGAAATAGGAGGGCCAAAGATAAGACCGAGTGTTGCACTCGACAATCTCACTCCCATTAAGAATTAATGGAGAGGTACAGTATATGATCGGCCTCCGCTCCATTCCAGTACTCGCAATCGGTTGGAGCCATGGCGGTCGGACCCCCAGCGAATAGAAAGTTATCTCCTATTCTGTGAATACGGGATAACTTTTCGATTTGAGAACAACCCTTTAAAGTAAAATCTCTAATACTGCCCCAACCTACCATTTGCCATTCACAGAAAGTTCTTTGGCCCCCTCAGAATCAAAGGGCCTGCTATTTCAGTGTCCTAAGAACCTACGCCCCTAATTGCTAATTTTCAATGATCTGACACCAAAGTAGGCCAAAGTTGGGTATTTTTACCTAATTTTTACCCCATAAAAATGCCCTTTATCCACAACCCCCTACACAAAAGAAAACTTCTGTAAGATTTCAGTAGTACTCGGTCTCGGTGGTGCCCAAGAAATCTGCTAACTCTTCAAGGAGTACAGGAGCTCACCCCTTTTTCCGGGAGCCTCCTTTACTTCCGAAAGATTTAGCACGTACGATTAACACCATATTTGCTAACTCTCCCAGAAGATTAGGAGATCTCCCCGACCCCTGAAAAGCCTTAGCACTGATGAAACTTCCACAAATTAGCGATTCTGGAGTTTCCTCAGGATGAACATCTCAGGGACAACAGACGTGAATGGGTAACGGCAGATATGTGACTTCTGCCATTGACTTTTACTGTAAAGTGACTCATGGTGGAATTATCCTTTTTTTCTAAGAAGCCATGAGATATTTACTGGGAAGAAAATAGTTTATATCATTGAAAATATCAGTACCCTCTTTGAAATAAAAAAAAAATTGAATCGCCCTCGTTTCAGGGGAAATCTTTAGGTCTTCGGTTGGCTTTGTTCAAATCTCATGACACGGATCATTAGCGCCACAGCTAAATTCATCATGTAGTGCCAGCATTTGCCGGCGGCTGGAGTGCTTACAACAAACTTTATCAACAGCTTTGTACAGAAACAAAATTAGTTTGAAAGAAGGACTTTGAATGGAAGTCTTCAATATAGCAAAGTGAAGGCGGCCATTTTGAATTCCTTGAAATAACGCTAATGGACGACGTTACAGATGTTTCATTGTTTACACATTTATTTATTTCATACCCTGAACTCCGTTTATGATCTTCAAAAGCAGGTTAAGTGAAGGCATCGAGCATATAACACTGATTAATGAGCAGTAACGAGATGTAATAATCTCAGGGGACACATTACAGAGGCACGATGCATCATTGTAACACATACAGGCTCTTCGGTTGCATTAGTAGGAGTGTTGAGAATGTTTTTCGGGACAGCATAAATAAAGTTTATTGCTAAAAACACTTTAGACATATCCTACACATTGTTAGCAATAAAAGGTGAAGCAGTTGCCCATAGCAACCAATCAGACGTCTGCTTTCATTTTCCAAGGGCAGTTTAGAAAATAGAAGACGAGATTTGATTGGTTGCTATGTGTACATATAATTCTTTCCCCAAATAAACTTTATTTAGCTACCAGTAAATGAACGCATATACAGGGCTCTTCTCAACTAGCTTTATTTATAGCAAACCTGAAAACACAGAGGTCTTCATTTGTTTGCCCATACCAACAAATCAGAGCCCAACTTTCATTTCTTTAAAAAAAATTACTCTTTATAACATTTTTGAGACATCGGCCCCATTATTACCAAGTTTGTGTAAAAATGGCCACTTCTTTGTGGTTTTGGGTATATCTTTCATCCATCCCCAATCTGCCTAGGAATATACACAAAATAATGTAAATAGGCCCTAAAGTGGATGTATTTGGCAATATGAGTAGTCAGGGCCATTTTATCAGATAGCATGGTGATCTAATGTGGCATCCTAATGGCGTCTAACATACTAGTGTTGTGGCAGATGTCATCCGAGAGACTAAGGCCGATTATGCAATGACCCCATAAAATGACGTTGGCCCAAGTGAAATCCAATGTTTTTTTCGGGTCACACTTGGGACAAAAATACGGTCAGGTACCAAACTTGGTGAGCTGTCCCACAGAGTCCCCGGAGGTTGGGTTTAAACTGTATCTCAGTCCTCAGGACACACAAAAACACAGATATGGGTGAATGTAACGGTGAAGCAGAGATCCGTAAGAACCATCAGATCTTTGCTCCACTGTTCCCTCTGTGTAGACACACAGGTAAGTGCAATTCTTGTGCGGAGGCATGTACTGTGTGTGGAGACATCATACTGCGTGGGTAGGAGTTGTGGGGGCATCATATTGTGTGGGTAGGAGCTGTGGGGGCATCATATTGTGTGGGTAGGAGCCGTGGGGGCATTATACTCTGTGGGTAGGAGCTGTGGGGGCATCATACTGTGTGGGTAGGAGCTGTGGGGGCATCATACTGTGTGGGTAGGAGCTGTGGGGGCATCATACTGTGTGGGTAGGAGCTGTGGGGGCATCACACTGTGTGGGTTGGAGCTGTGGGGGCATCATACTGTGTGGGTAGGAGCTGTGGGGGCATCATACTGTGTGGGTAGGAGATGTGGGGGCATCATACTGTGTGGGTAGGAGCTGTGGGGGCATCATACTGTGTGGGTAGGAGCTGTGGAGGTATCATATTGTGAAGGGCCCTGTAGGGGCATCATACTGTGTGTGGGTGAATGTGGGGGTATCGTATGATGAGAAGCTGTGGGGGATTCACACTATTTATGAGACAATGAAATGGTATTTTACTATGTGGGGGGAACTGTGAAGGCATCATATGATGAGGGGCACTGTAGGGGCATTATACTGTAAGGGGAGCACTTGGGAAGCATTGCATTGTATATAGAAGGCATCATATTGTGTGTGGACATCATACTGTGTGTGAGGGCATCATCCTGTGTGGGGGGTTGTGATGGCTATATACTATGTGGGGGACACTGGGGGTATCATACTGTGTGTGGTAGGCACTATAAAAAGGTACAATACTGTAAACGAGGAATGTACAATGGGGCATTGTACAGTATTAGGGGAGCAAAAACCATAAAGCGAATGTTTATTAATCTCAGACTACACAAGAGACGTCGGCGCGTGCTAATAAGACTCATTGATTGTGCCGCCATGTACGGTACTCAAGAGTAAAAACAACTACATTATACTAAACTTTCCGCACTACGTGACAATACATAACTGCTGCATCCAGTCCCCGGTACTGAGCGCAGGGCTGACTCCTCGCGCACGATCAATCATAAATAGATTAGTCCTGCCTATCCGATCTCAATGAAGTGTGTGAATGCGCTAATGCATTGATCGGGCATCGACTGGACCTGCCTGGCAGACGTTGAAGTAGATTGCGGAGAGGGAGATCTACAGATTGAAGATTGATTAGGCATGCCTGTTAAAAAGGAGGCGGAACGGAATCTATTAATTATATATATGAAAAAACGTCTCTACAGTAACCGCTGTGTTGGTTTTCCGCTGCAGTGTGTGTTTCCAGGTCGGATTTATGGCAGGTTTATAACGTGCAGATGGTTGCCATACAGTTAGGTCCATATATATTTGGACAGATACAACATATTTCTAATTTTGGTTATAGACATTACCACAATGAATTTTAAACAAAACAATTCAGATGCAGTTGAAGTTCAGACTTTCAGCTTTCATTTGAGGGTATCCACATTAAAATTGGATGAAGGGTTTAGGAGTTTCAGCTCCTTAACATGTGCCAACCTGTTTTTAAAGGGACGAAACATAATTGTACAGATTAAATAATTTTAAATAAAATGTTAATTTTTAGTACTTGGTTGACCAAATGCAGCCAAACTGATTGGTCGTCGTTTCATACTACAGATGGACAATGACCAAAAAACATAAAGCCAAAGCAACCCAGGAGTTTATTAAAGCAAAGAAGTGGAATATTCTGGAATGGCCAAGTCAGTCACCTGATCATACCCCAATTGAGCAGCATTTCACTTGTTAAAGACTAAACTTCAGACAGAAAGGCCCACAAACAAACAGCAACTGAAAACCACCGCAGCGAAGGCCTGGCAGAGCATCAAAAAGGAGGAAACACAGCGTCTGGTGATGTCCATGAGTTCAAGACTTCAGGCCGTCATTGCCAACAAAGGGTTTTCAACCAAGTACTAAAAATGAACATTTTATTTAAAATGATTGAATCTGTCCAATTACTTTTGGTCCCTTTAAAAACAGGGTGGCACATGTTAAGGAGCTGAAACTCCTAAACCCTTCATCCAATTTTAATGTGGATACCCTCAAATGAAAGCTGAAAGTCTGAACTTCAACTGCATCTGAATTGTTTTGTTTAAAATTCATTGTGGTAATGTCTTTAACTAAAATTAGAAAAATGTTGTCTCTATCCAAATATATATGGACCTAATAATTTTTGGCAAATATTAAACATTTCACACACCATGATATAGCTATCTTGGCGTGCGTCGGGGTGTGGGGAGCAGGCTTTTTTTTTTTTCAGGTGATCAAAAACAACAGGGTTTCTAGTCGAAATTGCTTCAGGATCACGCATATTCTTTGAGGAGTTTTTGAAGGAATTTTTCAATCCTTCTAGTAAGCGATTTTGCAGGCATGTTTTTGGAGCAGACAGGCTCCAAAAAGCTCAAGTCATCTGCACACACCCTTAGAGTTTGCGCTCACTGAGGGGTTTTTTCACAGAAACTAAGCAGAAACTATCCATATTCTCCTCAAAAACTCATAACTCATTTTCTGCTCAGGAAACTCACCGAAAAGGCTCAAGACAACTCGGAGACAATTCTAGGAGCACTGACAAAGAGGTGAAGAGTCAGCTGCTTTTCCCTCTTTCTGCACAGAGCATGCTCACAACATCTCCCATAAAAGTGTCATTTTCTGACATAGTTTTCTTATGTGCAAGTGCAAACTGTAAAGAAAATATCTGGAACTGCTGTTAATTGGATAAAATAACCACTATTTTTCATTTGCAGAAATATTGAGAAAATTTACGTAATTTTTTTTTTTCTTCTCATTCACAGCAAGGAGAAAATGCCGTTTTCCACGCACATTTGCCTGTCAAGGAGCTGACCTTTCCAAGCTACTTCTCTAGATAATCTCTCATTTCTCAAAAGGCCGGCAGTTGGCTAATGTTTATCTGGGTAAGAGCATTACCCATGCATCATGAATCTCTCAGCTCGCTCGCTGCTGGTAAAAGCTTTCCCTGTACTGGAAGTACAGAGATCTTATACTGGTGCACTTACTGGTCTGACGACTGGGAGGTCAGTTCATGGGTGGTGAACGTATTCAATCAGAGGAGGTCAAGTTACTGGTTCTACAAGGTCATTATCTGTCATTTTGACATAGGTGAACACAAGAAACCTTCCGCAGGTGCTTTTTGGGAATTTTAGGCAGCCCTGGTACAACTTCTCCAACAGCACCTGAGGTCTATCATCTACGGCGAAACTCACATATGTTCCAGAAGAGTTGATATTCTTCTCCCTTAAGAATGAGAGATACAAATTTTAGCCCAGGTCGTTAACCCCGGCTGGAATAAAAACAAGCTGAAGCTTTAAACTTGAAGTTGCCAGAATTTGGGATTAGACATAGTGATGGTCAGGGCCGGTGGAGCTCAGCCATAAATGTAAACCAACCAAGGAGGTCAGGGACGGCGGCAGACAAGACAATTACATCAGAAAAAGTAGCCAAACAAATGGAACCAAAAGGACTTTACTGTTGAGGGCAAGAGTGGTGAGAAGAAAGCCCTAATTAAGCCGGGGTGCCACTGCCATTGGCCGGAGCTGTGAAATTTGTGCACTAGATGTTTATTAGGTCAACGCACACCATGTAATTAAAGAACTGCATAGTACTAGACAGGAGACCACTGAGCATCTAGAAACACCAAAAAACACTGGGCAGCAAAGTTCAGCGGTGACGACAGTGATGGAGGAAGTGGAGGAAAAGATGAAGAGATGGAGGAAGTGATGGAGGAGGTGATGGAGGAGGTGATGGAGGAACTGATGGATGAAGTGATGGAGGAAGTGATGGAGGAACTGATGGAGGAACTGATGGAGGAACTGATGGAGGAGGTGATGGAGGAAGTGATGGAGGAAGTGAAGGAGGAACTGATGGAGGAACTGATGGAGGAGGTGATGGAGGAGGTGATGGAGGAGGTGATGGAGGAACTGATGGAGGAACTGATGGAAGAACTGATGGAGGAACTGATGGAGGAGGTGATGGAGGAAGTGAAGGAGGAACTGATGGAGGAACTGATGGAGGAACTGATGGAGGAACTGATGGAGGAACTGATGGAGGAGGTGATGGAGGAAGTGATGGAGGAACTGATGGAGGAACTGATGGAGGAGGTGATGGAGGAAGTGAAGGAAGAACTGATGGAGGAACTGATGGAGGAACTGATGGAGGAACTGATGGAGGAACTGATGGAGGAACTGATGGAGGAGGTGATGGAGGAAGTGATGGAGGAACTGATGGAGGAACTGATGGAGGAGGTGATGGAGGAGGTGATGGAGGAGGTGATGGAGGAAGTGATGGAGGAACTGATGGAGGAACTGATGGAGGAACTGATGGAGGAGGCGATGGAGGAGGTGATGGAGGAACTGATGGAGGAACTGATGGAGGAGGTGATGGAGGAGGTGATGGAGGAACTGATGGAGGAACTGATGGAGGAGGTGATGGAGGAGGTGATGGAGGAAGTGAAGGAGGAACTGATGGAGGAACTGATGGAGGAACTGATGGAGGAACTGATGGAGGAAGTGAAGGAGGAACTGATGGAAGAAGTGAAGGAGGAAGTGATGGAGAAAGTGAAGGATGAAGTGAAGGAAGAACTGATGGAGGAAGTAGCTATCTTCTCATCCTACTAGATTTCAATAGAACTTATCAGATCTAAAATCCAGGGGTATTGTAAAAATTCAAGTAAGCCTTAATTATTGTCCAAATCTCCTAAATAAAGTCCTATAATATTACTTAATTACTCTAATTAACTATCCCACCCTTAAAGATACTTATAACTATAATTGACATTCATTTTAAGGGGGCATTACCAAACACATTATCAAACATATCACAACTGCAGTAATAAACATCCCGATAATTACTTTGAAGATGTTTCCCAGCCATCATCACACAAGGATTCCGCTGGAGATTGAGGGTCCGTCCATCTGCCCCTGTGTATGGAAACTTGAAACTCCACAATATTAACACCACAACCTTAAGATGGTGACAAGACGGTCTAATTATAAAAGCTGCTGTAGCTTCCAGACCCGGCTCCGAGCACATGTGGTGGTTCAGGGGCTCAACAGTGGTTCCGGGGAGAAGACACATATTATACGGATATTAGGTTACACGCATTATCCAGTTACAGGAAAGACAAGTAATCTAAGGCTCTGACCTTACAAATGTTCCCAGATTATGGTATATCAGTCAAGTGCATCCCAATAGCTGGAGACTAAAAATACCAAAAATCTGATGAGCTCAGTGTCCGCCAGGCATTAATTATTAACCAAGCATTTACATAGACACAAGCAAATACACCAACCCCACTCACTGCAATAAAAATATAGCAACGAAAAGTCCTTAAAGTGTTCGAGCACCAATGTAGAATAACTGTAACTATGTATATAGATTACATTACTGATCCTGAGTTACCTCCTGTATTATACCCCAGAGCTGCACTCACTATTCTGCTGGTGCAGTCACTGAGTACATACATTACATTACTGATCCTGAGTTACATCCTGTATTATACCCCAGAGCTGCACTCACTATTCTGCTGGTGCAGTCACTGTGTACATACATTACATTACTGATCCTGAGTTACATCCTGTATTATACTCCAGAGCTGCACTCACTATTCTGCTGGTGCAGTCACTGTGTACATACATTACATTACTGATCCTGAGTTACGTCCTGTATTATACTCCAGAGCTGCACTCACTATTCTGCTGGTGCAGTCACTGTGTACATACATTACATTACTGATCCTGAGTTACGTCCTGTATTATACTCCAGAGCTGCACTCACTATTCTGCTGGTGCGGTCACTGTGTACATACAGTTAGGTCCATATATATTTGGAGAGAGACATTTTTCTAATTTTGGTTATAGATATTACCACAATGAATTTTAAACAAAACAATTCAGATGCAGTTGAAGTTCAGACTTTCAGCTTTCATTTGAGGGTGTCCACATTAAAATTGAATGAAGGGTTTAGGAGTTTCAGCTCCTTAACATGTGCCACCCTGTTTTTAAAAGGGACCAAAAGTAATTGGACAGATTCAATAATTTTAAATAAAATGTTCATTTCTAGTACTTGGTTGAAAACCCTTTGTTGGCAATGACTGCCTGAAGTCTTGAACTCATGGACATCACCAGACGCTGTGTTTCCTCCTTTTTTGATGCTCGGCCTTCACTGCGGTGGTTTTCAGTTGCTGTTTGTTTCTGGGCCTTTCTGTCTGAAGTTTAGTCTTTAACAAGTGAAATGCTGCTCAATTGGGGTGAGATCAGGTGACTGACTTGGCCATTCCGGAATATTCTACTTCTTTGCTTTAATAAACTCCTGGGTTGCTTTGGCTTTATGTTTTGGGTCATTGTCCATCTGTAGTATGAAATGACGACCAATCAGTTTGGCTGGATCTGAGCACACAGTATGGCGGCTCTGAAGACCTCAGAATTCATTCCTGTGTCACATCATCCACAAACACTAGTGACCCAGTGCCACTGGCAGCCATGCATGCCCGCGCCATCACACTGCCTCCGCCGTGTTTTACAGATGATGTGCTTTGCTTTGGATCATGAGCTGGACCGCGCCTTCACCATACTTTTCTCTTTCCATGATTCTGGTAGAGGTTGATCTTGGTTCCATCTGTCCATAGAATCTTCTTCCAGAACTGTGCGGCTTTTTTAGATGTTTTTAGCCTTTTTATTCTTGATGCTTATGAGTGGCTGCACCGTGCAGTGAACCCTCTGTAGTTACTTTCATGCAGTCTTCTCTTTATGGTAGATTTGGATATTGATACGCCGACCTCCTGGAGAGTGTTGTTCTCTTGGTCGGCTGTTGTGAAGGGGTTTCTCTTCACCATGGAGATTATTCTGCGATCATCCACCACTGTTGTATTCCGTGGGCGCCCAGGTCTTTTTGCATTGATGAGTTCACCAGTGCTTTCTTTCTTTCTCAGGATGTACCAAATTGTAGATTTTGCCACTCCTAATATTGTAGCAATTTCTCGGATGGGTTCTTTCTGTTTTCGCAGCTTAAGGATGGCTTGTCTCACCTGCATGGAGAGCTCCTTTACCGCATGTTTACTTCACAGCAAAACCTTCCAAATGCAGCACCGCACCTCAAATCAACTCCAGGCCTTTTATCTGCTTAATTGAGAATGACATAACGAAGGGATTGCCCACACCTGTCCATGAAATAGCCTTGGAGTCAATTGTCCAATTAGTTTTGGTCCCTTTAAAAACAGGGTGGCACATGTTAAGGAGCTGAAACTCCTAAGCCCTTCATCCAATTTTAATGTGGATACCCTCAAATGAAAGCTGAAAGTCTGAACTTCAACTGGATCTGAATTGTTTTGTTTAAAATTCATTGTGGTAATGTCTATAACCAAAATTAGAAAAATGTTGCCTCTGTCCAAATATATATGGACCTAACTGTACATACATTACTGATCCTGTACTGATCCTGAGTTACATCCTGTATTATACCCCAGAGCTGCACTCACTATTCTGCTGATGCAGTCACTGTGTACATACATTACATTACTGATCCTGAGTTACCTCCTGTATTATACTCCAGAGCTGCACTCGCTATTCTGCTGGTGCAGTCACTGTGTACATACATTACTGATCCTGAGTTACATCCTGTATTATACTCCAGAGCTACACTCACTATTCTGCTGGTGCAGTCACTGTGTACATACATTACATTACTGATCCTGAGTTACATCCTGTATTATACCCCAGAGCTGCACTCACTATTCTGCTGGTGCAGTCACTGTGTACATACATTACTGATCCTGAGTTACACCCTGTATTATACTCCAGAGCTGCACTCACTATTCTGCTGGTGCAGTCACTGTGTACATACATTACATTACTGATCCTGAGTTACATCCTGTATTATACCCCAGAGCTGCACTCACTATTCTGCTGGTGCAGTCACTGTGTACATACATTACTGATCCTGAGTTACAGCCTGTATTATACTCCAGAGCTGCACTCACTATTCTGCTGGTGCAGTCACTGTGTACATACATTACATTACTGATCCTGAGTTACATCCTGTATTATACCCCAGAGCTGCATTCACTATTCTGCTGGTCACTATGTACATACATTGCACTGCAGAGTGGCTCCAGGACTTACTGCTGTGGTAGAGGGAAGCAGAGTGACTTCATAGTGTGAAATATAAAGGCTCTGCTCTTAGATGTGAGCTTTGGCAGGAGCCTCTGATGTCACGTGGTATAATGGATCCAGTACAGACACAAAGCCTCGGACCTTACTGAAATATACAGAGAAACTTTCCACATTCATCCGGAAGCTGACAATGTTCCATATGATATGAATCGAGAGCTGCACTTTAATGTGCAGAAAGCGGCGGCACAGTGCCAGCTCTCGCCCGAATCGCTGTAACAATCTGGTTGCCATTGTTCATTGCGGATTCTCCATCTAATTGCCTTCCAATATAATGACGCCGTTACAACGTATCCGCTGCATTCAGTCTCCAGAGCTGCTGCTCTATTTATCACTGCGGAGCTGGCAATGTTGTGACAGAACGCAATCTGGATTTCATTTTCCACTTGCAGCTGTGTCATATGTAAGCAACGTATTAATCGGGTTTGATAGTGATCATTAGTCAGAGGGAGATTATGCCACATCCTCTCTGCCGGATTTATATGACGCCGATACTTTATGCGGATCTCTCTGAACTCATAAAAGCCGAGATAAAACAAAGCGCTGGACGGAAATGCGCTGTGGCATCGGAAAGACAAATGCGAAGGGAGAAGTGAACGTCCCGAGAGGAGACGTCGCCTCCGATATGCTTCGCCTCAACCATCTCAGTTCGTTTCCATGCATTTCGAAAAGGTAGAAAAAAGGGTTACACCATAAACGGACACGTACCAAGTTAGGCTCTAGAGAACCCAGAAAAAATCCGCTAAATGTCCTCCATCACGTGCGATACATTGGGCACGAGGCGCCATCATTTAGTAGTCACGGCCCATAAGATACAAAGGATCGCTGGGAACATAACGCCACAGACACTAATGATACTAAAGGAGTATGGCCCTTTAAGGAACCCCACATATCAATTTGTCGCACTAACATGTTAACTCTCACTTTTACAGCATTGCAGCCATGCTTTTATATAATAGGAAAAGCATGAAATGCTTCAACATAATCATCACGCACAATATGCTAATTACCTGCAACTAGTCATCTGGGAGGAGCATCGTATGAAGTCACACTATCTAGGCCGTAATCACGCCCACTGTGGTGTGATTGACATGTCAATGAGGGTCTAACCCCATCAGAGTAGAAATTAAAATCCCATTTCCTTAAACTTAGAGTCAAGTGTAACTGCCGGGGCGTCATTCGCGCATGCGCCAGAAGCCAAAAGATGACATGCGGTGATCCAGCTCTGGGTCTCCATTTACAGGCATATGTGCTGCTGTAAAGCATGATGCACTTGACCAACTTTCCACTGTGCTTGCATCGGACATCAGGAGAGAAGGTGCAGTAGGAGAGAAGGTGCAGTTGGTGAGAAGGTGCAGTAGGAGAGATGGTGCAGCAGGAGAGAAGGTGCAGCAGGAAAGAAAGTGCAGCAGGAGAAAAGGTGCAGCAGAGAAGGTGCAGCAGGTGAGAATGTGCAGTAGGAGGAAGGTACAGCAAGAGAGAAGGTGCAGTAGGGAAGGTGCAGTAGGAGAGAAGGTGCAGTAGGAGAGAAGTGCAGTAGGAGAGAAGTGCAGTAGGAGGAAGGTGCAGCAGGAGAGAAGGTGCAGTAGGAGAGAAGGTGTAGTAGGAGAGAAGGTGCATTAGGAGACTAGGTGCAGTAGGAGAAAAGGTGATGTAGGAGAAAAGGTGCAGTAGGAGAGAATTGCAGTAAGAGGAAGGTGCAGCAGGAGAGTAGGAGAGAAGATGCAGGAGAGAAGGTGTAGTAGGAGAGAACGTGCGCTAGGAGAGAAAGTGTAGTAGGAGAGAAGATGCAGTAGGAGAGAAGGTACAGGAGAGAAGGTGCAGTAGGACAGAAGGTTCAGTAGAAGAGAAGGTGCAGCAGGAGAGAAGGTGCAGCAGGAGAGAAGGTGCAGCAGGAGAGAAGATGCAGTAGGAGAGAAGGTACAGGAGAGAAGGTGCAGTAGGAGAGAAGGTACAGGAGAGAATGTGCAGTAGGAGAGAAGGTACAGGAGAGAATGTGCAGTAAAGGAGAGAAGGTGCAGTAGGGAAGGTGCAGTAAAGGAGAGAAGGTGAAGTAGGAGAGAAGGTGCAGTAGGACAGAATGTGAAGTAGGAAAGAAGGTGCAGCAGGAGAGAAGGTGCAGTAGGAGAGAAGGTGCAGTAGGAGAGAAGGTGCAGTAGGAGAGAAGGTGCAGTAGGAGAAAAGGTGCAGTAGGAGCAAAGGTGCAGTAGGAGAGAAGGCGCAGTAGGAAAGAAGGTACAGGAGAGAAGGTGCACTAGGACAGAAGTTTCGGTAGGTGAAAAGGGGCAGCAGGAGAGGAGGTACAGTAGGAGAGAAGGTGCAGTAGGAGAGAAGGTGCAGTAGGAGAGAAGATGCATTAGGAGACTAGGTGCAGTAGGAGAGAAGGTGCAGTAGGAGAAAAGGTGCAGTAGGAGAAAAGGTGCAGTAGGAGAGAAGGTGCAGGAGAGAAGGTGCAGTAGGAGAGAAGGTGCAGTAGGAGAGAAGGTACAGGAGAGAAGGTGCAGTAGGAGAGAAGGTGCAGTAGGACAGAAGGTGCAGTAGGACAGAATGTGAAGCAGGAAAGAAGGTGCAGCAGGAGAGAAGGTGCAGCAGGAGAGAAGGTGCAGCAGGAGAGAAGGTGGAGTAGGAGAGAAGGTGCATTAGGAGAGAAGGTGAAGTAGGGGAGAAGGTGAAGTAGAAGAAAAGGTGCAGTAGAAGAGAAGGTGAAGTAGGGGAGAAGGTGCAGTAGGAGAGAAGGTGCAGTAGGGGAGTAAGTGCAGTAGGAGAGAAGGTGCAGAAGGAGAGAAGGTGCAGTAGGAGAGAAGGTGCAGTAGGAGAGAAGGTGCAGTAGGAGAGAAGGTGAAGTAGGGGAGAAGGTGCAGTAGGAGAGAAGGTACAGGAGAGAAGGTGCAGTAGGACGGGAGTTGAAGTAGGAGAGAAGGTGCAGCAGGAGAGAAGGTGCAGCAGGAGAGAAGGTGCAGCAGGAGAAAAGGTGCAGCAGGAGAAAAGGTGCAGCAGGTGAAAAGGTGCAGCAGGAGAAAAGGTGCAGCAGGAGAAAAGGTGCAGCAGGAGAAAAGGTGCACCAGAGAAAAGGTGCAGCTGGAGAAAAGGTGCAGTAAGACAGAAGGTGCAGTAAGACAGAAGGTGCAGCAAGAGAGAAGGTGCAGTAGGAGAGAGGGTGTAGGAGAGAAGGTGCAGGAGAGAAGGTGCAGTAGGAGAAGGTGCAGCAGGAGAGAAGGTGCAGCAGGATATAAGGTGCAGTAGGAGAGAAGGTGCAGCAGGAGAGTGGTGCAATAGGAGAGAAGGTGCAGTAGGAGAGAAGGTGCAGTAGGAGAGACGGTACAGTAGGAGAGAAGGTGCAGTAGGAGAGAAGGTGAAGTAGGGGAGAAGGTGAAGTAGGGGAGAAGGTGCAGCAGGAGAGAAGGTGAAGTAGGAGAGAAGATGCAGTAGGAGAGAAAGTGTGGTAGGAGACAAGGTACAGGAGAGAAGGTGCAGTAGGACGGAAGTTGAAGCAGGAAAGAAGGTGCAGCAGGAAAGAAGGTGAAGCAGGAGAGAAGGTGAAGCAGGAGAGAAGGTGCAGCAGGAGAGAAGGTGCAGCAGGAGAGAAGGTGCAGCAGGAGAGAAGATGCAGTAGGAGAAAAGGTGCAGTAGGAGAGAATGTGCAGCTGGAGAAAAGGTGCAGCAGGAGAGAGGGTGCAGCAGGAGAGAATGTGAAGTAGGGGACAAGGTGAAGTAGGAGAAAAGGTGCAGTAAGAGAGAAGGTGAAGTAGGTGAGAAGGTGCAGTAGAAGAGAAGGTGCAGTAGGAGAGAAGGTGCAGCGGGATAGAAGGTGCAGCAGGCGAGAAGGTGCAGCAGGAGAGAAGGTGCAGCAGGAGAGAAGGCGCAGCAGGAGAGAAGGCGCAGCAGGAGAGAAGGCGAAGTAGGGGAGAAGGCGAAGTAGGGGAGAAGGTGCAGTAGAAGAAAAGGTGCAGTAGAAGAGAAGGTGAAGTAGGGGAGAAGGTGCAGTAGGAGAGAAGGTGCAGTAGGGGAGTAAGTGCAGTAGGGGAGTAAGTGCAGTAGGAGAGTAAGTGCAGTAGGAGAGAAGGTGCCGAAGGAGAGAAGGTGCAGTAGGAGAGAAGGTGCAGTAGGAGAGAAGGTGCAGTAGGAGAGAAGGTGAAGTAGGGGAGAAGGTGGAGTAGGAGAGAAGGTGCAGTAGGGGAGAAGGTGAAGTAGGGGAGAAGGTGCAGTAGAAGAAAAGGTGCAGTAGAAGAGAAGGTGAAGTAGGGGAGAAGGTGCAGTAGGAGAGAAGGTGCAGTAGGAGAGAAGGTGCAGTAGGGGAGTAAGTGCAGTAGGAGAGAAGGTGCAGAAGGAGAGAAGGTGCAGTAGGAGAGAAGGTGCAGTAGGAGAGAAGGTGAAGTAGGGGAGAAGGTGCAGTAGGAGAGAAGGTACAGGAGAGAAGGTGCAGTAGGACGGGAGTTGAAGTAGGAGAGAATGTGCAGTAGGAGTGAAGGTGCAGTAGGAGAGAAGGTGCAGCAGGAGAGATGGTGCAGCAGGAGAGATGGTGCAGCAAGACGGGAGTTGAAGTAGGAGAGAAGGTGCAGCAGGAGAGAAGGTGCAGCAGGAGAGAAGGTGCAGCAGGAGAGAAGGTGCAGCAGGAGAGAAGGTGCAGCAGGAGAGAAGGTGCAGCAGGAGAAAAGGTGCAGCAGGAGAAAAGGTGCAGCAGGAGAAAAGGTGCAGCAGGAGAAAAGGTGCAGCAGGAGAAAAGGTGCAGCTGGAGAAAAGGTGCACCGTAGAAAAGGTGCAGCTGGAGAAAAGGTGCAGCTGGAGAAAAGGTGCAGTAAGACAGAAGGTGCAGTAAGACAGAAGGTGCAGCAAGAGAGAAGGTGCAGTAGGAGAGAAGGTGCAGGAGAGAAGGTGCAGTAGGAGAAGGTGCAGTAGGATATAAGGTGCAGTAGGAGAGAAGGCGCAGCAGGAGAGTGGTGCAGTAGGAGAGAAGGTGCAGTAGGAGAGAAGGTGCAGTAGGAGAGAAGGTGAAGTAGGGGAGAAGGTGAAGTAGGGGAGAAGGTGCAGCAGGAGAGAAGGTAAAGTAGGAGAGAAGATGCAGTAGGAGAGAAAGTGTGGTAGGAGAGAAGGTACAGGAGAGAAGGTGCAGTAGGACGGAAGTTGAAGCAGGAAAGAAGGTGCAGCAGGAAAGAAGGTGAAGCAGGAGAGAAGGTGCAGCAGGAGAGAAGGTGCAGCAGGAGAGAAGGTGCAGCAGGAGAGAAGGTGCAGCAGGAGAGAAGGTGCTGCAGGAGAGAATGTGAAGTAGGGGACAAGGTGAATTAAGAGAAAAGGTGCAGTAAGAGAGAAGGTGAAGTAGGTGAGAAGGTGCAGCAGGAGAGAAGGTGCAGCAGGAGAGAAGGTGCAGCGGGAGAGAAGGTGCAGCAGGAGAGAAGGTGCAGCAGGAGAGAAGGCGCAGCAGGAGAGAAGGCGCAGCAGGAGAGAAGGCGCAGCAGGAGAGAAGGCGAAGCAGGGGAGAAGGCGAAGTAGGAGAGAAGGTGCAGTAGGAGAGAAGGTGAAGTAGAAGAGAAGGTGCAGTAGGAGAGAAGGTGAAGTAGGGGACAAGGTAAAGTAGGAGAAAAGGTGCAGTAGGAGAAAAGCTGAAGTAGGGGACAAGGTAAAGTAGGAGAAAAGGTGCAGTAGTAGAGAAGGTTAAGTAGGAGAGAAGGTGCAGTAGGACCACCATTTCTTTGCCTCCCTGCGAAAGCACAATAAAAATGAGAGCAGAAAGCAAAGCTAAGAGCACACCACACCTGCTTGTAGCAGGAAGGCTGATGGACCTGGAATTGGCAGGCGCCGCTCCCTGATGGCAGCTGACCATGGGTAAAGCTTTTTGGATTCTAACTGTAACACCAAATATCCGAACGGCAAGAACCGCAACAACAATCTTTTCTCCATTTGATATATCAAGTTGTGGTATATCAGAACTATTAATCATTGGGCAATGTTACGGATTAGCATAATTATATATTCATGCAGATAGTCCTTTTCTGTGTTTGTCTGATTGGGTAATTGGACCATGTGATTGATTCTTGTAAATATAAGACAAGACTCCCATGTTGCATTATTTTATACAATGATTAAGGGATCTTTGTGTTAGAAACGCGTTCGTTTATTAAGGCATCTGGAACGGATCCACTTCCTTTAATAATTTTTCAATGACAGATATTTTAATTTACCAGATTTTTTTGTTCACAAATGAGTGTACTTGTCACTGCCTTACACACTGAACATGCCCCAAGATACAAGAAATAATTATTAATTTCCTGGGCATGTGCCGAGAAGCCAGTTGTACTTGTCTTGGATTTATCTGTGCATTGCGTACGTGTCGGAAGCCATTGGACAGTCCTGTCACTCAATATCCCGGCGCATGCGCGGTGCAGCTGTGTAGCACTGACTTGCCTCGGCCCCATATATTATGCATGTGCCAGAAGTCACAACTTTTCCTCTCCATCCGCCAGCGCATGCGCGGTGAAGTCGGTCCATTTGTCTTGACTTCATCTACACGTGTCAGAAGCCAAAAAACAGAGCAGCGCAGCACAGTACTCCCATCTTCCTCCTCATGTGCAGTGCACAGCTAAGTTACAAGCGTTAAAATACTTACCGGTCACCGTCGTCTACCATTTACGGTCCTCTTCTCGACTGCAGCTGTGAAGAGTCAGCGCACTACAGCATATTCGTTACGACCGGAAGTCATTTTCTCAATGTAATTCTATGAGAAGCTCTCATAAACTTACATTAAGTGAGGAACTAATCAATCAGCTATTCAAGCCGGCAAAAAAAAAGAGCTGCGGTCGTAGGAGAGAGACCGGTCCAATGCTATAAACAGCAAAAGACAGTGACTGGTAAGTATTATAATGCATGCACTGACTATACAAACAGATAGCGGACGCATAGTGAAATAATAAAAAAACAAAGAAACAAAAACAAAGAAAAACGCTAGAACGGTACTTTAAAAAGCAGAAATCTATCAATGTCTGATCTTCACAATGCTGGTTTGTGGGAGTGTATCATAGCACAGATTTCTGAGGACCTCAGAATATTTGTTGATGCTCATCAGGTGGGAAAAGGTAAAAAAAAATCACTAAAAAGTTTGAACTTTACCAATCCACAGTCAGACAGAAGGTCATAAAGGAACCCAAGGTAAACTCTAAGCAACTAAAGGCCTCTCACATTAATGTTAATGTTCATCATTAAAACAAAGGTGAACAACAGTGGTGTGCATGGCAGGATTGCAAGGTGAAAGTCACATCTCGATTTGACCCCTGATAGCGTTCGCCCTGCCCGCTCTTAGTCATGCAGAGCTAATGAAGCCGTTTGCGGTAGCACGGAGCGGCTGTTATCGCAATATTTGACTAGGCGCGTAATACTAACGTTCTGCCGTCAACCCCGGGAGGCAGCAAACAAGGTACTAATTAGGTCTGATTTTGTAGCAATGAAAATGTGTGCGGAAACGGCAGAACAGACCAAATATTAGATTTTCGGTTTATCGTTGTAGCGACTGATGACGTATCGTGACTGAAACAGTTAACGGAGGCGGACAGTGAAATAATAAATGAGTATGCGCAATCATTACAGCTGTTTTACTAGTTCATCACTGAAACTTTCTAATATACTGTCTGTTACAATTCCGTCCCAATGTCAAGATCTCTGCTCGCTGTCAGTGAATAAACCCTCCTGCTCACATCCAGAATCCTCTGTGATCTGATACAATGTATCCCGGAAAGCGATATGTAACAAACTATGAGACAGACACAACTACATGGAATGTATGTACACAGGGACTGCACCAGCAGAATAGTGAGTGCAGCTCTGGTGTATAATACAGGATATAACTCAGGATCAGTAATGTAATGTATGTACACAGTGACTGCACCAGCAGAATAGTGAGTGCAGCTCTGGGGTATAATACAGGATGTAACTCAGGATCAGTAATGTAATATATGTACACAGTGACTGCACCAGCAGAATAGTGAGTGCAGCTCTGGGGTATAATACAGGATGTAACTCAGGATCAGTAATGTAATGTATGTACACAGTGACTGCACCAGCAGAATAGTGAGTGCAGCTCTGGGGTATAATACAGGATGTAACTCAGGGTCAGTAATGTAATGTATGTACACAGTGACTGCACCAGCAGAATAGTGAGCGCAGCTCTGGGGTATAATACAGGATGTAACTCAGGATCAGTAATGTAATGTATGTACACAGGGACTGCACCAGCAGAATAGTGAGTGCAGCTCTGGGGTATAATACAGGATGTAGCTCAGGATCAGTAATGTAATGTATGTACACAGTGACTGCACCAGCAGAATAGTGAGTGCAGCTCTGGGGTATAATACAGGATGTAACTCAGGATCAGTAATGTAATGTATGTACACAGTGACTGCACCAGCAGAATAGTGAGTGCAGCTCTGGGGTATAATACAGGATGTAACTCAGGATCAGTAATGTAATGTATGTACACAGTGACTGCACCAGCAGAATAGTGAATGCAGCTCTGTGGTATAATACAGGATGTATCTCAGGATCAGTAATGTAATGTATGTACACAGTGACTGCACCAGCAGAATAGTGAGTGCAGCTCTGGAGTATAATACAGGATGGAACTCAGGATCAGTAATGTAATGTATATACTCAGTGACTGCACCAGCAGAATAGTGAGTGCAGCTCTGGGGTGTAATACAGGATGTAACTCAGGATCAGTAATGTACTGTATGTACACAGTGACTGCACCAGCAGAATAGTGAGTGCAGCTCTGGAGTATAATACAGGATGTAACTGTAAGTACTCGGGCAGAAATCCGAGAGTGGACCCTCTGGGTCGTGACTCTAGAGCCCCCGGGGTCGAGCGGACCAGATGGAATCACCCCCTATACAGGGAGTGTTAGGAGCAGGACCTCGGGGGAATGGAGACACAACAGCTAGAGCCAAAGGGGCGACCCAAGATAAAGAAGGAAACCACAGGCTATAAGGATGGCAGGGAATGATAGGAAAACAAGACTTAACTGAAAATGACTGGAACACGGAACGGCAGAACACAGCAGGAACACGGACTGGCAGAACACAGCAGGAACACGGACTAGCAGGATACAGCAGGAACACGGACTGGCAGGATACAGCAGGAACACGGACCGGCAGGATACAGCAGGAACACGGACTGGCAGGATACAGCAGGAACACGGACTGGCAGGATACAACAGGAACACGGACTGGCAGGATACAACAGGAACACGGACAGGCAGGACACAGCAGGAACACGGACAGGCAAGACACAGCAGGAACACGGGCTGGCTGGACACTGAGATAAAGTAAAGACTGGGCTGAGAGAAGACACTGGTACAGGGGAGCCTAGGGCATAGGGACACTGGCGGCAGACAGTGCACCTACAAAGCAAAGGCGTCTTACCTAGGGAGACGCCGGGAAGAAATACCCGATGGGCGCCGCGATGTTGGGGCGGAGCCACCGGATCGCGACCTCCCACAAGGCTCTGCGATGGAGGAGACGCGACCGCGCATGCGCAGAGGGACCGGACGCCGTGAGCCGGCGAAGAAGGAAGCAGAGCGGCGCTGGACAGGATCGCGAGTGCGCCGAGGGATGGGAGAAGCCGGGTAAGTATGTTCAGCGTTCGTAACAGTACCCCCCTCCTTAGTCCCCCTCTTTTTAAGGCTAGAAAGGAATCTTTTCATGATAAGAGGAGCATTGATGTTCTCTCGGGGCTCCTAGGACCTCTCCTCAGGGCCAAATCCCTCCCAATCAATCAAAAAATAAGTTTTACCCCTAACTACCTTTTTGGCAAGAATGTCTTTAACATTAAAGATTCCATCAGAAGTACAGAGCTGAGGAGAGGGAGAGGTAGCGGAGTGAAAACGATTAAAGACTGCAGGCTTGAGAAGAGACACATGGAAGGCATTGGGAATGCGTAAAGAGGCAGGTAGCTTCAATTTATAAGAAACATCATTAATGCGACTCAAGATAGGAAAAGGACCAATATAGCGGGGACCCAGTTTGCAAGAGGGAATTTTAAGCTTGATATAGCGAGAGGAAAGCCAAACTTTATCACCCGGAGAATATGGCGGAGCATCCAAACGCCTTTTGTCAGCAAACTTTTTCATATTAAGGCTAGCTCTCTCAAGAGCCACTTTGGTCTCACTCCAAATCGTAGAGAATTCCCGGGACAAGAAATCCGCTGCCGGTACCCCCGAGGAAAGAGAAACAGGAAGAGGAATGTTCGGATGTTGACCATAGACTACAAAAAAGGGAGTTTTGGAGGAAGACTCGCTGGGAAGATTGTTATATGAGAATTCGGCCCAGGGGAGAAGAGAGACCCAGTCATCTTGGTGTGCATTGGAGAAATGTTGCAGATATGTAGTCAGGACTTGATTAACTCGCTCCACTTGTCCGTTGGACTGAGGGTGATAGGCGGAAGAAAAGTCCAAGTTAACCTTTAATAGACTGCAGAGAGCTCTCCAAAAACGTGAGGTAAATTGTACTCCACGGTCTGAGACGATATGATGAGGAAAACCATGAAGACGGAAGACTTGGTGTAAACAGATCTTTGCCAACTCAGGAGCGGAAGGCAGACCAGGCAATGCGATGAAATGAGCCATCTTGGAGAACCGATCTACAACAACCAAGATGACAGAGCAATTCGAGGAACAAGGTAGATCAGTGATGAAGTCCATAGCTATATGACTCCAAGGAACGGAAGGCACAGGCAGAGGATGCAGGAGACCGGAAGGAAGCTGCCTAGGGACTTTATTTTTTGCACAAGAAGGACAAGAAGCGATGAATTTGGTGACGTCTTGTCGGAGAGATGGCCACCAGTAATGCCGAGAGATAAGAGAAAGTGTCTTCTTGACTCCTACATGTCCTGCAATTTTGGAGGAGTGACCCCAACGTAAAACTCTCTCCTTGTCTTGGTTAGCCACAAGGGTCTTGCCAGGAGTAGTTGAAATCACTCTTAGAGGAGCAAGAGTGACGATCTTCGCAGGATCAATGATGTGAGCCGGAGAATCCTCTAGGTCCAGAGGCTGAAAGGATCTTGAAAGAGCATCTGCTTTGACATTCTTATTTCCGGGTCGGAAATGAAGTTCAAATTCAAATCGTCCAAAGAATAAAGACCATCTGGCTTGTCGTGGATTTAGTCTTTGGGCAGACTGAATATAGGCCAGATTCTTGTGGTCTGTGTAAATGGTGAATGGATGAAGAGCCCCCTCAAGGAGATAACGCCATTCCTCCAAGGCTAGCTTGATAGCCAAAAGTTCTTTATCTCCAATAGAGTAGTTACGCTCAGGAGCGGAAAAGGTTTTAGAAAAAAAACCACAGGTCACCAAACGTCCGGACGAGGATCTTTGCAAAAGTACAGCACCAGCTCCAATAGAGGATGCGTCGACCTCAAGGACAAACGGTCTATTAGCATCAGGACGATGAAGCACAGGGGCCGTAGCGAAGCTTTGTTTAAGAGACACAAAGGACTCTTCAGCCTCCGGGGTCCAAAGACTGGAGTTGACTCCCTTGCGAACTAGAGTAGAGATAGGCTTGGTCATGGAAGAAAAATGAGGAATAAATTGTCTATAGTAGTTGGCAAAGCCAAGAAAACGTTGGATTGCTTTTGTTCCAAGAGGACGAGGCCAATTCAGGAAAGCAGAAACCTTCTCTGGATCCATCTCTAAGCCAGATCTTGAGACAATACATCCCAGGAAGGGAAGAGAAGATTGTTCAAAGACGCACTTCTCAATCTTAGCGAACAGATGATTCTCTCTTAGCCTTTGCAGAACACGACGGACATCTCGCCTGTGAGTGGAGAGATCCGGAGAAAAGATGAGAATGTCGTCAAGGTAAACCACGACCGAGGAGTAGAGAAGATCCCGAAATACATCGTTCACAAATTCCTGGAAAACCGCGGGGGCTTTGCAGAGACCAAACGGCATAACCAAGTACTCGTAGTGACCGTCACGAGTATTGAAGGCAGTCTTCCACTCATCGCCTGCACGAATACGAACAAAATTATATGCGCCACGTAGATCTAATTTGGTAAAAATTTGCGCACCCCGAAGACGGTCGAAGAGTTCCGGAATGAGTGGCAGAGGATATTTGTTCTTCACCGTGATGTTGTTTAGGCCTCGATAATCAATGCAGGGACGGAGAGAACCGTCTTTCTTCTTCACGAAAAAAAACCCTGCTCCGGCCGGAGAAGAGGACTTGCGAATGAATCCTTTAGCAAGATTTTCTTGAATGTACTCAGACATAGCTTGAGTCTCAGCAGGAGAGAGAGGATAGATCCTGCCCCTGGGCGGGTTAGTTCCAGGCACGAGATCTATGGGACAATCAGAGCCGGTGAGGCGGAAGACCCTCAGCCTCCTTCTTGTTGAAGACATCAGAATAGGCGCTGTAGACACAGGGTAAGGCGGGAAAAGAAGAGGAAGGAGAAGAATTAGAGGAAGATCCCACAGGACGCACCGGCAGCAGACAACGTTCCCGACAAAGCTCACCCCAGCGCAAGATATTACCATTGCGCCAATCTAAAATGGGCTCGTGGTTCCGTAACCAAGGAAGACCTAAGAGCATAGGATGAGACAGACCCGCTAAAACATAAAATGCAATTCTCTCCTTGTGCAGAGCCCCAACCTGAAGTTCCACCTCAAGTGTTACTTGAGTAATGGTCTCCTGTAACGGTTTACCATCCACAGATGCAAGAATCACAGGAGCCTCTAAGGTTTTGACTGGAACGGAGAATTTCAAAACCTCCTCCAACCTAATAAAATTCCCTGCTGCTCCCGAATCCACATACGCATCCAGAGAAATGCCTTTGCCCGCAATATGCAAAAGAACGGACAAAGTAAGGGGTTGAGAGGGATCACACACACCTAGGGAGGCCTCTCTTACCTGACCTAGGCGGAGGAGTTTTCCGGACGTTCAGGGCAAGAGCGTAATAAATGAGCAGCACTCCCGCAGTAAAAGCATAACCCCTGAGTGCGCCTCTCTTTACGACGTTGTTCGGACATCTTAAGACGGTCCACTTGCATAGGTTCCGGTGCGGACGCCTGAGAGGAGGTTCTAGGCTGAGGACTGAGTGGCTTACGGGTGGCAGAAGAAGGGCGAAGAGATCTCCGCTCGCGGGCGCGTTCTTGGAACCGAAGGTCAATACGGGTAGCTAAGGAAATTAATTCCTCCAAAACAGTAGGGGTGTCCCGACCGGCTAACTCATCTTTTATGCGCCCAGAGAGGCCCCGCCAAAAAGCACCCACCAACGCCTCATTGTTCCAGCCCAAGTCAGAGGAGAGTGTGCGGAACTGAATAGCGTACTGGCCTACGGATAACGATCCCTGATGGAGAGAAAATAGAGCTTCAGTTGTAGAGGCCAGACGTCCAGGTTCGTCAAAGACAAGACGGAAAGTCTCCAAAAATTCAGACAACCAGGAGACTAGGGGATCGTCTCGCTCCCAGAGTGGATTAACCCATGCCAAGGCGTCACCTTCCAGATGGGAAATCAAAAACGCAACTTTGGACCGATCCGTCGGGTAATGCTGGGGCAGAAGCTCAAAGTGAAGACGGCATTGGTTTAGAAATCCTCGGCAGGACTTAGGATCCCCATTGTACCGAGGCGGTTTAGCCAAGCGGGGTGGAGGGTGGGACGCAGGAGCAGACGTAGAAGCGGCTGTCTGGATGGAAAGCAGCCGATCGTCAATAGAAGACATATAACTAAGTATATGGGCCTGGGTGTCACGCTGCTGAGCTAACTCTTGCTGTAAGCCAACGAGTAGAGCGGCGTTGCCAGGATCGGAGGACTGGAGCGTGGACAAACGAGAATCCATAGCTTTCATTAAAGACATCATGCGGGACTGATTCTCTCGCAAAAAGAGTAGCTCTTTCTGCGCAGCAGAGGCCCCAGCGGGGTCCATGGCCTTTGCTTACTGTAAGTACTCGGGCAGAAATCCGAGAGTGGACCCTCTGGGTCGTGACTCTAGAGCCCCCGGGGTCGAGCGGACCAGATGGAATCACCCCATATACAGGGAGTGTTAGGAGCAGGACCTCGGGGGAATGGAGACACAACAGCTAGAGCCAAAGGGGCGACCCAAGATAAAGAAGGAAACCACAGCCTATAAGGATGGCAGGGAATGATAGGAAAACAAGACTTAACTGAAAGAATGTCTGGAACACGGAACGGCAGAACACAGCAGGAACACGGACTGGCAGAACACAGCAGGAACACGGACTGGCAGGATACAGCAGGAACACGGACCGGCAGGATACAGCAGGAACACGGACTGGCAGGATACAGCAGGAACACGGACTGGCAGGATACAACAGGAACACGGACTGGCAGGATACAGCAGGAACACGGACCGGCAGGATACAGCAGGAACACGGACCGGCAGGATACAGCAGGAACACGGACTGGCAGGATACAACAGGAACACGGACAGGCAGGACACAGCAGGAACACGTACAGGCAAGACACAGCAGGAACACGGGCTGGCTGGACACTGAGATAAAGTAAAGACTGGGCTGAGAGAAGATACTGGTACAGGGGAGCCTAGGGCATAGGGACAGTGGCGGCAGACAGTGCACCTACAAAGCAAAGGCGTCTTACCTAGGGAGACGCCGGGAAGAAATACCCGATGGGCGCCGCCATGTTGGGGCGGAGCCACCGAATCGCGACCTCCCAGAAGGCTCTGCGATGGAGGAGACGCGACGGCGCATGCGCAGAGGGACCGGACGCCGTGAGCCGGCGAAGGAGGAAGCAGAGCGGCGCTGGACAGGATCGCGAGTGCGCCGAGGGATGGGAGAAGCCGGGTAAGTATGCGCAGCGTTCGTAACAGTAACTCAGGATCAGTAATGTAATGTATGTACACAGTGACTGCTCCAGCAGAATAGTGAGTGCAGCTCTGGGGTATAATACAGGATGTAACTCAGGATCAGTAATGTAATGTATGTACACAGTGACTGCACCAGCAGAATAGTGAGTGCAGCTCTGGGGTATAATACAGGATGTAACTCAGGATCAGTAATGTAATGTATGTACACAGTGACTGCACCAGCAGAATAGTGAGTGCAGCTCTGGGGTATAATACAGGATATAACTCAGGATCTGTAATGTAATGTATGTACACAGTGACTGCACCAGCAGAACAGTGAGTGCAGCTCTGGGGTATAATACAGGATATAACTCAGGATCAGTAATGTAATGTATGTACACAGTGACTGCACCAGCAGAATAGTGAGTGCAGCTCTGGGGTATAATACAGGATGTAACTCAGGATCAGTAATGTAATGTATGTACACAGTGACTGCACCACCAGAATAGTGAGTGCAGCTCTGTGGTATAATACAGGATGTATCTCAGGATCAGTAATGTATGTACACAGTGACTGCACCAGCAGAATAGTGGGTGCAGCTCTGGGGTATAATACAGGATGTAACTCAGGATCAGTAATGTACTGTATGTACACAGTGACTGCACCAGCAGAATAGTGAGTGCAGCTCTGGAGTATAATACAGGATGTAACTCAGGATCAGTAATGTAATGTATGTACACAGTGACTGCTCCAGCAGAATAGTGAGTGCAGCTCTGGGGTATAATACAGGATGTAACTCAGGATCAGTAATGTAATGTATGTACACAGTGACTGCACCAGCAGAATAGTGAGTGCAGCTCTGGAGTATAATACAGGATGTAACTCAGGATCAGTAATGTAATGTATGTACACAGTGACTGCACCAGCAGAATAGTGAGTGCAGCTCTGGAGTATAATACAGGATGTAACTCAGGATCAGTGATGTAATATATGTACACAGTGACTGCACCAGCAGAATAGTGAGTGCAGCTCTGGAGTATAATACAGGATGTAACTCAGGATCAGTAATGTAATGTATGTACACAGTGACTGCACCAGCAGAATAGTGAGTGCAGCTCTGTGGTATAATACAGGATGTATCTCAGGATCAGTAATGTAATGTATGTACACAGTAACTGCACCAGCAGAATAGTGGGTGCAGCTCTGGGGTATAATACAGGATGTAACTCAGGATCAGTAATGTACTGTATGTACACAGTGACTGCACCAGCAGAATAGTGAGTGCAGCTCTGGAGTATAATACAGGATGTAACTCAGGATCAGTAATGTAATGTATGTACACAGTGACTGCTCCAGCAGAATAGTAAGTGCAGCTCTGGGGTATAATACAGGATGTAACTCAGGATCAGTAATGTAATGTATGTACACAGTGACTGCACCAGCAGAATAGTGAGTGCAGCTCTGGAGTATAATACAGGATGTATCTCAGGATCAGTAATGTAATGTATGTACACAGTGACTGCACCAGCAGAATAGTGAGTGCAGCTCTGGAGTATAATACAGGATGTAACTCAGGATCAGTAATGTAATGTATGTACACAGTGACTGCTCCAGCAGAATAGTGAGTGCAGCTCTGGGGTATAATACAGGATGTAACTCAGGATCAGTAATGTAATGTATGTACACAGTGACTGCTCCAGCAGAATAGTGAGTGCAGCTCTGGAGTATAATACAGGATGTAACTCAGGATCAGTAATGTAATGTATGTACACAGTGACTGCTCCAGCAGAATAGTGAGTGCAGCTCTGGGGTATAATACAGGATGTATCTCAGGATCAGTAATGTAATGTATGTACACAGTGACTGCACCAGCAGAATAGTGGGTGCAGCTCTGGGGTATAATACAGGATGTAACTCAGGATCAGTAATGTAATGTATGTACACAGTGACTGCTCCAGCAGAATAGTGAGTGCAGCTCTGTGGTATAATACAGGATGTATCTCAGGATCAGTAATGTAATGTATGTACACAGTGACTGCACCAGCAGAATAGTGGGTGCAGCTCTGGGGTATAATACAGGATGTAACTCAGGATCAGTAATGTACTGTATGTACACAGTGACTGCACCAGCAGAATAGTGAGTGCAGCTCTGGAGTATAATACAGGATGTAACTCAGGATCAGTAATGTAATGTATGTACACAGTGACTGCACCAGCAGAATAGTGAGTGCAGCTCTGGGGTATAATACAGGATGTAACTCAGGATCAGTAATGTAATGTATGTACACAGTGACTGCACCAGCAGAATAGTGAGTGCAGCTCTGGAGTATAATACAGGATGTAACTCAGGATCAATGATGTAATGTATGTACACAGTGACTGCACCAGCAGAATAGTGAGTGCAGCTCTGGAGTATAATACAGGATGTAACTCAGGATCAGTGATGTAATGTATGTACACAGTGACTGCACCAGCAGAATAGTGAGTGCAGCTCTGGAGTATAATACAGGATGTAACTCAGGATCAGTAATGTAATGTATGTACACAGTGACTGCTCCAGCAGAATAGTGAGTGCAGCTCTGGGGTATAATACAGGATGTAACTCAGGATCAGTAATGTAATGTATGTACACAGTGACTGCTCCAGCAGAATAGTGAGTGCAGCTCTGGAGTATAATACAGGATGTAACTCAGGATCAGTAATGTAATGTATGTACACAGTGACTGCTCCAGCAGAATAGTGAGTGCAGCTCTGGGGTATAATACAGGATGTAACTCAGGATCAGTAATGTAATGTATGTACACAGTGACTGCACCAGCAGAATAGTGAGTGCAGCTCTGGAGTATAATAAAGGATGTATCTCAGGATCAGTAATGTAATGTATGTACACAGTGACTGCACCAGCAGAATAGTGAGTGCAGCTCTGGGGTATAATACAGGATGTAACTCAGGATCAGTAATGTAATGTATGTACACAGTGACTCCACCTTCAGAGTAGTGAGTGCAGCTCAGCTGCTGCTCATTGTGTTGATTGTGGGTGCGGTCGCTGCTGAACCTGCTGTGTGCTCCTGAGCTCCAGAGAACCACCATCTCTCCACCCGGGGACCTGCTCTCTCTCTTACCCAGGGAGGGAGTGGGTTTCCTGGGATGAGTGAAGGAGCCAAGTCCCAGGCTTCTGCTTCCCGGACCAGGCTGGCGGGGGGCAGAAGGAACCAGCAACCAGCCTGTACATCAGAGTATTCGGGGGTGAGACGCTCCACCAGGAGTCGCAGCAATGTGGCTCCTACTCCCCCCAGGTCTGCAGAGACCCAGAGAAGCCGCAAGGCTTCCATGGAGGAGAAGCCTGCTAGCGTGCAAGATGGCGGCCCTTCCGGAGGAAAGCTGAGTGCTCACGGAGGTGAGGCCGACCTCACTGAGGAGGGTTGGGCGCTGCAGAGACCTCGGGAGTCTCTGTCCACCTATGCCTCCCGGGTCATGAGCAACCTTCGTGAGTATGAAGATGCTAGCAAGACCTTGAGAAGGCTCCGGGAGGAGCTGCGCTGCACAAGCGCTAAAGCTGCAGGCGCCTCCAGACCCAGGAAGACGCAATTCCAGGCGGAGGTAAAGATTCTGAAGCTTGAAATTAATGACCTGGAGGTAAGAAAAGCATTTATTCGAGAAAAAAGTGGACCATTTAAAGAAAAGCTTATAAATGAAGACAGATTCAGAGAAATGGCTGATAACAGAGAGCAAAGGCAGATGGGGCTGCAGCCTGAGTGCCAGGTGGATGATGATGATGAGGAGGAGGAGGATGACCAGCAGAAAGCTCCACCTGGCAGCCCTCTTAGTCACTCAGAGGCCACGTGCAGCGAGCTCCCTGCTGGACAGGCGACAATGACATCTCGTCGCAGTTCTGCTGGCTCTGGGGAGGACAGTGACATCGGCCAGGGAGGGGCGCTAATGGCAGAGATCAAGCTGCTGGAGTCCCCAGTGTGCCTTCAGAACTTCCATCTTGGTGATGATTTACCAGAGGAGGCACCTGGGGGCCAGAAGAAAAAGGCAAAGAAAACCACCAAGCCAAAGCTGCAGGAAGCAGTAAGCTATGTATATGGCCCCCTCCCTGTACCCCCTGAGTCGGCTGCAGGGTCAGCTCGCTGTATAAGCCCCGTTGCCCAGCCCAGCCCAGCCCGGGTTCTGCTGTGGATCCGGTGCAAAGGCGCGGGGAGATTACAGAGCACGGTAATGAGGCGCAGAGCTCTGTCTCTGCTTGTAGTAGCGGGGACTTAGCAGCAGGTGCATCAGCCGAAAGGCTGGACAGTGAGGGCGGCCCGGCGGCGGGCATACGATCAGGCCACGATACTGTGGTCCGCTCCTCAGTGGGAGGGGGGAGCGGCCCGGTGTCGGGGGCAGCTCCGGTAGCCTCGGTGCCCCTGAATACTGTTGCCGCTGATCACTTAGTTGAGGGGCGGCGGCAGTGTGAGGGAGTTACAGGGGCTGGGAGTTCCGGTCTTCCCAAAGTCCTATTTTGTGTTGGTGCCGCTGGTCAACAAGATCCTGATGCTAAGGATCAGCGGTGCCCCACAGCAGCTAAAGATCAACGACGCCTGGTAGCAACCATGAAGCAGCGGAAAATATTAACTAATGATGCGGAGGGCACACAAAAAACCAGGGGTGAGGTCACCTCCAGTTCTGTGGAGGAGACTCAGCCCCTTGTGCCTGATGATGCGGAGGCCAAAGTGTCACCCCCTGTTGTCACTGGTCCAGCAGGAGTGAATGTGGTGGTGGGTATGGATGCAGAAAACTCTTTGTCTAGTGGTGTGGTTGCTGGTTTGGTAGAGGATGAGGGGGTTATGGAGGTGGGTAATGGTGATGCTGATGGTGTGGATGTGGTCACTGGTCCGGTTGCCCCCCCTGTGGTGGCAGCGCCTGTCAGGAGTTATGCCGCTGTCACCTCCGGGGGAAATAGGGCATCCTCCTCGTCTCCGGGCTCTGGGGACGGCATGTTGCAACGGCGTCTCCTGGAGGCTCTAAAGAGGGGGGAGAGATCACTAATAGTAGAGGGTCGAGAGGTTGATCTATCCTTCTGGATAGAGAGGCATGGCCTCGGGGCCTTCCGAGAGCAAAGAGGGGGGGATACAGTGTGGTCCCTCCCAACAGCCAGGCCAGGTAGTGTGCGTAGGAATGTGGTCCGTCTTCAGTGGAGGGGCAATGATGCGTGTCCTCCAAGGTCTAAAGTTGTGGAGCTCCTGCTGAGGATGGGCTTCAGTGCGATTGACATCTACGCCTTGATACATCCCTATTCCACACCTAATTTTGATGTCAGCTTTGTTCGGCCGGAGGGGCTTGAGCTCTTCTGGTCGAACTATGAGTTGACAAAAAATGAGCCCGGCTGGCGAGACTTTGCCGTTCAGGTGGTGTCTCGCCAAAACCAAGTCAAGAAAGTGACCGTGATGACTTGTAACGAGTCACTTTCTTGTTATGACATCATGACGTGGCTTGGCCGGTATGGAGAGGTGGTAGAAATGCCAAAGAAAAACCGTGACGAGTTTGGTATCTGGTCAGGGGCCTGGACGTTTATGGTAAAACTTAAGCGTTCAGGTGGTACGGTTGCCCACATACCATCATCTGCCTTCCTGGGTAGGGATCGTATCCTGGTCTTCTACCAGGGGCAACCGAAGCTCTGTCACAAGTGCGGCGACCCCACACACTTCAGCGCAAACTGCACTGTGCAGAAGTGTGCATTGTGTGGGGATATCGGCCATCTTGCTGCATCTTGTGTGGAGATTAGGTGTCACCTGTGTGGCGAGTTAGGTCACCCATTCAGCCGTTGTCCTCGCTCCTTCGCTAACGCAGTCGTGACCCCGGTGGGAGAAAGCCGTGAGGCTGATTCTGCTGGGGAAGGGACTAGCAGGGGTGAGGGAGCTGAGGGGCCAAGGAAGAAAAGCAATAAAAAGACGCCTGCACAGCTAAGGCGTCTAGACAAGCGCAGACAGGATAGGGAGCTGGGCGAGCCTCGTACTACTGGGGCGGCCCCTGTCCTGGATGCCAGTCTTGCTGCTGAGGCCCCGAGGGATGATGAGTTGGATGAGGAGGTCAGGAGGATCCACAGGGAGGAAAGTGCCACTGCCTCAGAGTCCTCCCATTATGAAAGTATGGATGAGGATAATAGGCAGTGGCTAGAGGACAAGCGTAAGCTCGGCACCAAAAAGAAGAGAAAGAAGGGAGATAAAACATCTTCTCCCGCTCTGACCAAGGTACCTAAGGAAGGAAAAACCGACTCCCCTCTGGTTGGTCTTTCTAACCGGTTCCAAGCCCTTGAAAACATCTCTTCCTCTAAGGAGGAAGCTGAGGGTGAGGTTCTGGCTTCGGCGGGGCTCACAGGCGACTCCGAGTCTCCTCCATCTGGGAATGTAAGATCCTTGGAGGGAGGGACTGGCCCAGAGTCCAGAGACGAGGACGAATAAAATAAAAAACACGTGGGTATGGATACCTCATTGTCATTAAAGAGGGGGAAGGATTCCTCCTCTGAGGCAGAGGATAAGGGGAGTGGGAAAAAGAAAGCCATCTAACTCAATCACCAGTGATGGCGGTACCCACTCCGTTGACGCTGGCGTCCATTAATGTCGCCAGCATAAAGTCAAATACAGCTAGATTTGCGGCCTTTGATTTTCTCAGCCGGGTTGAAGCTGACATTTTCTTTTTGCAAGAGACCAGGCTGCCAAACATGGCAGATGTGTTTAAAGCTAAGAGGGAGTGGAGACTCGGGCCCTCCTATTGGTCTCTTGCGGCCGAGCCGTATAGCGGAGTGGCGGTCCTTTTTACCGCACCGGTGGAATGCCGACGGGTTATTGAGTTAGAAATGGGGAGGTGCCTGATCTTAGATGTCCTCATGAAGGGACAAGAGCTCCGGCTCATCAACATTTATGGTCCCCAATCTAAGTGGGACCGGAAGTGTCTCTTTATGAGGATCAAGCCCTACCTTTTTACAAGTCGGCAGGTTGTCTTTGGAGGGGACTTCAATGCTGTCACGAGGCCCCGAGATAGAGGAGGTTCCAGAGACAAGCTGACTTATGATAGCATCGCCCTTAATAGTATAGCTAGTGATGCTCGCCTGGTAGATGTCCACATTCGGCACACCCCAGGCCACGAGGGGTTCACCTATCATAGAGGTAACTGTAGGTCCAGAATAGATAGGTTTTATTTAAAGGAGGAAGCTGTCTCTTCAGCAGTGTCTGTTGTTGAGGTGGAGTTCTCCGACCACTGTTTAATTTTGTTTTCTCTGAATGTTACAGAGACCCTCCGGATGGGAAGAGGCTTTTGGAGGCTCAATTCGTCTCTCTTGGAAGAAGCGGAGATAAGACAGTCCTTTGAGGAATTTCTTCAGGGCCAGGTACCATTACTGGATCTTTGTAGTAGTAAGTCAGAGTGGTGGGAGATGTTCAAGGAAAGGGTGGCGAGATTCTTCCGCCAGCTCTCGAGCCTCAGGAGTCTGAACAGGTACCGTCTGTATCAGGGTCTGAGGAGGAAACTCGAGCATCTTGTATCAACTGGAGGTAGCCGCGAGGAGATCTCCAGAGTGAAATCTTTGCTTATGAGGTGTCAGTACGATAGACACGCATCTTTGGTTTTTGAGAGGGATTACGAGAAGTACCGCTCGCCCGACCCTTACAGAAACTGCAGGATGTCAGTGAATAGTAAAGTGGTTACAGGACTGGTCGACACTGCGGGGTCCCTGAGACGATCCAGATCAGGGATCCTGGAGGTTGTCAGATCCTTCTACTCGCACCTCTTGGGGAAGAGGGATCTTGATTGGGATGAGATGTCGGCTTTCCTGGCTGAAGCTGTCCCCGAACCAGGGGTAGACCCCTCTCTTGACGTTTTGACAGAAATGATCAGGGAAGAGGAAGTTCAGTTGGCGATTGAAGGGCTTGCCCCAAAAAAATCGCTTGGTCCAGATGGCTTAACATCTGAATTCTATAAGACCTTTAAGGACGTTTTGGTTCCCCTCTTGACTGAGGTATTCAATGAGTGTCTTTCCTCGGCCACTCTGCCGAAGTCAATGAGGAGGTCTGCTCTGATCATCTTGTCAAAGGGTATGGACCCGTCTTGCATAGGGAACTGGCGTCCCATAGCGCTTCTCAATGCAGACAGGAAGGTTCTGGCAAAGGTGCTGTTTAATCGGCTGGTGAAATTTGCACCCCGACTCCTTTCGGGGGCCCAGCATTGCTCTGTTCCAGGCCGCAGCACATTTAGTGCTGTGCTCAGTGTCCGAGAGGCAGTGGAGCAGGGTAGGGCTGGTCACTGGAAGGGGTACATGCTGTCACTGGACCAGGCAAAAGCGTTTGATCGGGTTAATCATGAGTACCTCTGGTCCGTCCTTCTGAGATATGGCCTGCCCGGGGGGTTTGTTGATTGGCTTAAGACCTTGTACAGTGGGGCAGAGAGTTTCCCGCTTGTGAATGGTTGGATTGGCAGCTCTTTTGAGGTTGGGTCCGGTGTTCGCCAGGGTTGTCCCTTGAGCCCGCTGCTGTACGTGTTTGCGATTGACCCTCTTCTTAGGAGGGTGGAGCGTGGACCGTTGGCCGGGATCGGGATGGACCGGGCAGCACCGGAAGCCACTCTGAGGGTGGTGGCGTATGCCGATGATGTCACTGTTTTTGTTTCCTCTCATGAGGAGGCAGGGTGGCTGATGTCAGAGGTAGATCGCTACTCGGAGGCATCCGGGTCCAAGATCAACCGGGATAAGTGTGAGAGTCTCTGGCTGGGAGGAGGAGATCCTGGTTTTGATCTCCCGTACACCCTTCCAGGACCCAAAGTCTCTGCAAAAGTCCTTGGCATCGCATTTGGCCAGGGGGATTACCCCAAACAAAATTGGGACAGCAGGCTAGAGATCGCCACTCAGAAGGTGAACCAATGGAAGGGTTGGTCTTTGACCCTAAGGGAAAGGGTAAACCTGATCAAAACTTACCTGCTCCCTTTACTGATTTATCTGGGCAGTGTATGCATCTTGCCGGAATCTCTCTGGACTCGGGTCTACAGTTTGTTCTTCCAACTGTTATGGGGGAATAGACTGAACCTGGTCAAGAGGGAGGTTACTTACCGTACGAGGAGACTAGGAGGGTTGGGTATGGTCAACCCTGTGGTATTCCTTGTGGATACCTTCATTAAGATCAATATCGCAAACCTCTGGAAAGAGAGGGCTCCTCCGTGGGTATTCTCCTGTAGGGGATGGTTTCAGCCTTTCTTCCAGGAATGGGAGACAGGAGGGCAAGTGAAGGATCTTCGCACACCGCATGGACATCTTCCGGCTTACGCTACCTTGGTTCTGAAGGTAATTCGTCGGTGGGGTCTGGGAATGTGGGAGATCAGGACTCTGCCAAGGAAACTCCTTGACAATAGGGTTCTGTTGACCCATTTCCAGAGGCCTCTGGCGCTCAGGGACTGCCCAAGTCGGGATCTTGGGGTGGGTTTGCATCTTTTGAATTCTATCAGGATCCCCTCGAAGTTTTGGGACTTAGCTTGGCGCTGCTTCCATGGGAAACTGTGTGTGAGGGACAATCTGAAGTGTAGGAGCTCTGAGGAAAGGAATTGTCCTCGGGAGCATTGTGGTACCTTGCTGGAAAGCATGGACCACTTCCTGCTTCATTGTCCCTTCAACACAGAGGTGTACAACAGGGTGGGCGCCTTCATTGGCTGGTCTCGGCTGGCCGGTCTCTCCTATGCGGAATGGGCCTATGGAGCATTCGGAGACCTTGGTGGTCGGGACCGCTGCACCTTATTTCTAGTTAGCGCAGTGGTTAGGTATCACACGTGGAACGCACGGTGCTTAGTATCGACGCAACGAAAAATCCTCCCAGTGGAAGATGTGTTTAGGACCATACTCGGTGACCTGGTGAAGGTGCGCTCTCTGGAGTATGGGAGACTGGGCGCACGGAGGGCCGCTCTCCTCTGGTGGGGTTTTTCTTTTAGTGTGCTCTAGTCTGGTCATCTCCTTTCCTGGTGGTGGGCTGCTGCTGACACTGTAGATTTTTGTTTTGTTTGATCATTATACAGTGATGTAGGGCTGCAGGCGCCGAACTTGGGCTTCGTGATGTGTAATTATTGTGGTGTGTGCTGCTGTATATAATGTATATATTGTATATAGGGATATAGAATTGGGTGTAGGTGTTAGGTTGGGTGGTGGGAAAAGGGGGGAGGTGGGATTATCTTGTGGGACTATGGGACACTGGGTTGTTTGGGGGAAAACTGTCACTGTCTGATCTGGCCTATGGACGTTGGACCTGGACTGAGGCATGAGACGCAGGACCAGCTCTCAGGTCAGTGCGGGGGAATTGGAATGAAGGATAGCTTAGTATTGTATATATTTGTGTAATTTGTAGTTATTTTATTTAAAAAAAAAAAAAAAGTTCATGTATATAGTTTGTTTGCCATTGTTTATTTTATTTGTTATTATTATTTTTGCTTGGTGACCGGACCAGAAGGTCAAAGTAGTTATTCTGTATATACTGTATAATATGTGTGAGAGGAGAGAATGAGCGGCTGGACCAGTGTTCAGTATACTGTTTATTTTCTGCTATTATTATTGTTATGTTTTTCATTTTTATAATAAAAGATCTACAGGATGTAACTCAGGATCAATAATGTAATGTATGTACACAGTGACTGCTCCAGCAGAATAGTGAGTGCAGCTCTGGGGTATAATACAGGATGTAACTCAGGATCAGTAATGTAATGTATGTACACAGTGACTGCACCAGCAGAATAGTGAGTGCAGCTCTGGAGTATAATACAGGATGTAACTCAGGATCAGTGATGTAATGTATGTACACAGTGACTTCAGTTTCTATGTACGGTAATTATATACATATAGCGTGTGAATGTGCTTAGAATTGGTCATGTCCTTTACATTCAGACTCATTACATGGAATTCCCCTTGAAGCATGAGGCTGTGATCCGCGTCTGTCACATTTCTCTTCACTTCTGGAAGGTCCACATTGAATCAGAGTCTCCCAGAATGTGATGAAACGTCCTGGATGATTTCAGGTCAGCGGTGACGGAGGATCCATCACTTATCTTACCGGGGTTCTGCTTCTGCCTGGCATCAACTGAAGGACAATCTGTGAACATGTCTGGGGGGCTTGTCACTCCGGATCCTCCTCGGACCCCTGTAATGAGATTCTCTAGGCAGCATGAGAGATGCATCGGGGAAGAATGAGATGCAATGTTATATGTCTGAGCACACCCTGGTGCAATGGTGCAGTGTGCCGCTGCCAGCTCGCACAGACGGGGACCTTGAGAAGTTGGCACAGACCTGAAACTAATCTTGTAACCGACACGACAAACTTCTAAGCACTGGCCTCACATTGCCAGAAAATCAATCGCTCACATCAGCATACGCTCTATGTGTATATATATATATATACCACCGTGGATTCATCATTTAAAGGGAAACTCCGCTCTGTCTCAGAACTACGTCCATAATAAACAAAACCATGTTATAATTTATTATCTATAGTCTCAGGCCTTTGTGCCCCCCGGGGCTGGAGAAATAGCCAACAACATAACCAGGCATCCCCACCATCAATCCCGTAACCCAGCTTTTCTAGAGTCCTGAATTTGGTTTTATGATCACCAGCGCATCATTACATAGCTCAAATATTGGAAAACATAATTAAATATGTCACTGGAAATGTTCCCCCTTAATTCCCGGATTGTCGCTCCCCCCAATAATCCTTCCTTCCCTTTGTGTCCTCTTATTTAACGAGACGTTGTGGCCTTTGGAGAAGGAGATGAAAGCGGGATTATCAGTTTTGCGCGGTTTTCCCCAGGGCAGGGCGCCATCCCGGGGGGAGGACCAGGCTTTGTAGTGTTTTCTCTGCCTCAGATTCGGCTTCTGGCAATTAGCAAAAAGAATCATTTCCAGGAACGAAACCTCATTTATTTTCAGATTTGCATAATAATTTAGATATTACACCAAATTTAACTAGCAAGACGCAGAAAATTCCGGGTTTGTACAGGAGTTCAACAGAGAAGTGCCGCCACCATCCGTAATGAGAGGACATGTTGTGGCTGTTATAACCTGTTGTGTTGCTGCTGCTCTGGCTGTTATAACTGGTTATGGGTGTTGGGAGTTGGGCCATGTTGTGCTTGCTGTTCTGGCAGACACAACTTGATGATAGTATTGGGATTTGAGGGATGTTTTTCTGGCTCTAATAACCTGAGATGGGTGTTGGTACTCAACACAGGTTGTGTTTATGCTGTTCTGGCTGTTATAACCTGTTATGGGTGCTGGGATTTGAGTCATGCTGTGCTTATACTGTTATGGCTGTTTGGATACGAGACACGTTGTGTTTATGCTGTTCTGGCTGTTATAACCTGTTATGGGTGTTGGGATTTGAGTCATGCTGTGTTTATACTGTTATGGCTGTTATAACCTGTTATGGGAGTGGAGACATGTGTTTATGCGGTTATGGCTATTTTTACCCGTTATGGGTGATGGGACTTAAGACATGTTGTGTTTATACTGTTCTGCCTGCTATAACCCGTTATGGGTGTTGGGATGTGAGACATGCTGTGTTTATACTGTTATGGCTGTTATAACCCGTTATGGGTGTTGGGATGTGAGACATGCTGTGTTTATACTGTTATGGCTGTTATAACCCATTATGGGTGTCGAGGCATGTTGTGTTTATACTGTTCTGGATGTTATTACCCGTTCTGGGTGTTGGGACATGAGGCATGCTGTGTTTATGTTGTTCTGGCTGTTATAACATGTTATGGGTGTGGGGACTTGATACATGTTGTTTATGCTCTTCTAGCTGTTGTAACCTATTATGTTGTTATGGGATTTGAGTATAACCCCAAATTGTCTCTTAGTGAGGCTAAAAGGTTGTCACAACTTTATATCACATATCGGGTATACAAAACGCCAGTCTGGATGTTTTCGGATGCTCTATGTGGGGGCTCGGCGTGCCCTCTGTGTGCCGCTGATACTTGCCCGCATTTACAGAGGTTTTGGACAATGGTTCTAAACTTACGGTAATTTGTGGAGTAATGGGGGAGACCGCATCCAGAGACCCTGTTGTGTGGATTCTAGGATATGTGGATGACACTTTTGCAAATGAACAGTGGAAAATAACAATTGCTAGACTTCATAATGCCGCATGGAAATTGATTGTCTCCCACTGGTTGCCGAAAACTTCCACGACGCCTCGAGAAATCATTAATAATGTCAATTATATTATTGTTATGGAAACAAGTGTACATACTAAACGAGGCAGACATCTACAATATGAAAACATGTGGGACCCCCGGCTCAATGCCCCAGGATTCACAACTGTGGAGAAACAGAATCTTCCTAACCCAAATTATACAATTGTTCTATGAGCAAATAAATGGGATAATACTAAAGTGATTTCTAAACATTCCAGATTATTGGCCGATAGTTCACAGCTTCTCCGAACTGGAGGTTGGAGTTGTAAAGCAGAGTCATTTCCGATAAAACTCATTAGAAATGTACTAAATTTGTGCGATGTGAAACCTCTATTTTATCGAGAATTGTTTTGTACAGGGTGGGGGGATGGGATTTGGGTGGGTGGACGTTGAGAGTGCTATTCTCTCCTTTTTGGTGTTATTTACGTGGTGTTTTGGGAAATTCATTAAAAATTATCTGATTTAAAACAAAAAAGGTGTTGAGACTTAAGACATGCAGTGTATATGCTTTTCTGGCTGTTGTAACCTGTTATGTGTGTTGGGATTTGAGTCATGCTACGTTTATACTGTATGGCTGTTATAATAACCTGTTACAGGTTTTCAGATTTGAGACATGTTGTGTTTATGGTGTTCCAGCTGTTATAACCTGTTGTGTTTCTGCTGTTCTTGCTGTTATGGGTGTTGGGGTTTGAGACATGTTGTGTTTGTGCTGTTCTGGTTATTAACGTGTGTTGGGATTTGAGCCATGCTATAATTATGATGATCTGGCTGTTATAACCTGTTACAGGTGTTGGTATTTGAGACATGTTGTGTTTATGATATTCTGGCTGTTGTAACCTGTTAGGTTTATGCTGTTTTCTCTTTTGGGACTTGAGGCATGTTGTGTTTATGCTGTTTTGGCTGTTCTAACCTGTTAATAGTGTTGTGATTTTAGACATGTTGTGTTTATGATGTTTTTGGGGTTATAACCTGTTGTGTTTATACTGTTCTGCCTGTTCTCACTGTTGGGACTGGAGGCATGTTGTGGTTACACTCTTCTGGCTGTTATAACCTGTTATGGATGTTTGGACTTGAGACAGGTATTTATGCTGTTGCAGCTATTATACCTTATTGTATTTATGCTATTCTGGCTGTTATAACCTGTTGTGTTTATGCTCTTCTTGATGTTCTCTTTTTTTGGGTCTTGAGGCATGTTGTGTTTCTGCTGTTCGGGCTGTTATAACCTCATATGGATGTTTGGACTTGAGATATGTATTTATGCTGTTGCAGCTGTTGTACCTTTATGCTGTTCTGGCTGTTATAACCTGTTATGGAAACTGGGGCATGAAGAAGAGGATCTGTGTGACAAGTGGTGATGTGGTCCTTGATGAGGAGCTTTCCCATGGCTTGAGAGGCTGAATGTAAGTTACATATGTAGTAGAGACTGATTCTGCAGACTGTTTTAACCACCAAGCTCAGCGGCTCAGTAGTGACGTGTAGTAACCATCAAGATGAATCCTCATATGTAAGACTCGTAATTCCTGCCATCTCCGAGTCTGTAACTGCGCCATCTTTAGCCCTGCGGTCCTGTCTTGGGCCACACAGCTTGTATTCACCAGGGGGTTATATTTCGGTACAATGTGCCAATTATGCCATTTAGGACCCTTAGAAACCAGGGAAAAAACTGCCATGAAAACCAAAAAATTGGGGCAGAGATCCATTAAGATCAATGGGCATTTATGAGAAATCTCTAGGCCGAGTCCAAGGGTAGGGAAAAATTTCCTTACAGGTAAAAGACCTCAGATTTGTTTAGTGTCCATCTAGGACGGCTGGGGGCAAATTTGTCACAGTTACTTGCCCACAAAGCCCCCTGCTCTGGGTGAAGGGTAACAGGAGCCACCTCTCCCATTAGGGCTATTCCAGACTTCCCCTTTAATGCCTTAACGACTCCGCATGAATATTTACGCCCCAGGGCGCCGGTGGCGAGATGTTTTCCTGCAGAAGCCTTTGATACAAGTGAATTATCTGGAGAAATCTGGATCCATGTGACACAAACAGGAATCCGAGAGGTTTTACACTGCAGACCCGAGAAGAATGCCCCTGTGATGTGCCCCCTCGGCGGCCCACCCCGCACATGAACGCCCTGAATAACCCACATTCACGGAGAAGAAAACACCCTCGTCAGCACTGGCACCGGGCTCGAGTCCCGGAACAGACGAAGCCTTGTGTGCAGGAGATGGACACCGCGTTTTCAGCAGAAAGTTCGCAATTCAGATGGTAATGAGCGAGCGGCCCCCTCGTCACCGGCCCCCTCATCACTGTCCCCCTCGTCACCAGCTCTGCTGCAAGGAGAACAGAGGCGTCTCCGAAAACAGAGGCAGAAAGCATCGGCAGGTCCCTCATAGATGTGCGCCATAATCCGGACAAGTAATGGCAGATTATCAGATACCCCAATAAAAAAAGTGTTCAATCCCCTCAATGAAAATGTCAATTATAATGTTCAATATAAATAGGAATACTGACGCGTTTCTTACATGTAGATGCACTCGCACGTTTCCTATGTAAATAGTAGATGCGCTCGCTCGTTTCCTGTGTAAATAGTAGATGCGCTCGCTCGTTTCCTATGTAAATAGTAGATGCGCTTGTGAGTTTCCTATGTAAATAGTAGATGCGCTTGCTCATTTCCTATGTAAATAGTAGATGCACTCGCGCGTTTCCCATGTAAATAGTAGATGCGCTCGCTCGTTTCCTATGTAAATAGTAGATGCGCTCGCTCGTTTCCTATGTAAATAGTAGATGCACTCACGCGTTTCCTATGTAAATAGTAGATGCGCTCGCTCGTTTCCTATGTAAATAGTAGATGCAATCACGCGTTTCCTATGTAAAAAGTAGATGCGCTCGATCGTTTCCTATGTAAATAGTAGATGCACTCACGCGTTTCCTATGTAAAAAGTAGATGCACTCGCTCGTTTCCTATGTAAATAGTAGATGCACTCACGCGTTTCCTATGTAAAAAGTAGATGCACTCGCTCGTTTCCTATGTAAATAGTAGATGCGCTCGCTCGTTTCCTATGTAAATAGTAGATGCGCTTGTGAGCTTCCTATGTAAATAGTAGATGCGCTTGCTCATTTCCTATGTAAATAGTAGATGCACTCACGTGTTTCCTATGTAAATAGTAGATGCGCTCGCACGTTTCCTATGTAAATAGTAGATGCACTCGCTCGTTTCCTATGTAAATAGTAGATGCGCTCGCTCGTTTCCTATGTAAATAGTAGATGCGCTCGCTCGTTTCCTATGTAAATAGTAGATGCGCTTGTGAGCTTCCTATGTAAATAGTAGATGCGCTTGCTCATTTCCTATGTAAATAGTAGATGCACTCGCTCGTTTCCTATGTAAATAGTAGATGCACTCGCTCGTTTGCTATGTAAATAGTAGATGAGCTCGCGCGTTTCCTATGTAAATAGTGGATGCGCTCGCACGTTTCCTATGTAAATAGTAGATGCGCTCGCTCGTTTCCTATGTAAATAGTAGATGCGCTCGCTCGTTTCCTATGTAAATAGTAGATGCGTTCGCTCGTTTCCTATGTAAATAGTAGATGCACTCACGCGTTTCCTATGTAAATAGTAGATGCGCTCGCTCGTTTCCTATGTAAATAGTAGATGCACTCGCGCGTTTCCCATGTAAATAGTAGATGCGCTCGCTCGTTTCCTATGTAAATAGTAGATGCGCTCGCTCGTTTCCTATGTAAATAGTAGATGCGCTCGCTCGTTTCCTATGTAAATAGTAGATGCGTTCGCTCGTTTCCTATGTAAATAGTAGATGCACTCACGCGTTTCCTATGTAAATAGTAGATGCGCTCGCTCGTTTCCTATGTAAATAGTAGATGCACTCACGCGTTTCCTATGTAAATAGTAGATGCACTCACGCGTTTCCTATGTAAATAGTAGATGCACTCGTGAGTTTCCTATGTAAATAGTAGATGCACTCACGCGTTTCCTATGTAAATACTACATCTACTATTTACATAGAAAACGCGCGAGTACATCTAATATTTACATAGGAAAAGCGCAAGTGCATATACTATTTACATAGGAAAAGCGCAAGTGCATATACTATTTACATAGGAAACGCGCGAGTGCATGTACAATCTACATAGCAAACGCGCGAGTGCATCTACTATTTACATAGGAAATGAGCGAGTACATCTACTATTTAAATAGGAAACGCGCGAGCGCATCTACTATTTACATAGCAAACGAGTGAGTACATCTACTATTTAAATAGGAAACGCGCGAGAGCATCTACTATTTACATACGAAATGCGCGAGTCCATCTGCTATTTACATAGGAAACGCGTGACTGCTTCTACTATTTACATAGGAAACGAGCAAGTGTGCAGCGCCCCAGAGTCCTGGTAGTTGCAGTAATGTCGCTCTGCCACTAAGGGGAGTGATGTTATGTCTGATTGCATTAAAGGAGTTCACCTGACCAGGTATCACAGTCACACACTACACTTCACACTCCGGCCACCAGGGGGAGCAAAAGGCACTATGTATTAGGCCACTCCTCACACTCTGGTAAAACTGGGGGTTGGACAGGAAGTTAGGGAGAACACAGCCTGGGAGAGCTCCAGGGAGGACCTTTCAGGGGTGGGTTCCTGGCAGGTACCTAGCAGAAAGGACAGACAGTTACGGAGCCGCGCCTGCACTACCTTGCGGCGGCATCCTAAGGAAGGACACAAAGCGAAGGATATTGTGGAGAAGTGAGAAACGAAATCGCAGCACAAGGAGATAAACCAGTAGGAGTCGTGCCCCGAGATCGGCAACATCCTACTGAGGCGCGTAGCCGGTGGCCGGAACGCCGAGGAAGTAACAGACTTCAAGCATTACTTCAAACAGCGGCAGGACAGTTGATTATCGCTTGGCTGTCTACCTTACATCACCTAAGCAGACATAGGGGGCAAATGTGGAGAGGGGCGTCTCTAGGGTCCCAGAATAGCTCCGAGCCTACCTGTCATACGGGTGCGTCCTAGCCAGATAAACTTGGGGGACGGAGAGAACGAACGAATACGAGAGTTGTGAGGACTATCCCGTGGTGCTCAGCAGGGAAGGACTACAACACACAGGCACTGATTTCCACCTGCAAAGGGAACTCTGGATGTGCCTTCGGACCGGCTGGTCTCAGACAGCCCTGTTAGCAGTGCTCTGGATTGAGGACCCTGAAGTCTTCAGTAAAAAGGTAAAGAGACTGCAACCCTGTGTCCTCGTTATTAACTGCGCCTCACATCATCACCATCCACCTTACTGGGAAGCCCTGGGGACATACTTCACCTGTGGGAAGGTATACCATCCAGCTGCCATTCCATCACCCCAGCGGACACCTAAGCAGCGTCAGTCACCCTGACCGAATACCACAGGTGGCGTCACGAAACCTTGACAAACTTTCATCACCCTTTCATTGGACGCCCCTTAGCAGGGTCACGGACCGGGTCCAGCCACCGTGACAACCCCAGCACCGAGACCGAGAGGACCGGTACCGAGTAACCCGCGGTCCTGCGTCTGGGGGCGCTCCAAGTGCATATAATATTTACATGGGAAACGCGTGAGTACATCTACTATTTACATAGGAAGACAATTCCATGGCACTAGTCATACACCATAAGACTAAGCGCAGCAACAAGATCCAAGGTAGTTATACTGCATCAGCAAGGTGTCTCCCAGACAAGGATTGCTAAGCAGTTTGCGGTTTCAAAGCACCAAGAAATGGTATGGGTGACATTGAATACCACAGACGCAGTGACTGGTCAAGGAAACTTAGTGCAGCAGATTAAAGACACGTCATGTTAGTTCCCTTTGAAATTGCTAGATGTCCAGCAGTGTCATGAACTCAGAACGGGCAACAAGCAGTAGGGCCAGCTCCACCATCTACATGGAGCGTCCGGCAAGTTTATGGATGCATTTCCAAAAATGGAGCTGGGGGTTCGTCTAAACCCGGTGTATGTAAACGAGCGAATATCACATATAGTGGATGTGGGTCAGCTCCCAGGTATACAGATGTAGACCGGAGACTTATGAGAATGGAGGAACAGACACATTTCTTACATAGGAGTACACAGGCGATTATGTATATAGTAGGTGTCCCATCACATCAGGTGTCAGTATAACTTTAAACTGAGGGATATTTTTCCCGTCACGTTACTCTGTAACATCTCAGACGAAGTGCGAGCAATTAACTCGGATTAATTAAACCCCTGACACCCGCACTTCACAAGGAGCCGCTTCACATGACAACAAAGACGACTTTGAATAAATTTACACTGCATCACAGTGACAGTCCCACGTCAGAAACGCAACATTTACTGCACCGAATGCAACGGCTGCTTATATGTCTAACATTAAATAATCGCAAGATTTACTCAGTATTAAAAACTCCACCACAATGTCTGTTTATATGGAGCCTTGTCTGTCAGGTCCTCCAATTATATGGAAGAGAGAATACACCAGCAAAAATGCGCTAACCCTACATGAAGGGAAACTGCACTCAGAAAATATATTAAATAGCTGTGCACATGGTGCAGAAAAATCCACGCAGAAACGCTGCGGATTTCAAAGAAGTGCATGTCACTTCTTTTGTGCAGTTCGGCAGCGTTTCTGCACCCCTCCATGTTAAAAATCCGCAGAGGTAAAATCTGCACTAAAACTGCACTAAATCCGCAACAAAAACTGCAGAAAATCTGCACCTGCTGATTCTGCCAGGAGATGCAGATTTAGTGCAGAAAATTCTGCACCACATTTCCTACGTGTGCACATAGCCTTATACCCCAGAGCTGCACTCACTATTCTGCTGGTACAGTCACTGTGTACACACATTACATTACTGATCCTGAGTTACATCCAGTATTATACCCCAGAGCTGCACTCACTATTCTGCTGGTGCAGTCACTGTGTACATACATTACATTACTGATCCTGAGTTACCTCCTGTATTATACCCCAGAGCTGCACTCACTATTCTGCTGGTGCAGTCACTGTGTACATACATTACTGATCCTGAGTTACATCCTGTATTATACCCCAGAGCTGCACTCACTATTCTGCTGGTGCAGTCACTGTGTACACACATTACATTACTGATCCTGAGTTACATCCAGTATTATACCCCAGAGCTGCACTCACTATTCTGCTGGTGCAGTCACTGTGTACATACATTACATTACTGATCCTGAGTTACCTCCTGTATTATACCCCAGAGCTGCACTCACTATTCTGCTGGTGCAGTCACTGTGTACATACATTACATTACTGATCCTGAGTTACATCCAGTATTATACTCCAGAGCTGCACTCACTATTCTGCTGGTGCAGTCACTGTGTACATACATTACTGATCCTGAGTTACATCCTGTATTATACCCCAGAGCTGCACTCACTATTCTGCTGGTGCAGTCACTGTGTACACACATTACTGATCCTGAGTTACATCCTGTATTATACCCCAGAGCTGCGCTCACTATTCTGCTGGTGCAGTCACTGTGTACACACATTACATTACTGATCCTGAGTTACCTCCTGTATTATACCCCAGAGCTGCACTCACTATTCTGCTGGTGCAGTCACTGTGTACATACATTACATTACTGATCCTGAGTTACATCCAGTATTATACTCCAGAGCTGCACTCACTATTCTGCTGGTGCAGTCACTGTGTACATACATTACTGATCCTGAGTTACATCCTGTATTATACCCCAGAGCTGCACTCACTATTCTGCTGGTGCAGTCACTGTGTACATACATTACATTACTGATCCTGAGTTACATCCTGTATTATACTCCAGAGCTGGACTCACTATTCTGCTGGTGCAGTCACTGTGTACATACATTACTGATCCTGAGTTACATCCTGTATTATACCCCAGAGCTGCACTCACTATTCTGCTGGTGCAGTCACTGTGTACATACATTACATTACTGATCCTGAGTTACATCCTGTATTATACTCCAGAGCTGGACTCACTATTCTGCTGGTGCAGTCACTGTGTACATACATTACATTACTGATCCTGAGTTACATCCTGTATTATACCCCAGAGCTGCACTCACTATTCTGCTGCTGCAGTCACTTTGTACATACATTATATTACTGATCCTGAGTTGCCTCCTGTAATATACCCCAGAGCTGCACTCACTATTCTGCTGGTGCAGTCACTGTGTACATACATTACATTACTGATCCTGAGTTACATCCTGTATTATACCCCAGAGCTGCACTCACTATTCTGCTGGTGCAGTCACTGTGTACATACATTACTGATCCTGAGTTACATCCTGTATTATACCCCAGAGCTGCACTCACTATTCTGCTGGTGCAGTCACTGTGTACATACATTACATAACTGATCCGGAGTTACCTCCTGTATTATACCCCAGAGCTGCACTCACTATTCTGCTGGTGCAGTCACTGTGTACATACATTACATTACTGATCCTGAGTTACATCCTGTATTATACTCCAGAGCTGCACTCACTATTCTGCTGGTGCAGTCACTGTGTACATATATTACATTACTGATCCTGAGTTACCTCCTGTATTATACTCCTGAGCTGCACTCACTATTCTGCTGGTGCAGTCACTGTGTACATACATTACATTACTGATCCTGAGTTACATCCTGTATTATACTCCAGAGCTGCACTCACTATTCTGCTGGTGCAGTCACTGTGTAAATACATTACATTACTGATCCGGAGTTACCTCCTGTATTATACCCCAGAGCTGCACTCACTATTCTGCTGGTGCAGTCACTGTGTACATATATTACATTACTGATCCTGAGTTACATCCTGTATTATACTCCAGAGCTGCACTCACTATTCTGCTGGTGCAGTCACTGTGTACATACATTACTGATCCGGAGTTACCTCCTGTATTATACCCCAGAGCTGCACTCACTATTCTGCTGGTGCAGTCACTGTGTACATACATTACATAACTGATCCGGAGTTACCTCCTGTATTATACCCCAGAGCTGCACTCACTATTCTGCTGGTGCAGTCACTGTGTACATACATTACATTACTGATCCTGAGTTACATCCTGTATCATACCCCAGAGCTGCACTCACTATTCTGCTGGTGCAGTCGCTGTGTACATATATTACATTACTGATCCTGAGTTACCTGCTGTATTATACCCCAGAGCTGCACTCACTATTCTGCTGGTGCAGTCGCTGTGTACATACATTACATTACTGATCCTGAGTTACATCCTGAATTATACCCCCAGAGCTGCACTCACTATTCTGCTGGTGCAGTCACGGTGTACATATATTACTGATCCTGAGTTACCTGCTGTATTATACTCCAGAGCTGCACTCATTATTCTGCTGGTGCAGTCACTGTGTACATATATTACTGATCCTGTGGTTGGGGGATCACCTGTTATCAGTGGACATAATCTTAAGTACAAGGAAATGAAGTCGTCGTCGTTGTTTAGATTTAGTGACCCTCTAAATTACTAATTAAACAAGTCATTAAGTTTATGTAGAAGTGAAATCCCCAGAAGCAAATAAGAAAAGATCAAGGAAATAACAAATCCATTTTCAGCCAAACAACTAAAGAACCATCTTATACTCCAGTCACATCCAGAGCTGCATTCAAAACCAGGCGGACTGCAGTTGTGTGTAATGTTTATCTCCTCCTGTGATGTGATTACTTAGTATCCATTACACAATACACAGAGGAAGTCTTGGTAGACCAAGAGCAGAAATCATTTGCAGCTTTGGTTGTGAATAGAGTCAGTTTTAAAGGAGAAGGACTAAAATATTAACATTTGACAGCCGGAATTTGATAGGGAAACTGCAGTTCAAAGCAACCAATCATTAATGTTTCTGGAATAAAGACAGGAAGTGTTGTAATGAGGATCCACATGCAGTATAATTAAAAATAACAATAAAAATACAATAAAACCGCTGATACGTCTACATCTTTGGGGAATTCTCCTTTAAGCTGTCACCAAAATCCATAAAAAGGATAAATACATTAAAAAAAACATTCCCTAATAATTCTGCCAGTCTCACCCGGATCAGCCATCAATCAAATATGAGAAAATGTCTCCCGGTATCAAACCCGCCATGTGTCAGTCATCAGCAGAACGAAGCTGCCACCATCTCTGCACTGTAATTATGTGTGATGTGCGCAGCTTTAAGCCATAACAAGCTGTCACATAACATACACCGCACCACTGCAGAGACGAGCGCTGCTCCTACCGCCACACACCACACTGCCAGGTGTACATCATCTACACACCGCAGAATATCACTGCTCCATCTAATACCATCATATGTACATCACACCGGTAATCATCCTCTGCATGTTATAGTAGTTATATCCCTATACATAGCAGTATTATAGCAGTTATATTCTTGTACATAGAGGCAGTATTATAGTAGTTATATTCTTGTACATAGGGGCAGTATTATAGTAGTTATATTATTGTACATAGGGGCAGTATTATAGTAGTTATATTCTTGTACATAGGGAGCAGTATTATAGTAGTTATTTTATTGTACATACGGGCAGTATTATAGTAGTTGTATTCTTGTACATAGGGACAGTATTATAGTAGTTATATTATTGTACATAGGGGCAGTATTATAGTAGTTGTATTCTTGTACATAGGAGCAGTATTATAGTAGTTATATTCTTGTACATAGGGGCAGTATTATAGTAGTTATATTCCTGTACATAGCAGTATTATAGTAGTTATATTCTTGTACACAGGAACAGTATTATAGTAGTTATATTCTTGTACAAGGGAGCAGTATTATAGTAGTTATATTCTTGTACATAGGAGCAGTATTATAGTAGTTATATTCTTGTACATAGGAGCAGTATTATAGTAGTTATATTGTTGTACATAGAGATCAGTATTATAGTAGTTATACTCTTGTACATAGGGGCAGTATTATAGTAGTTATATTATTGTACATAGGGGCAGTATTATAGTAGTTATATTCTTGTACATTGGAGCAGTATGATAGTAGCTATATTCTTGTACATAGGGAGCAGTATGATAGTAGTTATTTTATTGTACATACGGGCAGTATTATAGTAGTTGTATTCTTGTACATAGGGACAGTATTATAGTAGTTATATTCTTGTACATAGGGGCAGTATTATAGTAGTTGTATTCTTGTACATAGGAGCAGTATTATAGTAGTTATATTCTTGTACATAGGGGCAGTATTATAGTAGTTATATTCCTGTACATAGCAGTATTATAGTAGTTATATTCTTGTACACAGGAACAGTATTATAGTAGTTATATTCTTGTACAAGGGAGCAGTATTATAGTAGTTATATTCTTGTACATAGGAGCAGTATTATAGTAGTTATATTCTTGTACATAGGAGCAGTATTATAGTAGTTATATTCTTGTACACAGGAACAGTATTATAGTAGTTCTATTCTTGTACATAGGAGCAGTATTATAGTAGTTCTATTCTTGTACACAGGAACAGTATTATAGTAGTTATATTCTTGTACACAGGAACAGTATTATAGTAGTTATACTCTTGTACATAGGAGCAGTATTATAGTAGTTATATTATTGTACATAGGGGCAGTATTATAGTAGTTGTATTCTTGTACATAGGGGCAGTATTATAGTAGTTGTATTCTTGTACATAGGGGCAGTATTATAGTAGTTATATTATTGTACATAGGGGCAGTATTATAGTAGCTATATTCTTGTACATAGGAGCAGTATTATAGTAGTTATATTCTTGCACATAGGAGCAGTATTATAGTAGTTATATTCCTGTACATAAGGGCAGTATTATAGTAGTTATATTCTTGTACATAGGAGCAGTATTGTAGTAGTTATATTCTTGTACATAGGGGCAGTATTATAGTAGTTATATTCTTGTACATAGGGGCAGTTTTATAGTAGTTATATTCTTGTACATAGGGGCAGTATTATAGTAGTTATATTCTTGTATATAGGAGCAGTATTATAGTAGTTATATTCTTGTACATAGGGGGCAGTATTATAGTAGTTATATTCTTGTACATAGGGGCAGTATTATAGTAGTTATATTCTTGTACATAGGGGCAGTATTATAGTAGTTATATTCTTGTATATAGGGGCAGTATTATAGTAGTTATATTCTTGTACAAGGGAGCAGTATTATAGTAGTTATATTCTTGTACATAGGGGCAGTATTATAGTAGTTATATTCTTGTACATAGGGGCAGTATTATAGTAGTTATATTCTTGTACATAGGGGCAGTATTATAGTAGTTATATTCTTGTACATAGGGGCAGTATTATAGTAGTTATATTCTTGTACAAGGGAGCAGTATTATAGTAGTTATATTCTTGTACATAGGGGCAGTATTATAGTAGTTATATTCTTGTACAAGGGAGCAGTATTATAGTAGTTATATTCTTGTACATAGGGGCAGTATTATAGTAGTTATATTCTTGTACATAGGAGCAGTATTATAGTAGTTATATTCTTGCACATAGGAGCAGTATTATAGTAGTTATATTCTTGTACATAGGGGCAGCATTATAGTAGTTATATTCTTGTACATAGGGGCAGTATTATAGTAGTTATATTCTTGCACATAGTGGCAGTATTATAGTAGTTATATTCTTGTACATAGGAGCAGTATTATAGTAGTTATATTCTTGTACATAGGAGCAGTATTATAGTAGTTATATTCTTGCACATAGGAGCAGTATTATAGTAGTTATATTATTGTACATAGGGGCAGCATTATAGTAGTTATATTCTTGTACATAGGGGCAGTATTATAGTAGTTATATTCTTGTACATAGGAGCAGTATTATAGTAGTTATATTCTTGTACATAGGAGCAGTATTATAGTAGTTATATTCTTGTACATACGAGCAGTATTATAGTAGTTATATTCTTGCACATAGGAGCAGTATTATAGTAGTTATATTATTGTACATAGGGGCAGCATTATAGTAGTTATATTCTTGTACATAGGGGCAGTATTATAGTAGTTATATTCTTGCACATAGTGGCAGTATTATAGTAGTTATATTCTTGTACATAGGGGCAGTATTATAGTAGTTATATTCTTGCACATAGTGGCAGTATTATAGTAGTTAAATTCCTCTGTGGGATAAAATGCCTAAATTACTAATTTGTGCTATCAGTGTGAATATTTATGTATATTTTATAACCTGGCATACAACATTCGTCTTCGTTATAGACACATAACCCCTCACAATTTGACACTTACTCCTCGTACAATGTCTTCAGCGTTTTGCGGCCGCACACGATGATGTGATAACGCGTAAAGAAGAAAGTCAGAAATGTGAGAACAGAAGGTGTTATTCAGGTATGAGATGATGAATCAGATTTGGAGGAATATTTTTCCGTATTTTTAGCACCTGCTGATCGGGGCTCGGGGAGGTGCCACTTCCTACACGAACAGTTAATTAAAGGAACCAAGAAAATGTGAGAAACAGGTTTAAGGGCATCAAAATAAGTTAATTACAGAAGCACCCGGCATTATTATTATTATTTTTCTTTGCACGTGCTATGGGAAACGTTCTACTTGTATTTGTTTCATTCCGGGTCGGTTACGTCCATGCGGGGCCCTTTCCTGTCTGCACTATGGGCAGCTGCACACTGACACTGCAGCACGTCTTTTCTTGCACCGTTTTTTTCGGCAGCATTTTTTTTTTCACACATAGGAAACAATGAGTTAGTGCAAAAAAGCAGCGGAAAAAAAAAATTAAAAATCAGGTATCAGGTTTCGCTGCTTTTTTTGGTGCAAAAACCTAAGGAAGTTAAATCATGCCTTTGTTGGCCACTAAACTTTATAAACATAAAACAACAACAACAAAAAAAGCTGCAAAAAAAAAAAAAAACAGAAAAAAACAGCATAACCAGATTTTTTTTTTTTTAGCACCTTCAAGCAGGTTTTGCCTGCAGAAAAAAAAATGCAGCAAAAACAGAACGTGTGACTATAGTCTTAAAGAAAATTAATTAAACATGTACTATAGAGAAATGACACAATCTGCACTAGAAAAAGCATCAAAATCCGCTTTCTTTACTGCCAAGAGAGCAGGTTTTCCCAGAAGTATAAAAAAAAAAAATACGAAAAAAACGCAACGTGTGAACATAGCCTAATGCTTGACTTCAGCTTTATGCTGAGGATTTTCCTGCAGTTCTGCGTGTCGGACCTTCAGAATTTGGAGATCTCGGAGGAAGGAGCGACACATGGAGACTTTTCCCGCTATAGACAGATTGATCCGTGAGATTTCCTCTACCTGCACAAAGTGGAAATGGAGTAAATCGGCGGCGAGAGCGGCGCGCGCTGATGGAGCCGCATCACGAGTGCTCCTCGCATTAGTTACCGCCGCCTGACACCCTCTCCCCGAGCCTCGGGGTCATTCTAATGAAAATACTCTATATTTAGATGGAAAAAATAATCAGGGTGGAAGGCCCCATCTGCTGCCGCTCCTCGCCGCTCTGCAACTTAATTCCGTCTTTCTGCTCCAGTTTTTCTCAGTTTGTATCAGAGGCTGCAAAATAAAAAACTAAGAGCGCGCGCCGCTATAATCAGGAGGATCTGACTCCCCCCATGTTCAGCTTCCCATTAAAAATCAAATCTGCAGATTCTTAAAATATTTCTTCTGTTTTTCCATGTTTTACTATTTTCAAGATCTCTTGCTGGCAGTGAATGGCCACATACTTGTTAACATCCCGACTGGGGATTTGTTACAGTTGCATCACGTCTTGATACTTTTTGTGTCAGGTAAACATGTCGTGTATCCTCTGATGACAGCTTGTTACAATGTATCAGTGCAAGTACAGGTTCATCTCACAAAATTAGAATATCATTAAAAAGTTAATTTATTTCAGTTATTCAATACAAAAAGCAAAACTCCTATATCATATAGAGTCATTACACACAGAGTGATCTATTTCACTTGTTTATTTCTGTCACTGTTGATGATTATGGCTTACTAGATGGTGGCCACGATTCTAACGCATCAGTTATTCTAGAATACAGTTAGGTCCATATATATTTGGACAGAGACAACATTTTTCTAATTTTGGTTATAGACATTACCACAATGAATTTTAAACAAAACAATTCAGATGCAGTTGAAGTTCAGACTTTCAGCTTTCATTTGAGGGTATCCAAATTAAAATTGGATGAAGGGTTTAGGAGTTTCAGCTCCTTAACATGTGCCACCCTGTTTTTAAAGGGACCAAAAGTAATTGGACAATTGACCCCAAGGCTATTTCATGGACAGGTGTGGGCAATCCCTTCGTTATGTCTTTCTCAATTAAGCAGATAAAAGGCCTGGAGTTGATTTGAGGTGTGGTGCTGCATTTGGAAGGTTTTTCTGTGAAGTAAACATGCGGTAAAGGAGCCATCCTTAAGCTGCGAAAACAGAAAAAACCCATCCGAGAAATTGCTACAATATTAGGAGTGGCAAAATCTACAGTTTGGTCCATCCTGAGAAAGAAAGAAAGCACTGGTGAACTCATCAATGCAAAAAGAGCTGGGCGCCCACGGAAGACAACAGTGGTGGATGATCGCAGAATAATCTCCATGGTGAAGAGAAACCCCTTCACAACAGCCGACCAAGTGACCAACACTCTCCAGGAGGTCGGCGGATCAATATCCAAATCTACCATAAAGAGAAGACTGCATGAAAGTAACTACAGAGGGTTCACTGCACGGTGCAGCCACTCATAAGCATCAAGAAGAAAAAGGATAAAAACATCTAACAAAGCCGCACAGTTCTGGGAGAACATTCTATGGACAGATGAAACCAAGATCAACCTCTACCAGAATGATGGAAAGAGAAAAGTATGGTGAAGGCGCGGTCCAGCTCATGATCCAAAGCATACCACATCATCTGTAACACCCGGCGGAGGCAGTGTGATGGCGCGGGCATGCATGGCTGCCAGTGGCACTGGGGCACTAGTGTTTATTGATGATGTGACACAGGACAGAAGCAGCCGAATGAATTCTGAGGTCTTCAGAGCCGCCATACTGTGTGCTCAGATCCAGCCAAATGCAGCCAAACTGATTGTCCATCTGTAGTATGAAACGACGACCAATGACCCAAAACATAAAGCCAAAGCAACCCAGGAGTTTATTAAAGCAAAGAAGTGGAATATTCTTGAATAGCCAAGTCAGTCCTCTGATCTCAACTCAATTGAGCAGCATTTCACTTGTTAAAGACTAAACTTCAGACATAAAGGCCCAGAAACAAACAGCAACTGAAAACCACCGCAGTGAAGGCCGGCCGAGCATCAAAAAGGAGGAAACACTGCGTCTGGTGATGTCCATGAGTTCAAGACTTCAGGCAGTCATTGCCAACAAAGGGTTTTCAACCAACTACTAAAAATGAACATTTTATTTAAAATTATTGAATCTGTCCAATTACTTTTGGTCCATTTAAAAACAGGGTGGTACATGTTAAAGAGCTGAAATTCCTAAACCCTTCATCCAATTTTAATGTGGATGCCCCCAAATGAAAGCTGAAAGTCTGAACTTCAACTGCATCTGAATTGTTTTGTTTAAAATTCATTGTGGCAATGTTTATAACCAAAATTAGAAAAATGTTGTCTCTGTCCAAAAATATATGGACCTAACTGTATGTATAGTAGTATATAACACAGCCCACATAGTATAGACCACAGCCCACGTAGTATAGAGCACAGCCCACGTAGTATATAACACAGCCCACATAGTATAGAACACAGCCCACATAGTATAGAGCACAGCCCACATAGTATATAACACAGGCCACGTAGTATATAACACAGGCCAAGTAGTATATAGCACAGGCCACGTAGTATATAACACAGCCCACGTAGTATATAGCACAGCCCACATAGTATATAGCACAGCCCACGTAGTATATAGCACAGCCCACGTAGTATATAACACAGGCCACGTAGTATATAACACAGTGTGTATATAACACAGCCCACGTAGTATATAGCACAGCCCACACAGTATATAACACAGGCCACGTAGTATATAGCACAGACACATAATATATAGCACAGGCCACGAAGTAAATAACACAGGCCACGAAATATATAGCACAAAGACGTAGTATATAACACAGCCCACGTAGTATATAGCACAGCCCACATAGTATATAGCACAGCCCACGCAGTATATAACAAAGGCCACGTAGTATATAGCACAGACACGTAGTATATAACACAGGTCACGTAGTATATAACACAGCCCACGTAGTATATAGCACAGCCCACGTAGTATATAGCACAGCCCACGCAGTATATAACACAGGCCACGTAGTATATAGCACAGACATGTAGTATATAACACAGGCCACGAAGTATATAAACACAGGCCACAAAGTATATAGCACAAAGACGTAGTATATAAAAGCCCACGTAGTATATAGCACAGTCCACGTAGTATATAGCACAGCCCATGCAGTATATAACACATGCCACGTAGTATATAGTACAGACACGTAGTATATAACACAGGTCACGTAGTATATAACACAGCCCACGTAGTATATAGCACAGCCCACGCAGTATATAACACAGGCCACGCAGTATATAGCACAGACACGTAGTATATAACACAGGCCATGTAGTATATAACACAGGTCACGAAGTATATAACACAGGCCACGTAGTATATAGCACAAAGATGTAGTATATAACACAGCCCATGTAGTATATAGCACAGCCCACGTAGTATATAGCACAGCCCATGCAGTATATAACAAAGGCCACGTAGTATATAGTACAGACACGTAGTATATAACAGAGGCCACATAGTATATAGCAAAGATGTAGTATATAACACAGCCCACATAGTATATAGCACAGCCTACACAGTATATAACACAGGCCACGTAGTATATAACACAGGCCACGTAGTATATAGCACAGCCCACGCAGTATATAACACAGGCCACATAGTATATAGCACAGGCCAACGTAGTATATAACACAGCCATGTAGCATATTGCCCAGCCACGCAGTATATTGCACAGCCATGTAGTGTATAGCACAGACACATAGTATATAGCACAGCCCACGCAGTATATAACACAGGCCACGTAGTATATAACACAGCCCACGTAGTATATAACACAGCCACGTAGCATATAGCACAGCCACGTAGCATATTGCCCAGCCACACAGTATATTGCACAGCCACGTAGTATATGGCACAGCCCACGTAGTATATAGCACAGACACGTAGTATAGAGTACAGCCCACGTAGTATATAAATAGCCCATGCAGTATATAACACAGGCCGCGTAGTATATAACACAGCCCACGCAGTATATAGCACAAGCCACGCAGTATATAACACAGCCCACGCAGTATATAACACAGGCCACGTAGTATATAACACAGGCCACGTAGTATATAACACAGGCCACGTAGTATATTGCACAGCCACGCAGCATATTGCACAGCCACATAGTATATAGCCCAGACACGTAGTATATAACACAACCCACATAGTATAGAGCACAGCCCACGCAGTATAGAGCACAGCCCACGTAGTATATAGCACAGCCCACGTAGTATATAGCACAGCACACGCAGTATATAACACAGGCCACGTGGTATATAGCACAGACACGTGGTACATAACACATCCCACGTAGTATATAACACATCCCACGTAGTATATAACACAGGCCACGTAGTATATAGCACAGCCACGTAGCATATTGCCCAGCCACGCAGTATATGGCACAGCCCACGTAGTATATAGCACAGATTTTTTATTTTTTTTAACATTATTTGTTTTTACATAGGCAGCATCAATAGTAAAAAGTTGGTAACACAGGGTTAATAGCAGCGTTAACGGACCCTATGTGGGCGCTGACTGGAGGGGAGTAGGGAGGGGCCAATTCGCCGGCGGACTGTGCCAGTTGCTGATTGGTCGCGGCCAGACAGCGACCCGGGATTTCCACGACAGACAGACGGAAGTTAGAAAAAGACGGAAGTGCCCCTTAGGCAATTATATATATATATAGATAGCCAATGAAAATCCAAAAGTCATTATCTCAGTAAATTAGAATACTTTATAACACCAGCTTGAGAAATGATTTTAATATCCAAAATGTTGTCCTACTGAAATGTGTGTCCAGTAAATGCACTCAATACTTGGTCGCGGCTCCTTTTGCATCAATTACTGCATCAATGCGGCGTGGCATGGAGGCGATCAGCCTGTGGCGCTGCTGAGGGGTTATGGAAGTCCAGGTTGCTTTGATAGCAGCCTTCAGCTCGTCAGTGATACTGTTGTTTTTACATTAGGTATTGGTACTTTTGGCAGTGTAGACAGGTGCCAAGTCCTGCTGGAGAATGACATTTCCATCTCCATAAAGCTTGTCGGCAGATGGAAGCATGAAGGGCTCTACATTGTCCTGGTAGACGGCTGCGCTGACTTTGGCCTTGATAAAACACAGTGGACCTACACCAGCAGATGACATGGCTCCCCAAACCATCACTGACTATGGAGACTTCACACTAGTGCCACGATAATACTGCCAACATATACCTCCTTATATTGGATATTGTCAGGCTATACTGCCAAAAAACAATCCATATAATACCAACATATAGTGCTAAAATAATACTGCCCTAAACAACACACATAATACAATCATATAGTGCCAAGATTGTACTGCCATAGACAACCCATATAATACCACCATATAGTGCTGAAATAATGCTGCCATAAACAGTTAGTATAATACCATCATGTAGTGGTAAAATAATACTGCCATAAACGATTAACATAATACCACCATATAGTGCCAAGATTGTACTGCCATACACAACCCATATAATACCACCATATAGTGCTAAAATAATGCTGCCATAAACAGCACACATAATACCATCATATATTGCCAAAATTTTACTGTCATAGAAAGCCCATATAATACCATCAAGTGCTAAAATAATGCTGCCATAAATAGTCCACATAATACCATCATATAGTGACAAGATCATGCATTTCAGGAGTATAAAGATCTCAATTAGAAATGTAAAAAAGAAATCAAACTGCAAAGTTATCTGCAGAGAAACAAGTCACCAGCAACATTCAACTAAATCCCCAAAATGATTACAAATACATCGATATAAAAAAGAAAAAAACCAGAAGGTATCGGACCATTAAAAGAAGAGAATAACTTAATAATTATAGAGGACATAGAAAAGACTGAGATATTAAACAGGCACGTCTCATCCGTGTTCACCAATGAACTGTCTGTTCCAGTGACCAATCAACAAGGCCAAGGGATGGAGGGCTCTCCTATATTACACGGGATGGAGGCCTCTCCTATATTACACGGGATGGAGGCCTCTCATATGATGAGAGGTTGGGAGAGTTGGGTTTATTTAGCTTAGAAAAAAAGTCGCCTCAACGATCTCATTTATATGTATAACTATATGTGTGCTCAGTACAAAGGAAAAATCATGACTTATTCCTTCCAAGGACCATACTAAGGACCAGAGGGCTCTCATTACAGGTGGAGGAAAGGCGATTCTGACTGCTATATAGGAAAGGGTTCTTTACAGTTAGAGCACTCAGACACTATAACAGCTTTTATACAAGGGGCGGATGATATCCTTGATACACGTAACATTATGGGTTAGAGTTAATTTAGTGAAAAAATGAACAATTGGCACAGAAAGGTTGTACTTGATAGACCGTGGGCTTTCTTCAACCTAAGTAACTAATACTGCTAACATAGTGCTAAAATTATACTGCTATAAACAGCACACATAATACCACCATATAGTGCCAAGATAATACAACCAACATCTCACAAAATAGAACTAAGATTATACTGCTATATACAACCCATATAATACCGCCATATAGTGCCAAGATTATACTGCTATATACAACCCACATAATACGGCCATATAGTGCCAAGATTAAACTGCCATATACAACCCATATAATACCGCCATATAGTGCCAAGATTATATTGCTATGTACAACCCATATAACACCGCTATATAGTGCCAAGAGTGCAGAGATTATCATGCCATAAGAAACCCATATAATACCGCCACCAAGTGCTCAACTAACTTACAGTATCCAAATAACACTTTTATAAACAGACCAAATAATACTGCCATCAGCAACTGGAATTCTGGGTAAAAAAAATATAAATGATTGATCTTATAAAGACGGGCGCTATTGGGCAGGCGACGGATCCTACACTTCCCAGCGATGGCGCCATCAGCAGGCTCAGGGATGCTGGCGGCTCTCGCAGGCAGTTTCCGTGAATCCGCAGCTTCTCAGGCGCTTGACACAGTGATCTGAAGTTAACGCGGGTTGCAAAGGTGGAACAAAGTGGTTCCCACAAGGGGAATGAGCGCGATCCCATTAAAACATCCGCACGCTTGATGGGCGCCGGGGCGAGACAGCTCTTTTGTCTGAAGACATCGCATTCCCGCAAAGCGTACGAGGCACCCGGATCCCCCTGAGGTCGCCGCATCTAAGAGGTTGCTGTCATTTACAAACTCAGACAGAAGGAATAATTTTAAATATATTAGGTGTACGTTACCACGGCAACCTGACAGCGAAAAGTGGCTTTCCTTTAATTTGATCGCAGAGGAGCGAGTGCGGGAGTTCAGCGACGGCGGAGACCCGGAACAGAATGCGGGGATGTATCACTGATATTACTGGAAATAAGTGTAATATTTATTATTGTTTATTCTCATTCTGTTATTTATTATTGAAATTAGTTGTGTTTTTCTTCACTATACACTGTATATATAGATCTCTCACATCCAGCCTATATTACTGGGAGAGACACACAGACCTCACATCCAGCCTATATTACCGGGAGAGACACACAGACCTCACATCCAGCCTATATTACCGGGAGAGACACACAGACCTCACATCCAGCCTATATTACCGGGAGAGACACACAGACCTCACATCCAGCCTATATTACCGGGAGAGACACACAGACCTCACATCCAGCCTATATTACCGGGAGAGACACACAGACCTCACATCCAGCCTATATTACCGGGAGAGACACACAGACCTCACATCCAACCTATATTACCGGGAGAGACACACAGACCTCACATCCAGCCTATATTACTGGGAGACACACAGGTCTCACATCCAGCCTATATTACTGGGAGAGACACACATACCTCACATTCAGCCTATATTACTGGGAGAGACACACAGACCTCACATCCAGCCTATATTACTGGGAGACACACACAGACCTCACATCCAGCCTATATTACCGGGAGAGACACACAGACCTCACATCCAACCTATATTACCGGGAGAGACACACAGACCTCACATCCATCCTATATTACTGGGAGAGACACACAGACCTCACATTCAGCCTATATTACTGGGAGAGACACACAGACCTCACATCCAGCCTATATTACTGGGAGAGACACACAGACCTCACATCCAGCCTATATTACTGGGAGAGACACACAGACCTCACATCCAACCTATATTACTGGGAGAGACACACAGACCTCACATCCAGCCTATATTACTGGGAGACACACAGACCTCACATCCAGCCTATATTACTGGGAGAGACACACAGACCTCACATCCAGCCTATATTACTGGGAGAGACACACAGACCTCACATCCAGCCTATATTACTGGGAGGGACACACAGACCTCACATCCAGCCTATATTACTGGGAGAGACACACAGACCTCACATCCAGCCTATATTACTGGGAGGGACACACAGACCTCAAATCCAGCCTATATTACTGGGAGAGACACACAGAGCTCACATCCAGCCTATATTACTGGAAGAGACACACAGAGCTCACATCCAGCCTATATTACTGGGAGGGATACTCCCACAAGAAAAAAAATGAAAAAAAAAATTGGATCATGCTGTAAACATCATATCAGAGTCCTGAGAATCAATTAGAGGAATGAAAATTTCAGACTGAAACCTCGTGCAACTTAATTAACTAAAGGTGAAAAAATGATTACATATCAATGTGTCCATAGCTTTACATTATATATCAATCATGTTTTGTCTATTTATAAATGTCTCATTTGCAGTATGTTCCATAAATATATACAAATATCCATCTGTATATTAGGATACATAGTCACTGATGGTATATACACTGTGACCTGAGTGATTATGTTTTCTGACATTTTTTCATCATTTCTCTTCTCCTCGCACCTTTTTCCTGCCTCATCTTGCACACTTGGCTGCAGAGGTTGATGTGATGCGGCATCACTAAGCGGTATCGTACGACCTACTGGCAGAACAGATGACGCCGGCCTGTGGCATGGAGGGCACCTGTGGAGAAGCTGCATATCTCCTATATAAAAAAAAAAATGCTAGAACAAAAATTCATAAAATAGAATAAAAACTAATGAAACACTAAATTCTCCAAAAATGGCAATTTTTAAATAAAAGGAGAAAAATTCTGGGCACCAATTTTGGCAAACAGTAGTGCGCAGCTTCTCCTGCGTTAGGTGCAGTGCCGCCCACCCTGCGTCTGTTCCTATGGGGCTCCATAAAATGAGGGGAAATTATTCCCCAATTTCTACATCACTGTTTGCTGTCAGCAAACGGAAACATTTATCTTAAGTTCAAAAGATTAAATATCGAGCTCGCTGGAAGATCTTTGAGTGTCAGAGGCAGCGGGGCCGAGCGGGTCAGAGGCAGCGGGGCCGAGCGGGTCAGAGGCAGCGGGGCCGAGCGGGTCAGAGGCGGCGGGGCCGAGCGGGTCAGAGGCGGGGGGGCCGAGCGGGTCAGAGGCGGCGGAGCCGCGGGGGTCAGAGGCGGCGGGGCCGAGCGGGTCAGAGGCGGCGGGGCCCAGCGGGTCAGAGGCGGCGGGGCCCAGCGGGTCAGAGGCGGCGGGGCCCAGCCGGTCAGAGGCAGAGGGGCCCAGCCGGTCAGAGGCAGCGGGGGCCGAGCGAGTCAGAGGCAGCGGGGCCGAGCGGGTCAGAGGCAGCGGGGGCCGAGCGGGTCAGAAGCGGCGGGGGCCGAGCGGGTCAGAGGCGGCGGGGGCCGAGCGGGTCAGAGGCGGCGGGGGCCGAGCGGGTCAGAGGCGGCGGGGGCCGAGCGGGTCAGAGGCGGCGGGGCTGAGCGGGTCAGAGGCGGCGGGGCCGAGCGGGTCAGAGGCTGCGGGGCCGAGCGGGTCAGAGGCAGCGGGGCCGAGCGGGTCAGAGGCAGAGTGTGGCAGATGTAGCAGAGCAGAGTGTGGCAGATGTAGCAGAGCTGAGTGTGGCAGATGTAGCAGAGCTGAGTGTGGCAGATGTAGCAGAGCATCAATTTTTGATGCAGCAGATACAATTCCGGTTACGTTCACATGCAGCAGATTACTCTGCTACTGAAAATAATTTCCAGACATGTGAATGGAGTTACGATACAAGTATAGCAGGAGAAATGATATGTCAGATGTAGCAGAGCTGAATCGGTGTCAAGATTTTCTGCCGTACTGTTCGTGTGCAGTTTTACATGGGACTGCAGCCAAGGCCACTAAGCTCTCAGAACTCGCACAGCAATACGCAGAAGCGCAGGCTCAGCTCTGCTACATCTGTGTGAAGGAGGTAAAATAATAAAGGATAATTACTAATAACAATAATTGGCGCAGGCGGCACCGTGGAGACATTTATCTGACAGGCGTTTAGCGGCCCTGTGAGGCGGTAACGAGCCCTCCGCGGAGGACCGGCCTCACCTGGAGTCATACATCCTCTGACACCAATTATGGGGAATCCAGAATATAATGGCGTCCTCCCCGCTCAGTAAATATTACGGATGGGACACAGGGGATGAGCGGAGACGCAGGAACGCACGGAATAAATCACTATGTTTACGAGGGATTCTCTCAGAGGACCGCGGAGGTAAGCGGTGTCAGGAATCACGCACACGTCAAGCTGAGACGACTTTGTCATTTATCTCTTTGTCCTACTCCGGATCAGCACCAGGATAAATCTCGGGGTTGCGGCGTGAGCTGTAGGTTTTACTGGCACCATTTTGGGGTCCGTACATTTGCCCACATTATGCCCAATGAGGTAAAACATTCAAGATCACTATCTGGAGCCCCATAAACGGAGGAGATAATCCCGATGTACCGTGTTCTCTCACAGTTCCATGTACGGCGCCTACAGCTCTGCTCATCCTGAGCCTCCTGGTTCATGAATAGAATGCCAGGACTAGAGTGAAGGCTGACACTCCGTCAGAGCAGATGGCGGCTGTCATCAGTGGCAGGCGACTGGGTAGGCCAACCTTGGGCTATGGAACATGGGTCCTATAAGAGTTTGGGTCTTAGGTTAACGTTCCCAAAATTGGGAGTTTCTAGGAAATTCGTGGGTTTATCTTCTGCTAATCGGATGTCACCACCCTAATTACGGTGCAGAGGAAATTGGATCCAAATATTTTGACCCAGTCAAGGCCCCCCCCAAAAATATATAAATTGAAGTCTCCTGTCCGGCTACTAAAGAGTTAAAAGCGCCCACATGTGCGGGAAATGCCAAGCGCACGCGGCTTGTAAAACTGATGATGAAGATGTTCTGACCTGTTAACAGAAGTATTCAAGCAAAATGAGCGCAGCTGGCTGGTGCGTGCCAGGGGAGGGTGACGTGATGCTGGCAGCGCCGGCCGGGCTACCGGACCATGGGGGCAGCTGTACCACAGACTGTGCTGGGCACAAACCCGCCTGGTAGTCACAGTGCGTGGCCCGGACACAACAACAACGACGTCCCCGGGCGGCACGTCACCTCTGGAGGACAGAAGACGCCCAGATGTTACTGGAGATTCAGAAATGGATGGTCCTCCGCATGAGGCAAGGAGAGACACTACTGTAAGTGCCAGATATACTGGAGGATCTCCAACTGATCGCCTGATCGATAATGTACTCAACTGATCGCCTGATCGATAATGTACCCAACTGATCGCCTGATCGATAATGTACCCAACTGATCGCCTGATCGATAATGTACCCAACTGATCGCCTGATCGATAATGTACCCAACTGATCGCCTGATCGATAATGTACCCAACTGATCGCCTGATCGATAATGTACTCAACTGATCGCCTGATCGATAATGTACCCAACTGATCGCCTGATCGATAATGTACCCAACTGATCGCCTGATCGATAATGTACCCAACTGATCGCCTGATCGATAATGTACCCAACTGATCGATAATGTACCCAACTGATCGCCTGATCGATAATGTACCCAACTGATCGCCTGATCGATAATGTACCCAACTGATCGCCTGATTGATAATGTACCCAACTGATCGCCTGATCGGTAATGTACTCAACTGATCGCCTGATCGATAATGTACCCAACTGATCGCCTGATCGATAATGTACCCAACTGATCGATAATGTACCCAACTGATCGCCTGATCGATAATGTACCCAACTGATCGCCTGATCGATAGTGTAACCAACTAGTCATGAGCGACTGTACTTGTTGCTCGGGTTTTCCAGAGCACGCTCGGAAATGTGCCTAGGAACCAGGCAACCCCCACATGTACTCAGCCTGGCTAGTAGCTGTAAATCATTCAGCTGCCGCGATGAAAACGAAATCTCCGAACACTAACAAATACTCGGAGATCACCTGAGCGTGCTCTGGAAAACCCAAGTAACGAGTATACTCGCTCATCACTATACCCAACTGATTGCCTGATGGATAATGTACCCAACTGATTGCCTGATGGATAGTGTACCCAACTGATTGCCTGATGGATAATGTACCCAACTGATTGCCTGATGGATAATGTACCCAACTGATTGCCTGATGGATAATGTACCCAACTGATTGCCTGATGGATAATGTACCCAACTGATTGCCTGATGGATAGTGTACCCAACTGATTGCCTTATGGATAATGTACCCAACTGAACGCAAGATCAATAATGCAGCCAACTGAACGCAAGATCAATAATGTACCCAACTGATCGACAGTGTACCCAACTGATCGCCTGATCGATAATGTACCCAACTGATCGCCAGATCGATAATGTACCCAACAGATCGCCAGATCAATAATGCAGCCAACTGATCAACTGATCGATAATGTACCCAACTGATCGCCTGATCGATAATGTACCCAACTGATCGCCAGATCGATAATGTACCCGAATGATTGCCAGATCAATAATGCAGCCAACTGATTGCCAGATCAATAATGCAGCCAACTGATCAACTGATCGATAATGTACCCAACTGATCGCCTGATCGATAGTGTAACCAACTAGTCATGAGCGATTGTACTTGTTGCTCGGGTTTTCCAAAATGTGCCTAGCAACCAGACAAACCCCACATGTACTCAGCCTGGCTAGTAGCTGTAAATCATTCAGCTGCTGCCATGAAAACAAAATCTCCGAACACTAACAAATACTCGGAGACCACCCGAGCGTGCTCTGGAAAACCTGAGCAATGAGTACACTCGCTCATCACTATACCCAACTGATCGCCTGATCGACAGTGTACCCAACTGAACGCAAGATCAATAATGTACCCAACTGATCGACATCACTGAGGATGCAGTCTATCCATTCACTAGAGAGGAGGATCTCTAATGTCCCGGGTCCGTGATCTCTGAAGAAGAACCTACCTTCTCCACCAAACTATAATTGAGCCTAAGAGTTATTAATTTCTGACCCCTAAATCACAGAAAAAGTAAAAAAAATAGTTAATTTCACTTACTTTAAAAAAGTACGATCTGTGATAAAACGTGGCTCCTCAATGCAGACTTGTCACACTGTGACTATATTTAAACAGGAAAGAGGCCCTGCATCGACCCTAGGGCTGAGACCCTAACTATCCCTGCTCCCAAAGGTACCTCTAAAGGTGAGGAGGTTTGGGCCACCAGCCTTACTGTTCTCCTGTCATTCCCTAAGCTGTCCCCTACCCCTACCCTATGAGGCCTGGGACAGAATAGCTAGTGTATCAACACGTAAGACAAACAGGGATAACAAAAAGCAACAAAAATACCAAACACTCACCAAAGATAAAGTGGTATATAGGGAAGGAAAGGAATGTACCAATCAATTGAGAATAGGAAAATAAGGAAAGCATACACCCCAAAAACAGCAAGCAACGGGCAGCACGGTGGCGCAGTGGTTAGCACAGCAGCCTTGCAGCGCTGGAGTCCTGGGTTCAAGCCCCACTAAGGACAACATCTGCAAAGAGTTTGTATGTTCTCTACGTGTTTGCGTGGGTTTCCTCCGGGCACTCCGGTTTCCTCCCACATTCCAAAGACATACTGATAGGGAATTTAGATTGTGAGCCCCAACAGGGACAGCAATGATAATGTGTGTAAAGCGCTGCGGAATATGTTAGCGCTATATAAAAATAAAGATTATTATTATTATTATTTATTAAGCAACAATCTCCAGCAGCAACAACAATCTCCAACTCAGCACAGTGTCTCCAAGGAGCTAGGAAGAAAACAATCACTGGTGAAAAAGGTCTGGTCAGATTTGGCAGAGGGAGGAAATGACCAGATCAAGAACAGCTGTGAGATTGAGCTGCAAGTTTCTAACCAGCATAGAAAGAGTCGTTAACCTCTTCAGCACCAAAAGAAACTAAATGCATTTCATATGAAACACAAACACACAGACTAAATGGAAGTTCTGCGATTCACAATACATACTGATTTTCTAACCCCAGATCTCCCAAGAAGATGTGGCCCACTCATCTACAGCATCTATGGACCTGACCTCAAGGAAAAGGAGTTCCAGACAGCCAAGACTTCAGCCCAAGTGTCTGTGCATAAATCTTCCAGCGGCATTGTTACATGGAAATAGAATATTCTAACAGATTGCAATTCAATCATGAGGAATATCAAGAGAGTCGCCCTGGGGAGACGTCTATTCAGCGGCTGTGAAGATGACCACAAGGCAGAGCGCATCAGAAGAGATCCTGTGGGTAATCCACATTCAATTAAACACAAGGAAACAATCACTTTACTGGCACTTTGGGACATCAAAAATTAACACTGTAGAACTAAATTATTAAAAAAACAGAACAAAATTTTGAAGTATATTTATACACTATAGTGGGGTGACATCAATGAGAATGCAGCCTATCCATTCACTAGAGAGCAGAGACATCACTGAGAATGCAGCCTATCCATTCACTAGAGAGCAGTGACATCACGGAGAATGTAGCCTATCCATCACTAGAGAGAGGTGACCTCACTGAGAATGCAGCCTATCACTAGAGAGCAGTGACATCAATGAGAATGCAGCCTATCCATCACTAGAGAGCAGTGACATCACTGAGAATGCAGACTATCCATCACTAGAGAGCAGTGACATCACTGAGAATGCAGCCTATCCATTCACTAGAGAGCAGTGACATCAATGAGAATGCAGCCTATCCATTCACTAGAGAGCATTGACATCACTGAGAATGCAGCCTATCCATTCACTAGAGAGTAGTGACATCAATGAGAATGCAGCCTATCCATTCACTAGAGAGCAGTGACATCACTGAGAATGCAGCCTATCCATCACTAGAGAGCAGTGACATCAATGAGAATACAGACTATCCACTCACAAGAGAGTGGTGACATCACTGAGAATGCCTCCTATCCATCACTAGAGAGCAGTGACATCACTGAGAATGCAGCCTATCCATCACTAGAGAGCGGTGACATCACTGAGAATGCAGCCTATCCATCACTAGAGAGCGGTGACATCACTGAGAATGCAGCCTATCCATCACTAGAGAGTGGTGACATCACTGAGAATGCAGCCTATCCATCACTAGAGAGCGGTGACATCACTGAGAATGCAGCCTATCCATCACTAGAGAGCAGTGACATCACTGAGAATGCAGCCTATCCATTCACTAGAGAGCAGTGACATCACTGAGAATGCAGCCTATCCATTCACTAGAGAGCAGTGACATCAATGAGAATGCAGCCTATCCATTCACTAGAGAGCAGTGACATCACTGAGAATGCAGCCTATCCATCACTAGAGAGCAGTGACATCAATGAGAATGCAGCCTATCCATTCACTAGAGAGCATTGACATCACTGAGAATGCAGCCTATCCATTCACTAGAGAGCAGTGACATCACTGAGAATGCAGCCTATCCATCACTAGAGAGCAGTGACATCAATGAGAATGCACACTATCCACTCACAAGAGAGCGGTGACATCACTGAGAATGCCTCCTATCCATCACTAGAGAGCGGTGATATCACTGAGAATGCAGCCTATCCATCACTAGAGAGCGGTGACAACACTGGGAATGCAGCCTATCCATCACTAGAGAGCAGTGACATCACTGAGAATGCAGCCTATCCATCACTAGAGAGCGGTGTTATCACTGAGAATGCAGCCTATCCATCACTAGAGAGCGGTGACAACACTGGGAATGCAGCCTATCCATCACTAGAGAGCGGTGATATCACTGAGAATGCAGCCTATCCATCACTAGAGAGCGGTGACAACACTGGGAATGCAGCCTATCCATCACTAGAGAGCAGTGACATCACTGAGAATGCAGCCTATCCATCACTAGAGAGCGGTGATATCACTGAGAATGCAGCCTATCCATTCACTAGAGAGCGGTGACAACACTGGGAATGCAGCCTATCCATCACTAGAGAGCAGTGACATCACTGAGAATGCAGCCTATCCATCACTAGAGAGCGGTGACATCACTGAGAATGCAGCCTATCCATCACTAGAGAGCAGTGACATCACTGAGAATGCAGCCTATCCATCACTAGAGATCAGTGACATCACTGAGAATGCAGCCTATCCATCACTAGAGAGTGGTGACATCACTGAGAATGCAGCCTATCCATCACTAGAGAGTGGTGACATCACTGAGAATGCAGCCTATCCATCACTAGAGAGTGGTGACATCACTGAGAATGTAGCCTATCCATTCACTAGAAAGCGGTGACATCACTGAGAATGCAGCCTATCCATTCACTACAGAGCGGTGACATCACTGAGAATGCAGCCTATCACTAGAGAGCAGTGACATCACTGAGAATGCAGCCTATCCATCACTAGAGAGCAGTGACATCACTGATAATGCAGCCTATCCATCACTAGAGAGCAGTGACATCACTGAGAATGCAGCCTATCCATTCACTAGAGAGCAGTGACATCACTGAGAATGCAGCCTATCCATTCACTAGAGAGCAGTGACATCAATGAGAATGCAGCCTATCCATTCACTAGAGAGCAGTGATATCAATGAGAATGCAGCCTATCCACTCACTAGAGAGCAGTGACATCAATGAGAATGCAGACTATCCACTCACAAGAGAGCGGTGACATCACTGAGAATGCCTCCTATCCATCACTAGAGAGCGGTGACATCACTGAGAATGCAGCCTATCCATCACTAGAGAGCGGTGACATAACTGAGAATGCAGCCTATCCATTCACTAGAGAGCGGTGACAACACTGAGAATGCAGCCTATCCATTCACTAGAGAGCGGTGACAACACTGAGAATGCAGCCTATCCATCACTAGAGAGCAGTGACATCACTGAGAATGCAGCCTATCCATCACTAGAGCGGCTACATCACTGAGAATGCAGCCTATCCATCACTAGAGAGCAGTGACATCACTGAGAATGTAGCCTATCCATCACTAGAGAGCGGTGACATCACTGAGAATGTAGCCTATCCATCACTAGAGAGCGGTGACATCACTGAGAATGCAGCCTATCCATCACTAGAGAGTGGTGACATCACTGAGAATGCAGCCTATCCATCACTAGAGAGTGGTGACATCACTGAGAATGTAGCCTATCCATTCACTAGAAAGCGGTGACATCACTGAGAATGCAGCCTATCCATCACTAGAGATCAGTGACATCACTGAGAATGCAGCCTATCCATCACTAGAGAGTGGTGACATCACTGAGAATGCAGCCTATCCATTCACTAGAGAGCAGTGACATCACATTTTGGAAGCCATTGCTAAAATGGAAAAATTATAAATAAAATCCTTCTCTTCTGCTCAGCAAACGCCCACAGGACTGAGAAAAGATTAATGAGCTCTCCTCGACATTGCAGAAACAGCACCCCCATGTCAGGACTGAAACTTTACTTACAGGTTCACCAGAATTCTCCAAATACAGAGGAACAGTATTATAGTAGTTGTATTCCTGTACATAGGGGCAGTATTATAGTAGTTGTATTCTTGTACATAGGAGCAGTATTACAGTAGTTATATTCTTGTACATAGGGGCAGTATTATAGTAGCTATATTCTTGTACATAGAAGAAGTTACAGGTCTGTGAGAGCCAGAAATCTGGATTGTTTGTTTCTGACCAAATACTTATTTTCCACCATAATATGCAAATAAAATGTTAAAAAAACAGACAATGTGATTTTCTGGATTTTTTTTCTCAGTTTGTCTCCCATAGTTGAGGTCTACCTATGATGTAAATTACAGACGCCTCTCATCTTTTTAAGTGGTGGAACTTGCACTATTGCTGACTGACTAAATACTTTTTTGCCCCACTGTATATTCTTGTACATAGGAGCAGTATTATAGTAGTTATATTCTTGTACATAGGAGCAGTATTATAGTAGTTATATTCTTGTATATAGGGGCAGTATTATAGTAGTTATATTCTTGTACATAGGAGCAGTATTATAGTAGTTATATTCTTGTACATAGGAGCAGTATTATAGTAGTTATATTCTTGTACATAGGGGCAGTATTATAGTAGTTATATTCTTGTACATAGGAGCAGTATTATAGTAGTTATATTCTTATGAGCCAAAATTGATAAACAATACACAGCGTGTTATACAAAAAGGAAACACCTGTGCCTATACAGGGACTACTAACAAAAAGGAATCCCGTGCAAGTATAACAGATAAAGCCTATATAGAAATATCGCACAAGAAAAGGGATCATTATTAAAAAGACATCTTTACTGGATACATACAATGATGCTAAAAATACACATAGAGACAAAGAATGGGAAACTCTGAGGGTGACAACTACACATAGGGCCGCAGGTGAGGGGTTAATCAGTTGCTCATAATCAGGAATATAAGCCCCATAACAAATATTGGTGTGCTAGTGATCCATAATTCGGAGTAAGTAACACTACGCCGGTGAAGAATATCCACCTACCACATCCAAACAGGTATATAGGACAATAAAAAAAACAATTAATAGAGCATATTCACCTCAAACCTGCGGCGCCACCACCCCTACGCGCGTTTCGGCGTGCGTGTGTGCCTTCTTCCGGGGCTACCGCTCCCCATCATAACTCTGGGAGTAGGACTGGTGTGACGTGATATAGTACTTATATTCTTGTACATAGGAGCAGTATTATAGTAGTTATATTCTTGTACATAGGAGCAGTATTATAGTAGTTATATTCTTGTACATAGGGGCAGTATTATAGTAGTTATATTCTTGTACATAGGGGCAGTATTATAGTAGTTATATTCTTGTACATAGGAGCAGTATTATAGTAGTTATATTCTTGTACATAGGAGCAGTATTATAGTAGTTATATTCTTGTACATAGGAGCAGTATTATAGTAGTTATATTCTTGTACATAGGAGCAGTATGATAGTAGTTATATTCTTGTACATAGGAGCAGTATTATAGTAGTTATATTCTTGTACATAGGGGCAGTATTATAGTAGTTATATTCTTGTACATAGGGGCAGTATTATAGTAGTTATATTCTTGTACATAGGAGCAGTATTATAGTAGTTATATTCTTGTACATAGGGGCAGTATTATAATAGTTATATTCTTGTACATAGGGGCAGTATTATAGTAGTTATATTCTTGTACATAGGGAGCAGTATTATAGTAGTTATATTCTTGTACATAGGGAGCAGTAGTATAGTACTTATATTCTTGTACATAGGGGGCAGTATTATAGTAGCTATATTCTTGTACATAGGAGCAGTATTATAGTAGTTATATTCTTGTACATGGGGGGCAGTATTATAGTAGTTATATTCTTGTACATAGGAGCAGTATTATAGTAGTTATATTCTTGTACATAGGGGCAGTATTATAGTAGTTATATTTTTGTACATAGGGAGCAGTAGTATAGTAGTTATATTCTTGTACATAGGGGCAGTATTATAGTAGTTATATTCTTGTACATAGGGGCAGTATTATAGTAGTTATATTTTTGTACATAGGGAGCAGTATTATAGTAGTTATATTCTTGTACATAGGAGCAGTATTATAGTAGTTATATTCTTGTATATAGGGGGCAGTATTATAGTAGTTATATTCCTGTACATAGGGGCAGTATTATAGTAGTTATATTCTTGTACATAGGGGCAGTATTATAGTAGTTATATTCTTGTACATAGGGGCAGTATTATAGTAGTTATGTTCTTGTACGTAGGGGCAGTATTATAGTAGTTATATTCTTGTACATAGGGGCAGTATGATAGTAGTTATATTCTTGTACATAGGGAGCAGTATTATAGTAGTTATATTCTTGTACATAGGGGCAGTATTATAGCAGTTATATTCTTGTACATAGGGGCAGTATTATAGTAGTTATATTATTGTACATGGGGTAGTATTATAGTAGTTATATCTTTGTGTATAGGGGCTGTACTATAGAGGGCAGGGTATCATTAAATGCATACCTATGCCTCTTAGCAGATGACAGATGTGACACTGATAACAGAAGAAAGTTCTTCTCATTGTCTTCTCTGCACTGATGTTAAGATGAATAGTGACTGAAGCGGTTTCCTAATATCCAGACATTATTTATGTTTCACAGCTTCATGCCATTTAATCAAATTCTTTTGATCGTACTTTCGAGAAACATTGCCCCTCAGTGGACCACCAAAAAAAAAAAGAAAAACCACATTTCAAGCAGCAGAAATTCATAGCGACATTTTTTTCTTCTGTCCTTTATTCTGTGACACGAGATGTGAGCGGGGTATTATGTGGCGGTCTGCGGGGCCTCGTGATTTCGAGGTGTTATATAAACCTCGGTTCCTCCGCTAAATTGTTATTGTAATTACGTCTAAAGATTGGATTGAAATAATTACGGTGGGATCATGTCCTCTTCTTCCCCCCCGTCCACCTGCAGGCGGAGGTTTTGTTGGAAGCCGCTGGTCTTTTGTGCAGGGAGATGGGTTGCGAAGCGCGTGCAAAAATATGTTCAGTGTACAAAACAGGCCGATTCCTTCCTCCATATATTTCGCCCCCTGCTAAAATCCTAATATCTCCCCCAAGCCAAACCCATTGAGACCCCCGAATGGGTCGTTGTCGCCGTCCACCGGGGGAGAAGAGTTCACGCGAAGACTATGTAATTGTGGCGGAAACCGCCATCTGAATAAAAGCCTTTTAGGGCCTCGCTGAGATGTGTTTGCCGGAGGCGCGCAAAGGCACGGAGACGGAAGAGTCGCCTGGAGGGATGAGAAATGGCTTCTCAGGGGGGCTTTTCTTCGAGGAGATGGTCTCACAATGGAAAGTTTGGCAGAAGCTTTACATCCAGAAGGGATTTCGACCGTAAACGTTACGTTGTGACGACAATAAAAGGTCACGATACAAAATATCTGCAGCTTTAGGCATTGATGAAGGTGAAATAGCTCCAGATTTGTCTTAAAGGGGCAGTTCTGTTGGACTGATTAATACCCATCTTTAATAATAACTCTCCTCTAATGCTTCCATCAGTAAACCGCCCCTTTAATATCAACCTATTCACAAGTAATAGTGGTCACTGTGGATGATAAACAGCTTAGATGGCTCGATAAGTAATTTTAAAGGGATCATACACCCCTGAGATTGGTGGAACCCCCAGTCCGAACACTGAGCTCTGGTCTGGAGAATGGAATAAATTTTGTATAATATTGCAAGTTTTGGTAAATTCGGGGTTGCTTTTGGTTGCAGGGGTCCATGCTTTTTCTTCCATTTATTTGGGTCAGGTTTGGATGCTCTGGATAAATCCGATGCTTTGTCTTCAGTGTTGTTTACAAGGTATATATACTTTTACAACCAACTTTCTTTACAATATTAGTACACCTAAAACAAACAGTAATGCAGTTTTGGATTAAAACTCTCCTACCGTTTTGTGTATGCAGCCCCTATTCAGTGTTCTATGTTTCCACGGTTACTACAAACAAACACCAAGCGCTGTCTAATTCTGCGTCATATCCTAATCTAGTCCTTCTGCCTCTTTCTCTACTGTTTGCAGACAAAAAAAGGCAAAAGGAACAAAGGAAAGCAGGATCAGACTACACATAGTGATGAATTGTAGTCTGTCGCCATGGAAACACATAGGTTTGCAGCGGAACTGAAGCCAGAAAATGAAAGGACATTTTTTTTAAAGTTTTTAAGCACAAGGATCAGTCTGGAGGTGGGAACCTATTTCCATCTCATCAAGCAGAGGTGGAAAATCTAAATATTTTAGTATTGAAAAATGGTTACAATGTTGCAAAACAAAAAGTTGCAAAAATTTTTTTGGTAAGGTCCCTCCCAAAATTTTTCATATGTCTTTTGAAGGATCACTGCAATGCAGTGGTCAAAGAAGTGTTAGACGAGGTGTCCATGATTGATAGGTGGGAGCTTGGAAAACGCGGGACGGCCGCCAGTTATAATCATTTAATTAGTAAAGAACGGAGGGACGGCGGCGTCAGGTCGGGACCGGGCTCCAGAAGGATACCTGCTAAACTCAGTAGAAGTCCAGTCCAAACCTAAAGCAGGTGAAGTATGTTGAAGACTTGAAATTCAGAACGAGGTCTGCAAAGTGCAAGGCAGCATAATTCGGTGGCAAGCAGCGAGGAGGCAGCGGAGACATTAATCATGTTCAAGATTCAAGATCTATGTGTTATGATGCTCGGCCAAAAACGAAAAAAATTACTGGTTGTAATCCATCTACCAACTTGTCTGCGGAGAGTTCAGAAACCGGAGGTATAGCAATCATCATGCAGCTATAAGAGGCTCAATAATAATAACACTACTCATAATAAGAAGGACAAATCAAAAAATATATTAGTTTCCACAGGTGTGGATTGTACTGAGAGCCGGTTTCTTCCTTGTCCGGCTCATCAGCGCAGGTTCATATCTCACTATGGATCAAAACGACAGTTTTTCAGAATAAAAAAGTTAATCTAAATATTAAAGAGGTTGTCCACTACAATATTAGGAAGGACAAATCAGAAAATATATTAGTTTACAAAGGCGTGGATAGTACTGAGAGACTGTTTCTCCCTTGTCTGACTCATCAGTGCAGACTCTTATCTTACTATGGATAAAAAGTCAGTTTTACTGAATAAAGGGTTTGTCTGCATATCAAAGGGGTTGTCCACTACTCATGTTAGGAAGGACAAATCAGAAAATATATTACTTTCCACAGGTGTAGATTGTACCGAGAGCTGGTTTCTTCCTTGTCCGACTCATCAGAACAGGTTCGTATCTTATTATGGACCAAAGGTCAAGTTTTCCAAAATAAAAAGGTTAATCTAACTAGTAAAGAGGTTGTACACTACTCATATTAGGGAGGAAAATAAAAAAATATATTAGTTTCCACGTGTGTGGATAATACCGAGAGCCTGTTTCTTCCTTGTCCAACTCATCAGCGCAGATTTGTATCTTATTGCGGACCAAATGTCAGTTTTCCAAAATAAAAAGGTTAATCTAACTAGTAAAGAGGTTGTACACTACACATATTAGGAAGGAAAATAAAAAAATATATATTAGTTTCCACAGATGTGGATAATACAGAGAGCCTGTTTCTTCCTTGTAAATGTCATCAGCACAGGTTCATATCTCAACATGGGCCAAAAGTCTGTTCTCCAGAATGAACGATCCATCTGCATTTTAACTTGTGGTTTCTATTATATTTGGCATGTACCGATTAGTGTCAAGCAGTTACGTCTTGTGAAATACTCATCAGTGCAGTGCTTAAAAACATCAACACAATAAGAATATGATAGTAAAACATTTAGAAATAGACAGTTTCATCCTTGTAGGAGCTCTGCAGTGCAATTCTGAATGAGCTGGTCTGCATGGAAAAAAACATGGCATTGGTATAAAAAATGATAAGCCACGACTCTAAACAGAACAACTACTACTTTTCAACTTATCGTTGAGCAATTTCCATTTCAGTGATGCTCATGTGAATAAACTATCTTGAACTAATCAGAAGTGTGAAGCTGACTTCCATTAGTGTGAAAGAATATATTAAAATAGGTAATGTATGGGCTACTGGGCAAAAATCACATTAAAGGGTTTTCACAACCGGTTTCGTTCTCGTAGGAGCTCATCAGTGCAAATCTGAATAAGATATAATCAGTATATGACCCCAGCAGAAAACGTGGCACAGTTTACAGGTCTTTTATCCGTCATTTATACATTACCCATTTGCTTTATTTAAAAAAAAAAAAGTCAAAAAATTAACATTTTATGAATTCTTAGGCTGACATAAACCATCATATCCTGAGGGATGGATCCTAATCAGTGCAAATCTGACTTTCTATAGGATGTCCGGACAACAGGTAGGTAAAGAATGGGCTGCTGAGCTATTACATCGATGATGACGCATAGGTATCCTCAGGATTTGAGAGGGGGGTTTATACAGCAAGCTAAAAGCCTGTTTCTGCCTTGTTAGGTCTCATCAGCGCCAATACAATGGAATATAAATTCTGAACTAGATCTTTTACATTTGTCACAGATTTTAAATTTAGAGAAGTTCTAATTGTAAGAGTTGATCTGGAATGGAAGAAGTATGAAACCTGTTTTCTACTGATAGTTGCCTGGAAGTTTAGGAACTTGGGACTTTTTGAGTTTTTTCTTTTCTTGGCTTGAGCAGAGCTTGTATGATTGACTCTAGACTGCGGACTCTTCTGATTGGGCAATGAGCAAATGTCTAATTCTTACCAAGGCACTGATGAAAAGACTTCATTATGAGAGGGAAATAAAGAAGAGGCAAAAAACTGTAGAATACAATGTGCCGGATGAACTGGCGTGCGTTCAAGTGTCTCCCCAGAGGAACGAAATGCCAGGAAAACAGAGTGGTGGAGTTTGATAGATCGGCCTTTATCATTGGCGCTGAACTTCTGCACAATCACATGATAATTAGCAGCAGAAATTACCCTGACGGAACGACATAATATCACAGCCGAGATCTAGGTATGCGTCATTAAGACCACAACATCCAGAGCTGGTGTGTGATCGGGTGCTGGCGTGCCGTAAATTGTGTCATACCGGGACGTACTGGAAAGTACTGGCGTCTGCTCCCCCAATTACCGTGCAGTAATTAGGAGGCGGATAATGATGCAGCTTCTTGGCTACTTTCACATGCCAAGAGGTCAAAAAAGGTCTAAAAACCATCAGCTGCCCCCACACATATAGGACGTAGGGCTACCAGCCAGAGTGGGCATCCGGACTCCTGGGGGGCAGTTACACTGCCCAACTTTAATTATAAGCTTCCTGTGCCTTCATTTACATTAGTGAATGCTAAGAGATCACACTATACAGCTCCAAAATTAGAGTTTTCAGGGTCAAATATGATACCTGGCATCCAGCTTAACAGAACATAGGTATGGAAAGTCTTGCCAGTGGCTTCTAGCCAATCAGTATTAATATTTATTATTATTTATATAGTTTGTCACCCCTAAGAAATCCCTTTACATAAGTCCCCTAATAGGGAGATAATTACTATAAACTTTGCTATGACATTCAGCTGAACAGGATATAAGATAATGACATTGACAATGTGAGAGAAACCCTCATTGTCAACAGGTCCTTTCTAGTTAGATACCAGTCACAATGCAAAGCGGGAGAACCCTGCATACAACGTCCACACATTATTTTCATCCCATAGTTGTAGCGTACACAGTATAGTACATGCACCTTGTGAGGACACAGCATTGTAGCTTAATTAACCAGACATCTATTTTTAGTAAACCAAGATGAATAGACTGTTATCTGTATTTTGGCTTTTGAATTTAAGTATTTCTTTCCGGCTTGTCAAGAAAATAGACTTTTGCTTGTGTAAGCCTGTAATATTGACTTGTAAGCTGATATTTGATATAACATAGTGTGCTCTTATCCTTGATGACTAGTGATGTTTACTGATATGCTAATTATTCACTGTCTAGGCCAGATAGTTTGTTGATTTTTAAAACAGAGGAGGAAAATCTATGCAAATAGATTACATAATCAAACGAGGCGACTTGATTGTCACCATTCTTCCCCTTATCTGTGATGCTGGACTGAAGGACACTTGTATATAAAAATAGGTTACATGCCTCTGGGCAGAGACTGCGACACAGAGCCACAGAGAGAGAGACTGCCAAAGACTCAGTCAAGACATCAAAAACATCCAGGGGAACCTACAGGACTGCTGCCAATATATCATGGCTCCATCACGAGGGACACAGAGCTATCATTCTACAGGAAACAACCTAGGTTACCTCGGCCCTGTTTGAAAGAACACAGACCTGCTCCACTAACCATCGCTGAACCATGGATATGTTTGGAGAAAGCTAGGATTGGGACCTGCTGGTCGCCTGGCTCCATGGAGATGTTCCGAGAAGCCAGGTTTTGACCCTCAGGTCAACTGGCCTTGTACCTGAATGGACTGTCATCTTCCTAAGCTTGTCGTTACCTCCTCTCCGTGTGTGGGCCACAGGCTGGATAGTGGACCCTGGAAGATGAAGCCAGGTTGTGACCCTCAGTTCAGCTGGGCTTGTACCTCAATGGACTCATCTTCCTACGCTTGTCGCTGCCTCCACTCAGTGTGGGTGCCACAGGTGGGGTAACATAGTAACATAGTTAGTAAGGCCGAAAAAAGACATTTGTCCATCCAGTTCAGCCTATATTCCATCATAATAAATACCCAGATCTACGTCCTTCTACAGAACCTAATAATTGTATGATACAATATTGTTCTGCTCCAGGAAGACATCCAGGCCTCTCTTGAACCCCTCGACTGAGTTTGCCATCACCACCTCCTCAGGCAAGCAATTCCAGATTCTCACTGCCCTAACAGTAAAGAATCCTCTTCTATGTTGGTGGAAAAACCTTCTCTCCCCCAGACGCAAAGAATGCCCCCTTGTGCCCGTCACCTTCCTTGGTATAAACAGATCCTCAGCGAGATATTTGTATTGTCCCCTTATATACTTATACATGGTTATTAGATCGCCCCTCAGTCGTCTTTTTTCTAGACTAAATAATCCTAATTTCGCTAATCTATCTGGGTATTGTAGTTCTCCCATCCCCTTTATTAATTTTGTTGCCCTCCTTTGTACTCTCTTTAGTTCCATTATATCCTTCCTGAGCACCGGTGCCCAAAACTGGACACAGTACTCCATGTGCGGTCTAACTAGGGATTTGTACAGAGGCAGTATAATGCTCTCATCATGTGTATCCAGACCTCTTTTAATGCACCCCATGATCCTGTTTGCCTTGGCAGCTGCTGCCTGGCACTGGCTGCTCCAGGTAAGTTTATCATTAACTAGGATCCCCAAGTCCTTCTCCCTGTCAGATTTACCCAGTGGTTTCCCGTTCAGTGTGTAATGGTGATATTGATTCCCTCTTCCCATGTGTATAACCTTACATTTATCATTGTTAAACCTCATCTGCCACCTTTCAGCCCAAGTTTCCAACTTATCCAGATCCATCTGTAGCAGAATACTATCTTCTCTTGTATTAACTGCTTTACATAGTTTTGTATCATCTGCAAATATCGATATTTTACTGTGTAAACCTTCTACCAGATCATTAATGAATATGTTGAAGAGAACAGGTCCCAATACTGACCCCTGCGGTACCCCACTGGTCACAGCGACCCAGTTAGAGACTATACCATTTATAACCACCCTCTGCTTTCTATCACTAAGCCAGTTACTAACCCATTTACACACATTTTCCCCCAGACCAAGCATTCTCATTTTGTGTACCACCCTCTTGTGCGGCACGGTATCAAACGCTTTGGAAAAATCGAGATATACCACGTCCAATGACTCACCGTGGTCCAGTCTATAGCTTACCTCTTCATAAAAACTGATTAGATTGGTTTGACAGGAGCGATTTCTCATAAACCCATGCTGATATGGAGTTAAACAGTTATTCTCATTGAGATAATCCAGAATAACATCCCTCAGAAACCCTTCAAATATTTTACCAACAATAGAGGTTAGACTTACTGGCCTATAATTTCCAGGTTCACTTTTAGAGCCCTTTTTGAATATTGGCACCACATTTGCTATGCGCCAGTCCTGCGGAACAGACCCTGTCGCTATAGAGTCACTAAAAATAAGAAATAATGGTTTATCTATTACATTACTTAGTTCTCTTAGTACTCGTGGGTGTATGCCATCCGGACCCGGAGATTTATCTATTTTAATCTTATTTAGCCGGTTTCGCACCTCTTCTTGGGTTAGATTGGTGACCCTTAATATAGGGTTTTCATTGTTTCTTGGGATTTCACCTAGCATTTCATTTTCCACCGTGAATACCGTGGAGAAGAAGGTGTTTAATATGTTAGCTTTTTCCTCGTCATCTACAACCATTCTTTCCTCACTATTTTTTAAGGGGCCTACATTTTCAGTTTTTATTCTTTTACTATTGATATAGTTGAAGAACAGTTTGGGATTAGTTTTACTCTCCTTAGCAATGTGCTTCTCTGTTTCCTTTTTGGCAGCTTTAATTAGTTTTTTAGATAAAGTATTTTTCTCCCTATAGTTTTTTAGAGCTTCAATGGTGCCATCCTGCTTTAGTAGTGCAAATGCTTTCTTTTTACTGTTAATTGCCTGTCTTACTTCTTTGTTTAGCCACATTGGGTTTTTCCTATTTCTAGTCCTTTTATTCCCACAAGGTATAAACCGCTTACACTGCCTATTTAGGATGTTCTTAAACATTTCCCATTTATTATCTGTATTATTAGTTCTGAGGATATTGTCCCAGTCTACCAGATTAAGGGCATCTCTAAGCTGGTCAAACTTTGCCTTCCTAAAGTTCAGTGTTTTTGTGACTCCCTGACAAGTCCCCCTAGTGAAAGACAGGTGAAACTGCACAATATTGTGGTCGCTATTTCCTAGATGCCCGACCACCTGCAGATTAGTTATTCTGTCAGGTCTATTAGATAGTATTAGGTCTAAAAGTGCTGCTCCTCTGGTTGGATTCTGCACCAATTGTGAAAGATAATTTTTCTTGGTTATTAGCAGAAACCTGTTGCCTTTATGGGTTTCACAGGTTTCTGTTTCCCAGTTAATATCCGGGTAGTTAAAGTCCCCCATAACCAGGACCTCATTATGGGTTGCAGCTTCATCTATCTGCTTTAGAAGTAGACTTTCCATGCTTTCTGTTATATTTGGGGGTTTGTAACAGACCCCAATGAGAATTTTGTTACCATTTTTCCCTCCATGAATTTCAACCCATATGGACTCGACATCCTCATTCCCTTCGCTAATATCCTCCCTTAAAGTGGACTTTAGACAAGACTTTACATAGAGACAAACCCCTCCTCCTCTCCGATTTTTACGATCCTTTCTAAACAGACTGTAACCCTGTAAGTTAACTGCCCAGTCATAGCTTTCATCTAACCATGTCTCGGTTATTCCCACTATGTCAAAGTTACCTGTAGATATTTCTGCTTCTAGTTCTTCCATCTTGTTTGTCAGGCTTCTGGCGTTTGCGAGCATGCAGTTTAGAGGATTTTGTTTTGTTCCAATCTCCTCACTGTGGATTGTTTTAGAAATGTTCTTACCTCCTTTCTGAGTATGTTTTCCTGGGTCGTCTTTGTTCGAGTCTAATGTTTTTCTTCCCGTCCCCTCTTCTTCTAGTTTAACGCCCTCCTGATGAGTGTAGCGAGTCTTCTGGCGAATGTGTGTTTCCCAGGTTTGTTGAGGTGTAGTCCGTCTCTGGCGTGGAGTCCATCATACCAGTAATTCACACCGTGGTCCAGGAATCCAAATCCTTGTTGTCTGCACCATGGTCTTAGCCAGTTGTTTGCATCAAGGATCCTGTTCCATCTCCTGGTGCCATGCCCGTCTACTGGAAGGATAGAAGAAAAAACTACCTGTGCATCCAGTTCCTTTACTTTCTTCCCCAACTCTTCAAAGTCCTTGCAGATTGTCGGTAGGTCCTTCCTTGCCGTGTCATTGGTGCCAACATGTATCAGAAGAAATGGGTGGACGTCCTTGGAGCTGAAGAGCTTTGGTATCCTATCGGTCACATCCTTGATCATCGCACCTGGAAGGCAGCATACTTCTCTTGCAGTTATGTCCGGTCTGCAGATGGCTGCTTCTGTGCCTCTCAGTAGTGAGTCTCCCACCACCACCACTCTTCGTTGCTTCTTGGCTGTACTTTTTGCTGTCACTTGTTGCTGTGTGCCCTTTTCTTTTTTGCTTGCTGGTATTGCTTCATTCTTAGGTGTGCCATCTTCATCCTCTACAAAGATTTGATATCGGTTCTTCAGTTGTGTGGTTGGTGATTTCTCCATGGTCTTCTTGCTTCTTTTGGTCACATGCTTCCACTCATCTGCTTTTGGAGGTTCTCTGACACTTTTTTCACCTTCTGTGACCAGTAGAGATGCTTCTGTTCTGTCTAGAAAGTCTTCATTCTCTTTGATGAGTTTCAAAGTTGCTATTCTTTCTTCCAGACCCCGCACCTTTTCTTCTAAAAGGGCCACTAGTCTACACTTCTGACAGGTGAAATTGGATTCTTCTTCTGGTCGATCTGTGAACATGTAGCACATGCTGCAGCTCACCATGTAGGTTGTCACATCTGCCATGTTGCTCCTAGATCCTGCTGACTTGCTGTGTGTTTTCCTTCTTGTGTAATCTACTCAGCCAAGCTCTCTTGCAATAATATCCTACAGGCAAAAATTCGCGCGCCGTAAGGCACGCGGTTTGGTGATGCTTTCGAAGCAGCTGGTCCCGGCTGTACCCAACGATCTTCTAGCTTAGGGAGACTTCGCTTCTCCCAGAAGGCACCTGGAATATGCAAATTAGCCTCCTGAAACTTGAATCCCTGGTTTGGTGATGCTTTCGAAGCAGCTGGTCCCGGCTGTACCCAACGATCTTCTAGCTTAGGGAGACTTCGCTTCTCCCAGAAGGCACCTGGAATATGCAAATTAGCCTCCTGAAGCTTGAATCCCTGGTTTGGTGATGCTTTCGAAGCAGCTGGTCCCGGCTGTACCCAACGATCTTCTAGCTTAGGGAGACTTCGCTTCTCCCAGAAGGCACCTGGAATATGCAAATTAGCCTCCTGAAGCTTGAATCCCTGGTTTGGTGATGCTTTCGAAGCAGCTGCTCCCGGCTGTACCCAACGATCTTCTAGCTTAGGGAGACTTCGCTTCTCCCAGAAGGCACCTGGAATATGCAAATTAGCCTCCTGAAGCTTGAATCCCTGGTTTGGTGATGCTTTCGAAGCAGCTGGTCCCGGCTGTACCCAACGATCTTCTAGCTTAGCGAGACTTCGCTTCTCCCAGAAGGCACCTGGAATATGCAAATTAGCCTCCTGAAGCTTGAATCCCTGGTAGATGGTAGTGAACCCTGGAAGATGAAGTCAGGTTGTGACCCTCCGGGCAACTGGTCTTCTCCCGATATGGACTGTCATCTCCCTACGCTTGTCGTAAACTCCTCTCTGTGTGCGTGTCACAGTTGGGGTAGTCGACCCTGGAAGCTCTGACATAACAGCTACAATTATCCAGGCGATTCTGCGGAAGGGGGAGACTCTGTCATGGGCACCATAATGGATATTTTGCGGAGACTGTTCTATGTGTTATCTGCCTGTTTTGTGGGTCAATAAAGCATTGACACACTGTTTTACCCTCACCTTATGTTGTCTCAGTAGCGTTATGCCCTCATAAAAGGAAGAGCCGGAGTTTGATAGGACGATCCCTGGTCCATGTGGTTTCGGCTAGTGGACCTCGGCGCCCAACGACCCTTAGTGTATCCACACTCCTAACCATTGCTTTACATCAGTGGATGCTAGAAGAACTCAGTTCCCTTTGGGGATGAACCCTATCCCTGGCATTGAACAGATATTTGGGATGAACCATGTGAAGAAAAAGCAAGTTAGAATCTGCCCTAAAGTTAGCGTTCTTGCAAGGCATGAAGGCACAGCTTATAAATCCACTTTTGTAAAATACACAATGCTCAAAATTATTTTTTTGCAATTAGGTTTCATAAAAAATTCTGCATAGTTTGAATACTGTGCCGCATAGTCCACTGCTGGCTACAGAATGAGTTAACTGAGAATCCGTCAGCGAGTTCCTCCTCTGTTTTCAAAGGAGCGATCGTAACTCTGTCTTTTTCTGAGCTCCTCTCAGCTGTTTTATAAACACAGACCACATCAATGCTAAAAAGAAACTATCACCAGTCTGGGGCTTTAATTTTTATATAGTCCCGACCGGTGATTTTTCTAAATAGTAAGTTGGGTCCTTAAGGAGGGTATTAAGGAACCCGTAGGCTAATTTTGCTTTTAAGTCATCAATAGTCTCAGACTGCCCACGACTGATGAAGGGAAATAAAGAGCCTATAAAATCCAAACTGTGCAACATTTTTAATGAAACTTGATTAAACAAAAAATCGTTTTTACTTCCCAATACATGCATTTAAGTGAAAAAAAAAACAAAATTGTAGAAAACCCCTTTAAGGATGATTGCACTCCTTAAGAAAAAAAAATCGTGTGTCAACCCTAACCCCAACTCTGGTATCAAGAAATATAAAAATAATTTTAAAAAAATTCCACCTTTTGCTTTAAAAAGTCCACATTTTTGAGAACATATTTTTTTAAGCTGCGACCTAAGAAAGGAAGAAGTGAGAATTATTATTATTATTTGGAAGGCGCCAGAGCGTTGTCAGAAAATCATCTCCCTCCGTGACTGCACTGGATACGAGGGTGTTCAGACACAAGACTATTTCGAGTAGTACCTCAACCATTATTAGTATCGTCATGGTAACAGAATGCCGGATCGGAGATTGTCTGGCGTCAAAGAACTGAAGACAGAGAGGTGCAGAACAGCTTCAAGGGCCCCGACAAGAGCGCCGAACGCTCGGGCACAGCGCATTGTTCTGATTGGTGATCACAGAGAAGCTGTGCAGCGCCAGCCGGCGTGCGGATACAACATAACTATTATTAAATTAACACTATAGTAACTGATAGTCTCTTCATTTAAAGGGCACTTACCCCATAAAAAAAGAATAATTAAACTAAATCTAAGTCCAAGAGTTGGGGGGAAGCAATATGGCCGCCTTTGATGGCAATGCATGGGGAAGGAAACAATTGCCTCCATGGGAAAACACAGAGAACACTGACGCCCCTAGTGGCAATTTACTGACATTACACATCTTTGATCCCATTCCCCCTTCTGCCCCGAGGCTGCTCGCTCTTGGTTTTTCATTTTTGTCTCTTTCCCATTCTAGTCCTAGTAATACAAAATTCAATTACGAGTCCATGATATGTTCATTAGTAAGTGCACCCCTCCACAGCCCCGAGCGGCAAATACAATTAATCTCATTTATTAGATATAAATCAATTGCGCTTTTTCTTTCTTTTTTTACAGAAACTTATTGTGAGATAATTAAAGCGGCGGCTAAAAACATTTATCAATAGAGTGATTAAAAGCACTGGCATTAGGCTGATGAAATGGCTCCGACAAGGTTATTCCAGGCCTAAAGCGAACGGCCAGGCACCAATCATGTGTGGCGATACATCCTAATAGACTAACTTCTGCCAGTGTCGGATGTCCGCCCTCACCTCTGCCGGTGTCGGATGTCCGCCCTAATCTCTGCCAGTGTCGGATGTCCGCCCTCTCCTCTGCCAGAGTCAGATGTCCGCCCTCTCCTCTGCCGGTGTCGGATGTTCGCCCTCTCCTCTGCCGGTGTCGGATGTCCGCCCTCTCCTCTGCCGGTGTCGGATGTCCGCCCTCTCCTCTGCCGGTGTCGGATGTCCGCCCTCTCCTCTGCCGGTGTCGGATGTCCGCCCTAATCTCTGCCAGTGTCGGATGTCCGCCCTCTCCTCTGCCGGTGTCGGATGTCCGCCCTAATCTCTGCCAGTGTCGGATGTCCGCCCTCACCTCTGCCAGTGTCGGATGTCCGCCCTCTCCTCTGCCAGAGTCGGATGTCCGCCCTCTCCTCTGCCGGTGTCGGATGTCCGCCCTAATCTCTGCTAGTGTCGGATGTCCGCCCTCTCCTCTGCCAGAGTCAGATGTCCGCCCTCTCCTCTGCCGGTGTCGGATGTCCGCCCTCTCCTCTGCCGGTGTCGGATGTCCGCCCTCACCTCTGCCAGTGTCGGATGTCCGCCCTCTCCTCTGCCAGTGTCGGATGTCCGTCCTCTCCTCTGCCAGTGTCGGATGTCCGCCGTCTCCTCTGCCAGTGTCGGATGTCCGCCCTCTCCTCTGCCAGTGTCGGATGTCTGCCCTAATCTCTGCCAGTGTCGGATGTCCGCCATCTCCTCTGCCAGTGTCGGATGTCCGCCCTCTCCTCTGCCAGTGTCGGATGTCCGCCCTCTCCTCTGCCAGTGTCGGATGTCCACCCTCTCCTCTACCCTCTCCCCTGCCAGTGTCACATGTCCGTCCTCTCCTCTGCCAGTGCCGGATGTCCGTCCTCTCCTCTGCCAGTGTCGGATGTCCGCCCTCTCCTCTGCCAGTGTCGGATGTCCGCCCTCTCCTCTGCCAGTGTCGGATGTCCGCCCTCTCCTCTGCCAGTGTCGGATGTCCGCCCTCTCCTCTGCCAGTGTCGGATGTCCGCCCTCTCCTCTGCCAGTGTCGGATGTCCGCCCTCTCCTCTACCCTCGCCCCTGCCAGTGTCAGATGTCCGCTTTCGCCTCTGTCAGTGTCAGATGTCCGACCTCTCCTCTGCCAGTGTCGGATGTCCGACCTCTCCTCTGCCAGTGTCGGATGTCCGCCATCTCCTCTGCCAGTGTCGGATGTCCGCCCTCTCCTCTGCCAGTGTCGGATGTCCGCCCTCTCCTCTGCCAGTGTCGGATGTCCGCCCTCTCCTCTGCCAGTGTCGGATGTCCGCCCTCTCCTCTGCCAGTGTCGGATGTCCGCCCTCTCCTCTGCCAGTGTCGGATGTCCGCCCTCTCCTCTACCCTCGCCCCTGCCAGTGTCAGATGTCCGCTTTCGCCTCTGCCAGTGTCAGATGTCCGACCTCTCCTCTGCCAGTGTCAGATGTCCGCCATCTCCTCTGCCAGTGTCGGATGTCCGCCCTCTCCTCTGCCAGTGTCGGATGTCCGCCCTCTCCTCTGCCAGTGTCGGATGTCCGCCCTCTCCTCTACTCTCGCCCCTGCCAGTGTCAGATGTCCGCTTTCGCCTCTGCTAGTGTCAGATGTCCGACCTCTCCTCTGCCAGTGTCAGATGTCCCCCATCTCCTCTGCCAGTGTCGGATGTCCGTCCTCTCCTCTGCCAGTGTCGGATGTCCGTCCTCTCCTCTGCCAGTGTCGGATGTCCGCCCTCTCCTCTGCCAGTGTCGGATGTCCGCCCTCTCCTCTGCCAGTGTCGGATGTCCGCCCTCTCCTCTGCCAGTGTCGGATGTCCGCCCTCTCCTCTGCCAGTGTCGGATGTCCGCCCTCTCCTCTGCCAGTGTCCGATGTCCGCCCTCGCCAGTGTCATTACATGTACAATATTTTACATTTCAATCATTTGTTACTCTTTTGAGGATTGCTGCCAGACTTTCTTTTTAGAGACAAAAGTGGTTAGACACAACTATAACTTAAACTTCGCTATATCAGGCAGGAGTATTACCGTATATACTCGAGTATAAGCCGAGATTTTCAGCCCAAATTTTTAGGCTGAAAGTGCCCCTCTCAGCTTATACTCGAGTCACGGTAGCGGTGGGGTCGGCGGGTGAGGGGGAGAGGGCGCTGAGGTATACTTACCTAGTCCCAGCGATTCTGGCGCTGTCCCTGCCGTCCCACGGTCTTCGGTGCTGCAGCTCTTCCCCTCTTCAGCGGTCACGTGGGACCGCTCATTAGAGAAATGAATATGTACTCCACTCCCATAGGGGTGGAGCTACATATTCATTTCTCTAATCAGCAGTAACGGTGACCGCTGATAGAGGAAGAGGCTGCGGCACCAAAGACAGCTGTCCGGGAGAAGGAGCCAGGGACGCCGGGAGCAGGTAAGTATGTAATATTCACCTGTCCACGTTCCACCCGCCGGGCGCCGCTCCATCTTCCTGGCGCCGCTCCATCTTCCTGGCACCGCTCCATCTTCCCGGCGTCTCTCCGCTCTGACTGTTCAGGTCAGAGGGCGCGATGACGCATATAGTGTGCGCGGCGCCCTCTGCCTGATCAGTCAGTGCGGAGAGACGACGGTACGAGACGCCAGGAGCTGCAAGCAAGAGAGGTGAGTATGGCATTTTTTTTTTTATTGCAGCATTATATATACCGGTAGCACAGCTTTATAAGGAGCATCTATGGGGCACAAATGAACGGTGCAGAGCACTATATGGCAGAGCTTTATATGGAGCATCTTATGGGGCCATAATGAACAGTATGGAGCATCTATTTTTATTTTTGAAATTCACCGGTAGCTGCTGCATTTCCTACCCTAGGCTTATACTCGAGTCAATACGTTTTCCCATTTTTTTGTGGCAAAAGTAGGGGGGTCGGCTTATAATCAAGTATATACGGTAATTTATAGATCACTTCATATCTGTTACATGAAATGTGAATCCTGATAACTCTGAATAGAGGACAATATTCTATAAATTCCCTCCCAAGAAAAAAAAAAATACTAGGAGCGAAATTCCATTTTCAGGTACTACATATCACGAAGACAGTGTTTTCTGAAGCTGTGAAAAGAAAGCAAATTACACCAGTGTTCCACCTGACAATCATCTGCCAACTGCACCTGACAGCAGCAGCGAGAATAACAAACACAGTGAAAAATCTGATGGGGCAATGTGCATCACCGTCTCCTCAGAATTAAAACTTCCGAACATGTCCCAATATACAGCAACATTCAGACACACAGCCCCGAAATAACACAAACAAATGAGCTATATACTGATTCATAGAGGCAGTGTTATAGTAGTTATATTCTTGTACATAGAGGCAGTATTATAGTAGTTATATTCTTGTACATAGGGGCAGTATTATAGTAGTTATATTCTTGTACATAGGAGCAGTATTATAGTAGTTATATTCTTGTACATAGGGGGCAGTATTATAGTAGTTATATTCTTGTACATAGGGAGCAGTATTATAGTAGTTATATTCTTGTACATAGGAGCAGTATTATAGTAGTTATATTCTTGTACATAGGAGCAGTATTATAGTAGTTATATTCTTGTACATAGGAGCAGTATTATAGTAGTTATATTCTTGTACATAGGGAGCAGTATTATAGTAGTTATATTCTTGTACATAGGGAGCAGTATTATAGTAGTTATATTCTTGTACATAGAGGCAGTATTATAGTAGTTATATTCTTGTACATAGGGGCAGTATTATAGTAGTTATATTCTTGTACATAGAGGCAGTATTATAGTAGTTATATTCTTGTACATAGAGGCAGCATTATAGTAGTTATATTCTTGTACATAGGAGCAGTATTATAGTAGTTATATTCTTGTACATAGAGGCAGTATTATAGTAGTTATACTCTTGTACATAGGGGCAGTATTATAGTAGTTATATTCCTGTACATAGGAGCAGTATTATAGTAGCTATATTCTTGTACATAGGGGCAGTATTATAGTAGTTATATTCTTGTACATAGGGGGCAGTATTATAGTAGCTATATTCTTGTACATAGGGAGCAGTATTATAGTAGTTATATTCTTGTACATAGGGGCAGTATTATAGTAGTTATATTCTTGTATATAGGGGCAGTATTATAGTAGTTATAGTCTTGTACATAGGGAGCAGTATTATAGTAGTTATATTCTTGTACATAGGGGCAGTATTATAGTAGCTATATTCTTGTACATAGGGAACAGTATTATAGTAGTTATATTCTTTTACATAGGGGCAGTATTATAGTAGTTATATTCTAGGACATAGGGGCAGTAATATGCTGTAGTAGTTGATCAGCCAGAAGTGGTGATAATGATCTCTAGAGAAATCTCTTTCTGGGTAAGGATAATATTGAATCTGTGCTCCATACTGACACATGATCGGGGACAGGGACATTCAGAACACAATAAAATATAATTCATGTACATACAGTCCTCTGGTATTTCGGGATAATTACTGCATCATTGTGGTTACCATCAGTACGGACTGGAGCTGCCCTTTAATTGGTCTTGCTGTCTAGCAGTCATTATAGCACAGTCGCAGACAATCTGGAGACCTAATTTTATCTAGTATGAGTATTCTGCGTTGTTTGGGATCACTACCTCCATTATCCCGATTATTCCTCTGTGACGACCCCCATTTTCTGACACACATTCCGCTGCGCTGATAACTAAGTGCTCCATTCATACTATGAATTATGTAAAGTATTGTTACAGAAAATAATTGTCTTCCTGTGCCAGACATCAGCATGACGAGTTCGATGCCATCTACAAATACACAGTAAGTGTAGAATCTCACTATGGTTTGTGCATCAGTTTTTTTTAAGGGACACAATCAATCCTCAAGACCCTCTTTAAAATGAATGCCTCTAGGGGTGCACAAAGAAAAAAAAATCTGCACATGCTAATAAATGGCTAGATAATAAGAGCCACATAATAACCAGGTCAGTGAAGATACCGGTCAACATCCCTAGAGTTCAGGAACAGCAGGAGCAGGAAAGCGCATTCCAGAGATTCCGTGCAGCACAAGAGAAGACCTTCAGCTGGGAGTGAAAGAACGGCATAAATCAGGATGATAATGGGGGTTATGGGGTGTAGATGCCACTTATCTAGGCACTAGGGCAGGACTGGAGAGTGTCAGTGCTGGAGGATGCAGGGCTTAGAGGATCAGTGCTGGAGGATGCAGGGCTTAGAGAGGATCAGTGCTGGAGGATGCAGGGCTTAGAGAGGGTCAGTCCTGGAGGATGCAGGGCTTAGAGAGGGTCAGTGCTGGAGGATGCAGGGCTTAGAGAGGATCAGTGCTGGAGGATGCAGGGCTTAGAGAGGATCAGTGCTGGAGGATGCAGGGCTTAGAGGATCAGTGCTGGAGGATGCAGGGCTTAGAGAGGATCAGTGCTGGAGGATGCAGGGCTTAGAGAGGATCAGTCCTGGAGGATGCAGGGCTTAGAGAGGATCAGTGCTGGAGGATGCAGGGCTTAGAGAGGATCAGTCCTGGAGGATGCAGGGCTTAGAGAGGGTCAGTGCTGGAGGATGCAGGGCTTAGAGAGGATCAGTCCTGGAGGATGCAGGGCTTAGAGAGGGTCAGTGCTGGAGGATGCAGGGCTTAGAGAGGGTCAGTCCTGGAGGATGCAGGGCTTAGAGAGGGTCAGTCCTGGAGGATGCAGGGCTTAGAGAGGGTCAGTGCTGGAGGATGCAGGGCTTAGAGAGGATCAGTCCTGGAGGATGCAGGGCTTAGAGAGGATCAGTGCTGGAGGATGCAGGGCTTAGAGAGGATCAGTGCTGGAGGATGCAGGGCTTAGAGAGGATCAGTGCTGGAGGATGCAGGGCTTAGAGAGGATCAGTGCTGGAGGATGCAGGGCTTAGAGAGGATCAGTCCTGGAGGATGCAGGGCTTAGAGAGGATCAGTGCTGGAGGATGCAGGGCTTAGAGAGGATCAGTGCTGGAGGATGCAGGGCTTAGAGAGGATCAGTGCTGGAGGATTCAGGGCTTAGAGAGGGTCAGTGCTGGAGGATGCAGGGCTTAGAGAGGGTCAGTGCTGGAGGATGCAGGGCTTAGAGAGGATCAGTGCTGGAGGATGCAGGGCTTAGAGAGGATCAGTGCTGGAGGATGCAGGGCTTAGAGAGGATCAGTGCTGGAGGATGCAGGGCTTAGAGAGGGTCAGTGCTGGAGGATGCAGGGCTTAGAGAGGGTCAGTGCTGGAGGATTCAGGGCTTAGAGAGGGTCAGTGCTGGAGGATTCAGGGCTTAGAGAGGGTCAGTGCTGGAGGATGCAGGGCTTAGAGAGGATCAGTGCTGGAGGATGCAGGGCTTAGAGAGGATCAGTGCTGGAGGATGCAGGGCTTAGAGAGGATCAGTGCTGGAGGATGCAGGGCTTAGAGGATCAGTGCTGGAGGATGCAGGGCTTAGAGAGGATCAGTGCTGGAGGATGCAGGGCTTAGAGAGGATCAGTGCTGGAGGATTCAGGGCTTAGAGAGGGTCAGTGCTGGAGGATTCAGGGCTTAGAGAGGGTCAGTGCTGGAGGATGCAGGGCTTAGAGAGGATCAGTGCTGGAGGATGCAGGGCTTAGAGAGGGTCAGTGGTGGAGGATGCAGGGCTTAGAGAGGATCAGTGCTGGAGGATGCAGGGCTTAGAGAGGATCAGTGCTGGAGGATGCAGGGCTTAGAGATGGTCAGTGCTGGAAGATGCAGGGCTTAGAGAGGATCAGTGCTGGAGGATGCAGGGCTTAGAGGATCAGTGCTGGAGGATGCAGGGCTTAGAGAGGATCAGTGCTGGAGGATGCAGGGCTTAGAGAGGATCAGTGCTGGAGGATTCAGGGCTTAGAGAGGGTCAGTGCTGGAGGATTCAGGGCTTAGAGAGGGTCAGTGCTGGAGGATGCAGGGCTTAGAGAGGATCAGTGCTGGAGGATGCAGGGCTTAGAGAGGGTCAGTGGTGGAGGATGCAGGGCTTAGAGAGGATCAGTGCTGGAGGATGCAGGGCTTAGAGAGGATCAGTGCTGGAGGATGCAGGGCTTAGAGAGGGTCAGTGCTGGAGGATGCAGGGCTTAGAGAGGATCAGTGCTGGAGGATGCAGGGCTTAGAGAGGATCAGTGCTGGAGGATTCAGGGCTTAGAGAGGGTCAGTGCTGGAGGATGCAGGGCTTAGAGAGGGTCAGTGCTGGAAGATGCAGGGCTTAGAGAGGATCAGTGCTGGAGGATGCAGGGCTTAGAGAGGGTCAGTGCTGGAGGATGCAGGGCTTAGAGAGGATCAGTGCTGGAGGATGCAGGGCTTAGAGATGGTCAGTGCTGGAAGATGCAGGGCTTAGAGAGGATCAGTGCTGGAGGATGCAGGGCTTAGAGAGGATCAGTGCTGGAGGATGCAGGGCTTAGAGATGGTCAGTGCTGGAAGATGCAGGGCTTAGAGAGGATCAGTGCTGGAGGATGCAGGGCTTAGAGAGGATCAGTGCTGGAGGATGCAGGGCTTAGAGAGGATCAGTGCTGGAGGATGCAGGGCTTAGAGAGGATCAGTGCTGGAGGATGCAGGGCTTAGAGAGGATCAGTGCTGGAGGATGCAGGGCTTAGAGGGTCAGTGCTGGAGGATGCAGGGCTTAGAGGGTCAGTGCTGGAGGATGCAGGGCTTAGAGAGGATCAGTGCTGGAGGATGCAGGGCTTAGAGAGGGTCAGTGCTGGAGGATGCAGGGCTTAGAGAGGATCAGTGCTGGAGGATGCAGGGCTTAGAGAGGATCAGTGCTGGAGGATGCAGGGCTTAGAGAGGATCAGTGCTGGAAGATGCAGGGCTTAGAGAGGATCAGTGCTGGAGGATGCAGGGCTTAGAGATGGTCAGTGCTGGAGGATGCAGGGCTTAGAGAGTGTCAGTGCTAGAGGATGCAGGGCTTAGAGAGGATCAGTGCTGGAGGATGCAGGGCTTAGAGATGGTCATTGCTGGAGGATGCAGGGCTTAGAGAGTGTCAGTGCTAGAGGATGCAGGGCTTAGAGAGGATCAGTGCTGGAGGATGCAGGGCTTAGAGATGGTCAGTGCTGGAGGATGCAGGGCTTAGAGATGGTCAGTGCTGGAGGATGCAGGGCTTAGAGAGGGTCAGTGCTGGAGGATGCAGGGCTTAGAGAGGGTCAGTGCTGGAGGATGCAGGGCTTAGAGAGGGTCAGTGCTGGAGGATGCAGGGCTTAGAGAGGGTCAGTGCTAGAGGATACAGGGCTTATAGAGGAGGGCTCAGGCCTGTGTGTGCAACCACTGCCCTAGCAACGGACCCGAAATCCCCTGCTCCTAGGAAGTATCGTCAGATGAAGAAATCCAGCTGCCTGCAGAAAGGGGTGAGTATATAGGTGTATGCCCAATGTGTAAAGGGTGTGTATGTGCAAGTCATGTGTCTGTAGTTTGAGTATAAGTATATATATATATATATATATATATATATATATATATATATATATATATATGTACTGTGTGTATGTATATATATATATATATGCATATACAGTGCATATACAGTGTATTTATGTGTGTATGTATATGTGTGCATGTACTGTAATGCTGCAGAATCACGAGTTCGCGACTTAATGAAGACGAAATAAAGACCCTTGGAAAGAAACGCGCGAGACGGTAGAAATGACGGCGGCCGCGCGCTGCGGGATGTAAAGGTCGCTGCGGCAGAGACGGAGCCGCTTATTACAGGGAATCTAATAAAGGATGTCCGAAGGCGGAATAATGGGCTGGTGCTAATGAGCGGAGATTATGGCGCTTTCCTGAAACTTTAGAGGCCCCTTGTAAAAATCAGGGAGCTGCCACCGAACGGAGAAAGAAGCGATTGCTCTACGAGGACGCGGCGTAAGAGGCCGCTTAATTAGGTAATGTCTGATAATCCGTCAGCGGCCGCGGGAAAATGGCAGCAGGACGACCGTCTACACCCCAACCCCCACAGGAGTGACGCATTGTTAGTGGAGTCGTATCCACGGTGTGGACGTCATAACGGAGCAATGGGAAAGTGTGAGAACGAAGAGGATATCCATAATGTCCTCACACACAGAGTGTATAATGTCCTCACACAGCGAGTATATAATGTCCTCACACAGCGAGTGTATAATGTCCTCACACAGAGTATATAATGTCTTCATACATAGTATATAATGTCCTCACACACAAAGTGTATAATGTCCTCACACAGAGTGTATAATGTCCTCATACAGAGTATATAATGTCCTCACACAGCGAGTATATAATGTCCTCACACACAGAGTGTATAATGTCCTCACACAGCGAGTATATAACGTCCTCACACACATAGTATATAACGTCCTCACACACAGAGTATATAACGTCCTCACACACAGAGTATATAACGTCCTCACACACAGAGTATATAACGTCCTCACAGAGTATATAAAGTCCTCACACACAGAGTATATAACGTCCTCACACACAGAGTATATAACGTCCTCACACACAGAGTATATAACGTCCTCACACACAGAGTATATAACGTCCTCACACACAGAGTACATAATGTCCTCATACAGTATATAATGTCCTCAGAGTATATAATGTCCTCATACAGAGTATATAATGTCCTCATACAGAGTATATAATGTCCTCATACAGAGTATATAACATCCTCACACACAAAGTGTATAATGTCCTCATACAGAGTATATAATGTCCTCACACAGCGAGTATATAATGTCCTCACACAGCGAGTATATAATGTCCTCACACAGAGTATATAATGTCCTCACACACAGAGTATATAATGTCCTCATACAGTATATAATGTCCTCAGAGTATATAATGTCCTCGTACAGGGTATATAATGTCCTCATACAGAGTATATAATGTCCTCATACAGAGTATATAATGTCCTCACACAGAGTGTATAATGTCCTCATACAGCGAGTGTATAATGTCCTCACACACGGAGTATATAATGTCCTCACACAGCGTGTATATAATGTCCTCATTTGAGTATATAATGTCCTCACACAGCGAGTATATAACGTCCTCACACACAGAGTATATAACGTCCTCACACACAGTATATAACGTCCTCATACACAATATATAATGTCCTCACACAGCGAGTGTATAATGTCCTCACACAGCGAGTATATAACGTCCTCACACACAGAGTGTATAACGTCCTCACACACAAAGTGTATAATGTCCTCATACAGAGTATATAATGTCCTCACACAGCGAGTATATAATGTCCTCACACAAAGAGTATATAATGTCCTCACACACAGAGTATATAATGTCCTCACACACAGAGTATATAATGTCCTCACACACAGAGTATATAATGTCCTCACACACAGAGTATATAATGTCCTCACACACAGAGTACATAATGTCCTCATACAGTATATAATGTCCTCAGAGTATATAATGTCCTCGTACAGGGTATATAATGTCCTCATACAGAGTATATAATGTCCTCATACAGAGTATATAATGTCCTCATATACAGTATATAATGTCCTCATACACAGTATATAATGTCCTCATACAGAGTATATAATGTCCTCATACAGAGTATATAATGTCCTCATACAGAGTATATAATGTCCTCAGAGTATATAATGTCCTCATACAGAGTATATAATGTCCTCATATACAGTATATAATGTCCTCATACAGAGTATATAATGCCCTCATACAGAGTATATGTCCTCATACAGTATATAATGTCCTCAGAGTATATAATGTCTTCATATACAGTATATAATGTCCTCATACAGAGTATATAATGTCCTCATACACAGTATATAACGTCCTCATACACGGTATATAACGTCCTCATACACGGTATATAATGTCCTCATACACGGTATATAATGTCCTCATACAGAGTATATAATGTCCTCATACAGAGTATATAACGCCCTCATACAGTATATAATGTCCTCAGAGTATATAATGTCCTCACACACAGAGTATATAATGTCCTCATACACAGTATATAATGTCCTCATACACAGTATATAATGTCCTCATACAGAGTATATAATGTCCTCATATACAGTATATAATGTCTTCATACAGAGTATATAATGTCCTCATATACAGTATAGAATGTCCTCAGAGTATATAATGTCCTCATACACAGTATATAATGTCCTCATACAGTATATAATGTCCTCATACAGAGTATATAATGTCCTCATACAGAGTATATAATGTCCTCATACAGTATATAATGTCCTCATACAGAGTATATAATGTCCTCATATACAGTATAGAATGTCCTCATAGAGTATATAATGTCCTCATACAGAGTATATAATGTCCTCATACACAGTATATAATGTCCTCATACACAGTATATAATGTCCTCATACAGAGTATATAATGTCCTCATACAGTATATAATGTCCTCATACAGTATATAATGTCCTCATACAGAGTATATAACGCCCTCATACAGTATATAATGTCCTCAGAGTATATAATGTCCTCATACAGAGTATATAATGTCCTCAGACACACAGTATATAATGTCCTCATACACAGTATATAATGTCCTCATACACAGTATATAATGTCCTCATACACAGTATATAATGTCTTCATACAGAGTATATAATGTCCTCATACAGAGTATATAATGTCCTCATATACAGTATATAATGTCCTCATACAGAGTATATAATGTCCTCATACAGAGTATATAATGTCCTCATACAGAGTATATAATGTCCTCATACAGAGTATATAACATCCTCACACACAAAGTGTATAATGTCCTCATACAGAGTATATAATGTCCTCACACAGCGAGTATATAATGTCCTCATACACAGTATATAATGTCCTCATGCACAGTATATAACGCCCTCATACAGTATATAATGTCCTCAGAGTATATATTGTCCTCATACAGAGTATATAATGTCCTCACACACAGAGTATATAATGTCCTCATACACAGTATATAATGTCCTCATACACAGTATATAATGTCCTCATACAGAGTATATAATGTCCTCATATACAGTATATAATGTCTTCATACAGAGTATATAATGTCCTCATATACAGTATAGAATGTCCTCAGAGTATATAATGTCCTCATACACAGTATATAATGTCCTCATACAGTATATAATGTCCTCATACAGAGTATATAATGTCCTCATACAGAGTATATAATGTCCTCATATACAGTATAGAATGTCCTCATAGAGTATATAATGTCCTCATACACAGTATATAATGTCCTCATACAGTATATAATGTCCTCATACAGAGTATATAATGTCCTCATACAGAGTATATAATGTCCTCATATACAGTATAGAATGTCCTCATAGAGTATATAATGTCCTCATACACAGTATATAATGTCCTCATACAGAGTATATAATGTCCTCATACAGTATATAATGTCCTCATACAGTATATAATGTCCTCAGAGTATATAATGTCCTCATACAGTATATAATGTCCTCATACAGTATATAATGTCCTCATACAGAGTATATAATGTCCTCATACAGTATATAATGTCCTCATACAGTATATAATGTCCTCATACAGTATATAATGTCCTCATACACAGTATATAATGTCCTCATACAGAGTATATAATGTCCTCATACAGAGTATATAATGTCCTCATACAGAGTATATAATGTCCTCATATACAGTATATAATGTCCTCATATACAGTATATGTCCTCATACACAGTATATAATGTCCTCATACACAGTATATAATGTCCTCATACAGACTATATAATGTCCTCATATACAGTATATAATGTCCTCATATACAGTATATAATGTCTTCATACAGAGTATATAATGTCCTCATATACAGTATAGAATGTCCTCATAGAGTATATAATGTCCTCATACACAGTATATAATGTCCTCATATACAGTATATGTCCTCATACAGAGTATATAATGTCCTCATACACAGTATATAATGTCCTCATACAGAGTATATAATGTCCTCATATACAGTATATAATGTCCTCATATACAGTATATAATGTCTTCATACAGAGTATATAATGTCCTCATATACAGTATAGAATGTCCTCATAGAGTATATAATGTCCTCATACACAGAGTATATAATGTCCTCACACACAGAGTATATAATGTCCTCACACACAGAGTACATAATGTCTTCATATACAGTATATAATGTCCTCATACAGAGTATATAATGTCCTCATACAGAGTATATAATGTCCTCACACACAGAGTATATAATGTCTTCATATACAGTATATAATGTCTTCACACAGAGTATATAATGTCTTCATACACAGTATATAATGTCTTCATACACAGTATATAATGTCTTCATACACAGTATATAATGTCCTCACACACAGAGTATATAATGTCCTCACACACAGAGTATATAATGTCTTCATATACAGTATATAATGTCTTCACACAGAGTATATAATGTCTTCATACACAGTATATAATGTCTTCATACACAGTATATAATGTCTTCATACACAGTATATAATGTCCTCATACAGAGTATATAATGTCCTCATACAGAGTATATAATGTCTTCATACACAGTATATAATGTCTTCATACACAGTATATGATGTCCTCATACAGAGTATATAATGTCCTCATACAGAGTATATAATGTCCTCATACAGAGTATATAATGTCTTCATACACAGTATATAATGTCTTCATACAGAGTATATAATGTCCTCATACAGAGTATATAATGTCCTCATACAGAGTATATAATGTCTTCATATACAGTATATAATGTCTTCATACACAGTATATAATGTCTTCATACACAGTATATAATGTCTTCATACACAGTATATAATGTCCTCATACAGAGTATATAATGTCCTCATACAGAGTATATAATGTCCTCATACAGAGTATATAATGTCTTCATACACAGTATATAATGTCTTCATACACAGTATATAATGTCCTCATACAGAGTATATAATGTCCTCATACAGAGTATATAATGTCTTCATACACAGTATATAATGTCCTCATACAGAGTATATAATGTCTTCATACACAGTATATAATGTCCTCATACAGAGTATATAATGTCTTCATACACAGTATATAATGTCCTCATACAGAGTATATAATGTCTTCATACACAGTATATAATGTCCTCATACAGAGTATATAATGTCTTCATACACAGTATATAATGTCCTCATACAGAGTATATAATGTCCTCATACAGAGTATATAATGTCCTCATACAGAGTATATAATGTCCTCATACAGAGTATATAATGTCTTCATACAGAGTATATAATGTCTTCATATACAGTATATAATGTCCTCATACAGAGTATATAATGTCCTCATACAGAGTATAGAGCTTTATTCAAGGGGGAGGACATTATGAACATTTCCAAATATCATTCAATTTTGGATGAAACTTTTCAGGTCGCTGCTAAAAAGTTGAAGATGAAGATGAATTCACTTTTCATAAAGACAACGACCCTAAGTAACCTCTAATCACAATGGCTGTGCCGGAAGAAGATCACAGTTTTGGAATATTCCAGCCAGAACCCAAACCTTACCTCTCGGGTGACCTGAGGAGGGCGCTGTACTCTGGAGAAGCCGCCATTACAGATGTGGCGCTACTATAAGATCGTCCTTCTAGATGTGTGATAGACTCCGACCAAAAAAACTGGAGGCTGACATAATACAAAGGGGGCTTCAGCCAAGTATTAGTGTAAGGGTGTGCATATTTATGCAACCACATTATTTTAGTTCCTCATCTTTCATTTTCCACCCGAAAAGACTTGTGTTCATTTTTCAATGGATTTGTATAGATAATGGGCAGAAAAAGTTCTGAATCTAGTCTTCTTGGCAGGATTAACCAGGGGTGTGTAAACTTTTTACATCTACTGTATATGATGTCCTTATATGGGGCTGATAGAAGGAATCCCAATCGTGTCATTAAATCTACCATCAGGGGGCCCCCGGACTTGCCCTAATATTAGGGTACCCACAGTGCGCCCCGCCATGAGCGAGGACATACAGGTATCCCTCGTGCTATCCCATCCGCCTCTATTAGCCGAATCGTCCCCACAATTACAGACACAGATTTACACTAAAGACTCGTCAGAAACATTTTTTTTTTTTAAAGTTTGGAACTGTTAAATTGAAATCTAAAAAAAAAAAAATAAAAAAAATATTCAAAAACTAAAATGTTTCTAGACTGTTAAGAGTTAACTCCCATAAGAAAAGCATTCTATGAGCAATGATACAAAGTATGGTTCTACATCTGAGGCTCCTGGGTGGCGGAGTGGCACCATGGGGCGCTGCGGTGGAGGCCATTAGCCCACGCTCCACTCCCCCGGCCACAAGCTATATTCCATTCTAGCTAATTACGCCGGGGACATTAACCCTTTGCCGGCAGCCCGATGGCAGTTGTGCTGACTCCTCACGATGGAGCGGAGCGCCTCTAGCTCTTATTGAGTAGGTGTCACTGTCTTAAATGGTCCTTAACCACATAACTCATTACTGAGCACACTCCTAAATTACCACACCAATTAAGAGAAGTAGCGTGGCCCGGGCAGGAGGAAAGCGCCCCCCGAGGGCTCCCCGTAAATCAACGGAAACAGAGCAGATTGTGGAGGGAAATGCTGGTACTATGTGGCTTATAGACCCCCAGGAATCACAGATGAATAATATAGGGGGGAAATGAGTGTAGGAGTGCACCCCGAGTGTCATTATCCTGTACCGAGTGTCATTATCCTGCACCCCCAGTGTCATTATCCTGCACCCCCAGTGTCATTATCCTGCACCCCCAGTGTCATTATCCTGCACCCCCAGTGTCATTATCCTGCACCCCCAGTGTCATTATCCTGCACCCCCAGTGTCATTATCCTGCACCCCCAGTGTCATTATCCTGTACCGAGTGTCATTATCCTGTACCCCGAGTGTCATTATCTTGCACCCCCAGTGTCAGTGTCATTATCCTGTACCCCCAGTGTCATTATCCTGTACCCCCAGTGTCATTATCCTGCACCCCCAGTGTCATTATCCTGTACCGAGTGTCATTATCCTGTACCCCGAGTGTCATTATCTTGCACCCCCAGTGTCAGTGTCATTATCCTGTACCCCGAGTGTCAGTGTCATTATCCTGTACCCCAGTGTCAGCGTCATTATCCTGCACCCCCAGTGTCAGTATCCTGCACCCCCAGTGTCATTATCCTGCACCCCCAGTGTCATTATCCTGCACCCCCAGTGTCATTATCCTGCACCCCCAGTGTCATTATCCTGTACCCCGAGTGTCATTATCTTGCACCCCCAGTGTCAGTGTCATTATCCTGTACCCCCAGTGTCAGTGTCATTATCCTGTACCCCCAGTGTCAGCGTCATTATCCTGTACCCCAGTGTCAGCGTCATTATCCTGTACCCCCAGTGTCAGCGTCATTATCCTGCACCCCCAGTGTCAGCGTCATTATCCTGCACCCCCAGTGTCATTATCCTGCACCCCCAGTGTCATTATCCTGCACCCCCAGTGTCATTATCCTGCACCCCCAGTGTCATTATCCTGTACCCCGAGTGTCAGTGTCATTATCCTGTACCCCGAGTGTCAGCGTCATTATCCTGTACCCCCAGTGTCAGTGTCATTATCCTGTACCCCCAGTGTCAGTGTCATTATCCTGTACCCCGAGTGTCAGTGTCATTATCCTGTACCCCGAGTGTCAGTGTCATTATCCTGTACCCCCAGTGTCATTATCCTGTACCCCCAGTGTCAGTGTCATTATCCTGTACCCCCAGTGTCAGTGTCATTATCCTGTACCCCGAGTGTCAGTGTCATTATCCTGTACCCCGAGTGTCAGTGTCATTATCCTGTACCCCGAGTGTCAGTGTCATTATCCTGTACCCCCAGTGTCAGTGTCATTATCCTGTACCCCGAGTGTCAGTGTCATTATCCTGTACCCCCAGTGTCAGTGTCATTATCCTGTACCCCCAGTGTCAGCGTCATTATCCTGTACCCCCAGTGTCATTATCCTGTACCCCCAGTGTCAGTGTCATTATCCTGTACCCCCAGTGTCAGTGTCATTATCCTGTACCCCCAGTGTCAGTGTCATTATCCTGTACCCCCAGTGTCAGTGACATTATCCTGTACCCCCAGTGTCAGTGTCATTATCCTGTACCCCCAGTGTCAGTGTCATTATCCTGTACCCCCAGTGTCAGTGTCATTATCCTGTACCCCCAGTGACAGTGTCATTATCCTGTACCCCGAGTGTCAGGGTCATTATCCTGTACCCCGAGTGTCAGCGTCATTATCCTGTACCCCGAGTGTCAGTGTCATTATCCTGTAACCCCAGTGTCAGTGTCATTATCCTGTACCCCGAGTGTCAGTGTCATTATCCTGTACCCCCAGTGTCATTATCCTGTACCCCCAGTGTCATTATCCTGTACCCCCAGTGTCATTATCCTGTACCCCCAGTGTCATTATCCTGTACCCCGAGTGTCAGCGTCATTATCCTGTACCCCGAGTGTCAGTGTCATTATCCTGTACCCCGAGTGTCAGCGTCATTATCCTGTACCCCGAGTGTCAGTGTCATTATCCTGTACCCCCAGTGTCATTATCCTGTACCCCCAGTGTCATTATCCTGTACCCCGAGTGTCAGTGTCATTATCCTGTACCCCCAGTGTCATTATCCTGTACCCCCAGTGTCATTATCCTGTACCCCCAGTGTCAGTGTCATTATCCTGCACCCCCAGTGTCAGTGTTGTTGCTCTATTACACAGTCAGGTATGGATCCTGCTGATTTCCTTCTCTCTTGCAGTACTGTTATTCACCACTTTGCTGACAGCAGATCTTTTCCATAAAGCTCAATAGAACAGCGCCACCACTGGGATCATTCAGATAAGTGACACTTGGAATGTAAGAACTTTGGGATACAGAATCTGATGGAAGCGTCCGCACCCTGCAAACCGGAGACTACAACGTACAATGTCACAGATGACGTGATATTACGTCCTCCATATCTGTCCGTCTACATCTTCTTCCTATGCTGCACATCTCTGTCATCCGTTTATTCTCTATCCATTCATTCATCTATTATGTCCGGAGTTTTGTTTTTAATTTTACTATGAAAAAAAATAAAAATGGTGATCGCCTTATGGGTTTTTTAGGCTTTTAAGAAGTTGTCCCATGTGGATAGATAGACCCTCCCTATAGGGGTATGAGGATGTCACGGTAGGGTGGGGTCCCTACTGGGACCCCCTATAAGTCAAAACACAGTCACCAAATAAAGGGTCTCATGATCGGACTCCATGTACTGGTTGTGTCCAGAACCAACAGTGCAGATTACATCAAAAGTGACAGGAAAAACACCCAAACCAGACGGAGCACTCACAGGGCGAGGAGGTCTGCGGGCACGGCGGGGGGTGATGCCAACAGGCGGACAGAATGGAAAAGTGTTTTACTAAGGAGGGATCTGTCACCAGCAAACCCGTCACCGGCAGATCCATCACCGGCAGATCCGTCACCAGGAGACCTGCCACCGGCAGATCAGTTACCGGCAGATCCGTCACCGGCAGATCCGTCACCAGGAGACCTGCCACCGGCAGACCCGTCACCGGCAGATCCGTCACCAGGAGACCTGCCACCGGCAGATCAGTTACCAGCAGATCCTTCACCGGCAGACCCATCACCGGCAGATCCGTCACCAGGAGACCCGCCACCGGCAGATCAGTTACCGGCAGATCAGTTACCGGCAGATCCGTCACCGGCAGATCCGTCACCGGCAGATCCGTCACCAGGAGACCTGCCACCGGCAGACCCATCACCGGCAGATCCGTCACCAGGAGACCTGCCACCGGCAGACCCGTCACCGGCAGACCCATCACCGGCAGATCTGTCACCGGCAGATCAGTTACTAGCAGACCCATCACCAGCAGAACCATCACCAGGAGACCCGTCACCGGCAGATCAGTTACTAGCAGACCCATCACCAGCAGAACCATCACCAGGAGACCTGTCACCGGCAGATCCGTCACCAGGAGACCTGCCACCGGCAGACCCGTCACCGGCAGATCCGTCACCAGGAGACCTGCCACCGGCAGACCCGTCACCGGCAGACCCATCACCGGCAGATCTGTCACCGGCAGATCAGTTACTAGCAGACCCATCACCAGCAGAACCATCACCAGGAGACCCGTCACCGGCAGATCAGTTACTAGCAGACCCATCACCAGCAGAACCATCACCAGGAGACCCGTCACCGGCAGACCCGTCACCGGCAGATCCGTCACCAGGAGACCTGCCACCGGCAGACCCGTCACCGGCAGACCCATCACCAGGAGACCTGCCACCGGCAGATCCGTCACCGGCAGATCCGTCACCAGGAGACCTGCCACCGGCAGACCCGTCACCGGCAGACCCATCACCGGCAGATCTGTCACCGGCAGATCAGTTACTAGCAGACCCATCACCAGCAGAACCATCACCAGGAGACCCGTCACCGGCAGATCAGTTACTAGCAGACCCATCACCAGCAGAACCATCACCAGGAGACCCGTCACCGGCAGATCCGTCACTAGGAGACCTGCCACCGGCAGATCAGTTACCAGCAGATCCTTCACCAGCAGACCCATCACCAGCAGATCCGTCACCAGGAGACCCGCCACCGGCAGATCAGTTACCAGCAGATCCGTCACCAGCAGACCCATCGCCGGCAGATCCGTCACAGGCAGGTCGGTCACCAGGAGATCAGTTACTAGCAGACCCATCACCAGCAGAACCGTCACCAGGAGACCCGTCACCGGCAGATCCGTCACCAGGAGACCTGCCACCGGCAGACCAGTTACCGGCAGATCCGTCACCAGTAGACCCGTCACCGGCAGATCAGTTACTAGCAGACCCATCAACAGCAGAACCATCACCAGGAGACCCGTCACCGGCAGATCCGTCACCAGTAGACCCGTCACCGGCAGATCCGTCACCAGTAGATCCGTCACCAGTAGATCTGTCACCAGTAGATCTGTCACCAGTAGATCCGTCACCAGTAGATCTGTCACCAGTAGATCCGTCACCAGTAGATCTGTCACCAGTAGATCTGTCACCAGTAGATCTGTCACCGGCAGATCCGTCACCGCAGATCTGAACAGCTCATATGTAGCAATGTTTATACAGCGCAAAAAAATGAAACAAAAATAAAACAAAAAGTAACAAATTCAACAGAATGTTACATTCTCCGGCCACAAATAATGGAGGAGACAAACTCCACTCACAAGATGGACAGTCCACGGCTGAGGCCACGGTCACATGTCCGGTAATCTAACGGATCCAGCAGCGATCACTTATCTGCACCGGACAATAAGTTCTGCAGAAATTACTTTTTTTTGTCCGGCTAAGAAATCGGATTGTAACCGGATCCATTCTGTCTAATGCGGAAAGTTATCGAAAACAGAATCGGATAATCATCAGACTGTGAACCATCAGCATCTGTACAGGACAGGGGGGGCGACAAGATGGGTCTGGGGGGCGACAAGATGGGTCCGGGGGGCGACAAGATGGGTCCGGCGGGGGCGACACGATGGGTCCGGGGGGGCGACAAGATGGGTCCGGGGGGGGGCGACAAGATGGGTCCGGGGGGGGGGGGGGGGGCCACAAGATGGGTCCGGGGGGGGGGCGACAAGATGGGTCGGGGGGGGGGGGCGACAAGATGGGTCGGGGGGGGGGGGGGCGACAAGATGGGTCTGGGGGGCAACAGGATGGGTCCGGGGGGGCGACAAGATGGGTCCCGGGGGGGGGGGGCTCCGAACTGGTCACCACCTAAATATAAAGAAACCGGACACATAGAAACAACCCTGCACCGAGGAATGGAGCATTCACAATCTGCTATCACCTATCTATTATCTATCTATCATATATCTATCATTTATTATCTATCTATTATCCATCTATGATCTATCATCTTTCCTATTTATCTTTCTATGTCTCTATGCAGAGAATACACATTGTAGCAGTCCCATGTCAGACCCCACGGAGGCTCAGTGTGTCCCGGCCCCCCGTATCCAGCCCTGTAGACAGGCGGCGCTCAGTGCTGCCCCCGCAGACAGCAGGCAGACAGGTGTGTGGCAGCAGCAGCAGACAATGGGCAGCACTCACCTCTCAGCGCCGTCACTGCGCCCAGGACCAGGCAGATCCCCCACGATCCCGTCCTCCTCCTCATCCTGCAGGGGGCACAGTGCCGGAGCGGGGGTCCCTCCCTGGAAAACTCCAACTCTCCTAAATCCAGCAGTCAGCGGCGCAATCCACAGCGCCCGGGGGAGGCGGCCGCCCAGGAGCCCGCCGGGCGCAGCATCCGCCTGTGATCCACTGGATCCCTAGAATCCCGGAGCAAGGAGGATCCTGCACCAACTCCAGGGAGGATGCGCACAAGACCCACCTGAAGTGGGGGGCACTGCGGGGTCCCGGCTGCACAGGACGCCCGGGCTGAGCGCATCCGCGGAGCTGCCAGGGAGGAGATCACCGGGCGCGGAGCCGGGGGTGCGGGGTGCGGAGCCGGGGGTCCGGGGCGCGGGGCCGGGGGTCCGGGGTGCGGGGCCGGGGGTGCGGGGCCGGGGGTCCGGGGTGCGGGGTGCGGAGCCGGGGCCGGGGGTCCGGGGCGCGGGGCCGGGGGGCCGGGGCGCGGGGCCGGGGTGCGGAGCCGGGGGTCCGGGGCCGGGGGTCCGGGGTGCGGGGCCGGGGGTCCGGGGCGCGGGGCCGGGGGTCCGGGGCGCGGGGCCGGGGGTCCGGGGCGCGGAGCCGGGGGTGCGGGGTGCGGAGCCGGGGGTCCGGGGCGCGGGGCCGGGGGTCCGGGGTGCGGGGCCGGGGGTGCGGGGCCGGGGGTCCGGGGTGCGGGGCCGGGGGTGCGGGGCCGGGGGTGCGGGGCCGGGGGTCCGGGGCCGGGGGTCCGGGGTGCGGGGCCGGGGGTCCGGGACGCGGGGCCGGGGGTCCGGGCTCCACAGGGCGGACGTTAACCCTTGCAGTGGCCGAGCATGCACAGACAGGTCAGGGGTGCAGAGGGGGCGCCGCTCCCAGGATGGGGACCCCTGGCTCGGGCAGGGCTGCCGCGGGGCACGCACAGGATCAGCCCGTGTCCGCAGGGTGCAGGCGGGAGCTCCGGTCCTGAGGGCGGCTGCGTCGGGGCAGGCACGGGGGATGCAGGAGGCGGCAGCCGGCACTCCGGCCCTGTGCTGGGCACTGCTGTCTCCGGAGTGTCCGCTCCACACGTGTTCCCTCCCTTCTCCCCTCTCTCGCCATTGACAGAGCCGTCTCCGAGCAACCCGAGGACGCCGCCGCCCCCGCCTGCCCGGACGGCCGGGGCTCACGATGCAATTGATTTCATTTTTTTGTTGTTGCTGTGAATGATGGCGCCCTCTGCCGGCGAGAGATGAGAACTGCAGCTCTGAGCGGAGGGATGCGGCAGCGGGACGGGTGCGGGAGGCTGCAGAGCTCGGGTCACCGGGAGGCTGTGGGACAGGGTGTGTGCAGGGTGAGGGCAGGACCTGGGTGTGTGCAGGGTGAGGGCAGGACCTGGGTGTGTGCAGGGTGACGGCAGGACCTGGGTGTGACCTCCTGCACCCCACCCGAGGACCTCTGCACAGGAGAAAAGACCTCTGTGTGCTGCTCACCACACACTCCGCCCTGCGGGCGCTGCACATTGCTGAAAGTCTACTGCTCCTTATATATATATAGGGGCTTTCCCCAGCAGGCGGGATGGAGAGAGGACAGTGAGTGTGCACCGAACGAACACAGCGTGCCCTACACCGAACGCAGCGTGCCCTGCACCGAACACAGCGTGCCCTGCACCGAACACAGCGTGCCCTGCACCGAACACAGCGTGCCCTACACCGAACGCAGCGTGCCCTGCACCGAACGCAGCGTGCCCTGCACCGAACACAGCGTGCCCTGCACCGAACACAGCGTGCCCTGCACCGAACACAGCGTGCCCTGCACCGAACACAGCGTGCCCTGCACCGAACACAGCGTGCCCTGCACCGAACACAGTGGGTGTGCCCTACACGGAACACAGGGTGCCCTGCACCGAACACAGCGTGCCCTACCCCGAACACAGCGTGCCCTACACCGAACACAGCGTGCCCTGCACCGAACACAGCGTGCCCTGCACCGAACACAGGGTGCCCTACACCGAACACAGCGTGCCCTGCACCGAACACAGCGTGCCCTGCACCGAACACAGCGTGCCCTGCACCGAACACAGCGTGCCCTGCACCGAACACAGCGTGCCCTGCACCGAACACAGCGTGCCCTGCACCGAACACAGCGCGCCCTACACCAAACACAGTGGGTGTGCCCTACACTGAACACAGGGTGCCCTGCACCGAACACAGCGTGCCCTACACCGAACACAGCGTGCCCTACACCGAACACAGCGTGCCCTACACCGAACACAGCGTGCCCTGCACCGAACACAGGGTGCCCTACACCGAACACAGCGTGCCCTGCACCGAACACAGCGTGCCCTGCACCGAACACAGCGTGCCCTGCACCGAACACAGCGTGCCCTGCACCGAACACAGCGCGCCCTACACCAAACACAGTGGGTGTGCCCTACACTGAACACAGGGTGCCCTGCACCGAACACAGCGTGCCCTACACCGAACACAGCGTGCCCTGCACCGAACACAGCGTGCCCTGCACCGAACACAGGGTGCCCTACACCGAACACAGCGTGCCCTGCACCGAACACAGCGTGCCCTGCACCGAACACAGCGTGCCCTGCACCGAACACAGCGTGCCCTGCACCGAACACAGCGTGCCCTGCACCGAACACAGCGTGCCCTGCACCGAACACAGCGCGCCCTACACCAAACACAGTGGGTGTGCCCTACACTGAACACAGGGTGCCCTGCACCGAACACAGCGTGCCCTACACCGAACACAGCGTGCCCTACACCGAACACAGCGTGCCCTGCACCGAACACAGCGTGCCCTGCACCGAACACAGCGTGCCCTGCACCGAACACAGCGTGCCCTGCACCGAACACAGCGTGCCCTGCACCGAACACAGCGTGCCCTGCACCGAACACAGCGCGCCCTACACCGAACACAGTGGGTGTGCCCTACACTGAACACAGGGTGCCCTGCACCGAACACAGCGTGCCCTACACCGAACACAGCGTGCCCTACACCGAACACAGTGTGCCCTACACCAAGCACAGAGTGCCCTGCACCAAACACAGTGTGCCCTGCACCGAACACAGGGAATCCTGCACTGAGAACGGGGCGCCCTGTACCGAGCATGGGGCGCCCTACACTGAACACAGCGTGCCCTACACCAAGCATGGGGCGTCCTACACTGAGCACAGGGATTCCTGCACTGAGAACGGGGTGATCTGCACCGAACACTGTGCTCAGTAACTATAATTGATACAAAGCTCCCTGCTATCCAGGGGATTCACCCATTTTCCCAATTTTCCTCCTTCACTCCTCATCAATCTCCCCCCTACTCCTCATCCTTCTCCCCGACTCCTCATACTTCTCCTCCCTGACTCCTCATCCCTCTTCTCCCCATCCTTCTTCTCCTTGACTCCTCATCCCTCTTCTTCCTGACTTTTCATCCCTCTTCTTCCTGACTTCTCATCCCTCTCCTCCCCAACCCCTCATCCCTCTCCTCCCCGACTCCCCATCCCTCTTATCCCCGACTCCTCATCCCTCTTCTCCCCATCCTTCTTCTCCCTGACTCTTCATCCCTCTTCTCCCTGACTCCTCATCCCTCTTCTTCCTGACTTCTCATCCCTCTTCTTCCTGACTTCTCATCCCTCTCCTCCCCGACTCCCCATCCCTCTTCTCCCCGACTCCCCATCCCTCTTCTCCCCGACTCCTCATCCCTCTTCTCCCCGACTCCTCATCCCTCTTCTCCCCGACTCCTCATCCCTCTTCTCCCCACTCCTCATCCCTCTCCTCCCTGACTCCTCATCCCTCTTCACCCCACTCCTCATCCCTCTCCTCCCTGACTCCTCATCCCTCTCCTCCCTGACTCCTCATCCCTCTTATCCCCGACTCCTCATCCCTCTTATCCCCAACTCCTCATCCCTCTTCTCTCTGACTCCTCATCCCTCTTCTCCCCATCCTTTGTCTCCCCGACTCCTCATCCCTCTTCTTGTCAACTTCTTATCCCTCTCCTCCCCAACTCCTCACCTCTCTTCTCCCAGACTCCTCATCCGTCTCCTCCCTACTACTCATCTCTCTTCTCCCGACTTATCCCTCTTCTCTCCGACTACTCATCCTTCTCTTCCTCGATTCCTCATCCCTCTCCTCCCCGACGTCTCATCCCTTTTCTCCCTGACACCTCATCTCTCTTCTCAACGACTCATCATTCTTCTCCTCCCCTACTCCACATCCTTCTCTTCCTTGACTCATTCTTCTCCTCCCCGATTCCTCATCCTTCTCCCCGACTCCTCATTCCTCTTCTCCCCGACTCATCATTCTTCTCCTCCCCTACTCCACATCCTTCTCTTCCTTGACTCATTCTTCTCCTCCCCGATTCCTCATCCTTCTCCCCGACTCCTCATCCTTCTTCTCCCCGACTCCTCATCCTTCTACCCAACTCCTCATTCTTTTCCTCCCCGACTCCTCATGCTTCTTCCGACTCCTCATTCTTATCCTCCCAGATTCCTCATCCTTCTTCTCCCCGACTCCTCATCCTTCTACCCGACTTCTTATTCCTTTCCTCCCCGACTCCTCATGCTTCTCCCCGACTCCTCATTCTTTTCCTCCCTGACTCCTCATTTTTTTTCTCCCCGATTCCCCATCTTCTCCCCGACTCCTCGTCCTCCTCCCCGACTCCTCGTCCTCCTCCTCCCTGATCCCAGAAGCAGATGTTCAGCTGCAGGTGATAAAATGTCTGCATAAGCCACCTACAACATAATTGGTGAAGTAGACGGCAGCAGCCAAATGATTGTATGACAAATACATGTTGTTTTGAAGTTCACAGGATCCGACGAGTCGGTTGTAACTATACTCCAAAAGGATTGAGTTACTGCCGAAACGTCGCCTCCAGTGAACTTCAATACATTTGGTTTGCAATTATTAGGAGTGCGTATTCTTTACTTTATGAAGTGTCTTCTTGTTTTTTATCCTCCTTGGCTCCTTCTCCTCTCTGTCTGCAGATCTTTTTCCTTCCTGTCTTCCCACCTTTCTCATGTCTTCTCATCTTTTTTCCCTGCTCCAAATCTTTCTCCACTCTGGCTCCTGATCCTGCGCCTTCCTGGCTCCACATCCTTCTCTCCTGCTCTATAACCGTCTCCTCCCTGATTTTCAATCCTTGTGCTTCCTGGCTCACCAACATTTTCTGGGTCTCCATCTGTCTTCCATGTCTTCCCATCCATTTCCTTTCTAGCTACTCATCCTTCTCCTTTCATCTTTCCCATCATTCTCCTTTCTTTTCCCACATCCTTCTGCTCTGTGGCTCCCTATCCTTCTCCATTGCTCCACATCCTTCTCCTTTCTATCTACCTAGCCTTCTCCTTTCTATATCCCCTTCTTTCTCCTTCCTGTCTCTCCACCCTTCTCCATTGCTCCAAATGCTTCTTTCTATCCCCCCATCCTTCTCCTATTTGGCTCCCCATCCTTCTCTTTGGCTCCCTATTCTCTAGATTTTCCTCCTCCCTTGCTCCACATCCTTCTTCTTTTTTATTCCCCATCAATTTAGTCCCTGGCTTCTCATCCTTCTCCTCCTTGTTTCCCCATTGATCTCCTCTCCGGCTTCTGATCCTTCTCCTCGCTGGCTTCTCATCCTTCCCCTCCTTGTCTCCCCATTGATCTCCTCTCCAGCTTCTGATCCTTCTCCTCGCTGGCTTCTCATCCTTCCCCTCCTTGTCTCCCCATTGATCTCCTCTCCAGCTTCTGATCCTTCTCCTCGCTGGCTTCTCCTCCTTCTCCTCCTTGTCTCCCCATTGATCTCCTCTCCGGCTTCTGATCCTTCTCCTCGCTGGCTTCTCATCCTTCTCCTCCTTGTCTCCCCATTAATCTCCTCTCTGGCTTCTGATCCTTCTCCTCGCTGGCTTCTCATCCTTCTCCTTGTCTCCCCAATGATCCCCTCTCCGGCTTCTGATCCTTCTCCTCGTTGGCTTCTCATCCTTCCCCTCCTTGTCTCCCCATTGACCTACTCTACAGCTTCTGATCCTTCTCCTTGCTGGCTTCTCATCCTTCTCCTCCTTGTCTCCCCATTGTTCTCCTCTCTGGCTTCTGATCCTTCTCCTTGCTGGCTTCTCATCCTTCTCCTCCTTGTTTCCCCATTGATCTCCTCTCCGGCTTCTGATCCTTCTCCTCGCTGGCTTCTCATCCTTCTCCTCCTTGTCTCCCCATTGTTCTCCTCTCTGGCTTCTGATCCTTCTCCTCGCTGGCTTCTCATCCTTCTCCTTGTCTCCCCATTGATCTCCTCTCCGGCTTCTGATCCTTCTCCTCGCTGGCTTCTCATCCTTCCTCTCCTTGTCTCCCCATTGATCTCCTCTCCGGCTTCTGATCCTTCTCCTCGCTGGCTTCTCATCCTTCCCCTCCTTGTCTCCCCATTGATCTCCTCTCCGGCTTCTGATCCTTCTCCTGGCTGGCTTCTCATCCTTCTCCTCCTTGTCTCCCCATTAATCTCCTCTCTGGCTTCTGATCCTTCTCGCTGGCTTCTCATCCTTCTCCTCCTTGTCTCCCCATTGTTCTCCTCTCTGGCTTCTGATCCTTCTCGTCGCTGGCTTCTCATCCTTCTCCTTGTTTCCCCATTGTTCTCCTCTCTGGCTTCTGATCCTTCTCCTCATTGGCTTCTCATCCTTCTCCTCCTTGTTTACCCATTGTTATTCTCTACGGCTTCCAATCCTTTTTCTTGTTGGCTTCTCATCCTTCTCCTCCTTGTCTCCCCATTGTTCTCCTCTCTGGCTTCTGATCCTTTTCCTCACTGGCTTCTCATCCTTCTCCTCCTTGTCTCCCCATTGTTCTCCTCTCTGGCTTCTGATCCTTCTCCTCGCTGGCTTCTCATCCTTCTTCTCCTTGTCTCCCCATTGTTCTCCTCTCTGGCTTCTGATCCTTCTCCTCGTTGGCTTCTCATCCTTCTCCTCCTTGTCTCCCCATTGTTCTCCTCTCTGGCTTCTGATCCTTCTCCTCACTGGCTTCTCATCCTTCTTCTCCTTGTCTCCCCATTGTTCTCCTCTCTGGCTTCCGATCCTTCTCCTCGTTGGCTTCTCATCCTTCTCCTCCTTGTTTCCCCATTGTTCTCCTCTCTGGCTTCTGATCCTTCTCCTCGTTGGCTTCTCATCCTTCTCCTCCTTGTTTCCCCATTGTTCTCCTCTCTGGCTTCTTATCCTTCTCCTCGCTGGTTTCTCATCCTTCTCCTCCTTGTCTCCCCTTTGTTCTCCTCTCTGGCTTCCGATCCTTCTCCTCGTTGGCTTCTCATCCTTCTCCTCCTTGTTTCCCCATTGTTCTCCTCTCTGGCTTCTGATCCTTCTCCTCGTTGGCTTCTCATCCTTCTCCTCCTTGTTTCCCCATTGTTCTCCTCTCTGGCTTCTTATCCTTCTCCTCGCTGGTTTCTCATCCTTCTCCTCCTTGTCTCCCCATTGTTCTCCTCTCTGGCTTCTGATCCTTCTCCTCGTTGGCTTCTCATCCTTCTCCTCCTTGCCTCCCCATTGTTCTCCTCTCTGGCTTCTGATCCTTCTCCTCGTTGGCTTCTCATCCTTCCCCTCCTTGTCTCCCCATTGTTCTCCTCTCTGGCTTCTTATCCTTCTCCTCGCTGGCTTCTCATCCTTCTCCTCCTTGTTTCCCCATTGTTCTCTACTCTGGCTTCTTATCCTTCTCCTCGCTGGCTTCTCATCCTTCTCCTCCTTGTTTCCCCATTGTTCTCCTCTCTGGCTTCTGATCCTTCTCCTCGCTGGCTTCTCATCCTTCTCCTCCTTGTCTCCCCATTGTTCTCCTCTCTGGCTTCTGTTCCTTCTCCTCGTTGGCTTCTCATCCTTCTCCTTTTCTCCCCTTTGTTCTCCTCTCTGGCTTCTGATCCTTCTCGTCGCTGGCTTATCATCCTTCTCCTCCTTGTCTCCCCATTGATCTCCTCTCTGGTTTCTGATCCTTCTCCTTGCTGGCTTCTCATCCTTCTCCTCCTTGTCTCCCCATTGTTCTCCTCTCTGGCTTCTGATCCTTCTCCTCGCTGGCTTCTCATCTTTCTCCTCCTTGTCTCCCCATTGTTCTCCTCTCTGGCTTCTGATCCTTCTCCTCGCTGGCTTCTCATCCTTCTCCTCCTTGTCTCCCCATTGTTCTCCTCTCTGGCTTCTGATCCTTCTCCTCGCTGGCTTCTCATCCTTCTCCTCCTTGTCTCCCCATTGTTCTCCTCTCTGGCTTCTGATCCTTCTCCTCGCTGGCTTCTCATCCTTCTCCTCCTTGTCTCCCCATTGTTCTCCTCTCCGGCTTCTGATCCTTCTCCTCACTGGCTTCTCATCCTTCTCCTCCTTGTCACTCCATTGATCTCTCCGGCTTCTGATCCTTCTTGCTGGCTCCTCATCCTTCTCCTCCTTGTCTCCCCATTGATCTCCTCTTCAACTTCTGATCCTTCTCAATGGCTTCTCATCCTTCTCCTCCTTGTCTCCCCATTGTTCTCCTCTCTGGCTTCTGATCCTTCTCCTCGCTGGTTTCTCATCCTTCTCCTCCTTGTCACTCCATTTATCTCTCCGGCTTCTGATCCTTCTTGCTGGCTCCTCATCCTTCTCCTCCTTGTCTCCCCATTGATCTCCTCTTCAGCTTCTGATCCTTCTCAATGGCTTCTCATCCTTCTCCACCTTGTCTCCCCATTGTTCTCCTCTCTGGCTTCTGATCCTTCTCCTCGTTAGCTTCTCATCCTTCCCCTCCTTGTCTCCCCATTGTTCTCCTCTCTGGCTTCTTATCCTTCTCCTCGCTGGCTTCTCATCCTTCCCCTCCTTGTTTCCCCATTGTTCTCGACTCTGGCTTCTTATCCTTCTCCTCGCTGGCTTCTCATCCTTCTCCTCCTTGTTTCCCCATTGTTCTCCTCTCTGGCTTCTGATCCTTCTCCTCGCTGGCTTCTCATCCTTCTCCTCCTTGTCTCCCCATTGTTCTCCTCTCTGGCTTCTGATCCTTTTCTCCTCGTTGGCTTCTCATCCTTCTCCTCCTTGTCTCCCCATTGTTTTCCTCTCTGGCTTCTGATCCTTTTCTCCTCGTTGGCTTCTCATCCTTCTCCTCCTTGTTTCCCCATTGTTCTCCTCTCTGGCTTCTGATCCTTTTCTCCTCATTGGCTTCTCATCCTTCTCCTCCTTGTCTCCCCATTGTTCTCCTCTCTGGTTTCTGATCCTTCTCCTTGCTGGCTTCTCATCCTTCTCCTCCTTGTCTCCCCATTGTTCTCCTCTCTGGCTTCTGATCCTTCTCCTCGCTGGCTTCTCATCCTTCTCCTCCTTGTCTCCCCATTGTTCTCCTCTCTGGCTTCTGATCCTTCTCCTCGCTGGCTTCTCATCCTTCTCCTCCTTGTCTCCCCATTGTTCTCCCCTCTGGCTTCTGATCCTTCTCCTCGCTGGCTTCTCATCCTTCTCCTCCTTGTCACTCCATTGATCTCTCCGGCTTCTGATCCTTCTTGCTGGCTCCTCATCCTTCTCCTCCTTGTCTCCCCATTGATCTCCTCTTCAGCTTCTGATCCTTCTCCTCGTTGGCTTCTCATCCTTCTCCTACTTGTTTCCCCATTGTTCTCCTCTCTGGCTTCTGATCCTTCTCCTCGTTGGCTTCTCATCCTTCTCCTCCTTGTCTCCCCATTGATCTCCTCTCTGGCTTCTGATCCTTCTCCTCGTTGGCTTCTCATCCTTCTCCACTTTGTCTCCCCATTGTTCTCCTCTCCGACTTCTGATCCTTCTCCTCGTTGGCTTCTCATCCTTCTCCTACTTGTTTCCCCATTGTTCTCCTCTCCAGCTTCCAATCCTTTTTCTTGTTGGCTTCCGATCCTCCTACTCTTCAGCTCCTCATCCTTTTCCTTGACTCCGTATTCCCTATCTCCTCACTAGCTCCTAATTCTTTGTCTTTTACCGAGCTCCAGGTTCTCCTTTTCCTCCCTGGCTCCCTGTTCCCCTGGCATCTCTCCGCTTTCTCCTGGGCTCCCATCCTCTGTCTCCTCTCTCCTATCTCCCCATTCTCATTCTTCCGCCCATTCTGTGTATTTTTCCTGTATTGCACATGCGCGGCTGTTGTGGGGTTGCGCGTCACTCAGTTTACCTTGTCTGAACAGTGGGTAAATGCGTGACAACTGTATTTCTCAGACTCTGCCCTGAGCAGTTGTCACTTCCCTCCCCCGCTCTTACCCCACATTATCCAGCTGTAGGCACCATTGAGCAAAGGGGAAAATCCAGAAGTGAGAAAGAGCAAGAAATCAGCGCTCTGTCGGCTGGGACTGACATTCAGGAATGGCGGAGTAGAAAATGCAGATGACAGATCCATGAACAGCAACTTGCTGACAGTTTCTGTCTAAGGCCACTTTCACACATCCGTCCCGCATAATCCGGCAGCGGGATGGATTGCTGGATCCGGCGCAATTAGTGTAAAAACTGATTGCGGATCAGCTTTTCTTCCGGATCCAGGATAAAGATATAATGTAAAAAAATAATTTAAAAAAATCGTGATATTCTCAACTTCCGGCGGCCCCGGCAGCCTTCCTGCTCCTCGCGATGCTCCTGGTTCCAGTAATGCATTGCGGCAATGGCCCGTGATGACGTAGCGGTCTCACGATTTTTTATTTTTGTTTATTATTTTTTATTATATCTTTTTACTATTGATGCTGCATAGGCAGCATCAATAGTAAAAAGAGAGAGAGAACAGAGCATGCGCAGTTTGGAGGCCTGACTATCGTCATGTGGCGCATCCGGTGTCCATTGTCAGAAAAGCCAGACAGCGCCAATTCCGGCGCCATCAGGTTTTTCGCCGCAACAAAAAAAGTTCCTCTGGATGTTTTCTTTGGCCGCCGGACCGGCAAAAATCGGATGAAACGATGGGACATCAGGCACCATCCGGCACTAATACAACTCTATGAGAAAAAAACGGATCCGGCAGGAAAAAAATGGATCCGTTTTTTTTTGAAAATTCACCGGATTGTGCATGATGCAAAAAACCTGATGTGTGAAAGTAGCCATCGGTGATGTGTGAAAGTAGCCATCGGTGATGTCTGACACTGGAGCTAGAATCTACAGACACATTCAGCACCATGGACAGCGGCCAGGAAACACAATGATACAATGTCTGCAGAGGCTGATGGGCACAGGGCAGATCAGTATGGGGGATAGACACAGATCAGTGTGGGCACAGGGCAGATCAGTAAGGGGGCAGAGGCAGATCAGTGTGGGGGATAGACACAGATCAGTGTGGGACACGGGAGATCAGTGTGGGACACCGGAGATCAGTGTGGGGGACAGGGGCAGATCAGTGTGGGGGACAGACACAGATCAGTGTGGGGGATAGATGCAGATCAGTGTGGGGCACAGGGGCAGATCAGTGTGGGGGACAGACACAGATCAGTGTGGGGGATAGATGCAGATCAGTGTGGGGGACAGGGGCAGATCAGTGTGGGACACGGCAGATCAGTGTGGGGCACAGGGGCAGATCAGTGTGGGGGACAGACGCAGATCAGTGTGGGGCACAGGGGCAGATCAGTGTCGGGGACAGACACAGATCAGTGTGGGGCACAGGGGCAGATCAGTGTCGGGGACAGACGTAGATCAGCATGGGGGAGAGACGCACATCATTGTGGGACACAGGCTAGATCAGTGTGGGGCACAGGGGCAGATCAGTGTGGGGGACAGACACAGATCAGTGTGGGGGATAGATGCAGATCAGCGTGGGGGTCAGATGCAGATCAGTGTGGGGGACAGACGCAGATCAGTGTGGGGGATAGATGCAGATCAGCGTGGGGGTCAGATGCAGATCAGTGTGGGGGACAGACACAGATCAGTGTGGGGGATAGATGCAGATCAGCGTGGGGGTCAGATGCAGATCAGTGTGGGGGACAGACGCAGATCAGTGTGGGGGATAGACACAGATCAGCGTGGGGGTCAGAAGCAGATCAGTGTGGGGGACAGACACAGATCAGTGTGGGGGACAGACGCAGATCAGTGTGGGGGACAGACACAGATCAGTGTGGGGCACGGGCAGATCAGTGTGGGGCACAGGGGAGATCAGTGTGGGGCACAGATGCAGATCAGTGTGGGGCACAGGGGAGATCAGTGTGGGGCACAGGGGCATATCAGTGTAAGGGACAGACGCAGATCAGTGTGGGACATGGGAGATCAGTGTGGGGCATGGGCAGATCAGTGTGGGGGACAGACGCAGATCAGTGTGGGGCACAGGGGCAGATCAGTGTGGGGGACAGACACAGATCAGCATGGGGGAGAGACACACATCAGTGTGGGACACAGGCTAGATCAGTGTGGGGCACAGGGGCAGATCAGTGTGGGGCACAGGTGGGATCAAAGTTCGGTGCAGGGGCAGATTAGTGTGGGGGACAGATGCAGATCAGTGTGGGACACAGGCTAGATCAGTGTGGGGCACAGGGGCAGATCAGTGTGGGGCACAGACGCAGATCAGTATGGGGCACAGGGGCAGATCAGCATGGGGGAGAAACACACATCAGTGTGGGACACTGGCTATATCAGTGTGGGGCACAGGTGAGATCAGTGTGGGGTGCAGGGGCAGATCAGTGTGTGGGACAGATGCAGATCAGTGTGGGGCACAGGGGCAGATCAGTGTGGGGCGCAGGGGCAGATCAGCATGGGGGAGAAACGCACATCAGTGTGGGACACAGGCTATATCAGTGTGGGGCACAGGGGCAGATCAGTGTGGGGCACAGGTGAGATCAGTGTGGGGGACAGATGCAGATCAGTGTGGGGCACAGGGGCAGATCAGTGTGGGCATGGACAGATCAGTGTGAGGCACAGGGGCAGATCAGTGTGGGGCACAGGTTAGGTCAGTGGGGCGCAGGGGCAGATCAGTGTGGGGGACAGACGGAGATCAGCGTAGGGCACAGGGGCAGATCAATGTGGGGCACAGGGGCAGATCAGTGTGGGGGACAGATGCAGATCAGTGTGGGGCACAGTGGAGATCAGTGTGGGGCATGGACAGATCAGGGTGGGGCACAGGGGCAGATCAGTGTGGGGCACAGACGCAGATCAGTGTGGGGTACCGGCAGATCGGCATGGGGGACAGATGCATGTCAGTGTGGGACACAGGCTAGATCAGTGTGGGGCACAGGGGCAGATCAGTGTGGGGTGCAGGGGCAGATCGGTGTGGGGGACAGACGCAGATCAGTGTGGGGCACAGGGGCAGATCGGTGTGGGGGACAGACGCAGATCAGTGTGGGGCACAGGGGCAGATCAGTGTGGGGCACAGGTGAGATCAGTGTGGGGCGCAGGGGCAGATCAGTGTGGGGGACAGATGCAGATCAGTGTGGGGGACAGACGGAGATCAGTGTAGGGCACAGGGGCAGATCAGTGTGGGGCGCAGGGGCAGATCAGTGTGGGACACAGGGGAGATCAGTGTGGGGCATGGACAGATCAGTATTGGGCACAGGGGCAGATCAGTGTGGGGCACAGATGCAGATCAGTGTGGGGCACAGGGGCAGATCAGCATGGGGACAGACGCACCTCAGTGTGGGACACATGCTAGATCAGTGTGGGGCACAGGGACAGATCAGTATGGGGCACAGGTGAGATCAGTGTGGGGGACAGATGCAGATCAGTGTGGGGGACAGACGGAGATCAGTGTAGGGCACAGGGGCAGATCAGTGTGGGGCGCAGGGGCAGATAAGTGTGGGACACAGGGGAGATCAGTGTGGGGCATGGACAGATCAGTATTGGGCACAGGGGCAGATCAGTGTGGGGCACAGACGCAGATCAGTGTGGGGCACAGGGGCAGATCAGCATGGGGACAGACGCACATCAGTGTGGAACACATGCTAGATCAGTGTGGGGCACATGGGCAGATTAGTGTGGGGCACAGGTGAGATCAGTGTGGGGTGCAGGGGCAGATCAGTGTGGGGCACAGGTGAGATCAGTGTGGGGCGCAGGGGCAGATCAGTGTGGGGGACAGACGCAGATCAGTGTGGGGCACAGGGGCAGATCAATGTGGGGAACAGGGGCAGATCAGTGTGGGGAACAGGCAGACCAGTGTGGGGGACAGGAGCAGATCAGTGTGGGGAACAGAGGGGGCAGGGTGACACCTTAGTATCTTGTATCCAGAAAGACCCCTATGTATGTTCTGTTCAGCGGTGGTCCTGGAGAGAGGGCACAGTAGTATCTCCTGGGGAGAGAACCCACAACTGTGAGCGTCAGAAACAGAGAGGCACAATAATCATACTGTGTATAGGGGCCGAGTGTGAGATCATACTGTGTATAGGGGCTGTGTGTAAGATCATACTGTATATAAGGGCTGTGTGTGATATCATACTGTATATAGGAGCTGTGTGTGAGATCAGACTGTATATAAGAGCTGTGTGTGGGATCATACTGTATATAGGGGCTGTGTGTGGGATCATACTGTATATAGGGGCTGTGTGTGATATCATACTGTATATAGGAGCTGTGTGTGAGATCAGACTGTATATAGGAGCTGTGTGTTAGATCATACTGTATATAGGAGCTGTGTGTGGGATCATACTGTATATAGGGGCTGTGTGTGATATCATACTGTATATAGGGGCTGTGTGTGAGATCATACTGTATATAGGGCTGTGTGAGATCATACTCTATATAGGCGCTGTGTGTGAGATCATACTGTATATAGGGGCTGTGTGTGAGATCATACTGTATATAGGGGCTGTGTGATATCATACTGTATATAGGGGCTGTGTGTGAGATCATACTGTATATAGGGCTGTGTGAGATCATACTCTATATAGGCGCTGTGTGTGGGATCATACTGTATATAGGAACTGTGCGTGGGATCATACTGTATATAGAGGCTGTTTGTGAGATCATACTGTGTATAGGAGCTGTGTGTGATATACTGTATATAGGAGCGGTGTGTGGGATCATGCTGTATATAGGAGCTGTGTGTGAGATCATACTGTATATAGGGGCTGTGTGTGGGATCATGCTGTATACAGGGGCTGTGTGTGGGATCATACTGTATATAGGTGCTGTGTGTGGGATCATACTGTATAAAGGAGCTGTATGTGAGATCATACTGTATATATGAGCTGTGTATGAGATCATACTGTGTATAGGGGCTGTGTGTGAGATCATACTGTATATAGGCGCTGTGTGTGAGATCATACTGTATATAGGAGCGGTGTGTGAGATCATACTGTATATAGGAGCGGTGTGTGAGATCATACTGTATATAGGAGCGGTGTGTGATATCATACTGTATATAGAGGCTGTGTGTGATATCATACTGTGTATATGGGCTGTGTGTGGGATCATACTGTATATAGAGGCTGTGTGTGATATCGTACTGTATATAGGGGCTTGTGTGGGATCATACTGTATATAGGAGCTGTGTGTGGGATCATACTGTATATAGGGGCTGTGTGTGAGATCATACTGTATATAGGAACTGTGTGTGGGATCATACTGTATATATGAGCTGTGTGTGGGATCATACTGTATATAGGGGCTGTGTGTGATATTGTACTGTATATAGGGGCTGTGTGTAAGATCGTACTGTATATAGGGGCTGTGTGTGGTATTGTACTGTATATAGGGGCTGTGTGTGACATTGTACTGTATATATGGGCTGTGTGTGATATCGTACTGTATATAGGGGCTGTGTGATATCGTACTGTATATAGGGGCTGTGTGATATCGTACTATATATAGGGGCTGTGTGTGATATTGTACTATACAGTGGGGCAAAAAAGTATTTAGTCAGTCAGCAATAGTGCAAGTTCCACCACTTAAAAAGATGAGAGGCGTCTGTAATTTACATCATAGGTAGACCTCAACTATGGGAGACAAACTGAGAAAAAAAATCCAGAAAATCACATTGTCTGTTTTTTTAACATTTTATTTGCATATTATGGTGGAAAATAAGTATTTGGTCAGAAACAAACAATCCAGATTTCTGGCTCTCACAGACCTGTAACTTCTTCTTTAAGAGTCTCCTCTTTCCTCCACTCATTACCTGTAGTAATTGCACCTGTTTAAACTTGTTATCAGTATAAAAAGACACCTGTGCACACCCTCAAACAGTCTGACTCCAAACTCCACTATGGTGAAGACCAAAGAGCTGTCAAAGGACACCAGAAACAAAATTGTAGCCCTGCACCAGGCTGGGAAGACTGAATCTGCAATAGCCAACCGGCTTGGAGTGAAGAAATCAACAGTGGGAGCAATAATTAGAAAATGGAAGACATACAAGACCACTGATAATCTCCCTCGATCTGGGGCTCCACGCAAAATCCCACCCCGTGGGGTCAGAATGATCACAAGAACGGTGAGCAAAAATCCCAGAACCACGCGGGGGGACCTAGTGAATGAACTGCAGAGAGCTGGGACCAATGTAACAAGGCCTACCATAAGTAACACAGTACGCCACCATGGACTCAGATCCTGCAGTGCCAGACGTGACCCACTGCTTAAGCCAATACATGTCCGGGCCCGTCTGAAGTTTGCTAGAGAGCAAATCCAGAGGAGTTTTGGGAGAATGTCCTATGGTCGGATGAAACCAAACTGAAACTGTTTGGTAGAAACACAACTTGTCGTGTTTGGAGGAAAAAGAATACTGAGTTGCATCCATCAAACACCATACCTACTGTAAAGCATGATGGTGGAAACATCATGCTTTGGGGCTGTTTCTCTGCAAAGAGGCCAGGACGACTGATCCGGGTACATGAAAGAATGAATGGGGCCATGTATCGTGAGATTTTGAGTGCAAACCTCCTTCCATCAGCAAGGGCATTGAAGATGAAACGTGGCTGGGTCTTTCAACATGACAATGATACAAAGCACACCGCCAGGGTAACGAAGGAGTGGCTTCGTAAGAAGCATTTCAAGGTCCTGGAGTGGCCTAGCGAGTCTATAGATCTCAACCCTATAGAAAACCTTTGGAGGGAGTTGAAAGTCCGTGTTGCCAAGCGAAAAGCCAAAAACATCACTGCTCTAGAGGAGATCTACATGGAGGAATGGGCCAACATACCAACAACAGTGTGTGGCAACCTTGTGAAGACTTACAGAAAACGTTTGACCTCTGTCATTGCCAACAAAGGATATATTACAAAGTATTGAGATGAAATTTTGTTTCTGACCAAATACTTATTTTCCACCATAATATGCAAATAAAATGTTAAAAAAACAGACAATGTGATTTTCTGGATTTTTTTTCTCAGTTTGTCTCCCATAGTTGAGGTCTACCTATGATGTAAATTACAGACGCCTCTCATCTTTTTAAGTGGTGGAACTTGCACTATTGCTGACTGACTAAATACTTTTTTGCCCCACTGTATATAGGGGCTGTGTGTGATATTGTACTGTATATAGGGGCTGTGTGATATACTGTACTGTATATAGGGGCTGTGTGTGATATCGTACTGTATATAGGGGTTGTGTGTGATATTGTAATATATATAGGGGCTGTGTGTGATATTGTACTGTATACAGGGGCTGTGTGATATACTGTACTGTATATAGGGGCTGTGTGTGATATTGTACTGTATATAGGGGCTGTGTGTGATATTGTACTGTATACAGGGGCTGTGTGTGATATTGTACTGTATACAGGGGCTGTGTGTGATATTGTACTGTATATAGGGGCTGTGTGTGAGATCGTACTGTATATAGGGGCTGTGTGAGATCATACTGTATATAAGAGCTGTGTGTGATATCATACTGTATAGAGGAGCTGTGTGTGTGATATACTTTATATAGGGGCTGTGTGTGATATCATACTGTATATACGAGCTGTGTGTGATATACTGTATATATGAACTGTGTGTGGGATCATACTGTATATAGGAGCTGTGTGAGAGATCATACTGTATATAGGAGCTGTATGTGAGATCATACTGTATATATGAGCTGTGTATGGGATCATACTATATATAGGAGCTGTGTGTGAGATCATATTGTATATAGGGCTGTGTGTGATATCGTACTGTATATAGGGGTTGTGTGTGAGATCATACTGTACATAGGAGCTGTGTGTGATATCATACTGTATAGAGAAGCTGTGTGTGATATACTTTATATAGGGGCTGTGTGTGATATCATACTGTATATAGGAGCTGTGTGTGATATACTGTATATATGAGCTGTGTGTTGGATCAGGGCCGGCGTCAACACCCGGCGTACCCGGGCAAGTTCCGGGGCCCTGGCGAAACAGGGGGGCCCATTCAGGGCCGGCGTTAGGGGCAGGGAGCTGCCTAGGGCCCCCGCTTTCCCAGGGGCCCTCAGCTAGTGGTGCGTCACGCACCCCCTATGGGGCCTCTGTGAGGCAGGGGGGCCCACCTGTCGCCAGCACCAACTCCCCCGCCGCCGCATTGAACTATACCGGCGTCTGCTGGTAAAGTTCAAAGCAAGTGATGGAGGAGAGCGTCACCTGACGCTCCCTCTCCCATCATTCCCCACTCTGCCTCTGACACTGCTAACATCATTGCACACTCGCTGTGTGTCAGGCAGTGCAGTGGCAGCCGCCCAGACCGGAGCAGAGAGCAGCGCGGGTACGTTGAGGGGTGAGGAGTATTTTTTTTTTTTTGTAACTATAACAGTGAGTACTGGACTATGGGGCCATTCTTGGGGGGAGGGAGGCTGTGCTGTATACTACATGTCTGTGCTATATACTACATGGCTGTGTTATATACTACGTGGGCTGTGCTATATACTATATTGGCTGTTATATGCTACGTGGGCTGTGCTATATACTACATGGCTGTTCTACATACTACGTTGGTCGTGTTATGTTCTATGTGGCTGTGCTATATACTATATGGACTGTTATATGCTACGTGGGCAGTGTTATACACTACATGGCTGTTCTATATACTACGTGGACCATGTTATATACTATGTGGGCCGTTATATGCTACGTGGGCTGTTCTATATACTACATGTCTGTGCTATATACTACATGGCTGTGTTATATACTATGTGAGCTGTGCTATATACTGTATGGGCTGTTATATGCTACATGGGCTGTGCTATACACTACATGGCTGTTCTATATACTACGTGGGCTGTGTTATATACTATGTGGGCTGTGTTATATACTACGTGGGCTGTGCTATATAATATAATGGGCTGTTATATGCTATGTGGGCTGTGCTATATACTACATGGCTGTTCTATATACTACGTGGGCCGTGTTATATTCTATGTGGCTGTGCTATATACTATATGGACTGTTATATGCTACGTGGGCAGTGTTATATACTACATGGCTGTTCTATATACTACGTGGTCCGTGTTATATACTATGTGGGCTGTTATATGCTACGTGGGCTGTTCTATATACTACATGTCTGTGCTATATACTACATGGCTGTGTTACATACTACATGGGCTGTGCTGTTGTGAATTCTGTTATCGAACTCCCTCCTGTGGTCATGAATGGTACTTCGGCGAGTTCTGTCCATGAACTCCCTCTGGTGGCTGTGGGTGGAGCTGCTGCTTCTGAGGTTCCTTCCACAGGTGACGTAGTTTATTCTTTGGCTGGCTGCTCTATTTAACTCCACTCAGATCGTTACTCCATGCCAGCTGTCAATGTTCTTGTACTGGTTTCAGTTCGCTCTTGGATCTTTCTGGTGACCTGTCTACTCCAGCAGAAGCTAAGTCCCTGCTAGTTAATTATTTGTTCATTGTTTCCTTGTCCAGCTTGCTATCATGATTTTGTCTCGCTAGCTGGAAGCTCTGGGATGCAGAGTGGCATCTCCGCACTGTGAGTCAGTGCGGGGGTCTTTTTGCACACTCTGCGTGGTCTTTTTGTAGTTTTTTGTGCTGATCGCAAAGATACCTTTCCTATCCTCAGTCTGTTTAGTAAGTCTGGCCTCCCTTTGCTGAAACCTGTTTCATTTCTGTGTTTGTGACTTTCATCTCTACTCACAGTCAATATATGTGGGGGGCTGCCTTTTCCTTTGGGGGAATTTCTCTGAGGCAAGGTAGGCTTTATTTTCTGTCTCTAGGGCTAGCTAGCTCTTAGGCTGTGAAGAGGCGTCTAGGTAGAGTTAGGTACGCTCCACGGCTATTTCTAGTTGTGTGATAGGATTAGGGGTTGCGGTCAGCAGAGCTCCCACTTCCCAGAGCTTGTCCTGTGTGAGTTTAACCATCAGGTCGTTCCGGGTGCTCCTAACCACCAGGTCCATAACAGTACAGCTGGTCCAAAGTATTAATGCATCTCAATAGAGGGATAAGAGAAGTTCTAAGACCATTTTTTTTTCTCTGCAGTGTGTTTTGTCTTTCTTTTCCCCTTAACCTCTGGTTGGTTCAGGACACAGGTGTAGATATGGACATTCAAGGTCTGTCCTCTTGTGTGGATCATCTCACTGCAAGGGTACAAAACATTCAAGATTTTGTGGTTCAGAATCCGATGTTAGAGCCTAGAATTCCTATTCCTGATTTGTTTTCTGGGGATAGATCTAAGTTCCTGAATTTCAAAAATAATTGTAAACTGTTTCTAGCTTTGAAACCCCGCTCCTCTGGTGACCCCGTTAAACAAGTAAAAATCATTATTTCTTTGTTGCGTGGTGACCCTCAAGACTGGGCATTTTCCCTTGCGCCAGGAGATCCTGCATTGCGTGATGTAGATGCGTTTTTTCTGGCGCTTGGATTGCTTTATGATGAACCTAATTCAGTGGATCAGGCAGAGAAAATCTTGCTGGCTTTGTGTCAGGGTCAGGATGAAGCGGAGGTGTATTGTCAGAAGTTTAGAAAGTGGTCTGTGCTTACTCAGTGGAATGAGTGTGCCCTGGCGGCAATTTTCAGAATGGGTCTTTCTGAAGCCCTTAAGGATGTCATGGTGGGATTTCCCACGCCTGCTGGTCTGAATGAGTCTATGTCCTTGGCCATTCAGATCGATCGGCGCTTGCGTGAGCGCAAAGCTGTGCACCATTTGGCGGTATTCTCTGAGCATAGGCCTGAGCCTATGCAATGTGATAGGACTTTGACCAGAGCTGAACGGCAAGAACACAGACGTCGGAATGGGCTGTGTTTTTACTGTGGTGATTCCACTCATGCGATCTCCGATTGTCCTAAGCGCACTAAGCGGTTCGCTAGGTCTGCCACCATTGGTACGGTACAGTCAAAATTTCTTTTGTCCGTTACTCTAATTTGCTCTTTGTCGTCCTATTCTGTTATGGCATTTGTGGATTCAGGCGCTGCCCTGAATTTGATGGACTTGGAGTTTGCCAGGCGCTGTGGTTTTTTCTTGGAGCCCTTGCAGTATCCTATTCCATTGAGAGGAATTGATGCTACGCCTTTGGCCAAGAATAAGCCTCAGTACTGGACTCAATTGACTATGTGCATGGCTCCTGCACATCAGGAGGATATTCGCTTTTTGGTGTTGCATAATCTGCATGATGTGGTCATTTTGGGGTTGCCATGGCTACAGGTCCATAATCCAGTATTGGATTGGAAATCTATGTCTGTGTCCGTCTGGGGTTGTCAGGGGGTACATGGTGATGTTCCATTGCTGTCAATTTCGCCTTCCACTCCTTCTGAAGTCCCTGAGTTTTTGTCAGACTACCGGGATGTATTTGATGAGCCCTGTTATGAAAGGCAATTCAGTACCACAATGGACATAGCGGTCAGAGCACATACAGTGATCTGACAATAACCCAAAATCATAGAACGAGCTCTGAGACGTGGGAACTCTGCAGACCGCAATCCCTAATCCTCTCCAAACAACACTAGAGGTAGCCGTGGATTGCGCCTAACTCTGCCTATGCAACTCGGCACAGCCTGAGAAACTAACTAGCCTGAAGATAGAAAATAAGCCTACCTTGCCTCAGAGAAATACCCCAAAGGAAAAGGCAGCCCCCCACATATAATGACTGTGAGTTAAGATGAAAAGACAAACGTAGAGATGAAATAGATTCAGCAAAGTGAGGCCCGACTTTCTTAACAGAGCGAGGATAGAAAAGGCAACTTTGCGGTCTACACAAAACCCTAAAGAAAACCACGCAAAGGGGGCAAAAAGACCCTCCGTACCGAACTAAGGGCACGGAGGTACACCCCTTGCGTCCCAGAGCTTCCAGCAACAAATTAGACAAGCTGGACAGAAAAAATAGCAAACAAATAGCAAAGAAGAACTTAGCTATGCAGAGCAGCAGGCCACAGGAATGATCCAGGGAAAAGCAAGTCCAACACTGGAACATTGACAGGAAGCCAGGATCAAAGCATTAGGTGGAGTTAAGTAGAGAAGCACCTAACGACCTCACCAGATCACCTGAGGGAGGAAACTCAGAAGCCGCAGTACCACTTCCCTCCACCAACAGAAGCTCACAGAGAGAATCAGCCGAAGTACCACTTGTGACCACAGGAGGGAGCTCTGCCACAGAATTCACAACAGAGCCCAAATCCAGTGCCCTACCTCCTCATAGGGATTGCGATTGTGCTATTAATTTGATTCCTGGTAGTAAGTTTCCTAAGGGCCGACTGTTTAATTTATCTGTGCCAGAGCATGCCGCTATGCGGAGTTATATAAAGGAATCCTTGGAGAAAGGTCATATTCGCCCGTCGTCATCACCGTTGGGAGCAGGGTTCTTTTTTGTGGCCAAGAAGGATGGTTCTTTGAGACCTTGTATTGATTACCGCCTTCTTAATAAGATCACAGTCAAATTTCAGTACCCTTTGCCGCTGCTATCTGATTTGTTTGCTCGGATTAAGGGGGCTAGTTGGTTCACCAAGATAGATCTTCGAGGGGCGTATAATCTTATGCGAATTAAACAGGGCGATGAATGGAAAACAGCATTTAATATGCCTGAGGGCCATTTTGAGTACCTGGTTATGCCATTCGGGCTTTCTAATGCTCCATCTGTGTTTCAGTCCTTTATGCATGACATCTTCCGAGAGTACCTGGATAGATTCCTGATTGTATATTTGGATGATATTTTGGTCTTTTCGGATGATTGGGAGTCTCATGTGAAGCAGGTCAGAATGGTGTTCCAGGTCCTTCGTGCAAATTCCTTGTTTGTGAAGGGGTCAAAATGTCTCTTTGGAGTTCAGAAGGTTTAATTTTTGGGTTTCATTTTTTCCCCTTCTACTATCGAGATGGACCCTGTTAAAGTTCAGGCCATTTATGATTGGACTCAGCCGACATCTGTGAAGAGCCTGCAGAAGTTCCTGGGCTTTGCTAATTTTTACCGTCGCTTCATCGCTAATTTTACTAGTGTTGCTAAACCGGTGACTGATTTCACCAAGAAAGGTGCTGATGTGGTCAATTGGTCCTCTGCGGCTGTAGAGGCTATTCAGGAGTTGAAGCGTCGTTTTTCTTCTGCCCCTGTGTTGTGCCAGCCAGATGTTTCGCTCCCGTTTCAGGTCGAGGTTGATGCTTCTGAGATTGGAGCAGGGGCGGTTTTGTCGCAAAGAAGTTCTGATGGCTCGGTGATGAAACCATGTGCCTTCTTTTCTAGAAAATTCTCGCCTGCTGAGCGCAATTATGATGTTGGCAATCGAGAGTTGTTGACCATGAAGTGGGCATTCGAGGAGTGGCGACATTGGCTTGAAGGAGCCAAGCATCGCATGGTGGTCTTGACGGATCACAAGAATTTTACTTATCTCGAGTCTGCCAAATGGTTGAATCCTAGACAGGCTCGATGGTCGCTATTTTTCTCCCGTTTTGATTTTGTGGTTTCGTACCTTCCGGGCTCTAAGAATGTGAAGGCTGATGCCCTGTCAAGGAGTTTTGTGCCTGACTCTTCGGGTGTTCCTGAGCCGGCGGGTATTCTCAAAGAGGGGGTTCTGGTGAGGGTTCGGTGACCCCTCCTCAAGGGGGGGGTACTGTTGTGAATTCTGTTATCGAACTCCCTCCTGTGGTCATGAATGGTACTTCGGCGAGTTCTGTCCATGGACCCCCTCTGGTGGCTGTGAGTGGAGCTGCTGCTTCTGAGGTTCCTTCCACAGGTGACGTAGTTTATTCTTTGGCTGGCTGCTCTATTTAACTCCACTCAGATCGTTACTGCATGCCAGCTGTCAATGTTCTTGTACTGGTTTCAGTTCGCTCTTGGATCTTTCTGGTGACCTGTCTACTCCAGCAGAAGCTAAGTCCCTGCTAGCTAATTATTTGTTCATTGTTTCCTTGTCCAGCTTGCTATCATGATTTTGTCTCGCTAGCTGGAAGCTCTGGGATGCAGAGTGGCACCTCCGCACCGTGAGTCGGTGCGGAGGTCTTTTTGCACACTCTGCGTGGTCTTTTGTAGTTTTTTGTGCTGATCGCAAAGATACCTTTGATATCCTCAGTCTGTTTAGTAAGTCTGGCCTCCCTTTGCTGAAACCTGTTTCATTTCTGTGTTTGTGACTTTCATCTTTACTCACAGTCAATATATGTGGGGGGGCTGCCTTTTCCTTTGGGGGAATTTCTCTGAGGCAAGGTAGGCTTTATTTTCTGTCTCTAGGGCTAGTTAGCTCTTAGGCTGTGAAGAGGCGTCTAGGCCGGTTAGGTACGCTCCACGGATATTTCTAGTTGTGTGATAGGATTAGGGGTTGCGGTCAGCAGAGCTCCCACTTCCCAGAGCTTGTCCTGTGTGAGTTTAACCATCAGGTCGTTCCGGGTGCTCCTAACTACCAGGTCCATAACACTGTGCTATATACTATATGGGCTGTTATATGCTATGTGGGCTGTGCTATATACTACATGGCTGTTCTATATACTACGTGGGTCGTGTTATATACTACGTGGGCTGTTCTATATACTACGTGGGCCGTGTTATATACTACATGGGCTGTGTTATATAATATGTGGCTGTGCTATATACTATATGGGCTGTTATATGCTACGGGGGCTATGCTATATACTACTTAGCTGTTATACACTACGTGAGCTGTTATATACTACATGGCTGTGTTATATGCTACGTGGCTGTGTTATATACTACATGGCTGTGTTATATGCGATCATGAATCTTGGTATATGTTAAAGGGGGGCCCACTGAGACTCTTTCGCCCGGGGCCCTCAAAAACCTGGAGCCGGCCCTGTATGGGATCATACTGTATATAGGGGCTGTGTGTGATATACTGTATATAGGAGCTGTGTGTGTGATATACTTTATATAGGGGCTGTGTGTGATATCATACTGTATATAGGAGCTGTGTGTGATATCATACTGTATAGAGGAGCTGTGTGTGATATACTTTATATAGGGGCTGTGTGTGATATCATACTGTATATAGGAGCTGTGTGTGATATACTGTATATATGAGCTGTGTGTGGGATCATACTGTATATAGGAGCTGTGTGTGAGATCATACTGTATACAGGAGCTGTGTGCGATATCGTACTGTATATAGGGGCTGTGTGTGAGATCATACTGTATATAGGGGCTGTGTTTGATATCGTACTGTATATAGGGGTTGTGTGTGAGATCATACTGTATATAGGGGCTGTGTGTGAGATCATACTGTATATAGGGGCTGTGTGTGATATCGTACTGTATATAGGGGTTGTGTGTGAGATCATACTGTATAGAGGAGCTGTGTGTGATATACTTTATATAGGGGCTGTGTGTGATATACTGTATATAGGAGCTGTGTGTGATATACTGTATATAGGGATTGTGTGTGGGATCATACTGTATATAGGAGGTTGTGTGTGAGATCATACTGTATATAGGGGCTGTGTGTGGGATCATACTGTATATAGGAGGTTGTGTGTGAGATCTTACTGTATATAGGGGCTGTGTGTGGGATCATACTGTATATAGGATCTGTGTGTGGGATCATACTGTATATAGGAGCTGTGTGTGAGATCATACTGTATATAACAGCTGTGTGTGAGATCATACTGTATACAAGAGCTGTGTGTGAGATCATACTGTATATAGGAGGCTGTGTGTGGGATCATACTGTATATAGGAGCTGTGTGTGAGATCATACTGTATATAGGAACTGTGTGTGGGATCATACTATATATAGGGGCTGTGTGTGAGATCATACTGTATATAGGGGCTGTGAGTGAGATCATACTGTATATAGGAGATGTGTGTGGGATCATACTGTATGTAGGAGCTGTGTGTGGGATCATACTGTATATAAGAGCTGTGTGTGAGATCATACTGTATATAAGAGCTGTGTGTGGGATCATACTGTATATAGGGGCTGTGTGTGGGATCATACTATATATAGGGGCTGTGTGTGAGATCATACTGTATATAGGAGCTGTGTGTGAGATCATACTGTATATAGGAGCTGTGTGTGGGATCATACTGTATATGGGAACTGTGTGTGGGATCATACTGTATATAGGAACTGTGTGTGGGATCATACTGTATATAGGGGCTGTGTGTGAGATCATACTGTATATAGGGGCTGTGAGTGAGATCATACTGTGTATAGGGGCTGTGTGTGATATTGTACTGTGTCACGATTCACACCGTGACCGTCACCCCCACGTCACAGATCGGGGTGACTTTAGGCCAACAGACGGCTATCACATGTGCAGGGGGGGCTTATCTTAGTTATCCCTCCACTCCACACTGTGATGAAAACACACACAAGGCTATTGACCTCTTAGTTTACAGCAGGGGCTTATCTTAGGTATCCCACTGCTCTTCAATATACCACGAACTGCAGGGATTTATGTATATCCCGCTTACAGTTCCACTTGAAACTTGCAGCTCTCTGGCACCCCCCTTACTCTCAGGTCAGATTAGGTACTGCACCTAGGGTAATTAGTCACCAGAAAGGCTGCCTGCTATGTACTGGCTATTGGGAACGCTGCAACGAGGCGATATAACTACTCCCGCTCAGGCAGGAGCAATAATTATCAACGCCGCAGTCGCTACAACGACTCCCAAAGGCACAGAACAAAGGTATGCTGCCACCAGCTTCGATTAAACGGGTCCGAAGCTAACCCCAAAACAGTAGCATAATTCCCTTCAGAAGACTTAGGGTACGTTTTAGAGCAGGAAGAACGAATCTAGTATTTTAAATATTTTACTCCATTAAAGTTAGGCAGTGTTTAGGAAAAGGCATATAAAGATGTTACAAAAGAGACAATTGAAATATGTACAAGGTAATTATTCAATAAAGGGATTAAATGAGAAAATCAACACTTACATGTTCTCAGTTCATTTCAGGCAAAACCATGCTGGTGGGCGAAGCTCCCCAAATGTCCCAGTGCATCAGGAGGTCTGGATAGAAACAGCTCCTTAAGTAAACCTCTGCTGACTCTAAAGGCTGGGTAATGTGGAGTCACTTAAATAACCACAGCCTTGTGACATCACTAACAGGGCTAGTTTCCTCAGACCTTCCTATCTCTTCAGTCTTAGTAAATTTCACACAAGTTTGTCTAATGCCTGTATCTCCGCTACAGAACATGTCAGAATCATAACACACCCAGCATTCATCTTGTATTAAGATTTGCTCTCTATAGATACTAAATTCTGGCTAGTTCCTACACTCCGTTTCAGAGAAATCTGTTTTTTGTTACCTGGTGGAATTAGAGGCTAGTGTTTATAGGGGCCGATAGATCTGCCGATGGAGGTTAGCAATATATACTTATTATTTTTCTAGCCCAAATTGGTGGCCCAATATCTTACTATAACCAAACAAAGAACCGCATGGCTTTGAGAAAGCTATCAGACCGGCTCTAGCTGGAGAGAGAATTGTGCCGCTACAAGCGCATTAGACCTTTCTGGCTTGGGGGAGGGCAGAGCATTGAGAAGAAAAGCTCCACTCACACATTGAAACAAAGAGAAGGGGGGTCAATGCCGACCCTGTATGTGCTGGCAAGAGAAATTAAAACTTATATTATACATTTCCTCACATACTGTATATAGGGGCTGTGTGGGGCACATTAGTTAGTTGTGGGCGGGGGCACATTAGTTAGTTGGGGGCACATTAGTTAGTTGTGGGTGGGGGGCACATTAGTTAGTTGGGGGCACATTAGTTAGTTGTGGGTGGGGGGCACATTAGTTAGTTGGGGCACATTAGTTAGTTGTGGGCGGGGGCACATTAATTAGTTGGGGGCACATTAGTTAGTTGTGGGTGGGGGGCACATTATTTAGTTGTGGGTGGGGGGCACATTAGTTAGTTGTGGGTGGGGGGCACATTAGTTAGGGGGCGGCGGTGAGGCGGCGGCATGGTTATTGTAGGCTTTCTTGAAGAGATGGGTTTTCAGGTTCCGTCTGAAGGATCCGAGGGTGGTGGATAATCGGACGTGTTGAGGCAGAGAATTCCAGAGGATGGGGGATATTAGGGAGAAGTCTTGGAGGCGGTTGGATGAGGAACGAATAAGTGTGCAGGAGAGTAGGAGGTCTTGGGAGGATCCGAGATTACGTGAGGGAAGATAGTGGGAGATTAGTTCAGAGATATAGGGAGGGGACAGGTTGTGGATGGCTTTGTAGATCAGTGTTAGTAGTTTGAACTGGATTCGTTGGGGAATTGGGAGCCAGTGGATGGATTTGCAGAGGGGAGAAGCAGTGGAGTAGCGAGGAGAGAGGTGGATTAGCCAGGCAGCAGAGTTGAGGACAGACTGGAGCGGTGCAAGAGAGTTAGAGGGGAGGCCACAGAGGAGGGTGCTGCAGTAATCGAGACGGGAGATGATGAGGGCATGCACAAGAGTTTGGGTAGATTGTGGGCTGAGGAAGGAACGGATTCTGGCAATATTTTTGAGTTGGAGGCGACAGGAGGTGGAAAGAGCTTGGACGTGAGGTTTGAAGGACAGGGCAGAGTCGAGAGTTACCCCGAGGCAGCAGATTTCAGGTGCGGGAGAGAACGTGATGCCGTTTACCATAATATATAGATCGAGTAGGGGGGATACGCGAGATGGGGGAAAGATGATGAATTAGGTTTTGTCTACATTGAGTTTTAGGAAGCAAGAGGAGAAGAAGGAGGCTATGGCTGATGGACACTCTGGGATTCTGGACAGCAGAGAGGTGACATCTGGGCCAGAGAGGTAGATCTGTTAATTAGTTGTGGGTGGGGGGCATGTTAGTTAGTTGTGGGTGGGGGCATGTTAGTTGTGGGCGGGGGGGATGTTAGTTATTTGTGGGCGGGGGGCACGTTAGTTAGTTGTGGGCGGGGGGCACGTTAGTTAGTTTTGGGTGGGGGGCACGTTAGTTTTGGGTGGGGGGCACGTTAGTTGTGGGTGGGGGGCACGTCAGTTAGTTTTGGGGGAGGGGGTCACGTCAGTTAGTTGTGGGCGGGGTAGTAGCTAACATAGAAAAAACTCAGAAAAAATACATACCATGAGATATGGCCTTCCCAACACCCTGTCTGATGACAAATGCACACTTAGCAGGATGCAGCAGGCCTCCACTGATAAAGGCTAGGAGCGGCACAGGTGCAAACTACTTGATAAAAACAACCACCCCGACCAAACATTGCAGGGGTTGGCTGCCTAGCAGAAAAAATGCACATTGATATACCTCACATAGGACGCCAGTCACACTGATAGGTGCGGTGCATAGTGTCTGTATGCAACCTATTGATGACGCCCCTTGTATTAACAGGCGGGCTCCCCAGCACTATAAAATGCAGCGCACAGTGAAAGACGCCCAAGAAAAACCTAGCCAACATAAAGAGGCCTGGCCACATCCTGCAGAAAAGGATATGATATAATGCAAAAAAAATGCATGCATATGATAAATACATACACTATATGAGGTATTGGTTTAATATTTTGGCCAAAATAAAGTGGAGGCCTGCTGCATCCTGCTTAGTGTGCATTTGTCATCAGACAGGGTTTTGGGAAGGCCGTATCTCATGGTAGTTGTGGGCGGGGAGCACATTAGTTGTGGGTGGGGGGCACTTTAGTTGTGGGTGGGGGCATGTTAGTTAGTTCTGGGCGGGGGCACGATAGTTAGTAGTGGGCGGGGGGCACATTAGTTAATAGTGGGCGGGGGCACATTAGTTAGTTGTGGGCAGGGGCACATTAGTTAGTTGTGGGCGGGGGCACATTAGTTAGTTGTGGGTGGGGGCACATTAGTTGTGGGCAGGGGCACGTTAGTTAGTTGTGGGTTGGGGCACATTAGTTAGTTGTGGGTGGGGGCACATTAGTTAGTTGTGGGTGGGGGCACATTAGTTGTGGGCAGGGGCACGTTAGTTGGGGCAGGGAGCACGTTAGTTGTGGGTGGGGCCATGTTAGTTGTGGGCGGGGGCATGTTAGTTGTGGGCAGGGGCACGTTAGTTAGTTGTGGGCGGGGACACGTTAGTTGTGGGCGGGGGGCACGTTAGTTGTGGGCGGGGAGCATGGTAATTGTGGGTGAGGGGCACGTTAGTTGTGGGCGGGGGGCACGTTAGTTAATAGTGGGCGGGGGCACATTAGTTAGTTGTGGGCAGGGGCACATTAGTTAGTTGTGGGCGGGGGCACATTAGTTAGTTGTGGGTGGGGGCACATTAGTTGTGGGCAGGGGCACGTTAGTTAGTTGTGGGTTGGGGCACATTAGTTAGTTGTGGGTGGGGGCACATTAGTTAGTTGTGGGTGGGGGCACATTAGTTGTGGGCAGGGGCACGTTAGTTGGGGCAGGGAGCACGTTAGTTGTGGGTGGGGCCATGTTAGTTGTGGGCGGGGGCATGTTAGTTGTGGGCAGGGGCACGTTAGTTAGTTGTGGGCGGGGACACGTTAGTTGTGGGCGGGGGGCACGTTAGTTGTGGGCGGGGAGCATGGTAATTGTGGGTGAGGGGCACGTTAGTTGTGGGCGGGGGGCACGTTAGTTAGTTGTGGGCGGGGGGCATGTTACTGTCCGGAGTCTCTTCATAGTTTCTGGATCCTTAATTAACAAATTGTGAACAATCCCTCCAAAGTGTCGGCCACGCAGCTTCTCCCATCCGTGTAACCTTGACAAACTTCATGTATGATGCGTCTCTGACAACAGGGGCTCGGGGACGGTTCACAGGACATGGGGGGCAGGCGCTCGTTTCTCTGCGGGAAGTGGGGGCGAGTCTTTGTCTCTCTGCTTCTTCCCTAATGTCTGTCCACAGGTAGAACAGAGAGGTGGGCTTCCAGGTCAGGGCCTGCAAACCAGTGGACAATAACAGGTGCAATGCATGCTGGGAAGTCAGAGAGGAAGTTCCAGCACCTACAGTGCTGCCAGAATGCTGATGGAGAGATGTCGCCTATTGAAAAAGAGTGGATGGCAGATGAGATCTCATAAGAATGGAGAAAGTTCCTGGCCATATTGCACTGGTGTGACGGTGGGCAGGGCGGCCATGCTTTATGCTGTAGGACAGAGGAGAAGTCACAATCACGTTTAATTAACTGTTTGAAGGCTCCAGAATTAGCATTTAAATGAAGCTTAAGACGCCGCCAGTCTGGGAAATATCTCTGAAGTGGTCACTGAAGCAGCAATTTAATACTTGAGTGTATGAGCGGAAGGAAAATATATTAAGACGGGAATTTTCTTTCTTGTGTTGGGAAGGAAAAATACTCAGCAGAAAATGACTTCTGATCCCTTGTACGTGAGATAAGACAGTGACCGGAATACAACGGTCTGCGCTAAGGGGGACGTCAATCCTGCGGCCGAGCTCATCCCATCATCCCCTGCACCATTATGGGACGCTCTGAAATCGACACAATAATTATCTCTCAATATCTCATTAGATTTAATGTAATTCCAGATGTAGCAGAGCTGATTGTGCAGTCACACCATGCCCAGACTGCAAGCAATTTCAGCACATTTATTATAGTAGTTATACAGTTAGGGCCAGAAATATTTGGACAGTGACACAAGTTTTGTTATTTTAGCTGTTTACAAAAACATGTTCAGAAATACAATTATATATATAATATGTGCTGAAAGTGCACACTCCCAGCTGCAATATGATAGTTTCCACATCCAAATCGGAGAAAGGGTTTAGGAATCATAGCTCTGTAATGCATAGCGTCCTCTTTTTCAAGGGACCAAAAGTAATTGGACAATGGACTCTAAGGGCTGCAATTAACTCTGAAGGCGTCTCCCTCGTTAACCTGTAATCAATGAAGTAGTTAAAAGGTCAGGGGTGGATTCCAGGTGTGTGGTTTTGCATTTGGAAGCTGTTGCTGTGAGCAGACAACATGCGGTCAAAGGAACTCTCAATTAAGGTGAAGCAGAACATCCTGAGGCTGAAAAAAAAGAAAAAATCCATCAGAGAGATAGCAGACATGCTTGGAGTAGCAAAATCAACAGTTGGGTACATTCTGAGAAAAAAGGAATTGAGTGGTGAGCTTGGGAACTCAAAAAGGCCTGGGCGTCCACGGATGACAACAGTGGTGGATGATCGCCGCATACTTAATTTGGTGAAGAAGAACCCGTTCACAACATCAACTGAAGTCCAGAACACTCTCAGTGAAGTAGGTGTATCTGTCTCTAAGTCAACAGTAAAGAGAAGACTCCATGACAGTAAATACAAAGGGTTCACATCTAGATGCAAACCATTCATCAATACCAAAAATAGACAGAAAAACACCTCAAGAAGCCAGCTCAGTTCTGGAAAAGTATTCTATGGACAGATGAGACAAAGATCAACCTGTACCAGAATGATGGGAAGAAAAAAGTTTGGAGAAGAAAGGGAACGGCACATGATCCAAGGCACACCACATCCTCTGTAAAACATGGTGGAGGCAACGTGATGGCATGGGCATGCATGGCTTTCAATGGCACTGGGTCACTTGTGTTTATTGATGACATAAGAGCAGACAAGAGTAGCCGGATGAATTCTGAAGTGTACCGGGATATACTTTCAGCCCAGATTCAGCCAAATGCTGCAAAGTTGATTGGACGGCGCTTCATAGTACAGATGGACAATGACCCCAAGCATACAGCCAAAGCTACCCAGGAGTTCATGAGTGCCAAAAAGTGGAACATTCTGCAATGGCCAAGTCAATCTCCAGATCTAAACCCAATTGAGCATGCATTTCACTTGCTCAAATCCAGACGTAAGACGGAAAGACCCACAAACAAGCAAGACCTGAAGGCTGCGGCTGTAAAGGCCTGGCAAAGCATTAAGAAGGAGGAAACCCAGCGTTTGGTGATGTCCATGGGTTCCAGACTTAAGGCAGTGACTGCCTCCAAAGGATTTGCAACAAAATATTGAAAATAAAAATATTTTGTTTGGGTTATGTTTATTTGTCCAATTACTTTTGACCTCCTAAAAATGTGGAGTGTTTGTAAAGAAATGTGTACAATTCCTACATTTTCTATCAGATATTTTTGTTCAACCCTTCAAATTAAACGTTACAATCTGCACTTGAATTCTGATGTAGAGGTTTCATTTCAAATCCAATGTGGTGGCATGCAGAGTCCAACTCGCGAAAATTGTGTCACTGTCCAAATATTTCTGGCCCTAACTGTATTCTTGTACATAGGAGCAGTATTATAGTAGTTATATTCTTGTACATAGGGGCAGTATTATAGTAGTTATATTCTTGTACATAGGGGGCAGTATTATAGTAGTTATATTCTTGTACATAGGGGCAGTATTATAGTAGTTATATTCTTGTACATAGGGGCAGTATTATAGTAGTTATATTCTTGTACACAGGAGCAGTATTATAGTAGTTATATTCTTGTACATAGGGGCAGTATTATAGTAGTTATATTCTTGTACATAGGGGCAGTATTATAGTAGTTATATTCTTGTACATACAAGCAGTATTATAGTAGTTATATTCTTGTACATAGGGGGCAGTATTATAGTAGTTATATTCTTGTACATAGGAGCAGTATTATAGTAGCTATATTCTTGTACATAGGGGCAGTATTATAGTAGTTATATTCTTGTACATAGGAGCAGTATTATAGTAGCTATATTCTTGTACATAGGGGCAGTATTATAGTAGCTATATTCTTGTACATAGGGGCAGTATTATAGTAGTTATATTCTTGTACATAGGGGCAGTATTATAGTAGTTATATTCTTGTACATAGGAGCAGTATTATAGTAGTTATATTCTTGTACATAGGAGCAGTATTATAGTAGCTATATTCTTGTACATAGGAGCAGTATTATAGTAGCTATATTCTTGTACATAGGGGCAGTATTATAGTAGTTATATTCTTGTACATAGGGGCAGTATTATAGTAGTTATATTCTTGTACATAGGGGGCAGTATTATAGTAGTTATATTCTTGTACATAGGGGCAGTATTATAGTAGTTATATTCTTGTACATAGGAGCAGTATTATAGTAGTTATATTCTTGTACATAGGAGCAGTATTATAGTAGCTATATTCTTGTACATAGGGGCAGTATTATAGTAGTTATATTCTTGTACATAGGGGCAGTATTATAGTAGTTATATTCTTGTACATAGGAGCAGTATTATAGTAGTTATATTCTTGTACATAGGGGCAGTATTATAGTAGTTATATTCTTGTACATAGGGGCAGTATTATAGTAGTTATATTCTTATACATACAAGCAGTATTATACTAGCTATATTCTTGTACATAGGGGCAGTATTATAGTAGTTATATTCTTGTACATAGGGGCAGTATTATAGTAGTTATATTCTTGTACATAGGGAGAAGTATTATAGTAGTTATATTCTTGTACATAGGAGCAGTATTATAGTAGTTATATTCTTGTACATAGGGGCAGTAATATAGTAGTTATATTCTTGTACATAGGGGCAGTATTATAGTAGTTATATTCTTGTACATAGGGGCAGTATTATAGTTATATTCTTGTACATAGGGGCAGTATTATAGTAGTTATATTCTTGTACATAGGGGCAGTATTATAGTAGTTATATTCTTGTACATAGGGGCAGTATTATAGTTATATTCTTGTACATAGGGGCAGTATTATAGTAGTTATATTCTTGTACATAGGAGCAGTATTATAGTAGTTATATACTTGTACATAGGGGCAGTATTATAGTAGTTATATTCTTGTATATAGGGGCAGTATTATAGTAGTTATATTCTTGTACATATGGGCAGTATTATAGTAGTTATATTCTTGTATATAGGGGCAGTATTATAGTAGTTATATTCTTGTATATAGGGGCAGTATTATAGTAGTTATATTCTTGTATATAGGGGCAGTATTATAGTAGTTATATTCTTGTACATAGGGGCAGTATTATAGTAGCAATATTCTTGTACATAGGGGCAGTATTATAGTAGCAATATTCTTGTACATAGGGGCAGTATTATAGTAGTTATATTCTTGTATATAGGGGCAGTATTATAGTAGTTATATTCTTGTATATAGGGGCAGTATTATAGTAGTTATATTCTTGTACATAGGGGCAGTATTATAGTAGTTATATTCTTGTACATAGGGGCAGTATTATAGTAGTTATATTCTTGTACATAGGGGCAGTATTATAGTAGTTATATTCTTGTATATAGGGGCAGTATTATAGTAGTTATATTCTTGTACATAGGGGCAGTATTATAGTAGTTATATTCTTGTACATAGGGGCAGTATTATAGTAGTTATATTCCTGTACATAGGGGGCAGTATTATAGTATTTATATTCTTGTACATAGGAGCAGTATTATAGTAGTTATATTCTTGTACATAGGGGCAGTATTATAGTAGTTATATTCTTGTACATAGGGGCAGTATTATAGTAGTTATATTCTTGTACATAGGGGCAGTATTATAGTAGTTATATTCTTGTACATACAAGCAGTATTATAGTAGCTATATTCTTGTACATAGGGGCAGTATTATAGTAGTTATATTCTTGTACATAGGGGCAGTATTATAGTAGTTATATTCTTGTACATAGGGGCAGTATTATAGTAGTTATACTCTTGTACATAGGGGCAGTATTATAGTAGTTATATTCTTGTATATAGGGGCAGTATTATAGTAGTTATATTCTTGTACATAGGGGCAGTATTATAGTAGTAATATTCTTGTACATAGGGGCAATATTATAGTAGTTATATTCTTGTATATAGGGGCAGTATTATAGTAGTTATATTCTTGTATATAGGGGCAGTATTATAGTAGTTATATTCTTGTACATAGGGGCAGTATTATAGTAGTTATATTCTTGTACATAGGGGCAGTATTATAGTTATATTCTTGTACATAGGGGCAGTATTATAGTAGTTATATTCTTGTACATAGGGGCAGTAATATAGTAGTTATATTCTTGTACATAGGGGCAGTATTATAGTAGTTATATTCTTGTACATAGGGGCAGTATTATAGTTATATTCTTGTACATAGGGGCAGTATTATAGTAGTTATATTCTTGTACATAGGGGCAGTATTATAGTAGTTATATTCTTGTATATAGGGGCAGTATTATAGTAGTTATATTCTTGTACATAGGGGCAGTATTATAGTAGTTATATTCTTGTACATAGGGGCAGTATTATAGTTATATTCTTGTACATAGGGGCAGTATTATAGTAGTTATATTCTTGGACATAGGGGCAGTAATATAGTAGTTATATTCTTGTACATAGGGGCAGTATTATAGTAGTTATATTCTTGTACATAGGGGCAGTATTATAGTTATATTCTTGTACATAGGGGCAGTATTATAGTAGTTATATTCTTGTACATAGGGGCAGTATTATAGTAGTTATATTCTTGTACATAGGGGCAGTATTATAGTTATATTCTTGTACATAGGGGCAGTATTATAGTAGTTATATTCTTGTACATAGGAGCAGTATTATAGTAGTTATATACTTGTACATAGGGGCAGTATAATAGTAGTTATATTCTTGTATATAGGGGCAGTATTATAGTAGTTATATTCTTGTACATATGGGCAGTATTATAGTAGTTATATTCTTGTATATAGGGGCAGTATTATAGTAGTTATATTCTTGTATATAGGGGCAGTATTATAGTAGTTATATTCTTGTATATAGGGGCAGTATTATAGTAGTTATATTCTTGTACATAGGGGCAGTATTATAGTAGCAATATTCTTGTACATAGGGGCAGTATTATAGTAGTTATATTCTTGTATATAGGGGCAGTATTATAGTAGTTATATTCTTGTATATAGGGGCAGTATTATAGTAGTTATATTCTTGTACATAGGGGCAGTATTATAGTAGTTATATTCTTGTACATAGGGGCAGTATTATAGTAGTTATATTCTTGTATATAGGGGCAGTATTATAGTAGTTATATTCTTGTACATAGGGGCAGTATTATAGTAGTTATATTCTTGTACATAGGGGCAGTATTATAGTAGTTATATTCCTGTACATAGGGGGCAGTATTATAGTATTTATATTCTTGTACATAGGAGCAGTATTATAGTATTTATATTCTTGTACATAGGAGCAGTATTATAGTAGTTATATTCTTGTACATAGGGGCAGTATTATAGTAGTTATATTCTTGTACATAGGGGCAGTATTATAGTAGTTATATTCTTGTACATAGGGGCAGTATTATAGTAGTTATATTCTTGTACATACAAGCAGTATTATAGTAGCTATATTCTTGTACATAGGGGCAGTATTATAGTAGTTATATTCTTGTACATAGGGGCAGTATTATAGTAGTTATATTCTTGTACATAGGGGCAGTATTATAGTAGTTATACTCTTGTACATAGGGGCAGTATTATAGTAGTTATATTCTTGTATATAGGGGCAGTATTATAGTAGTTATATTCTTGTACATAGGGGCAGTATTATAGTAGTAATATTCTTGTACATAGGGGCAGTATTATAGTAGTTATATTCTTGTATATAGGGGCAGTATTATAGTAGTTATATTCTTGTATATAGGGGCAGTATTATAGTAGTTACATTCTTGTACATAGGGGCAGTATTATAGTAGTTATATTCTTGTACATAGGGGCAGTATTATAGTAGTTATATTCTTGTATATAGGGGCAGTATTATAGTAGTTATATTCTTGTACATAGGGGCAGTATTATAGTAGTTATGTTCTTGTACATAGGGGCAGTATTATAGTAGTTATATTCCTGTACATAGGGGGCAGTATTATAGTATTTATATTCTTGTACATAGGAGCAGTATTATAGTATTTATATTCTTGTACATAGGAGCAGTATTATAGTAGCTATATTCTTGTACATAGGAGCAGTATTATAGTAGTTATATTCTTGTACATAGGGGCAGTATTATAGTAGTTATATTCTTGTACATAGGGGCAGTATTATAGTAGTTATATTCTTGTACATACAAGCAGTATTATAGTAGCTATATTCTTGCACATAGGGGCAGTATTATAGTAGTTATATTCTTGTACATAGGGGCAGTATTATAGTAGTTATATTCTTGAACATAGGGGCAGTATTATTGTAATTATATTCTTGTACATAGGGGCAGTATTATAGTAGTTATATTCTTGTACATAGGGGCAGTATTATAGTAGTTATATTCTTGTACATAGGAGCAGTATTATAGTAGTTATATTCTTGTACATAGGGGCAGTATTATAGTAGTTATATTCTTGTACATAGCAGCAGTATTATAGTAGTTATATTCTTGTACATAGGGGCAGTATTATAGTAGTTATATTCTTGTACATAGGGGCAGTATTATAGTAGTTATATTCTTGTACATAGGAGCAGTATTATAGTAGTTATATTCTTGTACATAGGGGCAGTATTATAGTAGTTATATTCTTGTACATAGGGGCAGTATTATAGTAGTTATATTCTTGTACATACAAGCAGTATTATACTAGCTATATTCTTGTACATAGGGGCAGTATTATAGTAGTTATATTCTTGTACATAGGGGCAGTATTATAGTAGTTATATTCTTGTACATAGGGGCAGTATTATAGTAGTTATATTCTTGTACATAGGGGCAGTATTATAGTTATATTCTTGTACATAGGGGCAGTATTATAGTAGTTATATTCTTGTACATAGGGGCAGTATTATAGTAGTTATATTCTTGTACATAGGGGCAGTATTATAGTTATATTCTTGTACATAGGGGCAGTATTATAGTAGTTATATTCTTGTACATAGGAGCAGTATTATAGTAGTTATATACTTGTACATAGGGGCAGTATTATAGTAGTTATATTCTTGTATATAGGGGCAGTATTATAGTAGTTATATTCTTGTATATAGGGGCAGTATTATAGTAGTTATATTCTTGTACATAGGGGCAGTATTATAGTAGTTATATTCTTGTATATAGGGGCAGTATTATAGTAGTTATATTCTTGTATATAGGGGCAGTATTATAGTAGTTATATTCTTGTATATAGGGGCAGTATTATAGTAGTTATATTCTTGTACATAGGGGCAGTATTATAGTAGTAATATTCTTGTACATAGGGGCAGTATTATAGTAGTTATATTCTTGTACATAGGGGCAGTATTATAGTAGTTATATTCTTGTATATAGGGGCAGTATTATAGTAGTTATATTCTTGTACATAGGGGGCAGTATTATAGTATTTATATTCTTGTACATAGGAGCAGTATTATAGTATTTATATTCTTGTACATAGGAGCAGTATTATAGTAGCTATAAGCTATAAGATCACTTATATAAATATCTATTGTGATTGGGGATGTGTTTGATGGTGATAACACAAATCTTTCTGGACCTCATACTATGTTCTGTGATTAGTCAGTCCTTTACTATCAGCTCAGTGAGTCCATTTTGCCAGTATAAATGCAGCTTTTAGCGATCCGCCACAATCTGGCTCAGGTTCTTCATATCTAGTGATCTGGAAAAACACTGGAGCAGATGGAGCTACAACTTAGTGTAAAGCAAATACATTTACGCAGTCACCTGCTTCATGCCTTTGCTACATAAGCCACAATACCGAGGCTCAAGGACAGACTTAAAGGGATCCTGTCCTCAGGATTTGGCCGGGATCACACATACGCGAGATACGTCTGAGTCTCGCAGGTGAAAACCCAGCTCTGGCGACGGCACTCCAGAGCGGAGCGTGCAGCCACACAGCAACACATGGAGCCGCACGCTCCGCTCTGGAGTGCCGGCGCTAGAGGTGGGTTTTCACCTGCGAGACTCGGACGTATCTCGCGTATGTGTGATCCCAGCCTTTTGCTGAGTAACCTACAGACAGTGTCATGTTGGCGCTATTATACTGATTACAATGATACCTTGGTTGATGAAATCCATCTTGTGGTTGTTGTTTAATCTGCATTTGCAGTTTTGAGTTAATGACATTGTTGTGCTCCGGGGGGGACCTGTTGGCGGGGCTTTATGTGGTGCTCTGGCCTCATTATCATCTTTTTGGGCTTAAATGACAGGTCATTTCTCCCCTCCCCACATGCCTCTCTTCAAAGTATTCCCCCCAGACTGCTCCACCACACAATCACTCTCCATAATGTGCTCCCTCATTCTGCCCCTTTCCATATCTCTCCCAAACTGCTTTTTTCCAAGTCCCCCACCCCTCTGCCCCTCATTATGCTATGCCCACTTTCATAATGTTTCCTAATTTCCACACAGTGTCCACCATAATGTCCCAAACTGGCTTGTTATGTGCCCTCGTAGTAACACTCTCCCTCCATCCCCCAGCCCTCATCTAAAACTAAAATGACATTTAATCTTTGGCTTCTCCATGGAGTGTTTACCAATGCCCGACGTCTTATCATGTATGTCTGTATACAGGGAGCTCCCCCTAGTGGTGACTGCAGACAGGATCTTATCATGTATCTCTGTATACAGGGAGCTCCCCCTAGTGGTGGCTACAGACAGGATCTTATCATGTATCTCTGTATACAGGGAGCTCCCCCTAGTGGTGGCTGCAGACAGGATCTTATCATGTATCTCTGTATACAGGGAGCTCCCCCTAGTGGTGGCTGCAGACAGGATCTTATCATGTATCTCTGTATACAGGGAGCTCCCCCTAGTGGTGGCTGCAGACAGTATCTTATCATGTATCTCTGTATACAGGGAGCTCCCCCTAGTGGTGACTGCAGACAGGATCTTATGTATTTCTGTATACAGGGAGCTCCCCCTAGTGGTGGCTGCAGACAGAATCTTATCATGTATATCTGTATACAGGGAGCTCCCCCTAGTGGTGACTGCAGACAGGATCTTATCATGTATCTCTGTATACAGGGAGCTCCTCCTAGTGGTGGCTGCAGACAGGATCTTATCATGTATCTCTGTTTACAGGGAGCTCCCCCTAGTGGTGGCTGCAGACAGGATCTTATCATGTATCTCTGTATACAGGGAGATCCCCCTAGTGGTGGCTGCAGACAGGATCTTATCATGTATCTCTGTATACAGGGAGCTCCCCCTAGTGGTGGCTGCAGACAGTATCTTATCATGTATCTCTGTATACAGGGAGCTCCCCCTAGTGGTGACTGCAGACAGGATCTTATGTATTTCTGTATACAGGGAGCTCCCCCTAGTGGTGGCTGCAGACAGAATCTTATCATGTATATCTGTATACAGGGAGCTCCCCCTAGTGGTGACTGCAGACAGGATCTTATTATGTATCTCTGTATACAGGGAGCTCCCCCTAGTGGTGGCTGCAGACAGGATCTTATCATGTATCTTTGTATACAGGGAGCTCCCCCTAGTGGTGGCTACAGACAGGATCTTATTATGTATCTCTGTATACAGGGAGCTCCCCCTAGTGGTGACTGCAGACAGGATCTTATCATGTATCTCTGTATACAGGGAGCTCCCCCTAGTGGTGGCTGCAGACAGAATCTTATCCTGTATCTCTATATACAGGGAGCTCCCCCTAGTGGTGGCTACAGACAGGATCTTATTATGTATCTCTGTATACAGGGAGCTCCCCCTAGTGGTGGCTGCAGACAGGATCTTATCATGTATCTTTGTATACAGGGAGCTCCCCCTAGTGGTGGCTACAGACAGGATCTTATTATGTATCTCTGTATACAGGGAGCTCCCCCTAGTGGTGACTGCAGACAGGATCTTATCATGTATCTCTGTATACAGGGAGCTCCCCCTAGTGGTGACTGCAGACAGGATCTTATCATGTATCTCTGTATACAGGGAGCTCCCCCTAGTGGTGACTGCAGACAGGATCTTATCATGTATCTCTGTATACAGACAGCTCCCCCTAGTGGTGGCTGCAGACAGAATCTTATCATGTATCTCTGTATACAGGGAGCTCCCCCTAGTGGTGGCTGCAGACAGGATCTTATCATGTATCTCTGTATACAGGGAGCTCCCCCTAGTGGTGGCTGCAGACAGGATCTTATCATGTATCTCTGTTTACAGGGAGCTCCCCCTAGTGGTGGCTGCAGAAAGGATCTTGTCATGTATCTCTGTATACAGGGAGCTCCCCCTAGTGGTGACTGCAGACAGGATCTTATCATGTATCTCTGTATACAGGGAGCTTCCCCTAGTGGCGACTGCAGACAGGATCTTATCATGTATCTCTGTATACAGGGAGCTCCCCCTAGTGGTGACTGCAGACAGAATCTTATCATGTATCTCAGTATACAGGGAGCTCCCCCTAGTGGTGGCTGCAGACAGGATCTTATCATGTATCTCTGTATACAGGGAGCTCCCCCTAGTGGTGGCTGCAGACAGAATCTTATCATGTATCTCAGTATACAGGGAGCTCCCCCTAGTGGTGGCTGCAGACAGGATCTTATCATGTATCTGTATACAGGGAGCTCCCCCTAGTGGTGGCTGCAGACAGGATCTTATCATGTATCTCTGTATACAGGGAGCTCCCCCTAGTGGTGGCTGCAGACAGGATCTTATCATGTATCTCTGTATACAGGGAGCTCCCCCTAGTGGTGACTGCAGACAGGATCTTATGTATTTCTGTATACAGGGAGCTCCCCCTAGTGGTGGCTGCAGACAGAATCTTATCATGTATATCTGTATACAGGGAGCTCCCCCTAGTGGTGACTGCAGACAGGATCTTATCATGTATCTCTGTATACAGGGAGCTCCTCCTAGTGGTGGCTGCAGACAGGATCTTATCATGTATCTCTGTTTACAGGGAGCTCCCCCTAGTGTTGGCTACAGACAGGATCTTATTATGTATCTCTGTATACAGGGAGCTCCCCCTAGTGGTGGCTGCAGACAGGATCTTATCATGTATCTTTGTATACAGGGAGCTCCCCCTAGTGGTGGCTACAGACAGGATCTTATTATGTATCTCTGTATACAGGGAGCTCCCCCTAGTGGTGACTGCAGACAGGATCTTATCATGTATCTCTGTATACAGGGAGCTCCCCCTAGTGGTGACTGCAGACAGGATCTTATCATGTATCTCTGTATACAGGGAGCTCCCCCTAGTGGTGACTGCAGACAGGATCTTATCATGTATCTGTATACAGGTAGCTCCCCCTAGTGGTGAGTGCAGACAGGATCTTATCATGTATCTCTGTATACAGGGAGCTCCCCCTAGTGGTGGCTGCAGACAGGATCTTATCATGTATCTTTGTATACAGGAAGCTCCCCCTAGTGGTGACTGCAGACAGGATCTTATCATGTATCTCTGTATACAGGGAGCTCCCCCTAGTGGTGACTGCAGACAGGATCTTATCATGTATCTCTGTATACAGACAGCTCCCCCTAGTGGTGGCTGCAGACAGAATCTTATCATGTATCTCTGTATACAGGGAGCTCCCCCTAGTGGTGGCTGCAGACAGGATCTTATCATGTATCTCTGTATACAGGGAGCTCCCCCTAGTGGTGGCTGCAGACAGGATCTTATCATGTATCTCTGTATACAGGGAGCTTCCCCTAGTGGTGACTGCAGACAGGATCTTATCATGTATCTCTGTATACAGGGAGCTTCCCCTAGTGGCGACTGCAGACAGGATCTTATCATGTATCTCTGTATACAGGGAGCTCCCCCTAGTGGTGACTGCAGACAGAATCTTATCATGTATCTCAGTATACAGGGAGCTCCCCCTAGTGGTGGCTGCAGACAGGATCTTATCATGTATCTCTGTATACAGGGAGCTCCCCCTAGTGGTGGCTGCAGACAGAATCTTATCATGTATCTCAGTATACAGGGAGCTCCCCCTAGTGGTGGCTGCAGACAGGATCTTATCATGTATCTCTGTATACAGGGAGCTCCCCCTAGTGGTGGCTGCAGACAGGATCTTATCATGTATCTCTGTATACAGGGAGCTCCCCCTAGTGGTGGCTGCAGACAGGATCTTATCATGTATCTCTGTATACAGGGAGCTCCCCCTAGTGGTGGCTGCAGACAGGATCTTATCATGTATCTCTGTATACAGGGAGCTCCCCCTAGTGGTGACTGCAGACAGGATCTTATGTATTTCTGTATACAGGGAGCTCCCCCTAGTGGTGGCTGCAGACAGAATCTTATCATGTATATCTGTATACAGGGAGCTCCCCCTAGTGGTGACTGCAGACAGGATCTTATCATGTATCTCTGTATACAGGGAGCTCCTCCTAGTGGTGGCTGCAGACAGGATCTTATCATGTATCTCTGTTTACAGGGAGCTCCCCCTAGTGGTGGCTACAGACAGGATCTTATTATGTATCTCTGTATACAGGGAGCTCCCCCTAGTGGTGGCTGCAGACAGGATCTTATCATGTATCTTTGTATACAGGGAGCTCCCCCTAGTGGTGGCTGCAGACAGGATCTTATCATGTATCTCTGTATACAGGGAGCTCCTCCTAGTGGTGGCTGCAGACAGGATCTTATCATGTATCTCTGTATACAGGGAGCTCCCCCTAGTGGTGGCTGCAGACAGGATCTTATCATGTATCTCTGTATACAGGGAGCTCCTCCTAGTGGTGGCTGCAGACAGGATCTTATCATGTATCTCTGTTTACAGGGAGCTCCCCCTAGTGGTGGCTGCAGACAGGATCTTATCATGTATCTCTGTATACAGGGAGCTCCCCCTAGTGGTGACTGCAGACAGAATCTTATCATGTATCTCTATACAGGGAGCTCCCCCTAGTGGTGACTGCAGACAGGATCTTATCATGTATCTCTATACAGGGAGCTCCCCCTAGTGGTGGCTGCAGACAGGATCTTATCATGTATCTCTGTATACAGGGAGCTCCCCCTAGTGGTGGCTGCAGACAGGATCTTATCATGTATCTCTGTATACAGGGAGCTCCCCCTAGTGGTGACTGCAGACAGAATCTTATCATGTATCTCTATACAGGGAGCTCACCCTAGTGGTGACTGCAGACAGGATCTTATCATGTATCTCTATACAGGGAGCTCCCCCTAGTGGTGACTGCAGACAGGATCTTATCATGTATCTCTGTATACAGGGAGCTCCCCCTAGTGGTGACTGCAGACAGGATCTTATCATGTATCTCTGTATACAGGGAGCTCCCCCTAGTGGTGGCTGCAGACAGGATCTTATCATGTATCTCTGTATACAGGGAGCTCCCCCTAGTGGTGACTGCAGACAGGATCTTATCATGTATCTCTGCATACAGGGAGCTCCCCCTAGTGGTGGATGCAGACAGGATCTTATCATGTATCTCTGTATACCGGGAGCTCCTCCTAGTGGTGACTGCAAACAGGATCTTATCATGTATCTCTGTATACAGGGAGCTCCCCCTAGTGGTGACTGCAGACAGGATCTTATTATGTATCTCTGCATACAGGGAGCTCCCCCTAGTGGTGGCTGCAGACAGAATCTTCACCCCAAAAGAATACAAAAGACAGCACCACAATGGACAGTGAAAAAATAGCTTACATTTTATTCTGCCTCCTGCGGCGAGGTTTCGGTCAGAAGACTATTATCAAAGCACAGTACACAAGATTCCAACCACCATTATATACCCTTAGTACCACCCACTAGTTAAGAGAACACCAATAGGGATACAGCACAATAATAACAAAACATATTATAACCAGAAAAACACATATAAATATACAAAACCATTGAATTTGAGTAGCGATCATGATATCATCCCATCTGACACACAGTCACTCGCCCCGATCGCTCTTATTCCTACTTCCCAGCACAACATTATATAACATACTCCCCGTTACAGAGATGTAAAGAAATAATGTCCCACCTATTATTACCAGGCATTTGCGGTTACCATGGTGATAACCACCCCTACAGGAGTGTCCATATACGCCGTAGTCCAGTCGAACCGCCGAGCCGTACATCACGTGGCTGCATCGTCCCATCATGCAGTGCGCATCATTGCGCAGGTCCAGTCAGCTCACACGTCATCCCAGAAGACATCCTTATTGCGCATGCGCCAGATCCACATTGCGTCCGCGCAGCTCTACACCAGGGACCACAGTGCGCATGTCTGGGTTCTTCACTAAGTTTCCATATGAGTAGTCCGTCTGCGCACAGGACCCATCCTCCCACAGCTCCAGCATAAACGTGGGCACGTTCCTCCCACACTCCTCCTATGTCTCCAACCATGGCAGAAGAGAATCCAATTATGCCAATCATCAAAAGATAATATAAGTGATTAATCAACTCATTCTTAGGGGCCTATAATAAAGCATTTATGTATAAAAATATAGATAGATTTTTATAAAACATGCGCACCCATTGCTCACATCATAGATAGCAAGACATCTTCCCATGTAATGGATACATACATTTATAAACCCAACAATATTAAATAAACTCATAAATCATCATCCAACAGACCCAGTGCGGACAAATGTAATATACTCTTAAATCAACAAGCCAAAAAATATAAAAAACATTTTTTTTACAAAAAACAAAAACATCCCCAATGGGTCCGTAATGGATGCGAACATATTAATACTTATCCATCCTATCATACATGCTATAAAAAGCTCATCTATCGTATCACTCATTAATATCCTTCACTATTCTACTGATATTCTAAATACCTAGATCTCAGGACGTAGAGAGTAGTGATAGAGAGAAATAGGGATTAACTCGCATAGAGAGACAGGGGTATATACCACTACTCACATAGAGAATATCACTCCTAGGAATACTATTACCCAAATAAACAATAAAGTAAGAAAAGAGAAAGTATATAATACAGCTAAAAAGAATACACCAATAAGAAGCCGCAGAAAAACACAACATACTAAAGGAGACAACTCTGTTGATATTCAATATTCATTCCTTTTGGATAAAGGGTCTCAAGTTCAAATATCCATTTTAGTTCTTTTTTCTTTAGGAGGGTAATACGATCCCCACCCCGTCTCCAAACAGACACATCATCGATAACTCTATATCTCAATTGATTGACTCAATGACCCATTTCGTGAAAATGTCTCGGTACAGGAAGTTCTGATAACTCAGTCCTCATCGTACTCTTACGCTTTAACCTCCATCGTGGTCTCTCCCACATAGAAGACACCACATGGGCAGCTCAGGACATAAACCACAGAACTCCTCGTACACATATAACGTTTCCGTATCACATATTTTTTTCCTGTATGTGGATGGCAATAAGAGGCCCCTTAACCAAGTTATTAGAACACGCACATCCGAGACAGGGAAATTTACCGAGACTCGGGCGGCTAAGGGTGGTTTGTAGATGTTTCCTAGAACGGCCAACATCAGACATAAGTAGCTCATCTCTCAAGTTCCTATTCCTCCTATAAGAGAACAATGGAGGTAACTGAAATTCATCAACATCACTATGGCCCTTACTCAACAAAGGCCAATGTCTACGTATGACATCAGACATTCTTTGGCTCATACCATTATATTTTCTCACACACGGTGTCCTTGTACTTGCCCCAGCAGCTATTTTTGGAACCAAAAGGTCATCACGTCTCTTATCCAGGGCCCGTGTTTTGACCCAATAGCTTCAAACTTGGCACAAAAGTGGGTGTTATTAGGCATTAAGGTGGGTCTCAAACTCGGCCATAAAGGGACACTGTCACCTGAATTTGGAGGGAACAATCTTCAGCCATGGAGGCGGGGTTTTGGGGTGTTTGATTCACCCTTTCCTTACCCGCTGGCTGCAATATTGGATTGAAGTTCATTCTCTGTCCTCCATAGTACACGCCTGCGCAAGGCAAGATTGTGTATGGTTTTTAGCTGTATTATATACTTTCTCTTTTCTTTTCTTATTTTATTGTTTATTTGGGTAATAGTATTCCTAGGAGTGATATTCTCTATGTGAGTAGTGGTATATACCCCTGTCTCTCTATGCGAGTTAATCCCTATTTCTCTCTATCACTACTCTCTATGTCCTGAGATCTAGGTATTTAGAATATCAGTAGAATAGTAAAGGATATTAATGAGCGATACGATAGGTGAGCTTTTTATAGCATGTATGATAGGTTGGATAAATATTAATATGTTCGCATCCATTACGGACCCATTGGGGATGTTTTTGTTTTTTGTAAAACATTTTTTTATATTTTTTGGATAAATGCTTTATTATAGGCCCCTAAGAATGAGTTGATTAATCACTTATATTATCTTTTGATGATTGGCATAATTGGATTCTCTTCTGCCATGGTTGGAGACATAGGAGGAGTGTGGGAGGAACGTGCCCACGTTTATGCTGGAGCTGTGGGAGGATGGGTCCTGTGCGCAGACGGACTAGTCATATGGACACTTAGTGAAGAACCCAGACATGCGCACTGTGGTCCCTGGTACAGAGCTGCGCGGACGCTATGTGGATCTGGCGCATGCGCAATAAGGATGTCTTCTGGGATGACGTGTGAGCTGACTGGACCTGCGCAATGATGCGCACTGCATGATGGGACGATGCAGCCACGTGATGTACGGCTCGGCGGTTCGACTGGACTACGGCATATATGGACACTCCTGTAGGGGTGGTTATCACCATGGTAACCGCAAATGCCTGGTAATAATAGGTGGGACATTATTTCTTTACATCTCTGTAACGAGGAGTATGTTATATTATGTTGTGCTGGGAAGTAGGAATAAGAGCGATCGGGGCGAGTGACTGTGTGTCAGATGGGATGATATCATGATCGCTACTCAAATTCAATGGTTTTGTATATTTATATGTGTTTTTCTGGTTATAATATGTTTTGTTATTATTGTGCTGTATCCCTATTGGTGTTCTCTTAACTAGTGGGTGGTACTAAGGGTATATAATGGTGGTTGGAATCTTGTGTACTGTGCTTTGATAATAGTCTTCTGACCGAAACCTCGCCGCAGGAGGCAGAATAAAATGTAAGCTATTTTTTCACTGTCCATTGTGGTGCTGTCTTTTATATTCTTTTTGGATCTGGACTTTTATCTGGGATGGACCCCCTGGTGATGTCGTGCACCCTTTTGTCCATGGGGACTTTGTGATTATAGGGTGCGCTTCAACTTTTTCTTTTTTTGGAATTTCTGCAGACAGGATCTTATCATGTATCTCTGTATACAGGGAGCTCCCCCTAGTGGTGACTGCAGACAGGATCTTATGTATCTGTATACAAGGAGCTCCCCCTAGTGGTGGCTGCAGACAGAATCTTATCATGTATCTCTGTATACAGGGAACTCCCTCTAGTGGTGACTGCAGACAGGATCTTATCATGTATCTCTGTATACAGGGAGCTCCCCCTAGTGGTGGCTGCAGACAGGATCTTATCATGTATCTCTGTATACAGGGAGCTCCCCCTAGTGGTGGCTGCAGACAGGATCTTATCATGTATCTCTGTATACAGGGAGCTCCCCCTAGTGGTGGCTGCAGACAGGATCTTATCATGTATCTCTGTATACAGGGAGCTCCCCCTAGTGGTGGCTGCAGACAGGATCTTATCATGTATCTCTGTATACAGGGAGCTCCCCCTAGTGGTGGCTGCAGACAGGATCTTATCATGTATCTCTGTATACAGGGAGCTCCCCCTAGTGGTGACTGCAGACAGGATCTTATGTATCTGAATACAAGGAGCTCCCCCTAGTGGTGGCTGCAGACAGAATCTTATCCTGTATCTCTATATACAGGGAGCTCCCCCTAGTGGTGAATGCAGACAGAATCTTATCATGTATCTCTGTATACAGGGAGCTCCCCCTAGTGGTGAATGCAGACAGAATCCTATCATGTATCTCTGTATACAGGGAGATCCCGCTAGTGGTGGCTGCAGACAGGATCTTATCATGTATCTCTGTATACAGGGAGCTCCCCCTAGTGGTGGCTGCACACAGAATCTTATCATGTATCTCTGTATACAGGGAGCTCCCCCTAGTGGTGACTGCAGACAGGATCTTATCATGTATCTCTGTATACAGGGAGCTCCCCCTAGTGGTGGCTGCACACAGAATCTTATGTATCTCTGTATACAGGGAGCTCCCGCTATTGGTGGCTGCAGACAGGATCTTATCATGTATCTCTGTATACAGGGAGCTCCCCCTAGTGGTGACTGCAGACAGGATCTTATCATGTATCTCTGTATACAGGGACCTCCCCTAGAGGTGGCTGCAGACAGGATCTTATCATGTATTTTATTATTATTATTATACATTTTTATAGCGCCATTTATTCCATGGCGCTTTACATGTGAATACGGGGCAAATATAGACAAATACATTAAACACGAGCAGATAACAAGGCACACAAGTACATAAGGAGGGAGGACCCTGCCCGCGAGGGCTCACAGTCTGTAGGGGGTGGGTGAGGATACACTAGGAGAGTTGAGGATCACTGCAGGTTGTAGGCTTGTCGGAAGAGATGAGTCTTCAGGTTCTTTTTGAAGGTTTCTATGGTAGGCGAGAGTCTGATGTGTTGGGGTAGAGAGTTCCAGAGTATGGGGGAAGCACGGGAGAAGTCTTGGATGCGGTTATGGGAAGAAGAGATGAGAGGGGAGTAGAGAAGGAGGTCTTGAGAGGATCGGAGGTTGCGTGTAGGTAGGTACCGGGAGACCATGTCACAGATGTATGGAGGAGACAGGTTGTGGATGGCTTTGTCTCTGGGCGATAGGAAGCCAGTGAAGGGCTTGACACAAGGGAGAGGCTGGGGAATAGCCGGGGGACAGGTGGATTAGTCGGGCAGCAGAGTGTAGGATGGATTGGAGGGGTGCGAGAGTGTTAGAGGGGAGTCCAGAGAGTAGGAGGTTGCAGTAGTCGAGGCGGGAGATGATAAGGGCATGCACTAGCGTTTTAGCGGTGTCGTGGTCAAGGAAAGCACGGATCCGGGAAATATTTTTGAGTTTGAGACGAAAGGAGGAGGCAAGGGCTTGGATATGTGGCTTGAAAGAGAGGGCAGAGTCGAGGATCACCCCGAGGCACCGGGCGTGTGGGACTGGGGATAGTGAGCAGCCATTGACATTGATGGATAGGTCTGGTGGAGGGGTAGAGTGAGATGGGGGAAAGATGATGAATTGTTTTGTATCTCTGTATACAGGGAGCTCCCCCTAGTGGTGGCTGCAGACAGGATCTTATCCTGTATCTCTGTATGTGGAGAACCCCCACCCTACTTAGTGGTGAAATGCAGACAGAACTTTAGCATTTATCTCTATGTCTGTGCAGTGGATTTGGAGCTTTGTATCTGCAAACTGGAAAAAGATATATTAGGAAATGAATCGATGTCGTGTTTTCTCTATGAAGACGTCTCCCGCCAGGAAGGAGCAAGCAGCAACACTGAACTTCACATAACCGCTAATTAAGTGAACAAGATAATCTCTGGTTCGGTGAAAATGCATTTTCTCTGTGTTCCCTACACAAATAATACATTTCTGTAAGAAAACAATCAGGAGCCCCCAGGAATCAGCTTATGGGGTGGCACTAATTGAGGGGTCCATCATTTGTAATTATGCACGGTTAACATTGGCCCTGCAGTCATCAGTGGATAATCCAGCCTCTATGAAACCTTGATGGATCTTTTCTTCTTGTTCTGTGTCTCGTTAGCACCTTGGATAGCGGTGCCTTGTAGTAAATGGACTGGGAGTTTTAATAATGTAGATAGTAGAATTCTCTTAATTCAAAATGTCAGAATCGAGCAGTGATCTCCGGTATAGAATTGTATTAACCCCTTTGCCCCGAAGCTTGTTTTCACCTTCCTGACCAGGACAGATTTTACAAATTTCATGAGGTCACAAGTCTGGAATTCTTCAACAGATCCCGCTGATTCTGAGAATGTTTTTCCATGACATATTGTACTTCATGATGTTGATAAAATCAATTTGACTTACATTTATTTGTGAAAATATTGGAAATTAGGGGAAAATTTGGCAACTTTACATTTTTGTACCCTTAAATTAGAGAGATACAGTATGTCACACAAAATAGTTACTAAATAACATGTCTCACATGTCTACTTTACATTAGCACAATTTTTGAAACTTGTTTTTTTTTTTGTTAGGATGTTAGAAGGGTTCAAAGTTGACCAGCGATTTCTCATTTTTCCAACAAAATTTACAAATTATTTTTTTAGGGACCATCTCACATTTAAAGTGAGCCATTCTAAAAACTGCACTCCTCAAGGTGCTCAAAGCTACAATCAAAAAGTTATTAACCCTTCAGGTGATATTTTTCACAAAAAATTAACTTTAGAACCCAATTTTGTTATTTTCACAAGGGTAAAAGGAAAAACTAGACCCCAAAATTTGTTGTGCAATTTCTCCTGAGCATGCCCATACCCCATATGTGGGGGTAAACTACTGACTGAGCGCATGGCAGGGCTTGAAAAGGAAGGAGCACCATTCGACTTTTTGAATGCAAAATTGGTTGGAATCAAGAGCGGATGCCAAATTGCATTTGGAGAACCCCTGATGTGCCTAAACAGTGGAAACTCCCCACAAGTGACCCAGTTTTGGGAACTAGACCCCTCAAGGAATTTATTTAGATGTGTAGTAAGTAGTTTGAACCCCAAGCTGCGCAGAAGTTTGTAAAGAAGAGGCATGAAAATAAAAAGTCTAGTTTTTCAACAAAAATTATAATTTAATCCCAAATATTTTATTTTCACTAGAGTAAAAGGAGAAAATGTGTACGTTGAGTCACTAAAATAAAAAAGATCCAATTTTTTTTAACAAAATGTTATTTTATCACCACAGTATTTAATTTTCACAAGGGTAACAGGAGAAAATGGACGCCAACATTTGTTGTGCAATTTCTGCAGAGTACGCTGATATGCGGAGGAAAACTACTGTTTGGGCGTACAGCAGGGCTCAGAAGGTAATGAGAGATGTTTTGGAATGCAGACTTTGATGGAATGGACTGTGGGCGTCAAGTCATGTTTGGAGAACCCCTGATGTGTCTAAACAGTAGCAACACCCCACAAGTGACCCTATATTGGAATTGATCAAGTATTTTCATGGTATGTGAATTTTATAATGTGGTAGCATACGTAAGTTGTGTAGTGTACGTCAGGTTGGCATATGTGAGTTGTGTACCGTGCATCAAGTTGGCATAAGTGAGTTGTGTAACGTGGGTCAGGTTGGCATAGGTGAGTTGTGTAACGTGTGTCAGGTTTGCATAGGTGAGTTGTGTAACGTGTGTCAGGTTTGCATAGGTGAGTTGTGTAACGTGCGTCAGGTTTGCATAGGTGAGTTGTGTAACATGCGTCAGGTTTGCATAGGTGAGTTGTGTAACGTGCGTCAGGTTTGCATAGGTGAGTTGTGTAACATGTGTCAGGTGTGCATAGGTGAGTTGTGTAACGTGTGTTAGGTTTGCATAGGTGAGTTGTGTAACATGTGTCAGGTTTGCATAGGTGAGTTGTATAACATGTATCAGGTTTGCATAGGTGAGTTGTGTAACGTGCGTCAGGTTTGCATAAGTGAGTTGTGTAACATGCGTCAGGTGTGCATAGGTGAGTTGTGTAACGTGTGTTAGGTTTGCATAGGTGAGTTGTATAACATGTATCAGGTTTGCATAGGTGAGTTGTGTAACATGTGTCAGGTTTGCATAGGTGAGTTGTATAACATGTATCAGGTTTGCATAGGTGAGTTGTGTAACGTGCGTTAGGTTTGCATAGGTGAGTTGTGTAAGAAATGAATTTATTTGTACCACACATCCATGGACTGTCTGAAGCATTCTTTCAGACACAGGCCAGGTTTGTCGGGGCCAGGGTCGCATTGCCATATGGTGGTGTCCTTTCCTATCCCCCTTCTGTAACACACTCGGCATCTCTTTTGCAACCTTCCTTTCTCTGAGGTTTGAGTGCCCTCACCGGTAAAATGTTGGCCTGGTACGATACGAGCACCTTCAGTTCCATAACTGCATGGGCCGGCTCCTTCCTGACTGCCAAATATTCGGGCCTTGGTCACTACCTCCTGGAACTGAAGGTGCATCGTACCGCTGTCGCCTGCACATTGTGATAGCACGTAAGCATTGTACATGGCCATCTGTACGATGTGCGCGGCCAGCTTCTTGCACCACACCTTAGCTTTTCTCATGGTACTGTACGGCTGGAGGACTTGATCAGAGAGATCAACTCCCCTTATGTTCTTGTTGTACCCCATTACACAGTCTGGTCAGAATCGAACAGCCAATCACAGCGATCCCGGCCGTCCGATTGTCTCGGGCATGGGAGGTCTGAGTGACCCAATCTGTAAATTTGTGGATTTTTATCTTAAACCTTTGGTCGAGACCCTTCCCTCCTATGCTCGGGACACATCGGATGTGCTGAGTGGGATCAATGGGATCCAATTGGAAGATGACATGATTCTTGTCACCGCTGACATTGAGTCACTATATACATGTATAACACATGAGGACGGACTGGAGGCGGTCCGCTTCTTCTTGGGGTCTGACAGCCGGGATGGCCTTATGTGTGATTTCATTTTGGAATTACTTACTTTCATTCTAACCAAAAAATTTTTTGTTTTTAAGGATGTTTTTTATTTGCAGCAACGCGGCACTGCCATGGGCGCGGCCTGTGCGCCCTCTTTCGCCAACCTCTTCCTTGGATATTGGGAGAGGGAGATTTTTGGTGGGGGGGGGGGCGTCCGGGCCGCGGACCATGTGCAGTGCTGGTTGCGTTATATTGACGACCTGCTTATAATCTGGCAGGGGTCCGAGCAGGAGTTATGGACCTTCATGCAGGACCTTAATTGCAATAGATTTAACATCAAATTGACATACCAAATGAGCACGACGGCAGTGGACTTTCTGGATGTTAAAATTGAGGTGGATGAACATCGGTATTTACAGACCGATGTACACAGGAAGTCCACCTCCGTCAACTCTCTATTGCATGCGAGTTCGAGCCATCCTTATAGCACCATTAGGGCCATCCCGGTTGGGCAGCACCTCAGGGTGAGGAGGATTTGTTCCTCTCAGTCCAAGTTTGAAGTGCAGGCTAAGGATCTCCAAGAGAGGTTTAAAGAAAGAGGCTACAGCAATAGATGCATTAAAAAGGGATATCAGAGGGCCAAGTTCCAAAAACGGGAGACTTTGCTATATCCCCAGAGAAAGGAGAATTTTCAACAGGAAAATGTAGTTCGATTTATATCTACATTCAATGGGGAATGGATCACAATGAGAAATTGTCTCCAAAAACATTGGAATGTACTAATGACCGATCCAACACTATCCAAAGTCCTGACAGAACACCCCTTGATGACATCCAGAAGAAGTAGGAATCTTAAGGATATCCTAGTGTCCAGTCATTACATCCCTTCCCCTCCAAAAAATCAATTTGGATCAATTGGTCCCAGCAAAGGATGCTTCCCATGTGGAAACTGCATCTCGTGCAAGAACATCAGTCGGGCGTCAGATTTTCAATCAGTGGGAGGAAAAACATTCCCCATAAAACAACATATTACCTGCAATACTACTCAGGTTATCTATTATGCAGTTTGTAGCTGTCCTAAAATTTATATTGGCCTGACGTCTAGACGACTGGGTACTCGCACGAGAGAGCATGTTAGGGACATCATGGCGGCGGAGAGAGAAGATGCTTCGAAATTAAAAACCATTCCACGCCACTTTAAAGAGCTCATGTGACTGGGATGGGTGGGGACTCGACTACGTGGTGGGGGCCACTGCGGGACATGTGGTGCTCGTCGGCACCAGTAGTTAAACATAGTATGCGAGCACTAGGTGATCACTGGTTGGTATACAAGCGGCGTTGTAGCGCCGCTGGTCTCCATGACGATGACACGTCACAAGCACGTAAGCGTTGTAGCGCCGCTGGTCTCCATGATGATGACACGTCACAAGCACGCAAGCGCACTTTTACTTAGCACGGATTGGATGCCGCACGGTCAAGTGACCGGAACGGCACAGTATTTAATGAGCACTAAGATCGGAGTTAAGCCACGCCCCCTGAGGAAGCGAGGCTACAATTAGCACGCGAAACGCGCGTTGGGGTAACCGGGACTCACACCTTAACTGGACATGGGTAATTATTGATTTTGATATGTAATTGATTTACCGGCTATATGTGTCCCATGTGGGTTTAGTTATATGAGTAGTGGGTGTTTGGAAATTTGGGAACATAGTTCCCTGGGAAGGTATTTTATATTATACCCACACTTTATATAATTACCCAGATAGAATTTCAAGCCTATCTTCCTGGTTTAGAGTGTGAATCACTGGTCAAGTAACTTCACCTGGGTATGGTTCACATATTACAATTTTTTACCTATGATATCCATTTTTATTCTTGTATATATCTTTTTGATTCTAATAAAGTTTGTATTTTGTGCTAACTCTATGTCCTCCTTTTCTATACAATTGCTTATTGAGTATTGCCTTAATTATGGATATTTGCACCGTACTGGTATCTCTTTAATAATCACAGCGATCGTAGTTCCGGGGGAAGTGGCGCCAACCCCCAGGTCGATGATTCCAGGAGCCCTCCTGCGAGATTCAGCAGGCTCCTTAATGCAGTCACGGTGCCGCATTGTACCCAAGATGCCAAAGGTCGGTAACTACGTCTAAGATCGGGAAGATGATAAAAAAATACAAATGAAAAATAATTACAGTGGGGCAAAAAAGTATTTAGTCAGTCAGCAATAGTGCAAGTTCCACCACTTAAAAAGATGAGAGGCGTCTGTAATTTACATCATAGGTAGACCTCAACTATGGGAGACAAACTGAGAAAAAAAAATCCAGAAAATCACATTGTCTGTTTTTTTAACATTTTATTTGCATATTATGGTGGAAAATAAGTATTTTGTCAGAAACAAAATTTCATCTCAATACTTTGTAATATATCCTTTGTTGGCAATAACAGAGGTCAAACGTTTTCTGTATGTCTTCACAAGGTTGCCACACACTGTTGTTGGTATGTTGGCCCATTCCTCCATGCAGATCTCCTCTAGAGCAGTGATGTTTTTGGCTTTTCGCTTGGCAACACGGACTTTCAACTCCCTCCAAAGGTTTTCTATAGGGTTGAGATCTGGAGACTGGCTAGGCCACTCCAGGACCTTGAAATGCTTCTTACGAAGCCACTCCTTCGTTGCCCTGGCGGTGTGGTTTGGATCATTGTCATGTTGAAAGACCCAGCCACGTTTCATCTTCAAAGCCCTTGCTGATGGAAGGAGGTTTGCACTCAAAATCTCACGATACATGGCCCCATTCATTCTTTCATGTACCCGGATCAGTCGTCCTGGCCCCTTTGCAGAGAAACAGCCCCAAAGCATGATGTTTCCACCACCATGCTTTACAGTAGGTATGGTGTTTGATGGATGCAACTCAGTATTCTTTTTCCTCCAAACACGACAAGTTGTGTTTTTACCAAACAGTTCCAGTTTGGTTTCATCAGACCATAGGACATTCTCCCAAAACTCCTCTGGATCATCCAAATGCTCTCTAGCAAACTTCAGACGGGCCCGGACATGTACTGGCTTAAGCAGTGGGACACGTCTGGCACTGCAGGATGTGAGTCCATGGTGGCGTAGTGTGTTACTTATGGTAGGCCTTGTTACATTGGTCCCAGCTCTCTGCAATTCATTCACTAGGTCCCCCAGCGTGGTTCTGGGATTTTTGCTCACCGTTCTTGTGATCATTCTGACCCCACGGGGTGGGATTTTGCGTGGAGCCCCAGATCGAGGGAGATTATCAGTGGTCTTGTATGTCTTCCATTTTCTAATTATTGCTCCCACTGTTGATTTCTTCACTCCAAGCTGGTTGGCTATTGCAGATTCAGTCTTCCCAGCCTGGTGCAGGGCTACAATTTTGTTTCTGGTGTCCTTTGACAGCTCTTTGGTCTTCACCATAGTGGAGTTTGGAGTCAGACTGTTTGAGGGTGTGCACAGGTGTCTTTTTATACTGATAACAAGTTTAAACAGGTGCCATTACTACAGGTAATGAGTGGAGGACAGAGGAGACTCTTAAAGAAGAAGTTACAGGTCTGTGAGAGCCAGAAATCTTGATTGTTTGTTTCTGACCAAATACTTATTTTCCACCATAATATGCAAATAAAATGTTAAAAAAACAGACAATGTGATTTTCTGGATTTTTTTTTCTCAGTTTGTCTCCCATAGTTGAGGTCTACCTATGATGTAAATTACAGACGCCTCTCATCTTTTTAAGTGGTGGAACTTGCACTATTGCTGACTGACTAAATACTTTTTTGCCCCACTGTATATTTTTTAACTTGGAATTTATTTTTTCTTTCTTTTGTCATATTTTTCTAACAATCCAATAATCCGGAATATTCATATTCCAGTACTTATTATGTTCTATTCAGGAAGTTTACTATGTTTTTGGTATTCCTGTTAACGTGTCCTACAATTACAGTTTATCAACTCTTCACAGGATAGGTGATAAGTGTCTGATGGCTGCGGGGATGACTACCATTGGTGGCCGCGCATGCGCGATGTTGCCCAAAAACGGTCTGTGGGACTGATGGAAATAGGGGATTCCAGTGTCTGAGTGCAAGGGGGTCTCACTACTAGGATCCGCACCTGTCTCAAAAATGGGAGTCCTGTGGCCCCACATTTACAAGGTGCAGTGATTGTGCATGCGCGATCTTGCTCCATATTGTCTATTGACCTTACGTAAATGGACAGTGCAGTACTGTGCCATCATCATCGGATTCAGGACCCCAATTATCAAGACCACTGGGGTTTCCAAAAATGTTGTCATGTAATCTGTACTGCAGAAGGAACAGGGTTTGTGTACATTAGCATGTAAGTAATCTATGCAGATTTGGGAAGGGCTAGGATTAAAGGGGTGCTGTCCAGCCTTAGGCTGCAAGGCTGCAGTCACTTTATGTGACTGCAGACTTAGGAATCCCCACAATGTGCACACTGCGAGATGTGAGGATTCTTCGCTGCTGGAGCTGTGGGACCATAAATGTGGGGTTTGCATAGATGTGGTCCTGTACCGACTAGACATGCGCGTCCTTGCTCATTGCAAGTGTATTGAACAAGGCAGGACAAGTCTAGTCGGAATGTGGCTGGAAGTATGCACATGACATATTTATGGTCACATGAGCTCCCGGTCCAGGAACAGAGAATGGCGACAGTGTGCAGCATATATAACAATGATATGACTTGTAAACGGCTAACCTACCTGCTGACAGTTTCCAGGATATAAAATCAAACTAAAATGTGCATAAAAAAAAAACAGACTTACTACAGTATTTAATCCTTCAGACATCATGTATGACCTAAAGGCATCCTGTAGGGGCTCCACCCAAATAAAATGGATAGTGAGGACACAGCGATGTGTTTCCCCCCAAGCAGTAAATATAGCAGAGTAATGCGTTTCCGTATAGTCCGATATCATTACGTAATGCAACATTTCCCCCCAATTATAAAGTATCACTCGTTAGCAGTTTCCAGCAAGGTGGCAAAAAGAATGTTTCGCTTTTCTCCTTGCGTTGCTCCGGCAACCGCAGCACAAAGAATCAAAGTTCCATTTCTTGATTCCGTCAGGGCGCTCAGCGGGTCACTGCCCACGAAGGTGCTGCTGGCCCTGACAGCTGGCAGACAACTGCGAGTGCTACCGGCCGCACGTCCCCCCTCCCCCGCAACCCCATTTCAAGGTTCATATCTGGAATATTGATCAGCAAAATGCGCAATTTCATTAACCTTTCTTCCTTTATAATTTCTGTGGAATTGAAGGCTTTTTGGCAACGTCTAAATCCTTCTTGTGTTTTTTTTTTTAATCACCTTAAAATCCCGCATGTAGAAATCTGCAATTTAAAAGAAAGGAGACGTTCTCAGACGAGACTGCACTGTCATTACGGATGAAATCCTATAAATGTCAGCGCTTCCCAAGGTTAAAGGGGGTCATCCTCCCTGGACAATCCCTTTTTGCAAAAAACTTCTTCCAAAACAAGTCAATAATTAGTCACTCCGCTGCTGTGATCCGCAGTGATCAGCTGCAATCCGAGGAGGAACATCGAAACAAGTGCTCAATTTCTCTACAGTGCCACCCCAGGAGAAATGAAGCATTGCATTCTGCCAAAAGAAATTGGTTGGTCACGTAAGTTGCAAACATGGTGTGTCCTCCAGTGACAGAGATGCTTTTTTTGCTTAATTAAATGCTTCGTTAATAAAAAGTCACAAGAACCATCTCAGAGGTAAAGAGGATCATCCATAGTGGACAGTCACATTTTGCAACAGTTTCCTAAATACTAAGCTAATCATTTAGTACCCTCCTGCTGTGAAGACTAGTGATCAGTTGCGATCCTTGAAGGAACCTTGAAACAAGAGTTAAGTTTCCCTGCAGCGCCACCAGAGGAGAAATAAAGAATTACATGCGGCCCATAAAAATGTATAAAGTACACTGTTCATGTAATGTACAAAGATGGGAGGTGGGTTTTTGTTTAATTCATAAATGCTTCTTTATCAAAAATCCACAAAAAACATCAAAAGGATAAAAGGAGTCATACTGTTACTCACTTGTGTCATATCCGAGCTTTGCTCCCCTCGCCCCTGTCCACTGAACTTATCCTGTGTCTTGGCATCAAAACTTTTAAGAATTCTAGAGTCCTGTGTACCTGCGTTCTTCAGTATCTTTCCTACCTGTTCTCCGTTCCTGTCCACGTATGGTCTCCAGGACCTCTGCTACCTGTCTGTAGTCTCCAGGACCACTGCTACCTGTTCCACATCTCCTGTCTGCCTGTGGTCTCCAGGACCTCTACTATCTGTCTGTAGTCTCCAGGACCTCTGCTACCTGTTCATGGTCTCCTGCCAGCCAGCAATCTCCAAGACCTCTGCTAACTGTTCCCAGTCTCATTTCTGCCTGCGGTCTCCAGGACAAACCTCTGCTACTTGTTCCTGGTCTCCTGTCCGCCTGCACTCTCCAGGACCTCTGTCACCTGTTCCCAGTCTCCTGTCTGCCTGCAGTCTCTAGGACCTCTGCTATCTGCTGCCAGTCTCATTTCTGCCTACAGTCTCCAGGACGGACCTCTGCTACCTGTTCCTGGTCTTCTGTCTGCCTGCAGTCTTCAGGACCTCTGTTACCTGTTCCAAGGTCTCCTGTCTGCCTGCAGTCTCCAGGACCTCTGCTACCTGTTCCAAGGTCTCCTGTCTGCCCACGGTCTCCAGGACCTCTGCTACCTGTTCCTGGTCTCCTGCCTGCCTGCAGTCTCCAAGACCTCTGCCAGCTGTTCCCGGTCTCCTGCCTGCCTGCAGTCTCCAGGACCTCTGCTACCTGTTCCTGGTCTCCTGTCTACCTGCCGTATCCAGGACTTCTACTACCTGTTCTTGGTGATTAGTGGCAATCTGTGGAGCAATCTGGCAACAATTGCTCAGTTTTCCTGCAGCATCATGTCAGGAATACATTGCATGCTACCTATAGAAGTTGATAGGTCATGTTGGGTCCTCCAGGGAGCGAGATTCTCTTCCAGAATAGTTCAGGAATGCTTTCTAAATAAAAGCCAAAAGTTTTAAGCGGAATGTCCACTGTGGACAATCCCTTTTTTGCATAAAGTGTTCCCCCAAAATGAGTTACTTTGTATTCTTCTGATGTGATCCCTGTGATCATCTGCGATCTGTGGAGGAACTTGGCAACAAGAGCTCAGTTTCCTTGCAGCACCTCCACAGGAAAACATGCTGCTCATTCAAGTAATGATGTTGGTGCACTTGTGAGAGGGTTCCTCTTTTTTGCCTAATTCATGACGTTTTCTTGCAGCGCCACTACGGGAGAAATGAAGCATTGCATGCTACCTATTTTGTTTATGGATAGTGGATCTTCCTGTGAGAACGATATCCTCTTTTTGCCTAAAACATGATCAATTCTTAAATATAATTTGCAGAGTTCTCTAAAGTTAGGCAAATCACTTGGTATCCAAGTGCTATGATCCCTAAGGATCTGCTGCGATCTGTGGAGAAACTTCTCAACAAGTGCTCAATATTCCTGCAGCACAACCAGAGGTGAAATAAGAATTGCATGCTGACTATAAAAATTGATATTCACTGTAATGATAATGTATAATATGATTTTTAGTTTTCCCTGTTAGCGCACATACTGTGGGCTCTGACCCCCCTTCTCTCTGTGTGTCTGCTTGCTGAGATGTGTGTCTGTAGATCCCAAATCCCTCATGGCCCCACCACAAGAATTCTTATTGCGCCTGTAGCCGCACAAATCTCCCTCCAGTACCAGCTGAAACTGGTCTAGTCTCTCTCAAAAGACATCAGGTTCTTTGTTCTATTATAATAAGATATTGGGCCACTGATTTGGGCTAGAAAAATAAGGAGTATATATTGCTAACTTCCATCGGTAGATCTGTCAAACACTGTAAGCGCGAGCAGCTAAACACAACGAGTACAAAATGAGTATTTATCCGGAATCGTGTGGAACAACTAGGACGAATTTGATATAATTAGAAAGCCAATTTTAAAATACGAATGATGGGTGTGCTGTGATTCTGACATGTTCTCAAGCTAAGATATGAGAATTATAAATATTGTTGGTAAAAACTGTGCATCTGAGGAGAGGGGAGGGTGTTGGTAACTCAGCCCCTTTCGTGATGTCACAAGCCTGCAGGTATAAGTGAAAGCCCGTGAGCCCAACCTTCAGTCTTGCCTGAGGAGCTGTTACAGCAGGTCTGGTCTGATGAACTGGGACATTTGGCTGCGCCTACCAGCCTGGTTAGCCTGAAATGACTTAAGCAAATGTGAGTTTATCTTCCTTTAATCCATCTTTATTTTATAATTGCTTTGTGCATACTTTATCTCATAGTGTAATATCTTTATATGCCTTTTATAAACACTGCCTAGTCTTTTTATGGAGTAAAACTTATAATTACTAGTTTCGTTCTCCTGCTCTAAAACGTAAGTCTTCTGAAGTGAATTGTGCTACTGATTTGGGTTGGCTTCAGACCCTTTTAATTGGAGCTGGTGGCAGCATACTTGTTCTGTGCATTTGGGAGTCGTAGCGACAGCGGCATTGATAATTATTGTTCCTGCCTGATTGGGAGTAGTTATATCGCCCTCGCTGCAGCATGCCCAATAGCCAGTACATAGCAGGCAGTCTTTCTGGCGACTAAGTACCCTAGGTTCAGTATCTAGACTGACCTGGGCGTAAGGGGGCGCCAGAGAGCTGCCAGTTCCAAATGGAACTGGAAAGCGGGATATACATAAATCCCTGCAGTTCGTGATATTGTAGCAGCAGTGGGATAACTAAAATAAGCCCCTGCGGTAAATTCATTGGTCAATAGCCTTGTTTGTGTTTTCATCACATTGTAGCAGTGGAGGGATAACTAATGTGATAGCCGTGTGCTACCCAAAGGTCACCCACGATCCGTGACATTTTGGTGACCATCACGGTGGGAATCGTGACATTCACGTAATGCCCAAAGATTAGGTCCAGGGAGAAAGAATTTTTTTTGCTTAATTCATAAGCACTTCTTAAGTAAAAAAAATCATAAGAGCCATCTTGTGGTTTAGAAAGGGTCATCCACTGTGCACAACCCCTTTTTTTGTAAGCAGTGTTCCCCCAAACTAAGCAAATCGCTTGGTTTTCTGCTGTTGTGATCCACACTGATCAGCTGGGATCAATGGAGGAATTTATCAATATGTGTAGCGCCACCACAGGAGAAATGAAGTATTGCATGCTGCCCATTAAAATCAATAGACTGTCCCTGCAATACACAAAGATGGGAGGTCCTGGCTCTTATATTGTAATCCATGAGTCAGGGATCTCCTCCACTAGTTCTGAAAACCTTAAAGGGTGTACTTTCTAAACTCCACATCACTTTTAAGACTCTTCCTCTGCAGTAAACTGCACCCATCGCCGGTCAATTATAGGAAATTGTGCTTAATCAGCAGTGCACCATGGGAAATCCCAGAGACATAAATAACCCCCTTCACACCCCCCACCCCCACGTTGAATATTTAATAGGTACAGTACGGGATCGGTTGGCGGAGGCTCAGGCTATAAAGATTATTGGCCGATCTGCTTTATTTCACAATCACTAAACATAATTGAATGGTCGTTCACTTTCTATTTCTAATTAAAAACGAGCGCCGGCATCAAAACATATTTATTAATGGTGCAAAATCGAAATATAATTAAAGAGGGGGGAAGAGGGGACAGCTGCTCTGGTCCTATTAGGGCCAATGAAGGTGAAAGTAAAAAGTCCCCCTTTCTTTAACTGGAATGGAAGGGTGCTACAAAGTATGAGGAGCATCAGGAGTCGGGAGTTGATTGCACTTGGTGCTGCTCCTAGGACACGGCTGATTTTTCTAGGAAAGCTTCTGGTAGGACAGACATGAAGTGAACACCATAGAGGTAGACCATATGGGTGCTATGGGCCCTATACAGAGAGAAGGGCCACTTCTGGTGGCTCCTAACCCTTTTGGTAAGAACCTGTGCCTTTCTCCAAGGGGTGAGGAATTAGTTTATGAAAAGACCAAGAAGAACTGAAGAATCTGAGTTATGGGACCTCTGAACCTCTTTTCTATGCATGTCATCGAACCTACAATGGTAAACCAATAGAATCTTAGGATCTCGTCATTGAACCATATGGCCTGAAAGTCTAGAATGTTTAGGTCACCGAGGAACACGTGCTTCACCAAAACAGTCTACATATCACACCACCATGTAGGTCACCGAGGGACACATGCTTCACCAAAAGGGTCTACATATCACACCACCATGTAGGTCACCGAGGGACACATGCTTCACCAAAAGGGTCTACATATCATACCACCACGTGACCAGAGAATGGACAATATGCAAAACTTTCTATAGATGAACCCAGACCCATGTTTCATAGAACCATGCATAGTTCAGATGTCAACATCAAAGCTAAGACATCTTGACTTGGGTGGTCCTGGCTTCACTCCTTTACAGACCACCATATAAAAAAAAGACTGGTAGGTTCATTGTATTATGTTATGGGGTCTTTTAAGGGTGCATATTGGCAGCCTAGTCAGGTACCATGAACTTCTGTTAGGAGAAGGCACCAGCTTAGCTTGGTTTTCTTCACCTTCTGAATGGACATGGGTCTTCAGGAGGTTCTTCACGGGTCCTTCAGTATTTTGACCCTCCTCTCCTAGTACATAAAGCACAGATGTCACAGTGGAAACCTACACAAGGTGAGCCCCAATTTCGGAATTGCCCTTTTGGTAGACGTTTGATTAGCTGTGAGGTCTTTCCACCACCAATGATGGACGCTGGTGGTACAATTCATTTTTGCTTTTCCAGATTCTAATTGATTTTTTTAAATAGAATTCAGACGACTAGCGCCAATGATTCAAACCGTCCTGTTATTTTTGGCATTTGCCCTCTTTCCATCTTAAATATTGGCAGTAAGGTTCATTAGGAGGACTTCATATTGGACTTTGAAGACTTCGAGAAGGATAATGCCGAAGGTGCTGATCTTCGGTGAGCCTGCCAGCCAGCTAGCCGCATTGTGGAGAAGCAGTTTTATACATACTGAAAGGTCTGTCAAGAGGAATAAGAGGATCCCATCTTGGAAGAACTGAGAGAAGACAGCGCCGCTCCTCACGTAAAAGGATAGGTGGCTGCAATGCTGAGATGTCCACGTTAACCCCTTATAGCCCAGGTGGCTAAATCTCCACATCACCGAGGGTCACAGACTTAAGGGATACATTCAGCTCCGCTACATCTGGACATTCACTCCTGCAAATCCTGAATGATAAATGTGTCGCCCGCATCCATGTTCTGCCGCTTTACCTTTCCGTCACTGGTTTATATCAGTTTATAGTCCAAATACCCAACAGGAGATTGATGGAAAGAGACCGTAACGCAGCTATTACCTTGCGTAATCAGATAAATGCTTTCTAAGCAGATCTTGTGGCTTCACATATCTACCGGTCGTTTAATTTTGCTAATGTAAGTTAAGCAATGCAGCCATACATTACCTCCAGAGCAGCGCTCCTGATGACATTTTTCAAATTCATTCTTTTAATGTAATCGTAAAGCCGAGATAACCTTTATGGAGTCTTGATAAATCGTAGTCCCTCTACTGCACATGTAATTGCCAACGAGATGTTTACAATAAAGGGATATGCAGATGATTGCAGATGTATAAAGAAATGCTGGTATACAGTATTATAGTAGTTATATTCTTGTACATAAGAGTAGTATTATAGTAGTTATATTCTTGTACATAAGGGCAGTATCATAGTAGTTATATTCTTGTACATAGGGACAGTATTATAGTAGTTATATTCTTGTACATAGGGACAGTATTATAGCAGTTATATTCTTGTACATAGGAGCAGTATTATAGTAGTTATATTCTTGTACATAGGGACAGTATTATAGTAGTTATATTCTTGTACATAGGGGACAGTATTATAGTAGTTATATTCTTGTACATAGGGGCAGTATCATAGTAGTTATATTCTTGTACATAGGAGCAGTATTATAGTAGTTATATTCTTGTACATAAGAGTAGTATTATAGTAGTTATATTCTTGTACATAGGGGCAGTATCATAGTAGTTATATTCTTGTACATAGGGACAGTATTATAGTAGTTATATTCTTGTACATAGGGGACAGTATTATAGTAGTTATATTCTTGTACATAGGGGCAGTATTATAGTAGTTATATTCTTGTACATAGGAGCAGTATTATAGTAGTTATATTCTTGTACATGGGGGCAGTATTATAGTAGTTATATTCTTGTACATGGGGCAGTATTATAGTAGTTATATTCTTGTACATGGGGGCAGTATTATAGTAGTTATATTCTTGTACATAGGGGCAGTATTATAGTAGTTATATTCTTGTACATGGGGCAGTATTATAGTAGTTATATTCTTGTACATAGGAGCAGTATTATAGTAGTTATATTCTTGTACATAGGGACAGTATTATAGTAGTTATATTCTTGTACATAGGGACAGTATTATAGTAGTTATATTCTTGTACATAGGGGCAGTATTATAGTAGTTATATTCTTGTACATAGGAGCAGTATTATAGTAGTTATATTCTTGTACATAGGAGCAGTATTATAGTAGTTATAATCTTGTACATATGAGCAGTATTATAGTAGTTATATTCTTGTACATAGGGACAGTATTATAGTAGTTATATTCTTGCACATAGGAGCAGTATTATAGTAGTTATATTCCTTCATTACCTTACTGAGAAGGTTATGTTCAGCAGTGTGCTGTCATTTACTTGGGACCATGGAATGGGTGGCCGGACAGTTTGGTGTTCCTTTGGCACAGGGAAAAACGGAGGGCCCCTGCACGGTCTTGAGTTTCTTAGGGATTCTCATTGATTCTGAGAAAATGGAGTGTAGGTTGCCTGATGATAAGTTGGAGTTGCTTAAGCGAGAGGTGAGTCGGATTGGAAAATTGCGGAAGACTTCATTGAAGGAGTTGCAGTCGCTGCTGGGCCGCCTGAATTTTGCTTGTCGTATTATGCCAATGGGCAGGATATTTTGCCGCAGATTGTCCAGGGCGACGGCTGGAGTCCGGTCGGCTCATCATTTTATTCGTTTGGGTAGAGAGCATAAGGAGGACCTTCTTGTTTGGCAACGTTTTTTGGAAGGCTATAATGGCAGGTCGCTTATTCAGCAGGAGGATCTGAATGCTTTTGATTGCGAGATCTACACAGACGCAGCAGGTGGAGTTGGTTATGGGGCCTACTGTGGAGGAAAATGGAGCGTCGGGGTGTGGCCAGAGGATTGGCAAAAGAGGGGGCTCACCAAGAATTTGGCATTGTTGGAGTTGTTCCCGATTGTGGTGTCAGTGTTTGTTTGGGGTGACAGCTTTCGTGATCGGCGAGTACGTTTCCATTGCGATAACTCGAGCGTGGTGGCCGTGATTAACAGCTTATCTTCTTCTTCCCCTCCAGTAATTAGGTTGGTCAGGGAGTTGGTACTGAGATGCTTGGAGTTGAATGCATGGATTACGGCGGTGCACGTGCCAGGAGTTCAGAACAATATAGCTGATGCTTTGTCTCGTTTGCAGTGGGACCGATTCCGGGATTTGGCTCCAGATTCGGAGGCGGCAGGAGCAGCATGTCCTTTGCATCTGTGGCAGGTGGTTACGGAAGGGGAGGCCGATTGATCCAAGCCTCGGTGTCAAACAGGACATGGTCAGATTATGCGGCGTCATGGGCCATGTGGGAAAGTTGGTTGTTTCAATGCGGCTCGGCTGAGTCAGATAGCGACAGGGCAATGGCGTTATTGGCACTGGTAGGTAAGGTCGTGGAGTGGGGTTGGTCCGTGTCTAGGTTAAACAAGTTTATAGCAGGTTTGGCTTTTGGTTTTCAGTTGCAAGGATTGAGGGACGTCACAAAGGACTTTGTTATACGGCAGGCGTTGAAAGGTTTTCGTAAGGGTAATTCGAATTTTGATAAGCGCAGGCCCATTTCTTTTGGGTTGTTGCAGCGGTTAGGGGAGGCCTTGGGCGTCATTTGTTCATCTCAGTTCGAGGTGGTACTGTTTCAATTGGCCTTTTCTCTAGCGTTTTTTGGTGCTTTGCGTCTGGGTGAATTGGTTTCCCCGAGCAAGGACAGGTCAGGTGGTCTTTTGGCGGAAGATGTGGTTTTTTGGGAAGGGGGAGTTGCCTTTTGGATAAGGCGTTCAAAGACGGATCAGCTAGGTAGGGGAAAGAAAGTAGTGCTAGGAAGGGTGGCGGGTAGCGGGATGTGTCCGATGGTTTGGGCCTTGGGCCGGAGGTGATCAAGAAAATAGGCAGATGGAGTTCTAATCGTTACCTGTCTTATGTGCGGCATTAAATCAACAATGCGGGGTGAAGAGGGACGTCTTTGCGGATTGTTAATTATGGTTGTGTTTTTCAGGTCGTGCCCCTCTTTTGGCGTGGATTGTCGGACACTCTTTCGTTTATTGGGGCGCCCTCCGGGCCGATGCGCGCGCGAATGGTAGGCAACTGGGTTTCGGCCGAGAGGCAGTGATCATCCGTTGGATGGGGACTCGTGGTATGTTGTGGCGTAGTTTTTTGCCGGAATTCTCCCGCGCCGCCCGTCTGGATCGCCCTCCGGATATTTTAGTGGTTCACTTGGGGGGTAATGATTTGGGGGCAAAACCCGTGAGGGAACTCATTCGGGATATCCGTTATGACTTGTTGAGGCTGTGGGTATCTTTTCCCGGTATGCTGACTGTGTGGTCAGACATTGTGCCGCGGAAGACGTGGCGGGAGGCCCGTTCCCATAAAGGGATTAACAGAGCCAGGGTAAAATTGAACAGGATGGTGGCGAGTTTTGTGTCCCGGAATGGGGGTATTGCCGTGAGGCATTTCGAGCTGGAGGCTGGGGTCGGTAATTTTTGGAGGGATGATGGAGTGCATCTTAACGAGATCGGGATGGATTTATGGGCGCTCGGTCTACAGGAAGGAGTTGAAAGAGCTTTGGCGGTGGTGGGGCACTCACGAGCCTGAGGTGGTCAGGGCTGTTCGTGTGTGGCGGGGGGTGGGGTTCTTGGAGTTGGTGATGATGCTGATAGGGTTGATCTGGCTTTTGGTACGGGCTCTGGACGGGGTGTTTACCTCGGGAGCTTTGTGGTTGGTTTGCCCGAAATGGGTTACATGGTGCCCTCGAGCTGGTGGTTACGGCTGAGGGTAAATACGTGTTTTTTGTAAAAATTTTGGGTAGGCTCTCTGCCTATTATGAGCCAGATTTTTTAGCTCCAAGAGCCCCCCCCTCGAGGTTTTATATTTACTGTTTACATGTTGTTATTTATGTATTTGTTTGTTAATAAAATGGCCGCTGTGGCCAAATTATCCAAAAAGAAATTAACGTGGTGGTGTGTTTTCCTGGGTAATAGATGGAGGGGTTAAGAGGGGCAAGGTAGTTGGGGGTGGGGGATGCTTTACGGAAAGGATCCTTTATTGGCCATACGCGGTCATGACAAATCGTTGCCCCCTGGGGGGATACAGATTTATTCATCAGGACCTGTTGTTAATAGGGTGTTCGCACAGGATGAAGTTGCTAAGAGATGCGGCGCTGACAATCGGTGAATTTATCTCCTGATCAGATATGTAGGGGAGAACGGAGAAGTGACAGGCGTGGGAGATTAGTGACGGGTGAACTGCGACGAGGCGAGCAATGATGATGGCGACAAGTTACCGACGTTTAGTAAATCAATGCGGAGAAGGAAGACGCGTTCATATGGATTATTGTACCTATTGAATCAATATATAGATTGTGTCCCTCCTTCACTCATGTCGGGGTCACAGACTTTACCTTTTCCATTACTGGTTAGATGGCTGCTACATTTATTTTATGTCTTAACCCCTCATGCACACAGACAATTGTTTTTGCTCTTCCGTTTTTCTTTCTATTCTTCTAGTAACATGATTCTCTATGAATCCAAACAACTTGTACATTGTTTTTTCTTTTTTAATTGACTTAAAAAAAATTCAGAAAACTTTATACATTTCGTTTGGTCGCCATTTTTTGACACCTGTATCTTTTTTTTTTTATTCTTCGATCGATGAAGCGTCACGAGGGCTTTTATTTTATTTGGCCATCTGGGTTTTTTATTAATATAATTTTAATACAACATTTGATAGTTTTTTTATTACATTTTTTTTTTTTTGGGGGGGGGGGGGGGGGAGAGCGTTGCATGGATTAATTTTGGTGATTCAGTGCTTTTTACCGCCGCTTAATTATTTTATATTCTCACAGATTGAACTTTTATGGACTCGGCAAAGACAGCTATGTTTATTTTATTTTTCATTGGGAAAAAGGAAGTGATTACAATATGATTTTTAATATATATATATATATATATATATTATATATATACACACACACACATATATATATATATATATATATATATATATATATATATATATATATATATATATATATATATATATATACTGTATATATATCTATATATATAATTGTCTAAGGGTTTTTCCGTCTGTCTGTCTGTCTGTCCAGGAAATCCCGGCTCTCTGATTGGTCGAGGCCTGGCGGCCTCGACCAATCAGAGACCGGCACAGCATCGACGTAGAAATCCCGCGTCTCTGATTGGTCGAGGCCGCCAGGCCTCGACCAATCAGCAACGGGCACAGCGACGATGATGTCATAATGGTTGCCATGGGACGATGATGTCATAAAGGTTGCCTTGACCAATCAGCGACGGGCACAGTCTGCCGCGAATTCTGGAATCATCATTGTCCATATACTACGGGGACATGCATATTCTAGAATACCCGATGCGTTAGAATCGGGCCACAGTCTAGTATATATATATATATATATATATATATATATATCTATATATCTATATATATAATTGTCTAAGGGTTTTTCTGTCTGTCTGTCTGTCTGTCTGTCTGTCTTGGAAATCCCGGCTCTCTGATTGGTCGAGGCCGCCAGGCCTCGACCAATCAGAGACCAGCACAGCATCGACGTAGAAATCCCGCGTCTCTTATTGGTCGAGGCCGCCAGGCCTCGACCAATCAGCAACGGGCACAGCGACGATGAGGTCATAAAGGACGTAGACATCCCGCGTCTCTGATTCAGCGACGGGCACAGTATCGACGTAGATGTCATAATGGTTGCCATGGCGACGATGATGTCATAAAGGTTGCCTCGACCAATCAGTCCATATTGTCCATATACTACAGGGACATGCATATTCTAGAATACCCGATGTGTCAGCAACGGGCACAGCATCGACGTAGAAATCCCGCGCCTCTGATTGGTCGAGGCCACCAGGCCTCGACCAATCAGCGACGGGCACAGCGACGATGATGTCATAAAGAACATAGAAATCCCACGTTTCTGATTCAGCGACAGGCACAGTATCGACGTAGATGTCATAATGGTTGCCATGGCGACGATGATGTCATAAAGGTTGCCTCGACCAATCAGCGACGGGCACAATCTGCCGCGAATTCTGGAATCATCATTGTCCATATACTACGGGGACATGCATATTCTAGAATACCCGATGTGTTAGAATCGGGCCACAATCTAGTATATATATATATATATATATATATATATATATATATATATATATATATATATATATATATATATATATATATATATATATATATATATATATATATATATATTTTTATTATTATTATTTTTATTTTTTTTTTAATTTTCACTTTATTTTTTTTTTATTTTACCATTTACATTACGTACAGATATTATAGACAGATAATGAAGTCTAAACAATGAAAAGGGATGTGCGTCGGAAGGGATTCCCCCTCGGGATCACACTACTGAGATTGCCAGCGGAATTTAATTGGTTAAACAACAGATCCTGACTGTACAACACAGGGGGCTGAGCATGCTCACACCTACCTGAGGACATCCTGGAAGGGAAGAGGTTAAATTTATTTTCAAATCCTTTCTCGCAAGCCAGGGATGCTTTTTTTTTTTTACCCCTTTTTTTTTTACAAATATATGGGGAAATTAACTGCCTAACAGAAAAAAAAACTGTCTGTGTTGCCCATGGCAACCAGTAACCGCAGGACTTCAAACATTTCAAATTCTGGTTTTGAAAAATTAATTCTGTGCTGTGATTGGTTGCTAAGGACAACAAAAACAGTTGTGGTTTTGAACATTCTCCTAAATGTATTCTATGTATACATGTAAATGTGTGTATGCTTGGTATTTGCTTTTTCTAGAATTAGGAGAGCGGAAAAAAAAAAAAAAAAATCACATTTTTCATATTTTTTTTAAATCCTATAAAGAAAGCCTAAAATAAATGTTATATCCCCTGATGTTTCTTTGTATGTACATCAGACTATGGATTCGTTGGGGTTTTGTGTCTGGACTAAATAGATGTGGTTGATGGGAGCCTGGGAGGGTTTTTTTAATTTTAATTTTTTTTATTACTTTTTTTTTCACATTAATCACTCTCGCTGTGGCTGGAGACGCTATAGTCTGTCCGGTTGTGGAGAAAAAAAACAGCCCAATTAGAGTCAGCAGCTCTGTGACATGACATGTGGTTCTGGTGAACGCACGGTCGATACGATCAATACGTCCAATGGTGCTGATGCTTCATGCAGTGTATGCACAGTTATCACCGAGTGCGGCGTACGGAAGGATCGAGAACGCAGCCTTCTATCTTAGCGCCTGACTGAGCTCTGAGCACCGGCCTGTGGCTGATAGACTCTCTGTAGCTACTAATCAAGGCCACATTTACCACCATTTGAAGATTGGCATCTGCACACCGCCTATAGTCATGCCCCTTTTAAAGGCCACCTTCATGCCTATACACCTCCCCTCTATGCCTCTCTGCTCTCCCACATCTGTTCTCCACTGATTCACTCCTATTCTCTGCTCCTCCAGGTCCTATTTTCTGCTCCTCCGCACATGTTTGCCACCCTTCCATGTCTAAGCTTCTCCTTTCCATGTCTATTCTGTGCCCCTGAATGTCTATTGTCTGCTTCCTCACACTCACACCTACTCTTCACCCCTCGTTGCCTAGTCTCTGAGCACCGATTCTCCAGCCTCCACATAATAATAATAATCTTTATTTATATAGCGCCAACATATTCCGCAGCGCTTTACAGTTTAACAGTTTCAAACACAACGACCCTGGCTGCTGCATTAAGGATAGACTGGAGAGGGGAAAGTCAAGTAATGGGGAGGCCAATTAATAGAGCGTTACAGTAGTCCAGGCGGGAGTGGATCAGGGCGACAGTGAGGGTTTTTGTTGTTTCTCTATCCCTCCTTGCCTATTCTCTGTTGACCAAACACCTATTCCCCCTCCGCACCTACTCTTCACCCCTCCATGCCTATTCTCTGCTCCCCCACAACTATTTTCTGCCCTTCGCCACCAATTCTGTACCACTCCATGCCTATTCCCTAATCCTCCATGCCTATTCTTTCCTTCACCACTCCTGTTCTCTGCCCCACCATGCCTATTCTCTTCCTTCCCGACACCTATTCTCCACTCCTCCGTATCAATTATCCATCTCTCCATTCGTATTCTCCACCCTTCTACTCTTATTTTCTACCCCTCCACGCTGATTATCCGCCCCTCCATGCCTATTATCCACCTCTCCATGCCTATTATCCACCTCTCCATGCCTATCCTCTTCTCACTCTTATTCCCCAGTTCCACACCTATTTTACACCCCTCAATGCTTATCTGCTCCTTCACACCTATCCTCCACCTCTCCATATATATTCTCTGCCCGTCCACACCTACTCTGTACCCCTCTATGCTTATTCTCTGCTCCTTCATGCCTATTCTCCACCTTCCCATGCCTGACCTCTGCCTTTCTATGCCTATTGTCCACCCCTCCACACCTATTCTCCACCTCTCTACATCTCTTCTCTACTCTTTCATGACTATATTCCACCTCTTCATGCCTATTCTTCACCTGTCCACATGTTTTCTTCACCCCTCTACTCCATTTCACTTCTCCATCCTGCCTCTTCTCTGCCATTCCACACTGATTCTGTAGGACTCCATTCCTATTCTGTGTCTCCATGCCTATTCTCTGCTTTTTCATGCCCATTCTCTGCCCCTCTAGTGCCTTTTTTTCAGCCCTCTATTCCTGTTATCTGCCCCTTCACACTAATTTTTCACCCCACTATGCCTTTTATTTGCCCATCCATGCTATTTTTCCCCTTCTATGTACATTCTACACCCTTTCATGCCTATTCTCCACCCCTCCATGCCTATTCTACGCTCATCTATGCCTATTCTCCCCGTCTCCATCCCTATTTTTCAGCCCTCCATGCCTATTCTCGCCCCTCCATGCCTATTGCCCACCCCTCCATCCCTCTATGTCTATTCTTCACTCCTCCATGCCTATTCTCCAACCCTCCATCCCTATTCTCCTATTCTCCATGCCTTTTATTTGCCCCTGAACACCTATCCTTCCCTTTTCTTGCCTATTCTTTACTTCTCCACACCTATTCTTCACTCCTTCCAAACCTTGGTCCCCACCTCACCAAGATGCCAGGGCACAAAAAGGTATGTATTGGTGATTACCAGAAGGTTCTGGAGTGGCCCGGGAGCTTCTTTCTAGGAGAGTTGTCAAGGTCAAGTATGATCTTGAAGAAAGATCAAGAAGACCAGAAGTGTACTTCTTCTTGGGATATTTATAATAAACTGGTCTTCTTATGTTAAAGATAGTTCAGATGCGGCACCTAGACAATCTCTGTAACCCGATGGCTGCACTTCTGATCCGTGCCTCAGCATTAAAATGGTCCTTAGTTGGTATTTTGTGGCCTAATATGCACCAATAACTCGGCGCCAGATGACATCCTGATGGATCCTTGGATTTCTACCCTACCATCTGCACGGTCAGCATAAAGATCTATTCCACCAGGAATATAACAATGTGGTCAGGAGCTTTCTGCCCACAACACATCTCCGGCAGTTGGCAGAACGCCACTTACCGACTTGAGATGGTTATTTTTAGTCCGACCTGAGAAGGAATGAGCTTAACCAAACATAAAAGAGTCATCACTTTCTATAGTACAGATTTTATCATCGATTCTCCGTTTGTCTGACCGTCTGTTGATTAAACTTCTGGATAACAGAGTGCGTTCTGAAGTCTGTATTCATAATTAACGAGACGAGTCTGTGGTCGGAGCTCTGACCACTCACTCCATATATTCATCTCCATGTCCTTGATTAGAGATGAGAGGCAGACGGTCGGTCGGTGCCGCTTAGTAATCATATTTGTATGTCTAGCTGCTCAATAATAAAGGACTGGCCACTTTGAACAATCCCTTTTTTGACTGGACGATCAGTACGATCACTTTAACCTTTGGAGGCGACCTGATACAAAGTGTTTAATTTCCCTACAGCGCCACCATAGGTGAAACTAAAACATTACACAGTCAGTGGGGGCTTATCGAAGGGCTATCTGAGTTGGGTCCTCCGGAGCAAGAGACATTTCTTTTATCCATCCTGTTTAATTAATGAAGGCCCCAAGTGGGGACCCCTATGTAATAACTTATAATTCTAGGACCGATTGTTTCAGAAATACTCAAGTAATTGTATACAGTCTGGATTTTACCAGGAAATCGATTTAAAAAGCTTTTCTTTTTTTTTTTTACCATCTTTTGGATCAAAGTTTGAACTTGATGGACAAAAAATGTATTTTTGAAACCCACAGTCCAAATAGATCAGAAGCGTAACCTCTGATCTTATCAGTCATCCATTCTTGGAGAAGCAGGAAATATTAATGGATTAGAGATGGGTGAATCCATTAGAGGTGAATTGCATTTGCTTAAAATTTTACAAGAAATTCGGATTTGCCAGAAGCTGAATTTTTTTAATGATTCAATTTGCTAAACTGAAAAAAAAAATGTCGGCTTGTTCCGGTCTTTAGTTCCATCTTCACTCTTCACCCCTCAAATGATAGCAAGAGTGTCATGTGTTATTATGTCATACTGTATCAGGCCAAGTGAGCTCTGGAGGCACCGAAGAGTGGAGATGGACTGGGCAGTGACTAATAGAATGGTATTTAACAGGAAGAAATGCAAGATTCTACATTTGGGCAAGAAAAATGAAAATTACATCTACAGAATGGGAGGAATAGAACTCAGCAACAGCACGTGTGAAAAATACTTGGGTATACTAATAGATCACAGACTGCACATGAGTCAACAGTGTGTGTTATCATAGTCCTAGCAAAAACACAGGCTATAAGTCACTTCAAAAACTCAAATAAATCACATATTCCATCGTGTAGTACCACAACAGAAACAGAAGTGAAGAAAGAGGGGATGATATTTAAAAAAGTAATAATTTTATTGAAACACAATTTAAACAGTAAAGTGAAACATTAGACATAGGGAGGGAAAGAAGAGGGAAGGAGGGGGTTTCAACCACCAAACTAGAGAAAACGAGACTGCACTGAACCAAAAGGTGTTTAAACAAATGTTTAAACCACTGACGATAGTATATGATGGTAATAAAATAAGAAAGTTGAGCAAACTAGATGACCTCATGCAGAAATATCATGATGTAATACAAGGTACGGCCCCCTAAGGCATAAAAATATATCCTACAGATAGGTAAAATGACCAGGCACCAGGTAAGTATCTGTCTATCCCAAATACAAGGCAAGAAAAAGACCTGCTAATGTAAAGGCGAGTACTACCATTATAAGGTGCAACAATGGAAACCTACCACAATAGGGTTAAATAGCCAGGGAGTAAATTACCTGTGATCAGATGCGGTGGTATCTAGTGCAAAGGGAAAGTGCAGCCCCGGTTCCCATGCGCCCGACAAGCGCTGTTTCGCCGTAGCTTCTTCAATGGGGGCGAGGACAAGGTTCAGGAGGTGTGGGGGGCTATTTATAGTGTAAGAGGGTGGCACTGATTAAACCAGAGGTGTCCTGTGCAGCTTCTAATTGCGCGCGTTATGGGGCGTTATGGGGCCGTCCCACCAAAGCCAAGGGGACTTCCGACCGCACTGCGGTCACGTGATCGCGCCCCTCGGAAGTCAGAGGCGGGGTACGGACCCCGCGCGTGCGCAGTGCCGCCCGGAAACCAAAAAGATGGAAGGAAAGGTGAAGCAAGTGTTCTGGGAGGGTTGTGGCTGCGCGCGCATACAGGGGCCGTCCCACCAAACCGAAGGGGACTCCCGAGCATGCGCACCGCGGCACGCAGTGGAGCGCACTGCGGTCACGTGATTGGCGCCTCTCGGGAGTCAGGGGAAGAGAACGGCCCTGCGCAGTACCACTCCCAGGTACACCATAGAAAAAGGGACTGGGCAAGCATATACGAACCAAGGTGAGTATGCCTAAGGGGACCGGGACACGAAATATGAAATAAGATGAATGTACCGGGCAGTAATGAAGGACTGGGGAAAGGAGGTATTAAGAACTAAGTGAATAAAAAGTGAAATACGGGGAGACTTAAAGAAGGAACACCGTAAGGGCAGAATAAGTGGAGCTAATTAAATAATAATAATGCTGGGTACCCATGACGGAATCTATAATATAACGCTGGGAGCGTCACTCTGTCCGAAGCCTCTATAGACTGCGCAAGCGCAAGCGCCGGCGCAGTCTGGGCCTCACAGAGCGACGCTCCCGGGAGATCGCGGTGTGCGTTCACACTGAACACACACCGCGATCTCCACCGCAGAAGCAGGGACCGCCAGGAGGGTAAGTTTCGGCCTATATTCACCTGTCCCCGTTCCATCGCTGAGCGGCGCCATCTTCCCGGTCTTCGGTCTGTGGCCTTCAGTTCAGAGGGCGCGATGACGCGCTTAATGCGTGCCGGCGCCGCCCTCTGACTGAATAGTCACGGCCAGGAGACCGGGAAGATGGTGGCGCTCAGCGATGGAACGCCGGACAGGTGAGTATAGTAAGTGCTGGGGGCCTGAGCTGGCGGCAATACCGGCACCTGACCCCCACAGCGCGCCGGTGTCCCCGCCTGCTCAGGCCCCCCAGCACTCGGCGCCGAGCGGGTCAGAGGCAGTATGGGGACGCAGGATGGAGCAGCACATAAGGATGGGGACGCAGGATGCAGCAGCACATAAGGATGGGGACGCAGGATGGAGCAGCACATAAGGATGGGGACGCAGGATGGAGCAGCACATAAGGATGGGGACGCAGGATGGAGCAGCACATAAGGATGGGGACGCAGGATGGAGCAGCACATAAGGATGGGGACGCAGGATGCAGCAGCACATAAGGATGGGGACGCAGGATGGAGCAGCACATAAGGATGGGGACGCAGGATGGAGCAGCACATAAGGATGGGGACGCAGGATGGAGCAGCACATAAGGATGGGGACGCAGGATGCAGCAGCACATAAGGATGGGGACGCAGGATGCAGCAGCACATAACAGTATGGGGACGCAGGATGGAGCAGCACATAAGGATGGGGACGCAGGATGCAGCAGCACATAAGGATGGGGACGCAGGATGCAGCAGCACATAAGGATGGGGACGCAGGATGCAGCAGCACATAAGGATGGGGACGCAGGATGGAGCAGCACATAAGGATGGGGACGCAGGATGCAGCAGCACATAAGGATGGGGACGCAGGATGCAGCAGCACATAAGGATGGGGACGCAGGATGGAGCAGCACATAAGGATGGGGACGCAGGATGCAGCAGCACATAAGGATGGGGACGCAGGATGCAGCAGCACATAAGGATGGGGACGCAGGATGGAGCAGCACATAAAAATGGGGACACAGGATGGAGCAGCACATAAGGATGGGGACGCAGGATGGAGCAGCACATAAAAATGGGGACACAGGATGGAGCAGCACATAAGGATGGGGACGCAGGATGCAGCAGCACATAAGGATGGGGACGCAGGATGGAGCAGCACATAAGGATGGGGACACAGGATGGAGCAGCACATAAGGATGGGGACGCAGGATGGAGCAGCACATAAGGATGGGGACGCAGGATGGAGCAGCACATAAGGATGGGGACGCAGGATGGAGCAGCACATAAGGATGGGGACGCAGGATGCAGCAGCACATAAGGATGGGGACGCAGGATGCAGCAGCACATAAGGATGGGGACGCAGGATGGAGCAGCACATAAGGATGGGGACGCAGGATGCAGCAGCACATAAGGATGGGGACGCAGGATGGAGCAGCACATAAGGATGGGGACGCAGGATGGAGCAGCACATAAGGATGGGGACGCAGGATGCAGCAGCACATAAGGATGGGGACGCAGGATGCAGCAGCACATAAGGATGGGGACGCAGGATGGAGCAGCACATAAGGATGGGGACGCAGGATGCAGCAGCACATAAGGATGGGGACGCAGGATGCAGCAGCACATAAGGATGGGGACGCAGGATGGAGCAGCACATAAAAATGGGGACACAGGATGGAGCAGCACATAAGGATGGGGACGCAGGATGGAGCAGCACATAAGGATGGGGACGCAGGATGGAGCAGCACATAAGGATGGGGACGCAGGATGGAGCAGCACATAAAAATGGGGACACAGGATGGAGCAGCACATAAGGATGGGGACGCAGGATGCAGCAGCACATAAAAATGGGGACACAGGATGGAGCAGCACATAAGGATGGGGACGCAGGATGCAGCAGCACATAAAAATGGGGACACAGGATGCAGCAGCACATAAGGATGGGGACGCAGGATGGAGCAGCACATAAAAATGGGGACACAGGATGGAGCAGCACATAAGGATGGGGACGCAGGATGCAGCAGCACATAAGGATGGGGACGCAGTATGCAGCAGCACATAAGGATGGGGACGCAGGATGCAGCAGCGCATGACAGGATGGGGACGCAGGATGCAGCAGCAGATAAGGATGGGGACGCAGGATGCAGCAGCGCATGACAGGATGGGGACGCATGATGGAGCAGCGCATGACAGGATGGGGACGCAGGATGGAGCAGCGCATCACAGGATGGGGACGCAGGATGGGAGCAGCGCATCACAGCATGGGGACGCAGGATGGAGCAGCGCATCACAGGATGGAGCAGCGCATCACAGGATGGGAGCAGCGCATGACAGGATGGGGACGCAGGATGGAGCAGCGCATGACAGGATGGGGACGCAGGATGGAGCAGCACATACCATGATGGAGACAATATACCAATATAAATGCTCGCCACCCGGGCGTAGAACGGGTTCAATAGCTAGTACATATATATCCATATATAGAGGCACAGATGTGCGCACCTAAACCCATGTATACCCCCATATATCTACAAGCAGATCACAGATGTGGAGCTCCAATGGGCAGGGGGAAATGGGGGGGGGGGACAAGAGACATAATAACCGTATATTGAATAATAATTAATATTAAATAACCATTAAAATGAATGGGACCGGAACATAAACTATAAATATGAAGTAATAATATCTGTGAACCGTGTGAAGTAAAGCAAAAGGTGAAAGGGACGACGGTACGAAAGAATTAATGATAAAGTGCTGAGGATAATAAGATGCATAGTACCACCATAACGGGGACCAGTGTATATGGTATAGACACATACTCAGTAAGGGTGAAAGCTAGGGATAGGGCTATCTCAAGCCCCTAAGTGATAACTATGAATATTTATACACAAATAAAGTAAAATTATACCAGATGAAGATGCAAACTATACATAAAAGGAAAAGGAGGGGAGGGAAGGGAAAACACCTGGCCAAGGGCTCAGGGCATAGGAATATAAGTACAATAGTAGAAACTATAAAACAGGGTGATAATAATAACAAATTGTTAAAGATGGCTAAACACCGGAAAATAACAGATATATGGAACTAAGTGCTTTATAGTCCGAATGTTGGAACTCCATCCACTCATTTCTTTTCCAAAGATGCAGCCATACGTAGGACAACCAGAGTCTTGCCTGAAAAAGGATGAACTGATGCACCGGAACAAGACATCCCGCCGGATCCAAAGACGACACACACGGAGAAACAAGACAACAAGGCACAACGACCGGGAACAACGCCACACATACATAGAACGACCTAAGGTAAGAACGGCACAGTTAATACATACACTAACATTAAAAAACCCGAAGAGGGGTATTTAAAACCACTTAAAAAAACACAAATATAGAAAAATATAAAAACACCTAAAAACCGGTCCCTTAGTGTTTAGGTATGCAGTTACAAAAAGGAATTGAAGCCAAAGCTTTCGTTGAGGCCACGTGGGGTGATTGTGCCAAGTCTATAAATCCACTTGCTTTCCAATTGTGCCAGGGACTTGGTCAAATCACCTCCACGTGTCCCCAAATTGATCTGGTCAATGGCCTTAAAAAGTAATCCTTTGGGGTTACAGTTGTGTCTGATTTTAAAATGACGCGGTAGGGTCTTTAAGAGGGATGGGTCCTGAATAGTTTTGGCCTTTTCTATGTCCCTAACATGTTCACGTACCCGAAGTTTTACCTCCCGGGTAGTTATACCGATGTATATTAAGCCACAAGGGCATGTGGCGTGGTATATGACACCCGTGGAGGAACATGTGAAATGTTTGCGAATCTCCAGGTTTTTGGATCCCTCGGCGTTGGTAAAAGAAAAGGCTTTTTTCATATTGAGGCAGACTTTACAAATCCCACATGGAAAAAAATCCCTGTTGAAGTGGCCTTTGCTGGAATTCGAGAATAGGGTCATAATGACTACGTAGTCAGCAGAGGCCACTTCAACAGGGATTTTTTTCCATGTGGGATTTGTAAAGCCTGCCTCAATATGAAAAAAGCCTTTTCTTTTACCAACGCCGAGGGATCCAAAAACCTGGAGATTCGCAAACATTTCACATGTTCCTCCACGGGTGTCATATACCACGCCACATGCCCTTGTGGCTTAATATACATCGGTATAACTACCCGGGAGGTAAAACTTCGGGTACGTGAACATGTTAGGGACATAGAAAAGGCCAAAACTATTCAGGACCCATCCCTCTTAAAGACCCTACCGCGTCATTTTAAAATCAGACACAACTGTAACCCCAAAGGATTACTTTTTAAGGCCATTGACCAGATCAATTTGGGGACACGTGGGGGTGATTTGGCCAAGTCCCTGGCACAATTGGAAAGCAAGTGGATTTATAGACTTGGCACAATCACCCCACGTGGCCTCAACGAAAGCTTTGGCTTCAATTCCTTTTTGTAACTGCATACCTAAACACTAAGGGACCGGTTTTTAGGTGTTTTTATATTTTTCTATATTTGTGTTTTTTTAAGTGGTTTTAAATACCCCTCTTCGGGTTTTTTAATGTTAGTGTATGTATTAACTGTGCCGTTCTTACCTTAGGTCGTTCTATGTATGTGTGGCGTTGTTCCCGGTCGTTGTGCCTTGTTGTCTTGTTTCTCCGTGTGTGTCGTCTTTGGATCCGGCGGGATGTCTTGTTCCGGTGCATCAGTTCATCCTTTTTCAGGCAAGACTCTGGTTGTCCTACGTATGGCTGCATCTTTGGAAAAGAAATGAGTGGATGGAGTTCCAACATTCGGACTATAAAGCACTTAGTTCCATATATCTGTTATTTTCCGGTGTTTAGCCATCTTTAACAATTTGTTATTATTATCACCCTGTTTTATAGTTTCTACTATTGTACTTATATTCCTATGCCCTGAGCCCTTGGGCAGGTGTTTTCCCTTCCCTCCCCTCCTTTTCCTTTTATGTATAGTTTGCATCTTCATCTGGTATAATTTTACTTTATTTGTGTATAAATATTCATAGTTATCACTTAGGGGCTTGAGATAGCCCTATCCCTAGCTTTCACCCTTACTGAGTATGTGTCTATACCATATACACTGGTCCCCGTTATGGTGGTACTATGCATCTTATTATCCTCAGCACTTTATCATTAATTCTTTCATACCGTCGTCCCTTTCACCTTTTGCTTTACTTCACACGGTTCACAGATATTATTACTTCATATTTATAGTTTATGTTCCGGTCCCATTCATTTTAATGGTTATTTAATATTAATTATTATTCAATATACGGTTATTATGTCTCTTGTCCCCCCCCCCATTTCCCCCTGCCCATTGGAGCTCCACATCTGTGATCTGCTTGTAGATATATGGGGGTATACATGGGTTTAGGTGCGCACATCTGTGCCTCTATATATGGATATATATGTATTCCGTTATGTGTACCCAGCTTTATTATTATTTAATTAGCTCCACTTATTCTGCCCTTACGGTGTTCCTTCTTTAAGTTTCCCCGTATTTCACTTTTTATTCACTTAGTTCTTAATACCTCCTTTCCCCAGTCCTTCATTACTGCCCGGTACATTCATCTTATTTCATATTTCGTGTCCCGGTCCCCTTAGGCATACTCACCTTGGTTCGTATATGCTTGCCCAGTCCCTTTTTCTATGGTGTACCTGGGAGTGGTACTGCGAACACGCAGGGCCGTTCTCTTCCCCTCACTCCCGAGAGGCGCCAATCACGTGACCGCAGTGCGCTCCACTGCGTGCCGCGGTGCGCATGCTCAGGAGTCCCCTTCGGTTTGGTGGGACGGCCCCTGTATGCGCGCGCAGCCACAACCCTCCCAGAACACTTGCTTCACCTTTCCTTCCATCTTTTTGGTTTCCGGGCGGCACTGCGCACGCGCGGGGTCCGTACCCCGCCTCTGACTTCCGAGGGGCGCGATCACGTGACCGCAGTGCGGTCGGAAGTCCCCTTGGCTTTGGTGGGACGGCCCCATAACGCGCGCAATTAGAAGCTGCACAGGACACCTCTGGTTTAATCAGCGCCACCCTCTTACACCATAAATAGCCCCCCACACCTCCTGAACCTTGTCCTCGCCCCCATTGAAGAAGCTACTGCGAAACAGCGCTTGTCGGGCGCATGGGAACCGGGGCTGCACTTTCCCTTTGCACTAGATACCACCGCATCTGATCACAGGTAATTTACTCCCTGGCTGTTTAACCCTATTGTGGTAGGTTTCCATTGTTGCACCTTATAATGGTAGTACTCGCCTTTACATTAGCAGGTCTTTTTCTTGCCTTGTATTTGGGATAGACAGATACTTACCTGGTGCCTGGTCATTTTACCTATCTGTAGGATATATTTTTATGCCTTAGGGGGCCGTACCTTGTATTACATCATGATATTTCTGCATGAGGTCATCTAGTTTGCTCAACTTTCTTATTTTATTACCATCATATACTATCGTCAGTGGTTTAAACATTTGTTTAAACACCTTTTGGTTCAGTGCAGTCTCGTTTTCTCTAGTTTGGTGGTTGAAACCCCCTCCTTCCCTCTTCTTTCCCTCCCTATGTCTAATGTTTCACTTTACTGTTTAAATTGTGTTTCAATAAAATGATTACTTTTTTAAATATCATGAGTCAACAGTGTGATGCAGCAGCAAAAAAGGCAAAGACAGTTCTAGGATGTATTAAAAGAAACATAGAGACTAGATCACGTGAATTAATTATCCCCCTCTACTCCTCCTTGGTCAGGCTTCTTCTGGAATACTGTGTCCTGTTCTGGGAACCAAATTTTAAAAAAGACATTGAAAAACTGGAGCAAGTTCAGAGAAGAGCGAACAGGATGGTGAGCAGACTGTAAAGTATGTCATACAAGGAACTGTTAAAGATCTGGGAATGTTCAGCTTGCAAAAAGAAGATTGAGAACAGACTTAATAGCTGTGTGCAAATATCTGAACGGAAGTTACGGTGTAGAGGGATCATCCTTATTCTCATTTTCACATGGACACACAAGAAGCAATGGAATGACAACGAAAAGGAGAAGATACAGATTAGATATTAGAAAAAACTTTTTGACAGTGAGGGTGATCAATGATGGGAACAGGCTGCCACGAGAGGTGGTGAGTTCTCCTTCAGTGGAAGATTTCAAATAGAGGCTGGGGAGACATCTGAGATGGTTTAGTGACACTTACGTTGAGCAGGGGGTTGGACACGGCGACACTGTCCCTTCCAACTATAACATTCTATGAAAAAGAGGAAACGAATCAGTGGAGAATCAGTTGGAGAGATGTAGCTCCAGGACTGGTGAGGAACAAGGTGGATATAATGTTTTTTAATTATTTTAACCCCCTCTGGTTTCTGGAGAGACATCTCCAGAATTTTCCAGCAATTTTATTGTATTCAGTGCAAATCGAGTTTCCTGGCTTAATTCGACTGAATCTGGCCCATCGAACTTCAGCAGATTTGTTCATCTCCACCAGGTGCCCTTATGGCTTGTCATGTACTGAACCCTTGGCCATTTTTTTACGTCACTTTTTGCACTCCTACAGTAATATCGTTGCCACCGGGAGCACCTAAGGACAAATAATCTAAGCTGATTTGGAAATCTTTTTCTATTTTATCATGGAAACTTCTTTTTTTTTTTTTTATCGGTGACCAGTAACCTTGGGTATTTTATGTTCTGATGCACGGGATTCTTTTTAGTGCCGTTCCCAATGCCTATTCCCGTTCTGAACTACAGCAGAAAATACGCACAACCTAGACTTCATCTACAGACATAACATGCCTTTCATCATTATCCATGCGCCAAGGATCCAGGAACCCCGCGAAACGCAACAATGGCCGTTTCAAGTTTAATTGGCAGGCGACTTGCGGCACACTCAGGAAAATGGCAAAGAATGACTCGGAGCCCGAGATGTAGAGGATATCATTAACCGTTCAATACGCGCAAAAGAAATAATAAAATTCTCTCTGCCTAGGGGGGGAGCGGAGAAATTTTGCTCTTACATCAGACAGGTGAACACGTTTAATTACAAATTATATAAAGACTGAATCGCTAAGAATACTTTTGATGTGCCGTGTTGTCATGAGAACACAAATAGCCGAGCTGAACTTATTAAATTAAAATCTGTGATACTACTTGGAAATAATAAAGTTTTTTTCTTTTTTTCTCTCTCGCTTTTTTTCCCGCTCGGCAGCATTGTAAGGTTACGGTTCACCGCTGATTACAGTGTATATGATCTCATTGTTTGTGTGGTCAATCATTCCGACAGTAGAAGCTTTCAGAGCGGTGGTAATGAAACCTGCTGCTTTGCCAAAGTCACAATTTCGAGAAAAGCAGGATTTATGTTTTATTATATTGAATGCTGGATTTTTAAAGAATTCTAGAAAGAGAGTATCTTTCCCTCTAGGACTTGACATATCCATGTTTTATATTAGAAATGTGTAATACTTCATTTTCCCAGTGGTGGCACTGCAGAAAAAAGTTACACATACAGTCGGATTTCCCTGCAGATCACATATGGTCACTGGAGATCAGCTTGGTGGTCCACGTGCTTCCATGTTTTTGCCTCTATTGGGCTGTTATTCTATTCTTTGTTATGATCAGGTGACCTTGGAGCAGCATGAAAACTTTCACTGGAGTAGGTGGTAACTATACTGACCGCAAACCCTGATCTTAACACCGCAACTAGAAGTAGCCGTGGGGTGTGCCTAAAAAAACCTAGACACCTCGACACAGCCGGAGGACTTAATACCCCTATAGATGGAAATAGGAATTCTACCTTGCCTCAGAGCAGAACCCCAAAGGATAAGCAGCCCCCCACAAATATTGACTGTGAGTAGTAGAGGAAAAGACACAGGCAGGCAGGAAACAGGATTTAGCAAATGAGGCCACACTAGCTAAATAGGAAAGGGATAGGACAGGATACTAAGCGGTCAGTATTAAAAATCCTTCCAAAAATATCCACAGCAGAAAATACAAAAACTCCACCATCTAACTAAAGATGTGGAGCGTATATCTGCAACTCCAGAGAATCCAACCAGACTAAGAAAACACTGACACAGTCTAAGCTGGACAAGAGAAAAACAAATGAATAGCACAGAATATAAGCGTGTGCCACAGAAAAAGAAACAGACACTTATCTTTGCTGAATTGGCAGCTAAGCAGGAGAAGCCAGAAAGTGATCCAACACTTCACAAGAAACATTGACAACTGGCAAGGACTAATGAATCCTGCACACCTAAATATCCCAGTCAGAACTGCAATCAGCAGATACACCTGGCCAGGACTGCGACTCAAAGACAACTGCATTCCCACCTACAACCACTGGAGGGAACCCAAAAGCAGAATTCACAACAATTCTTGCCATATTGTATTGAATCATGATGTTCTAGACAACATTGTGATTAGTTTCATTACATAAAAACATAATAATGTTTTAAGGGTCTCTCAGTAGCTATCAGCTCAAAAAGACTACCTTGTGAAGACTTGGAGCAAACCACTCGATTTAGCCACAGACACCATGGCCTTCACACTTTAACCCCTATAATGGAATCTGGACTTATAATAGGAGCCCATAGGGTTACAAAGAAGCAAGTTTGAGTCAACGATGGCCAAATTAGGTGGGTCAATAATTGGGGGACAGAACCAGGGACAGACTCAGAAGGTAAGAATGTAGTCAGGAGATAAACAGTCCAAGTAATAACCAAAACCATAATCAGGAGAATATCAGTCTAAGGAATATCAATAACCATGGTCAGGAAATTATCAGTCTAAAGGATATCGAAGACCGTAGTCGGGAGAGTATCAGTACAAGTAATATCCAAGACCGTAGTCACTTGAGTACCAGTTCAATTAATTTCCAAGACTATAGTGAGGGCAGTACCAGTCCAAAAGATATTCAAGACCATAGTCAGGAGAGTGTCAGTCCAGGGGATATCCAAGACCATAGTCAGTAGAATATCTGTCCAAGAGAAACTCTCCTGACTCCAGTCTTGGAGTCTTGGATATTACTTGGACTTAAACTCACTTGACTATGGTCTTGGATATCCTGTGTACTTATACTGTCCTGACTACAGTCTTGGATGTCAGTCCACAGTATATCCAAGACCATAGCCGAGAGAGTTCAAGCTCAAAGGATATCTCAGATGGTGGCAGGAGAGTATCAGTTCAAGTGATATGTTCTCCTGACTACAGTCTTGGATGAGTCCATGGGATATCCAAGACCGAAGCCAAAATAGTTTCATTTCAAGGGATATCTAAGACCCTAGTCAGGAGAATAGCAGTCCAGTTGAGCTGTAGTCAGGAGAGTGTCAATCCAAGGGATATCCAAGATCATAGTCAGGGGAGTATCAGTTCAAGTCATATCCAAGCTCGTAGCCTAGAGAGTATCAGTCCAAGTAATATAGCAGGGTATAGTCAGGAGATTATCAGTCCAATGGATATCCAAGAGTGAAGTCAGCTGAATATCAGTCTAATAGAAATCCAAGACTGAAGTCAGGTGAATATCAGTCCATGGAAAAGCCAATTGGAGGCTGGCAGCTGAAGTCGGCCGCAGGCGCAGCGCACACGTCGCCGGCGTCTGACGTCATTGTCAGTCGCTGGCGAGTGCGCGCTGCTGTAGGGAGCTCGCCGCCTGGAGCTCTGGTCAGGTGAGGAGAACTCGGTTTGTTTTTTTTTGTTTTTTTATAACTAACGGTGGAGACACTGGGGGCAATGCTGGAGGACACACTGGGGCAGATGATTGCTGGACACACTGACTGGGGCAATGCTGGAGACACTGGGGCAATGCTGGAGACACTGGGGCAATGCTGGACACACTGGGGTAGATTGCTGGACACACTGTGGGTAATGCTGGACAATTGGACATACTGGGGCATATTGCTGTACAGGACACACTGGGGGCAATGCTGGACATACTGGGGCAGATTGCTGGACACACTGGTGGTAATATGCTGGACACACTGGGGCAGATTGCTGGACACACTGTCTGGGGGCAATGATGGACACACTGGGGCAGATTGCTGGACACTGGGGCAATATGGTGGACATACTGGGGCAGATTGCTGGACACTGGGGCAGATTGCTGGACACACTGGGGGCAGTGTTATGAAAGGCAATTCAGTTCCACAATGGACATAGCGGTCAGAGCACATACAGTGATCTGACAATAACCCAAAATCATAGAACGAGCTCTGAGACGTGGGAACTCTGCAGACTGCAATCCCTAATCCTCTCCAAACAACATTAGAGGCAGCCGTGGATTGCGCCTAACTCTGCCTATGCAACTCGGCACAGCCTGAGAAACTAACTAGCCTGAAGATAGAAAATAAGCCTACCTTGCCTCAGAGAAATACCCCAAAGGAAAAGGCAGCCCCCCACATATAATGACTGTGAGTTAAGATGAAAAGACAAACGTAGAGATGAAATAGATTCAGCAAAGTGAGGCCCGACTTTCTTAACAGAGCGAGGATAGGAAAGGTAACTTTGCGGTCTACACAAAACCCTAAAGAAAACCACGCAAAGGGGGCAAAAAGACCCTCCGTACCGAACTAACGGCACGGAGGTACACCCTTTGCGTCCCAGAGCTTCCAGCAAAACAATTAGACAAGCTGGACAGAAAAAATAGCAAACAAATAGCAAAGAAGAACTTAGCTATGCAGAGCAGCAGGCCACAGGAATGATCCAGGGAAAAACAAGTCCAACACTGGAACATTGGCTGGAAGCCAGGATCAAAGCATTAGGTGGAGTTAAGTAGAGAAGCACCTAACGACCTCACCACATCACCTGAGGGAGGAAACTCAGAAGCCGCAGTACCACTTTCCTCCACCAACGGAAGCTCACAGAGAGAATCAGCCGAAGTACCACTTGTGACCACAGGAGGGAGCTCTGCCACAGAATTCACAACAGGGCAGGACTGGAGGCATGGGCAGAATGTAGATACGGGGCATGATTGGAGACACGGGGCAGAATGAAAGACATGGGGCAGGATTGGATCATGGGGCAGGATGGATACGATGGAGACAGATGGGGCAGGATGGGGAGATCATATGGGGTAGAATAAATACTCATGAGGGCAGGATGGGAGAACATATGGCTGGAGCTAGGAATGAGATACACGGGGCCAGGATTGGGGATATTATTACCATAGGGGCTAATTAAGGGATATTATTACTGCAGTGATGTATTTATTTTATTTTTTGAGGACACTGTTTTAAATGAGGGGGCGGTCCTGTTACTGTGCAGAGTGACACTATATCGCCTTTTTTTCTTCATGTGGTGTAATGTAGAAGTTGTGAAAAATTAAGTAATGTATTCTACAAGCAGAGCTCGAGATAACTGTGTTATTTCCTGCAGAAACGAGTCCTGGCTGGAAGAAATGATGGTGGTCTGTGCTGGATGAAAGATGAAGGACTTCACCTAGAAACTTCACTGGTGAGTCAGTGTTACCTATACACTGACACTATACACTGTATAATATATACAGAGGTCCTGTGTACAATGTCACCAGTGATCTCTGTATTACCTCTACACAGACACTGCATACGAAGTACAGATCTCCTGTGAATACTGGCACATATGGTGATAGTATTGTGTTGTTGTTTTTTACTGATCAGTATTGTAGTATTCAGTCACTATGTGGTGGTAATATGTGGTCTGGAAATGGTGTTGCGGTATTTGTTCCTTGCATGTGTTATTTGGTCACCAAGTGGTGGTAATATGTGGTCTGGTCATGGTGCGGTGGTATTTGTTCCTTGTATGTGATTTTGGTCAAAATATACATAAATTGTATTGCATATTTTAACAAATATTTAATAGGTTACAGTAGAGTAGGGCCCGGCCATTTTTCTGGAATAATCTGGTTCAGGTATAACATGACCCCCGTCACATGACCCCCGTAACATGACCCCCGTAACATGACCCCCGTCACATGACCGGGGGGGCCCACAGTGTCTGAACAGCCCGGGGCCCTGGCTATCCTTAATCCACCACTGATTGTGTACCCCTGCTCTAAAGGGGTATATAGAGGACTATACTTATCTTTGATCAGTTTACGCACCACTCATATGGATAAGTTGCTTTGACCAGTAATGCCATATGTTACATTCACTTGCAAGGCACAAATAATGCCACAAAAATCAAAAATCTATTCTCTATCACTTTAAATGTTGGGTGAAAATGCTTTCTATTTGCATGCAGGGATACAAAAGTATTTTTTTTTTACTTTTTAAACTACCCCTAAAACAATATTTATGGGGAAAAAAAGGAAAGATATAGAGCAATGACCTTCACTCATATATTAGGTTACCAAGTTAAAAATAGGCAGCATTTTAAAAATTTATAGCAACACACAATATTCCTGTACACCACAGGACGCTCCTTCCTGGCAGCTGAAACTTGCACAATTTCAGATTCTATTGTAATGGGGGAAAAAAAAAATCAATAAAAAAAAAAAATAAAATAAAAAAATATATGTGAAAAAAAAATTAGAAACTTATAAAATGTACAATAGTTTCTTCGCAGAGTCACATCTGCAGGTTTTTTTTCCCTTTAGTTTGTATCCTTTTTGCATTGTCGTCTTCTCAGCAGATTGAAGTCTCACTGTAAAAACCAGGGAAGTATTTTTAGCCTTTTCCGATGAATTATGGAGATGGTAGAAAATGATAATTTATTGAACAATAGCAGCAGAGGAAGAAATGCAGATGAATCTGAATGATTAATTAATGGCAATTTTTATAACACAAAGAAAACTTTTAACGAGCTCCGTGCTAAATAGATTTATCGGCGGAAAAATTACTCGGCATCGCGGACGGTCACCGGTTGTGTTTGCCGAAAATAGACTTTGATATCTGATGACTGATTAGTCTGTTGTGAATTCTGTTGTCGAACTCCCTCCTGTGGTCGTGAATGGTACTTCGGCGAGTTCTGTCCATGGACTCCCTCTGGTGGCTGTGAGTGAAGCTGCTGCTTCTGAGGTTCCTTACACAGGTGACGTGGTTTATCCTTTGGTTGGCTGCTCTATTTAACTCCACTCAGATCGTGACTCCATGCCAGCTGTCAATGTTCCTGTGCTGGTTCAGTTCGCTCTTGGATCTTCTGGAGACCTGTCTCTTCCTGCAAGAAGCTAAGTCCCCGATTGTTATTTTCTGTTCTTGGTTTTCTAGTCCAGCTTGCTTTCATGATTTTGTCTTGCTAGCTGGAAGCTCTGGGATGCAGGGTGGCGCCTCCGCACCGTGAGTCGGTGCGGGGGTCTTTTTGCACACTCTGCGTGGTCTTTTGTAGTTTTTTGTGCTGACCGCAAAGATACCTTTCCTATCCTCTGTCTATTTAGTTAGTCTGGCCTCCCTTTGCTAAAACCTGTTTCATTTCTGTGTTTGTGATTTTCATCTTTACTCACAGTTAATATTTGTGGGGGGCTGCCTTTTCCTTTGGGGAAATTTCTCTGAGGCAAGGTAGGCTTTATTTTCTATCTCTAGGGCTAGCTAGTTCTGAGGCTGTGAAGAGGCTTCTAGGGAGAGTCAGGAACGCTCCACGGCTATTTCTAGTTGTTGTGATAGCATTAGGGCCTGCGGTCAGCAGAGCTCCCAAATCCCAGAGCTTGTCCTGTGTGAGTTTAACTATCAGGTCATGCCGGGTGCTCCTAACCACCAGGTCATAACATTAGTCATAATGGATGGTGGTGACTGAGGGACAGCATGGCTCTATCATACTATATGTGCAGGGTGACAGCTATTACCATAGTAATCACTGATTGTTTAAAGGATGGACTTATAAGTCTCTTCGTCTCCTCCCGCACCTTTCTTCAGCTCATATCAGAGATGGATTTACAGTGACACTGCTCAGTACAGCTTTATAATGTGCATTATAATGACTTCCATGCTGCTGCTTTCTACTTTGTGTTTTATCACTGCTAGATTCACAGCCACACTGCTCAGTACTGCTGTAAAATGTCCGCCATTTGACTCCATTAAGTGTTTTATCTCAACCCAGAGCTGTATTCACAGTTACACTTCTCTGTACAGTTGTATGAAATCCTCCATGCTGCTGCTTTCCAAAAACGTTTTTTTTTCTTACTCAAGAGGTGAATTCACAGCCACACTACCCAGTACTGCCGAATAATGTCCTCAATTCTGCTTCCGAACCTGTACTACATAGATGCAGGAGAGCAGGAATCTCTTATATCTGTGTACACTTGGAATGGGAGACATAATGGCAGCTAGTCTCCACCTGGCAGCTCAGAGACATCTGAAAATGAGAAATAAAGCCTGCAGATAAGAAATAGATGAAAAATGCAGAATTCGCTTTTAGAATTATGAGAAATTGTTTTATCCCAAGCCTTATTTTCCTCTATGCCACAACCCACTGTAAAATGAGGCACATAAAATGTCTAAAACACATGAGGAAGCTAAAGGTGCAAATAAACACGTTATATAACACCCCAGAGCTGGATTTACAGCTTTACTGCACAGTACTGATATATAATATGTACAATGCTGCTGATTTCTAGTAAGTGTTCTGTCTCAACCACAACTTGATTCAAAGTTACATTGTTCCCAACTGTATAATGTTCTCCATGCTGCTGCTTTCTAGTACGTGTGTGATGCTGGTCACTACTCACAGACAGACCCTGAGGCAGAAAAATCAGATGTTTCGGGGTCAAAATCAAGAGAGTAGGAAAATAACCAAGGGAAAAGACAAAGGCGCAAGTCGGGTCAATAAGAAGAGATAGCGGATCAAAAGCGAAAGGACAAGACAAAAGGATAGTCAAATCATGGTCCAAAAGGTCAGGCAGCGGAAGATCAGAACTCAGAGCAACAGAATCAGGCTAACACTTACCAAGAAGCACAAACTATGTCAGGCAGGGACCAGGGCAGACAGCGCAGTTAAGTAGCTAAGCAATCTCCAGAACTCGGAACACCTGGATAAAGACCCGCACCTCCCAATCACAGATTGGACAGCTGAGCTGTCAATCAAAGCACAAACAATGCAGCAAGACAGTTTCCATAGAACAGCACAGCAATCACTCACTGAGCGGAAGAATCGTGACAATGTGTTCATCCCTGCTAGATTCACAGCTACACTGCTCAAGAATGCTAAATAATGTCTTCCATTTGACTGCTCTACGTGTTTTATTTTATTTTAACATAGAGCTGTATTCCCAGCTACACTCAGTATAGCTGTATAAGGTCCTCCATGCTGCTGCTTTCTAAAAGTGTTATTTTTCTCACCCCCACAGTCCTCAGTACTGCTAAATAATGTTCTCCATTTTGCTGCTGCTTCTGAACATGTACTACATAGATACAGGAGAGGAGGAATTTCTTATAACTGTGTATACTGTGTATGTGAGACATAATAGCAGCCAGCCTACACCTAACAGTGCAGACATCTGAAAATTAGAAATTGAGCCTGCATAGAGGAAACGGATGAAAATACAGAATCCATGTTTTAGAATTACCAGAAATTGTGTTATTCCAAGCGTCATTGTCCTCTACTCCATAATTTTCTTATCAAATGAGGCAAAACAAATGTCTAAAACACAAGAGGAAGTATAGGTGCAAATGTACATGTTTTATTTCACCTCAGAGCTGGATTTGCAGCTACACTGCACACTACTGATGTATAATGTCCACAATACTGCTGCTTTCTAGTAAGGGTTTTGTCTGAACAAGAACTGGATTCACATCTACATTGTTAACAACTTCTGTATAATGTCCAACATGCTGCTGCTTTCTAGTTTGTGTTTTATCCCTGCTAGATTCACAGCCACACTGCTCATTACTGCTGCATTATGTCCACCATGTGATTGCTTTAAGAGTTTTATCTCAACACAGAACTGTATTCACAGCCACACTCCTCAGTCAGCTAAATCAGGACCTTAATTCTGCTGCTGCTTCTAAACTTGTACTACAAAGACACAGGAGAGCAGGAATCGTGTATGGGACACATAATGGCAGCTATAAGTAAAAGATAAACCTTTGCACTCAACTTATAATGCTCAGATGCAATTTTATTGTAGTACTAGAAACGTTTCGGTCCGCTACAACTGGGACCTTCATCAGTAACGTACTAGTGGACTAATTTGGGAGCAAGCAATAGCTCAAATAGGTGCCAGGGCACAGAGCAGGCAGTGCCTGGATAGTTACTAGAGAAGCGCGCCAGCTAGGCTGCGGAGTAGAGGTGAAGTACACATGGGTCAGACGCGGTGTCCCCCGCGGGGGACACCGCGTCTGACCCATGTGTACTTCACCTCTACTCCGCAGCCTAGCTGGCGCGCTTCTCTAGTAACTATCCAGGCACTGCCTGCTCTGTGCCCTGGCACCTATTTGAGCTATTGCTTGCTCCCAAATTAGTCCACTAGTACGTTACTGATGAAGGTCCCAGTTGTAGCGGACCGAAACGTTTCTAGTACTACAATAAAATTGCATCTGAGCATTATAAGTTGAGTGCAAAGGTTTATCTTTTACTTACGTGAAGGTGTGGGAACCTACCTTGTTGCACCACCACTTAATAGTGCACGCGTTTTTCTCTGTAACATAATGGCAGCTAGTCTCCATCTGGCAGCTCAGAGACATCTGAAAATTATAAATACTGCCTGCAGAGAGGAAACTGATGAAAATGCAGAATCCATATTTCAGAATTGTCATAAATTGTGTTATTTCATGTCTCATTCTCTTCTATGTCACAAACCCTTGTCAAATAAGACACAAAAATGTATAAAAGCAAATGTTGGAATATATAGGTGCAAATGCACTTATTTATCTCATCCCAGAGGTTAATTTACAGCTACACTGCACAGTACCGATGCATAATGTCTGCAATGCTACTTGCCTTCTAGTAAGTGTTTTGTCTCAACCATAACTGGATTCACAGCTACATTGTTCTTAACTTCTGTATAATTTTCTCAATGTTGCTTTCTAGTTTGTGTTTGATCTCTGTTAGATTCACAGCTACACTGCTCAGTAGTGCTGTGTGATGTGTGCCATGTGTCTACTTTAAGTGTTTTATCTTAGCTCAGAATTGAATTCAGAGGTACAACTACAAAAAGTTTTCAACACTGCTACTTTCTAAAAAAGTGTGTGTGGGGGGGATTCTCACTCCAGAGATGAATTCACATCTACACTCCCCAGTGCTTCTAAATAATGTTTTCCCTTCTGCTGCTGCTTCTGAACATTTACTACATAGGCACAGTAGAGCGGAACTCTCTTATATCTGTGTATACAGTGTACGGGAGACATACTGGCAGCTCCTGTCCACCCAGCAGCTCAGGCACATCTGAAAATTAGAAAATGAGTCTGCAGAGAGGAAACTGATGAAAAATCCACATTTTGGAATTGTCAGAAATTGTGTTATTTAATGCCTCATTATCCTCTGCTTCATAAGCCCTTGTCAAGTGAGGCATAAAGATTGTCTAAAACAAAGGTGGAAGATATAGGTGAAAATGCACCTGTTTTATCTCATTCCAGAGCTGGATTTACAGATACACTGTACAGTACTGATGTATAATTTCCACGATACTGCTGCTTTCTAGTAAGTGTTCTGTCTCAACCAGAAATATATTCAGAGCTACATTGTTCACAACTTCTGTATAATGTTATCCATGCTGCTTCTTTCGAGTTTGTGTTATATCGATTATACTGTAGATTCACAGCTACACTGCTCAGTAATGCTGTATAATTTCCTCTATGCTCCATCTTCTATAAAGATATAGCAGACCAGGAATCCCTCGTGCCTGAGTGTTTTGTATATGATGGACAGAGCAGCCGGTCGCCACCTGCTAGTTCGGAAACAACTGAGAATTACAGAGAAAATCTGTAGAGGCAAAAACTGATGACAAACACAGGACAAAAAGTCATACAATGGACGGAAATTGTGTTTTTACAGTCCACAACCTTTTCCCTTTAGGCAACAAAAACATACATGATAAATCTGTCACAAATTTACAAGAAGAACTCATACTTTCCTCTGCAGCTGCCTTATGATGTAAAAATGTCACAAAACTTTTTTGCACATTTTTTAAAAATTCATAGAGCTTATCAAATGAGCTATAACTATATAAATTTTGCATAAATGATGCCAGAAAATTTGATGTAAATTATATCAGAAGTCAATACAAGCTTCCAGGCCACAGGCAGCCCAATAAATGCACCAAATGTATTAAAGTGTGATACATTTAGAGCACTTTAATCCCGCTGAGTTAATGTGCTGAGATGAAACAACCTTTTTAAATGTCAAAATTCTAGCAGCCTTCAGTGGCCACTAGGGGGAGCTCACTGTCTACAGTATACTATTAAATTCAGTAATAAATCAATCACAATGCTTCTAAACTCCCCCTAGTGGTGACTGCAGGAATTAATCAGCAGCAAATTTTGCATCTAAAAATGAAAAGTTAAAAAAAGTGTCCTTTTACTTTAAAACAATATGAAATGTTAAAAAAAAAAAATTATAAAGAGTTCCTTGAAATTCACGATCTGACACATTTAGCAATATGCCTTTAAGACTTCCCTGCCAGGCTGGTACCTTCATGTGGGGAGTATAGACACAAAGTGGATGAGACAGTTCCAGCACAGAAAGTATCTGAAGCGAGAATCCGCACTCACATAAAACACCGATATGTATATTTATAAGCTAATTACATTCCTCCTCCAGAATATGTAATGACCAGGCGGCTGCGGGAGCCGAAAGTTTTGTAGGGCGATTAGTAAGAACGCGGCTGTTCCCAGGACACGGCAGACTTTCACTACATTAAACTACATATTCCTTCAAAATAGACTCTCATGCCGTAAAACGTACTCAGCCTCCTGAAAACTTATACTATAGAGACATTGTCGTCTTTTTTCCGTGCCTTTAAAATTCACTTTTTGGGAAATGATCTCAGTCTAATACATGAGCGCAAGAGTATTGAAAGGGGAAACCAGTGAGAGAGTCACATAATACTGCTCCTATGTACAAGAGTATAACTTCTATAATACTGCCCCTATGTACAGGAATATAACTACTATAATACTGCCCCTATGTACAAGAATATAACTACTATAACACTGCTCCTATGTACAAGAATATAACTACTATAATACTGCCCCTATGTACAAGAATATAACTACTATAATACTGCTCCTATGTACAAGAATATAACTACTATAATACTGCTCCTATGTACAAGAGTATAACTTCTATAATACTGCCCCTATGTACAGGAATATAACTACTATAACACTGCTCCTATGTACAAGAATATAACTACTATAATACTGCACCCTATGTACAAGAATATAACTACTATAATACTGCCCCTATGTACAAGAATATAACTACTATAATACTGCTGCTATGTACAAGAGTATAACTACTATAATACTGCTCCTATATACAAGAGTATAACTACTATAATACTGCTCCTATGTACAAGAATATAACTACTATAATACTGCCCCCTATGTACAAGAATATAACTACTATAATACTGCCCCCTATGTACAAGAATATAACTACTATAATACTGCCCCTATGTACAAGAATATAACTACTATAATACTGCTCCTATATACAAGAGTATAACTACTATAATACTGCCCCTATGTACAAGAATATAACTACTATAATACTGCTGCTATGTACAAGAGTATAACTACTATAATACTGCTCCTATATACAAGAGTATAACTACTATAATACTGCTCCTATGTACAAGAATATAACTACTATAATACTGCCCCCTATGTACAAGAATATAACTACTATAATACTGCCCCTATGTACATGAATATAACTACTATAATACTGCTCCTATGTACAAGAGTATAACTACTATAATACTGCCCCATGTACAAGAATATAACTACTATAATACTGCTCCCTATGTACAAGAATATAACTACTATAATACTGCTCCTATGTACAAGAATATAACTACTATAATACTGTCCCCTATGTACAAGAATATAACTACTATAATACTGCTCCTATGTACAAGAGTATAACTACTATAATACTGCCCCTATGTACAAGAATATAACTACTATAATACTGCCCCTATGTACAAGAATATAACTACTATAATACTGCTCCTATGTACAAGAGTATAACTACTATAATACTGCTCCTATGTACAAGAATATAACTACTATAATACTGCTCCTATATACAGGAATATACTGTAACTACTATAATACTGCTCCTATGTACAAGACTATAACTACTATAATACTGCCCCTATGTACAAGAATATAACTACTATAATACTGCCCCTATGTACAAGAATATAACTACTATAATACTGCTCCTATGTACAAGAGTATAACTACTATAATACTGCCCTTATGTACAAGAATATAACTACTATAATACTGCTCCTATGTACAAGAATATAACTGCTATAATACTGCTCCTATGTACAAGAATATAACTGCTATAATACTGCTCCCTATGTACAAGAATATAACTACTATAATACTGCGAAAAGGAAAAAAAAGAGCTTGTTCCAGCGCCTTAAAATATACAAGCTTTATTGATCCATTAAAACTTGGTAATATAGGTGAAAAATCCTTGTAAATGAAATGCAAGCAAGAGAACTAAGCAACACGTTTCGATCTATACAGACCTTTGTCACAGCATAATACTGCTCCTATGTACAACGATATAACTACTATAATACTGTCCCCTATGTACAAGAATATAACTAATATAATACTGCTCCTATGTACAAGAATATAACTACTATAATACTGCTCCTATGTACAACGATATAACTACTATAATACTGTCCCCTATGTACAAGAATATAACTAATATAATACTGCTCCTATGTACAAGAATATAACTACTATAATACTGCTCCTATGTACAAGAATATAACTACTATAATACTGCTACTATGTACAAGAATATAACTACTATAATACTGCCCCTATGTACAAGAATATAACTACTATAATACTGCCCCCTATGTACAAGAATATAACTACTATAATACTGCTCCTATGTACAAGAATATAAGTACTATAATACTGCTACTATGTACAAGAATATAACTACTATAATACTGCCCATATGTACAAGACTAAAACTACTATAATACTGTCCCTATGTACAAGAATATAACTACTATAATACTGCCCCTATATGCAAGAATATAACTATTAAAATACTGCTCTTACGTACAAGAATATTACTACTATAATACAGCCACTATGTACAAAAATATAACTACTATAATACTGCCCCCTATGTACAAGAATATAACTACTATGATACTGCCCGTATGTACAAGAATATAACTACTATAATACTGCTCCTATGTACAAGAATATAACTACTATAATACTGCTCCCTATGTACAAGAATATAACTACTATAATACTGCCCCCTATGTACAAGAATATAACTACTATAATACTGCCCCTATGTACAAGAATATAACTACTATAATACTGCCCCTATGTACAAGAATATAACTACTATAATACTGTCCCCTATGTACAAGAATATAACTACTATAATACTGCCCCTATTTACAAGAATATAACTACTATAATACTGCCCGTATGTACAAGAATATAACTACTATAATTCTGCTCCTATGTACAAGAATATAACTACTATAATACTGCTCCCTATGTACAAGAATATAACTACTATAATACTGCCCCTATTTACAAGAATATAAGTACTATAATACTGCCCCTATATACAAGAATATAACTACTATAATACTGCCCCTATTTACAAGAATATAAGTACTATAATACTGCCCCTATATACAAGAATATAACTACTACAATACTGCCCCCTATATACAAGAATATAACTACTATAATACTGCCCCTATGTACAAGAATATAACTACTATAATACTGCCCCTATGTACAAGAATATAACTACTATAATACTGCCCCTATGTACAAGAATATAACTACTTGTCACGAAGTGACTGTCCTGGTGTAACACGACCTGACGGGTCGGTCATAGAACGACGGAACACACAAGGGTACACCGGGGACACTTTAACAACGGTGGGCCCTGACGGTAGGGAACGGGGAATGGGCACCTCCTGCACTCACCTGAGGCTGTGCCCTGATCTTACTACCGTCCCTATACGGGTTCTTACAACCCGTCGCCGACCAGGATACCTTGTCCCTCACTTGCCCTGCTCTAATCCCTATGTAGGGAACTGGCAGGTGAGAGCACTGGTCCCACCGCTGCACTAATACAACACTCAGAAAGTAACACAACAAAGGGACAAAGAAACAATAACAGCACACATTGCAGCAGAGTAAGGCACCAGGAAAGAGGATTCAGCTGCAAAACCAAAGCACTTAGCCAGCAGCAATTCCAGAAAGGTTGGTATCCAAAGGACCTGTATAACCAACAGTCAGCTGATGCACCAGGTGACCTTTTAAAGGAAGGTGGGAGTGGTAACAAACTTCAGCTGACCAGGCAGCAATGCAATATCACCAGCGGCCACCGGGGGGAGAAAATTGCATTAACCCCCAATGACCAGAAAGGAAGAAACCATTTAGTCTGAAGGAGACCAGATCTGCCACAGATCCAAACATAGTTCGTGACAGTACCCCCCTTTCAATGAGGGGCCTCTGGACCCTCAACACTGGACCTCACCAGTAAACAACCTACAGTGAGAACGTCTCGATTCACCAGAGTTCACCTCCTCAGTCACCTGACCCTCAGGTTTACGGTGAACACAGCACGATGGAGATGACAACGTAGGTGGCACAAATCTCCAGAGTGCCGACCTGTGGAATGAGTTGTGTATGGGCATTACAGAGGGTAACTCCAACTGGTAAGTCTTAGGACTGGCAATGGCTGACACCCGATATGGCCCGATTACCCTGGAACTCCAGATTCCAGTTCCACACTTCCACCTGATATTTTTGGTGGACACCCATACGTAATCATTCACACACAGGTCCGGACCTGAATGTTTATTTTCACGCATGCGTCTGTCACAAGATGGTGAACTCTTTACAGAACCGACAACAGAGGCGTCCCCCTGTGTCACCAAACTCACACCCCCACTATGCACCGAGGGAACCACCACCCTCCTCTGACCCTTCCTCGTAAGAGGTCTCTGACATACCGGGTTAGAAAGTAGTGAGGTTAGAGTCTTGCCCCTACTCCCTTCGAGCACCTCTACTGCCCCCACAGGAGAAGAAGGGGTAGGTTGTAGAAGGACGGCTGAGATCGTAGCTCCTGGGCAGCAGTCCTCACACGACTGACCTCAGCTGACTACTTCTCTGGACCGCCAGTCTATGACATAGTAACATAGTAAGGCCGAAAAAAGACATTTGTCCATCCAGTTCAGCCTATATTCCATCATAATAAATCCCCAGATCTACGTCCTTCTACAGAACCTAATAATTGTATGATACAATATTGTTCTGCTCCAGGAAGACATCCAGGCCTCTCTTGAACCCCTCGACTGAGTTCGCCATCACCACCTCCTCAGGCAAGCAATTCCAGATTCTCACTGCCCTAACAGTAAAGAATCCTCTTCTATGTTGGTGGAAAAACCTTCTCTCCTCCAGACGCAAAGAATGCCCCCTTGTGCCCGTCACCTTCCTTGGTAGAAACAGATCCTCAGCGAGATATTTGTATTGTCCCCTTATATACTTATACATGGTTATTAGATCGCCCCTCAGTCGTCTTTTTTCTAGACTAAATAATCCTAATTTCGCTAATCTATCTGGGTATTGTAGTTCTCCCATCCCCTTTATTAATTTTGTTGCCCTCCTTTGTACTCTCTCTAGTTCCATTATATCCTTCCTGAGCACCGGTGCCCAAAACTGGACACAGTACTCCATGACCGGGTTGTGTCTTTTCAACCAAGGGAGACCTAAGACCATGGGAGTTGGTAAGCCCTCCAAGATGTAGCATGACAGGAACTCTTCATGACAAGCCCCTATACGCAGATGTATATTGTCTACGACTTGGGTTATGCTCCCCTGACTGAGTGGGGCGGAGTCAATGGCCTGAACGCTTAGGGGTCTAGCTAGCGACCTACTCATCAGGCCATGGTTCTGGACAAAATGAGCATCCACCAGATTGACTCCTGCTCCACTGTCCACAAGCACCGGAATATTCTCAGTTACCCCACCAATAACCACCTCAGCAGGTAAGGTACACTGAGATGAGAAAATGGAGGAAATATACACTCCCTGGTCGCTTCCTTCCACACAACCAGGGGGACGCGGCTTTTTAGATGGAACAGGCATCTTGGCGCGAGCTGGGCAGACATTGATAAAATGACCAGTCTGCCCACAGTAAAAACATGACCCCACACCACGGCGAACCCCAGACAACTCCGTTTGGGAAGCAACGCCTCCCAGCTGCATGGGTTAGTCCGCCTGGTCAGGTGTGTCCTCGTCCCTAGCAAGGACTATAGGGGGCACATTTGGTGTATGCCTCTCCCTCAAACGTCTATCCACCCGGATGGCAAGGGACATGGCGGCCTCTAATGACTTGGGAGCGGCGTACTGTACCAGAGTATCTTGCAACCTAGGGGACACACCCTGCACAAAATGACTCCTAAGGGCCAGGTCATTCCACTGTGTGTCAGTGGCCCACCTCCTGAACTCTGAACAGTACTCCTCCGCCGGCCGAGCCCCCTGCTTGATCTTACGGAGACGGGATTCCGCCAAGGAGACGCCGTCCGGGTCACCATACACCAGCGCCAGAGCCGCAAAAAACTCGTCCACTGACCGTAGAGATGGAGAACCGGTCGGCAGGGAGAAGGCCCAGGATTGGGGATCACCCTTAAGAAGGGAAACGATGATTCCCACCCGTTGTTCCTCACTCCCTGATGAACGAGAGCGGAGCCTGAAGTATAACTTACAGGCCTCCTTAAAAACAAAAAATTTATCTCTCCCACCAGAGAACCTGTCAGGAAGAGATAACTTGGGCTCAGGTTGAGCATTTACCTGGGCCGAAGCCCAAAACCCCACCAACTGCTGCAGCTGCTGCACCACCTCACCACGCAGCACCTTAAACTTGTCGGTGAGGGTCTGAAGCAGTTGGGAAAAGGCCTGCATTTGAGCCATGGCTCACCAGAAAAAAAGTGTCGGTTGGTTATAATGTCACGAAGTGACTGTCCTGGTGTAACACGACCTTACGGGTCGGTCACAAAACGACGGAACACACAAGGGTACACCGGGGATACTTTAACAACGGTGGGCCCTGACGGTAGGGAACGTGGAATGGGCACCTCCTGCACTCACCTGAGGCTGTGCCCTGATCTTACTACCGTCCCTATACGGGTTCTTCATAGCTCCCAACCGTCCCTCATTGTGCGGGATTGTCCCGGATTTGAACCTTTGTCCTGCACGGGAAACTCTGATCCCGCACCCGCAGACAGCAGGACCGACACGCCCCCTTATGTTAAGCCATGCCCCGGGCCCTTACCCTTCCGTATGGCTGCCTGCTTTCTATGCACAGGACCTGTGATGAGGTCACAGGAGGGGAGGAGTCAGCGGTCACATGATCGGGACCTCCGTGGACTGGATTGCAGGACTCTCTGCCTGTGCTGATTGCCAACTTGCTGCCACATGGTGCTGCAGACGCAGGATGAGGTAAGTATGCTGCCTTGTGTGGGGTCAGGAGGTGTACAGTATGGATGTAGCAGAGCCGTGTGTGTGTGAGGTGTACGGAGCGGAGCCGTGTGTGTGTGAGGTGTACGGAGCAGAGCCGTGTGTGTGCGAGGTGTACGGAGCGGAGCCGTGTGTTTGTGTGCGAGGTGTACGGAGCGGAGCCGTGTGTGTGTGTGAGGTGTACGGAGCAGAGCCGTGTGTGTGCGAGGTGTACAAAGCGGAGCCGTGTGTGTGTGCGAGGTGTACGGAGCGGAGCCGTGTGTGTGTGCGAGGTGTACGGAGCGGAGCCGTGTGTGTGCGAGGTGTACAAAGCGGAGCCGTGTGTGTGTGCGAGGTGTACGGAGCGGAGCCGTGTGTGTGTGCGAGGTGTACGGAGCGGAGCCGTGTGTGTGTGAGGTGTACGGAGCGGAGCCGTGTGTGTGTGTGAGGTGTACGGAGCGGAGCCGTGTGTGTACGAGGTGTACGGAGCGGAGCCGTGTGTGTGCGAGGTGTACGGAGCGGAGCCGTGTGTGTGTGCGAGGTGTACGGAGCGGAGCCGTGTGTGTACGAGGTGTACGGAGCGGAGCCGTGTGTGTGCGAGGTGTACGGAGCGGAGCCGTGTGTGTGTGCGAGGTGTACGGAGCGGAGCCGTGTGTGTGCGAGGTGTACGGAGCGGAGCCGTGTGTGTGCGAGGTGTACGGAGCGGAGCCGTGTGTGTGTGAGGTGTACGGAGCGGAGCCGTGTGTGTGTGTGAGGTGTACGGAGCGGAGCCGTGTGTGTACGAGGTGTACGGAGCGGAGCCGTGTGTGTGTGAGGTGTATGGAGCGGAGCCGTGTGTGTGTGTGAGGTGTACGGAGCGGAGCCGTGTGTGTGCGAGGTGTACGGAGCGGAGCCGTGTGTGTGTGAGGTGTACGGAGCGGAGCCGTGTGTGTGTGTGAGGTGTACGGAGCGGAGCCGTGTGTGTGCGAGGTGTACGGAGCGGAGCCGTGTGTGTGTGCGAGGTGTACGGAGCGGAGCCGTGTGTGTACGAGGTGTACGGAGCGGAGCCGTGTGTGTGCGAGGTGTACGGAGCGGAGCCGTGTGTGTGTGCGAGGTGTACGGAGCGGAGCCGTGTGTGTGCGAGGTGTACGGAGCGGAGCCGTGTGTGTGTGAGGTGTACGGAGCGGAGCCGTGTGTGTGTGTGAGGTGTACGGAGCGGAGCCGTGTGTGTACGAGGTGTACGGAGCGGAGCCGTGTGTGTGCGAGGTGTACGGAGCGGAGCCGTGTGTGTGTGCGAGGTGTACGGAGCGGAGCCGTGTGTGTACGAGGTGTACGGAGCGGAGCCGTGTGTGTGCGAGGTGTACGGAGCGGAGCCGTGTGTGTGTGCGAGGTGTACGGAGCGGAGCCGTGTGTGTGCGAGGTGTACGGAGCGGAGCCGTGTGTGTGCGAGGTGTACGGAGCGGAGCCGTGTGTGTGCGAGGTGTACGGAGCGGAGCCGTGTGTGTGCGAGGTGTACGGAGCGGAGCCGTGTGTGTGTGCGAGGTGTACGGAGCGGAGCCGTGTGTGTGTGCGAGGTGTACGGAGCGGAGCCGTGTGTGTGTGAGGTGTACGGAGCGGAGCCGTGTGTGTGTGAGGTGTACGGAGCGGAGCCGTGTGTGTGCGAGGTGTACGGAGCGGAGCCGTGTGTGTGTGCGAGGTGTACGGAGCGGAGCCGTGTGTGTGTGCGAGGTGTACGGAGCGGAGCCGTGTGTGTGTGCGCGAGGTGTACGGAGCGGAGCCGTGTGTGTGCGAGGTGTACGGAGCGGAGCCGTGTGTGTGCGAGGTGTACGGAGCGGAGCCGGGTGCGTTCGAGGTGCTATGTGTCGCCATTATATGGTACGAAGTGCTATGTGTCGCCATTATATGGTACGAAGTGCTACAGTATGGAGCATCATGTGCGATCATTATACAGTATGGAGCATCATATGAGGCCATTATACAGTATGGAGCATCATGTGCGGTCATTATACAGTATGGAGCATCATGTGGAGCCATTAAACAGTATGGAATCATATGCGGTCATTATACAGTATGAAGAATTATGTGGGGCCATTATACAGTATTGAGCATCATGTGGGGCCATTATACAGTATGGAGCATCATGTGCAGTCATTATACAGTATTGAGCATCATGTGGGGCCAATATACAGTATGGAGCATCATGTGCGGTCATTATACAGTATGGAGAATTGTGGGGCCATTATACAGTATTGAGCATCATGTGGGGCCATTATACAGTATGGAGCATCATGTGCGGTCATTATACAGTATTGAACATCATGTGGGGTCATTATACAGTATGGAGCATCATGTGGGGCCATTATACAGTATGGAGCATCATGTGGGGCCATTATACAGTATTGAGCATCATGTGGGGTCATTATACAGTATGGAGCATCATGTGCGGCCAATATACAGTATGGAGCATCATGTGCGGTCATTATACATTATGAAGCATCATGTGCGGTCATTATACAGTATTGAGCATCATGTGGGGCCAATATACAGTATGGAGCATCATGTGCGGTCATTATACAGTATGGAGAATTGTGGGGCCATTATACAGTATTGAGCATCATGTGGGGCCATTATACAGTATGGAGCATCATGTGCGGTCATTATACAGTATTGAACATCATGTGGGGTCATTATACAGTATGGAGCATCATGTGGGGCCATTATACAGTATGGAGCATCATGTGGGGCCATTATACAGTATTGAGCATCATGTGGGGTCATTATACAGTATGGAGCATCATGTGCGGCCAATATACAGTATGGAGCATCATGTGCGGTCATTATACAGTATGGAGCATCATGTGCTGTCATTATACAGTATGGAGCATCATGTGGAGCCATTATACAGTATGGAATCATATGCGGTCATTATACAGTATAGAGCATCATGTGGGGTCATTATACAGTATGGAGCATCATGTGCGGCCAATATACAGTATGGAGCATCATGTGCGGTCATTATACAGTATGGAGCATCATATGTGGCCATTATACAGTATGGAGCATCATGTGCGGTCATTATACAGTATGGAGCATCATGTATGGCCATTATACAGTATGGAGCATCATGTGCGGTCATTATACAGTATGAAGCATCATGTGCGGTCATTATAAAGCATGGAGCATCATGTGGGGCCATTATACAGTATGGAGCATCATGTGCTGTCATTATACAGTATGGAGCATCATGTGGAGCCATTATACAGTATGGAATCATATGCGGTCATTATACAGTATGGAGAATTATGTGGGGCCATTATACAGTATTGAGCATCATGTGGGGCCATTATATAGTATTGAGCATCATGTGCGGTCATTATACAGTATTGAGCATCATGTGGGGTCATTATACAGTATGGAGCATCATGTGCGGCCAATATACAGTATGGAGCATCATGTGCGGTCATTATACAGTATGGAGCATCATATGTGGCCATTATACAGTATGGAGCATCATGTATGGCCATTATACAGTATGCAGCATCATGTGGGCCCATTATGCTGTATGGAGCATCACGTGGGGCCAGTACACTGTACGCAGCATCATGTGTGGCCATTATACAGTATGGAGCATCATATGTGGCCATCATACAGTATGGAGCATCATGTGTGGCCATTATACAGTATGGAGCATCATATGTGGCCATCATACAGTATGGAGCATCATGTGTGGCCATTATACAGTATGGAGCATCATGTGTGGCCATTATACAGTATGGAGCACTGTGTGGCCATTTTTTTTGTTTATAATTATTGTATATGAAACCGTGTGATCAGCAGTGCTAAATGGATGTGGTTGGGATGTGGATATGGGTGTGACTAATTATGAATGGGTGTGGTCAGGGGCTTGGCCTAAAATTTTCCACAATGCACCGCGCAGCAGAGTAAAGCACCAGGAAAGAGGATTCAGCTGCAAAACCAAAGCACTTAGCCAGCAGCAATTCCAGAAAGGTTGGTATCCAAAGGACCTGTATAACCAACAGTCAGCTGATGCACCAGGTGACCTTATAAAGGATGGTGGGAGTGGTAACAAACTTCAGCTGACCAGGCAGCAATGCAATGCAATAACACCCCCAATGACCAGAAAGGAAAAAAACCATTTAGTCTGAAGGAGACCAGATCTGCCACAGATCCAAACATAGATCGTGACACTACTATAATACTGCCCGTATGTACAAGAATATAACTACTATAATTCTGCTCCTATGTACAAGAATATAACTACTATAATACTGCCCCTATGTACAAGAATATAACTACTATAACACTGCCCCCTATGTACAAGAATATAACTGCTATAATACTGCCCCCTATGTACAAGAATATAACTACAATAATACTGTCCCCTATGTACAAGAATATAACTACTATAATACTGCCCCCTATGTACAAGAATATAACTACTATAATACTGCCCCTATGTACAAGAATATAACTACTATAATACTGCCCCCTATGTACAAGAATATAAGTACTATAATACTGCTCCTATGTACAAGAATATAACTACTATAATACTGCCCATATGTACAAGAATAAAACTACTATAATACTGTCCCTATGTACAAGAATATAACTACTATAATACTGCCCCTATATGCAAGAAAATAACTAATATAATACTGCCAGTATGTACAAGAATATAACTACTATAATACTGCTCCTATGTACAAGAATATAACTACTATAATACTGCTCCTATGTACAAGAATATAACTACTATAATACTGCCCATATGTACAAGAATAAAACTACTATAATACTGTCCCTATGTACAAGAATATAACTACTATAATACTGCCCCTATATGCAAGAAAATAACTACTATAATACTGCCAGTATGTACAAGAATATAACTACTATAATACTGCTCCTATGTACAAGAATATAACTACTATAATACTGCTCCCTATGTACAAGAATATAACTACTATAATACTGTCCCCTATGTGCAAGAATATAACTACTATAATACTGCTCCTATGTACAAGAATATAACTACTATAATACTGCCCCTATGTGCAAGAATATAACTATTATAATACTGCTCCTATGTACAAGAATATTACTACTATAATACTGCCCCTATACACAAGAATATAACTACTATAATACTGCCCCTATGTACAGGAAAATTACTACTATAATACTGCCCCTATGTGTTGTGAATTCTGCTCTTGGGCTCCCTCCGGTGGTTATGAGTGGTAGTGCTGCTGTCTTTGGATCGCAGCATTTATCAGGTGTGTCCACTTTTTGCAATTTGGACTGGGCTATTTAGTCTTGCTTTATCCTTTAGTCAGTGACAGTTGTCCATTGTTTTTGGAGGATTCACATCCATACCTGGTCTCTCCTGTTTGCTGCTCTTTTCTACAAAGATAAGTTCTGGCTTTGTTTTTGCTGTCCACAGGCTGTGGACCTTATAGTTCAGTGCATTTTCATGACTTGTCTTGTCCAGCTTTATCTGTGAAGGATTTTTGCAGCCAAGCTGTGTCTCTGGAGATTGTCATGATCCCAATGGCAGGGGATCACAAAAAGGACAAGCACAGATACAAACAAGCTCTAGGGCGATGGAACCTGAGCTGACCGCGACCCTGAACCTAACACACAAATAAAAGTAGCCGGGGAACGTGCCTACGATGATCCTAGACGTCTCGCTCCAGCCGAAGATCTAACTTCCCCTATCAGAAGAAACACAGACCTCTCTTGCCTCCAGAGAAATACCCCACAGCAAATAGCAGCCCCCCACATATAATGATGGTGAAATGAGAGGAAAGCACATACGTAGTATGAAAACAGTTTCAGCAAAATGAGGCCCGCTAAAGCTAGATAGCAGAGGATACAAAAGTGAACTGCGCGGTCAGCGAAAAACCCTTAAAAAAACCATCCTGAAATTACTTGAACTCATGTGCCAACTCATGGTACATGAAAAGCAATTTCAGCCCACTAGAGCAACCAGCAGCAGAGAATCACATATCTGCAGGCTGGACTAAAAACCAAATTAAGCAAAACACAAAACAGGAAAATCCAAACTTAGCTTGTCCAGAAGGTTCTAGGAGCAGGGAGCAGAGGTAACAAGACACACTGGATACATTGATAACCGGCGAGGAAATGCCAGCAAAGCCAGGTTAAATAGGAAACTCCCATATGCTGATGGAACAGGTGGAACCCAGAAACCCAGGAAAGACAAGTCACCCAGTACCATCAGTAACCACCAGAGGGAGCCCAAAAACAGAACTCACAACAGTACCCCCCCCTTGAGGAGGGGTCACCGAACCCTCACGAGAACCACCAGGGCGACCAGGATGAGCCCTATGAAAGGCGCGAACCAAATCATCAGCATGAACATCCGAGGCAACCACCCAAGAATTATCCTCCTGACCATAACCCTTCCACTTGACCAAATACTGGAGTTTCCGTCTGGAAACACGAGAATCCAAGATCTTCTCCACAACATACTCCAATTCTCCCTCCACCAGCACTGGAGCAGGAGGCTCAAGAGAAGGAACAACAGGTACCTCATACTTCCGCAACAACGACCGATGAAACACATTATGAATAGCAAACGATGCCGGGAGATCCAAACGAAACGACACAGGGTTAAGAATTTCCAAGATCCTATAGGGACCGATGAACCGAGGCTTGAACTTAGGAGAAGAGACCTTCATAGGAACAAAACGAGAAGACAACCACACCAAGTCACCAACAAGAAGTCGAGGACCCACGCGGCGACGGCGATTAGCAAACTGCTGAGCCTTCTCCTGGGACAACTTCAAATTGTCCACCACATGACTCCAAATCCGATGCAACCTATCCACCACCATGTCCACTCCAGGACAATCAGAAGGTTCCACCTGACCAGAGGAAAAACGAGGATGAAACCCCGAATTACAAAAGAAAGGAGAAACCAAGGTAGCAGAACTAGCCCGATTATTAAGCGCAAACTCGGCCAGCGGCAAAAAGGTAACCCAGTCATCCTGATCAGCAGAAACAAAACACCTTAAATAAGTTTCCAAGGTCTGATTAGTTCGTTCAGTCTGGCCATTCGTCTGAGGATGGAATGCAGACGAAAAGGACAAATCAATGCCCATCTTAGCACAGAAAGTCCGCCAAAATCTAGACACAAACTGGGATCCCCTGTCAGAAACGATGTTCTCAGGAATCCCATGCAAACGAACCACATTCTGAAAAAACAGAGGGACCAACTCAGAGGAGGAAGGCAACTTAGGCAAGGGTACCAGATGAACCATTTTAGAAAAGCGATCACACACAACCCAGATGACGGACATTTTTTGAGAGACAGGGAGATCCGAAATAAAGTCCATGGAAATGTGCGTCCAAGGCCTCTTCGGGATAGGCAAAGGTGACAACAATCCACTGGCCCGAGAACAGCAAGGCTTAGCCCGAGCACAAACCTCACAAGACTGCACAAAAGAACGCACATCCCTCGACAAGGAAGGCCACCAAAAAGACCTGGCCACCAAGTCTCTAGTACCAAATATTCCAGGATGACCTGCCAACGCAGAAGAATGGACCTCGGAGATGACTCTACTGGTCCAATTATCCGGAACAAACAGTCTCTCAGGCGGACAACGATCAGGTTTAGCCACCTGAAACTCCTGCAAAGCACGTCGCAAGTCTGGGGAGACAGCAGACAAAATCACCCCATCCCTAAGGATACCAGAGGGCTCAGAATTTCCAAGGGAGTCAGGCACAAAACTCCTAGAAAGAGCATCCGCCTTCACATTCTTTGAACCTGGCAGGTATGAAACCACAAAATTGAAACGAGAGAAAAACAGTGACCAACGAGCCTGTCTAGGATTCAGACGCCTGGCAGACTCAAGGTAAATCAAATTTTTGTGATCAGTCAAGACCACCACACGATGTCTAGCACCCTCTAGCCAATGACGCCACTCCTCAAATGCCCACTTCATGGCCAAAAGTTCCCGATTACCAACATCATAATTCCGCTCAGCCGGCGAAAACTTTCTAGAAAAAAACGCGCATGGCTTCATCACTGAGCCATCGGAGCTTCTCTGTGACAAAACCGCCCCCGCTCCAATCTCGGAAGCATCAACCTCAACCTGAAAAGGGAGCGAAACATCTGGCTGACGCAACACAGGAGCAGAAGAAAACCGGCGCTTAAGTTCCTGAAAGGCCTCCACAGCCGCAGGAGACCAATTAGCAACATCAGCACCCTTCTTAGTCAAATCCGTCAAAGGCTTAACAACACTAGAAAAATTAGTTATAAAACGACGATAGAAATTAGCAAAGCCCAAGAACTTCTGTAGACTCTTAAGAGATGTAGGCTGCGTCCAGTCACAAATAGCCTGAACCTTGACGGGATCCATCTCAATAGTAGAAGGGGAAAAAATATACCCCAAGAAAGAAATCTTCTGTACTCCAAAGAGACACTTTGAGCCTTTTACAAACAAGGAATTGGCCCGCAGGACCTGAAACACCTTCCTGACCTGCTGAACATGAGACTCCCAGTCATCAGAAAAAACCAAAATATCATCCAAATACACAATCATAAATTTATCCAGATATTCACGGAAAATATCGTGCATAAAGGACTGGAAGACTGAAGGAGCATTAGAAAGTCCAAAAGGCATTACCAAATACTCAAAATGGCCCTCAGGCGTATTAAATGCGGTTTTCCACTCATCACCTTGCTTTATTCGTATAAGATTATACGCACCCCGAAGATCAATCTTAGTGAACCATTTAGCCCCCTTAATGCGAGCAAACAAATCAGTCAACAAAGGCAAAGGATACTGATATTTTACGGTAATCTTATTCAAAAGACGATAATCTATACAAGGCCTCAAGGAACCATCTTTCTTGGCCACGAAAAAAAAACCTGCTCCCAAAGGGGACAAAGATGGACGGATATGTCCCTTTTCCAAGGACTCCTTAACATAATCCCGCATAGCAGTATGCTCTGGCACTGACAGATTGAACAAACAACCTTTAGGAAATTTACTGCCCGGAATTAAATTTATAGCACAATCGCAATCCCTGTGAGGAGGAAGCGAACTGAGCTTAGGCTCCTCAAAAACATCCCGATAGTCAGACAAAAACACAGGAATCTCAGAAGGAGTAGATAAAGCGATAGAAATCGGAGGTGCATCATCATGAACCCCCTGACAACCCCAGCTTAACACAGACACTGATTTCCAGTCAAGGACTGGATTATGAGTTTGTAACCATGGCAGACCAAGTACTAGAACATCATGCAAATTATACAGTACCAGGAAGCGAATCACCTCCTGATGAACGGGAGTCATACGCATGGTCACTTGTGTCCAGTACTGAGGTTTATTCATAGCCAAAGGTGTAGAGTCAATTCCCTTCAAAGGAATAGGGACTTCCAGAGGCTCCAGACTAAACCCACAGCGATTGGCAAATGACCAATCCATAAGACTCAGGGCAGCGCCTGAATCCACATAGGCATCGACGGAAATGGATGATAATGAACAAATCAGAGTCACAGACAGAATGAACTTAGACTGTAAAGTACTAATGGCAACAGACTTATCAACCTTTTTTGTGCGTTTAGAGCATGCTGATATAACATGAGCTGAATCACCACAATAAAAGCACAACCCTTTTTTCCGCCTATACTTTTGCCGTTCACTTCTGGACTGAATTCTATCACATTGCATTATCTCAGGTGACGGTTCAGACGACACCGCCAAATGATGCACAGGTTTGCGCTCCCGTAAACGCCGATCAATCTGAACAGCCATAGTCATAGACTCATTCAGACCAGCAGGCGCAGGGAACCCCACCATAACATCTTTAATGGCCTCAGAAAGGCCATCTCTAAACTTTGCAGCCAGAGCGCATTCATTCCACTGAGTAAGTACCGACCACTTCCGAAATTTTTGACAATAAATTTCTGCTTCATCTTGCCCCTGAGAGAGGGCCAACAAAGCTTTTTCAGCCTGAATCTCTTGGTTAGGTTCCTCATAGAGCAAACCCAATGCCAGAAAAAACGCATCTGCATTAAGCAACGCAGGGTCCCCTGGTGCCAATGCAAATGCCCAATCCTGAGGGTCACCCCGCAGGAAAGATATAATTATCTTGACTTGCTGAGCAGGGTCTCCAGAGGAGCGAGATTTCAAAGAAAGAAACAACTTGCAATTGTTCCTAAAATTCAGAAAACGAGATCTATCTCCAGAAAAAAACTCTGGGACAGGAATTCTAGGTTCAGACATAGGAGCATGTACAACAAAATCCTGTATATTTTGAACCTTAGTGGCAAGATTATTCAGGCTGGAAGCCAAACTCTGGACGTCCATGATAAACAGCTGAGATCAGAGCCATTCAAAGATTAAGAGGAGGAGGAAGTAGCCAGGCTGCAATAAGGCTAGGCAGCAAACTCTGAGGGGAAAAAAAAAAAAAAAAAACTTCCTCAGACTACTTATCCTCCTACTTCAGCCAATACAATTAACACTTTGTGGGCCGGTTATACTGTCATGATCCCAATGGCAGGGGATCACAAAAAGGACAAGCACAGATACAAACAAGCTCTAGGGCGATGGAACCTGAGCTGACCGCGACCCTGAACCTAACACACAAATAAAAGTAGCCGGGGAACGTGCCTACGATGATCCTAGACGTCTCGCTCCAGCCGAAGATCTAACTTCCCCTATCAGAAGAAACACAGACCTCTCTTGCCTCCAGAGAAATACCCCACAGCAAATAGCAGCCCCCCACATATAATGACGGTGAAATGAGAGGAAAGCACATACGTAGTATGAAAACAGTTTCAGCAAAATGAGGCCCGCTAAAGCTAGATAGCAGAGGATACAAAAGTGAACTGCGCGGTCAGCGAAAAACCCTTAAAAAAACCATCCTGAAATTACTTGAACTCATGTGCCAACTCATGGTACATGAAAAGCAATTTCAGCCCACTAGAGCAACCAGCAGCAGAGAATCACATATCTGCAGGCTGGACTAAAAACCAAATTAAGCAAAACACAAAACAGGAAAATCCAAACTTAGCTTGTCCAGAAGGTTCTAGGAGCAGGGAGTAGAGGTAACAAGACACACTGGATACATTGATAACCGGCGAGGAAATGCCAGCAAAGCCAGGTTAAATAGGAAACTCCCATATGCTGATGGAACAGGTGGAACCCAGAAACCCAGGAAAGACAAGTCACCCAGTACCATCAGTAACCACCAGAGGGAGCCCAAAAACAGAACTCACAACAGGAGATGCAGATTTACCCTCCATGTCTTTAGTCAGATGTGGAGATTTGTATTCTCTGTGGTGGATATTTTCTAGTGTTTTAATACTGACCGCATAGTACTCTGTCCTATTCTTTCTTTTTAGCTAGAATGGCCTCCTGTGCTAAATCCTGATTTCAATCTGCGTATGTCTTTTTCCTCTCCTCTCACTGTCAATATTTGTGGGGGGCTGTCTATTCTTTGGGGATTTTCTCTGAGGCAAGATAGTTTCCCTGTTCTATCTTTAGGGTTAATTAGTCCTCCGGCTGTGTCGAGATGTCTAGGGAGTGTTAGGTACATTCCACGGCTACTGCTAGTTGCGGTGCTAAGTTCAGGGTCTGCGGTCAGTACAGGTACCACCTTCTCCAGAGTACGTCTCATGCTGCTCCTAGGCCACCAGATCATAACAGTACAACTGGCCAACAATGAGTTAAACACATCTCAGAAGAAGGGAAGGAAAGTGCTGAGCCATTTTTTTTTTCCTGTAGTCTGTTTTGTCTTTCCTTCCCTCTTTACCTCTGGGTGGCTCAGGAGTTAGGCGCTGGCATGGAGGTTCAGGAATTGGTTTCTCGTGTGGACCAACTTGCTGCTAGAGTACAGGGTATTTCCGATTATATCATTCAGACTCCGGCTTTAGAGCCTAGAATTTCTACTCTTGATTTGTTTTTTGGGGACAGGTCCAAATTTTTGAGCTTTAAAAATAACTGTAAACTGTTTTTTTGCATTGAGACCCAGTTCTTCTGGTGATTCCATTCAGCAGGTTAAAATTGTCATTTCCCTGCTGCGTGGTGACCCACAGGATTGGGATCTGGCAATCCTGCTTTGCTTAATGTTGATTCTTTCTTTCAAACATTGGGGTTATTGTATGATGAGCCTAATTCTGTGGATCAAGCTGAGAAGACCTTGTTGGCCCTATCTCAGGGGCAAGAGGCGGCTGAATTGTTTTGTCAGAAATTCAGAAAATGGTCTGTGCTGACTAAATGGAATGATGATGCTTTGGCGGCAATTTTCAGAAAGGGTCTTTCTGAATCCGTTAAGGATGTTATAGTGGGGTTTCCCACACCCTCCAATATGAGTGATTCTATGTCTTTGGCCATTCAGATTGACCGGCGCTTGCGGGAGCACAGGGCTGTGCGTGATATGGCATTATCTTCAGGACAAGGTCCTGAGCCAATGCAATGTGATAGGATTCAGTCTAAAACGGAACGACAAGGTTTCAGACGTCTCAATAGGTTGTGTTTTTATTGTGGCGACGCTTCTCATGTCATTTCTGATTGCCCTAAGCGTACAAAGAGAATCGCTAGTTCTGTTACCATCAGTACTGTACAACCTAAATTTCTGTTATCTGTGACCTTGATCTGCTCATTATCGTCATTTTCTGTCATGGCGTTTGTGGATTCAGGCGCTGCTTTGAACTTAATGGACTTGGAATTTGCCAGACGTTGTGGTTTCCCCTTGCAGTCTTTGCGGAACCCTATTCCTTTAAGAAGGATTGATGCTACACCGTTGGCTAAAAATAAACCTCAGTTTTGGACACAGCTGACCATGTGCATGGCGCCAGCCCATCAGGAAGATTGTCGTTTTCTGGTGTTGCATAATTTGCATGATGATATTGTGCTGGGTTTTCCATGGTTACAGGTACATAATCCGGTGTTAGATTGGAAATCTATGTCTGTGACTAGTTGGGGTTGTCAGGGGGTTCATGGTGACGTTCCTTTGATGTCAATTTCCTCTTCCCCCTCTTCTGAAATTCCTGAGTTTTTGTCAGATTTCCAGGATGTATTCGATGAGCCCAAATCCAGTTCCCTTCTACCGCATAGGGGCTGTGATTGTGCTATTGACTTGATTCCAGGATGTAAGTTCCCTAAGGGCCGACTTTTCAACCTGTCTGTGCCAGAACATACCACCATGCGGAGCTATATTAAGGAGTCTTTGGAGAAAGGGCATATTCGGCCATCTTCTTCACCATTGGGAGCAGGTTTTTTTTTTGTTGCCAAGAAGGATGGCTCCTTGAGACCCTGTATTGATTATCGCCTCTTGAATAAGATCACGGTCAAATTTCAATACCCTTTGCCTTTGCTTACTGATTTGTTTGCTAGGATTAAGGGGGCTAGTTGGTTTACTAAGATTGACCTTCGAGGGGCATATAATCTTATTCGTATTAAGCAGGGTGACGAATGGAAAACTGCATTTAATATGCCCGAAGGCCATTTTGAATACCTTGTGATGCCATCGGGACTCTCTAATGCCCCATCTGTGTTCCAGTCCTTCATGCATGATATCTTTCGGAGTTATCTTGATAAATTCATGGTTGTATATTTGGATGATATTTTGAATTTTTCCGATGATTGGGAGTCTCATGTGAAACAGGTCAGGATGGTATTTCAGATCCTCCGTAATAATGCTTTATTTGTGAAGGGGTCGAAGTGCCTCTTTGGAGTGCAGAAGGTTTCTTTTTTGGGCTTCATTTTTTCTCCATCATCTATAGAAATGGATCCGGTTAAGGTTCAGGCCATTCATGATTTAATTCAGCCCACATCTGTGAAGAGCCTTCAGAAATTCTTGGGCTTTGCTAATTTTTATCGCTGTTTCATTGCCAACTTCTCCAGTGTGGTTAAACCTCTGACCGATTTGACGAAGAAAGGCGCTGATGTGACGAATTGGTCCTCCGCGGCTCTTTCTGCCTTTCAGGAGCTTAAACGCCGATTTACTTCTGCTCCTGTGTTGCGTCAGCCGGATGTTTCTCTTCCATTTCAGGTTGAGGTTGACACGTCTGAGATTGGGGCAGGGGCCGTTTTGTCTCAGAGGAATTCTGATGGTTCCTTGATGAAACCGTGTGCCTTCTTTTCTCGGAAGTTTTTGCCTGCGGAACGCAATTATGATGTCGGCAATCGGGAGTTGTTGGCTATGAAGTGGGCATTTGAGGAGTGGCGACATTGGCTTGAGGGGGCCAAGCACCGTATTGTGGTCCTGACCGATCATAAGAATCTGATTTACCTCGAGTCTGCCAAACGACTGAATCCTACACAGGCTCGATGGTCCCTGTTTTTCTCCCGTTTTGATTTTGTGGTCTCGTATCTTCCGGGTTCTAAGAATGTTAAGGCTGATGCCCTCTCTAGGAGTTTTTTTTTTTATTCCCCTGGGGTTCTTGAGCCGGTCGGCATTCTGAAGGAAGGGGTGATTCTCTCTGCCATCTCCCCTGATTTACGACGGGTTCTTCAGGAATTTCAGGCTAATAAACCTGACCGCTGTCCAGTGGGGAAACTGTTTGTTCCTGATAGATGGACTAGTAAAGTGATTTCTGAGGTTCATTGTTCTGTGTTGGCTGGCCATCCTGGGATTTTTGGTACCAGAGATTTGGTTGGTAGGTCCTTTTGGTGGCCTTCTTTGTCGCGGGATGTGCGTTCTTTTGTGCAGTCCTGTGGGATTTGTGCGCGGGCTAAGCCTTGCTGTTCCCGCGCTAGTGGGTTGCTTCTGCCTTTGCCGGTCCCTGAGAGACCTTGGACGCATATTTCTATGGCTTTTATTTCAGATCTTCCGGTTTCCCAGAGGATGTTGGTTATCTGGGTGGTTTGTGACCGGTTTTCTAAGATGGTTCATTTGGTACCTTTGCCTAAATTGCTCTTCTGATTTGGTTCCGTTGTATTTTTAACATGTGGTTCGTTTGCATGGCATTCCAGAGAATATTGTGTCCGATAGAGGTTCCCAGTTTGTCTCTAGGTTTTGGCGGGCCTTTTGTGCTAGGCTGGGCATTGATTTGTCTTTTTCTTCCGCATTTCATCCTCAGACAAATGGCCAAACCGAGCGAACTAATCAGACCTTGGAAACTTATTTGAGATGCTTTGTGTCTGCTGATCAGGATGATTGGGTGGCTTTCTTGCCATTGGCCGAGTTTGCCCTTAATAATCGGGCTAGTTCTGCTACCTTGGTTTCGCCTTTTTTTTGTAATTTTGGTTTTCATCCTCGTTTTTCTTCAGGGCAGGTTGATCCTTCTGATTGTCCTGGTGTGGATTCTGTGGTTGACAGGCTGCAGCAAATTTGGGCTCATGTGGTGGACAATTTGGTGTTGTCTCAGGAGGAGGCTCAGCGTTTTGCTAACCGTCGTCGGTGTGTTGGTTCCCGGCTTCAGGTTGGGGATTTGGTCTGGTTGTCTTCCTGTCATGTTCCTATGAAGTTCAAGCCTCGGTTTATTGGTCCTTATAGGATTTCTGAGATTATCAATCCAATGTCTTTTCGTTTGGCCCTTCCAGCCTCTTTTTCCATCCATAATGTTTTCCATAGATCTTTGTTGCGGAAGTATGTGGTGCTCGTTGTTCCCTCTGTTGATCCTCCGGCCCCGGTGTTGATTGATTGGGAGTTGGAGTATGTGGTTGAGAAGATTTTGGATTCTCGTGTTTCGAGGCGGAAGCTTCAGTATCTGGTCAAATGGAAGGGTTATGGCCAGGAGGATAATTCTTGGGTTGTTGCCTCCGATGTTCATGCTGACGATTTGGTTCGTGCCTTTCATTTGGCTCGTCCTGATCGGCCTGGGGGCTCTGGTGAGGGTTCGGTGACCCCTCCTCAAGGGGGGGTACTGTTGTGAATTCTGCTCTTGGGCTCCCTCCGGTGGTTATGAGTGGTAGTGCTGCTGTCTTTGGATCGCAGCATTTATCAGGTGTGTCCACTTTTTGCAATTTGGACTGGGCTATTTAGTCTTGCTTTATCCTTTAGTCAGTGACAGTTGTCCATTGTTTTTGGAGGATTCACATCCATACCTGGTCTCTCCTGTTTGCTGCTCTTTTCTACAAAGATAAGTTCTGGCTTTGTTTTTGCTGTCCACAGGCTGTGGACCTTATAGTTCAGTGCATTTTCATGTTTTGTCTTGTCCAGCTTTGTCTGTGAAGGATTTTTGCAGCCAAGCTGTGTCTCTGGAGATGCAGATTTACCCTCCATGTCTTTAGTCAGATGTGGAGATTTGTATTTTCTGTGGTGGATATTTTCTAGTGTTTTAATACTGACCGCATAGTACTCTGTCCTATTCTTTCTTTTTAGCTAGAATGGCCTCCTGTGCTAAATCCTGATTTCAGTCTGCATATGTCTTTTTCCTCTCCTCTCACAGTCAATATTTGTGGGGGGCTGACTATTCTTTGGGGATTTTCTCTGAGGCAAGATGGTTTTCCCTTTTCTATCTCTAGGGTTAATTAGTCCTCCGGCTGTGTCGAGATGTCTAGGGAGTGTTAGGTACAACCCACGGCTACTTCTAGTTGCTGCGCTAAGTTCAGGGTCTGCGGTCAGTACAGGTACCACCTTCTCCAGAGTACGTCTCATGCTGCTCCTAGGCCACCAGATCATAACACCTATGTACAAGAATATAACTACTACAATACTGTCCCCTATGTACAAGAATATAACTACTGTAATACTGCTCCTATGTACAAGAATATAACTACTATAATACTGCTCCCTATGTACAAGAATATAACTACTATAATACTGCCCCTATGTACAAGAATATAACTACTATAATACTGCTCCTATGTACAAGATTATAACGACTATAATACTACCCTTTATGTGTAAGAATATAACTACTATAATACTGCCCCTATGTACATGAATATAACTACTATAATACTGCTCCTATGTAGAAGATTATAACCGCTCTAATACTGCCCCTATGTACAAGAATATAACTGCTATAATACTGCTCCTATGCACAAGAATATAACTAATATAATACTGCTCCTATGTACAAGAATATAACTACTATAATACTGCCCCTATGTACAAGAATATAACTACTATAACACTGCCCGCTATGTACAAGAATATAACTACTATAATACTGCTCCTATGTATAAGAATATAATGACTATAATACTGCCCCTATGTACAAGAATATAACTACTATAATACTGCTCCTATGTATAAGAATATAACGACTATAATACTGCCCCTATGTACATGAATATAACTACTATAAGACTGCCCCTATGTACAAGAATATAACTACTATAATACTGCTCCTTGTGTACAAGAATATAACTACTATAATACTACTCCTTGTGTACAAGAATATAACTACTATAATACTGCTCCCTATGTACAAGAATATAACTGCTATAATACTGCTCCTTGTGTACAAGAATATAACAACTATAATACTACTCCTTGTGTACAAGAATATAACTACAATAATACTGCTCCTATGTACAAGAGTATAACTACAATAATACTGCCCCTATGTACAAGAATATAACTACTATAATACTGCTCCTTGTGTACAAGAATATAACTACTATAATACTACTCCTTGTGTACAAGAATATAGCTACTATAATACTGCTCCCTATGTACAAGAATATAACTGCTATAATACTGCTCCTTGTGTACAAGAATATAACTACTATAATACTACTCCTTGCGTACAAGAATATAACTACAATAATACTGCTCCTATGTACAAGAGTATAACTACAATAATACTGCCCCTATGTACAAGAATATAACTACTATAATACTGCTCCTATGTATAAGAATATAACGACTATAATACTGCCCCTATGTACATGAATATAACTACTATAAGACTGCCCCATGTACAAGAATATAACTACTATAAGACTGCCCCTATGTACAAGAATATAACTACTATAATACTGCTCCTTGTGTACAAGAATATAAGTACTATAATACTACTCCTTGTGTACAAGAATATAACTACTATAATACTGCTCCTATGTACAAGAATATAACTACTATAATACTGCCCCTATGTACAAGAGTATAACTATAATAATACTGCCCCCAGGAGATCTCTTGTATACTTATATTGTTAGGAGGGTCTTTGTAGCTGTGATTTTGGCTTTTGCCTGTGTACTATTTTTTCCGCTTTCGGGATATGTCGGAGACACGCCGGAGCTTGGTGGATATAGAGTTCTGATTTATCGGATACGTTTGGGTTGTGTTCAGGGCTATCAATCTTTTTTATTCTGTTCCCACAGCAGAATGTCCTGTATATATTACTTCAGTCGCGTTACTTTAAGTAATCCGCACATCTCAGCCGCTCTCTGGTCTCATGAATGCAAAGGTAAAATGCAGAAATAAGAGGATGTATCTGGCCGCGTATATAGGATATCTCCTCACATCCACTTAAGCCTCATTATTTATGGCGGTGCAATGATAATAAGAGGCAGCGAGGACGAGTCGCGTATAAAGATTTCTTATGAGGAGCTCAGTAACACATCTTGACTTTCCCTCGATTTAAGTCATTGACGCCTGTGTCTCGTTACGGTATAGTATGGAAAGAGGTAATATTCCACCTTCTTGCAGTCCGACTGAGCTTAAAGGGGAAGTCCATCTGTTACCTTCCAGAATAAAGTGACCGTACACCTGAGAAAAAACTGATTTTACATACATTATGATCAGCATAGGGGATAAACGTCTGAAAGCTGAAAGTCTGATCGCTGGGATCCCCAATGATCCGGGTAACGCGAATCCCAACGTTCTCTGTGTTAGTAGAGAAGTAATACGCATGTCTAACGGCAAGTAGTACAGTGCGCATGTGTATCAGCAGGTAGTGCGCATGTGTATCAGCAGGTAGTGCGCATGTGTATCAGCAGGTAGTGCACATGTGTAACGGCAAGTAATGCGCATGTGTAACGGCACATAGTGCGCATGTGTAAAGTCAGGTAGTGCGCATGTGTAACGGTAGGTAGTGCACATGTCTAATGGCAGGTAGTGCGCATGTGTAACGGCAGGTGGTGCGCATGTGTAACAGCAGGTAGTGCACATGTCTAACTGCAGGTAGTGCGCATGTGTAACGGCAGGTGGTGCGCATGTGTAACAGCAGGTAGTGCACATGTGTAATGACAGGTAGTGCACATGTGTAATGACAGGTAGTACACATGTCTAACGGCAGGTAGTGCACATGTCTAACGGCAGGTAGTACACATGTCTAACGGCAGGTAGTGCACATGTCTAACGGCAGGTAGTGCACATGTCTAACGGCAGGTGGTGCGCATGTGTAACAGCAGGTAGTGCACATGTCTAACTGCAGGTAGTGCGCATGTGTAACGGCAGGTGGTGCGCATGTGTAACAGCAGGTAGTGCACATGTGTAATGACAGGTAGTGCACATGTGTAATGACAGGTAGTACACATGTCTAACGGCAGGTAGTGCACATGTCTAACGGCAGGTAGTACACATGTCTAACGGCAGGTAGTGCACATGTCTAACGGCAGGTAGTGCACATGTCTAACGGCAGGTAGTGCACATGTCTAACGGCAGGTAGTGTGCATATGCAACAGCAGGTAGTGCACATGTCTAACGGCAGGTAGTGCACATGTCTAACGGCAGGTAGTACACATGTCTAACGGCAGGTAGTGCACATGTCTAACGGCAGGTAGTGCACATGTCTAATGGCATGTAGTGTGCATATGCAACAGCAGGTAGTGCACATGTCTAACGGCAGGTAGTGCACATGTCTAACGGCAGGTAGTGCACATGTCTAACGGCAGGTAGTGCACATGTCTAATGGCATGTAGTGTGCATATGCAACAGCAGGTAGTGCACATGTCTAACGGCAGGTAGTGCACATGTCTAACGGCAGGTAGTGCACATGTCTAACGGCAGGTAGTGCACATGTCTAATGGCATGTAGTGTGCATATGCAACAGCAGGTAGTGCACATGTCTAACGGCAGGTAGTGCACATGTCTAACGGCAGGTAGTGCACATGTCTAACGGCAGGTAGTGCACATGTCTAACGGCAGGTAGTGCACATGTCTAATGGCAGGTAGTGTGCATATGCAACAGCAGGTAGTGCACATGTCTAACGGCAGGTAGTGCACATGTGTAGCGGCAAGTAATACACATGTGTAACGGCAGGTAGTGCGCATGTGTAATGGCAGGTAGTGCACATGTGTAACGGCAAGTAATGCGCATGTGTAACGGCACATAATGCACATGTGTAAAGGCAGGTAGCATGCATGTGTACCGGCAGGTAGTGCGCATGTGTGACGGCAGGTAGTGCGCATGTGTAACGGCAAGTAATGCGCATGTGTAACGGCAGGTAGTGCGCATCTGTGACAGCAGGTAGTGCGCATGCACAATGACAGCACCATTCACTTGTATAGCTCAATCAGCGGGTAAGGCGCATGCACGATCAATAGAATTGAATGGCGCACTACTAATCCATTAACGCTGAAGACTTTGAGACTCCCTTTTCTCCGGATCGTTGGGGGGTCTCGTGGTTTGTTGCCTATTCTGAAATGTATTTAGTGGACAATCCCTTTAAACCTTAGGAATATTCACTTTAAAGTTTGCTCCCAACCGGACAACGTGCTTTGTTATTAGGACATTCCCAACATGTCATCTACCGGATCGGTGGGGGTCCAACAGCTGGGACCCCCGAAGATTGTATTGCATCGGAATGGAGAGGTGGCCACGCACAGATGACCCTGATCTATTCATGCTTTGTGCGAATGCCAGAAAAAGCAGAGAGCTGTACTCGACCATGGGGCGGTGGTCCGCATGTGTGGGATCAGCCCTATTCCAATATCACCCCTTTCTCAGAAGTGTTGGGGGTCCCAGCAGACGGTCATCACCTATGCTACAAATAGATGAGCGCTTTGTATTAATAATGTAATAATAGTGCGCATGTGTAAAGGCAGGTAGTGCGCATGTGTAACAGCAGGTAGTGCAAAGCTAAACAGACCTATTTCACTAACCTTGTATCTTCACTATCCTACAACCCAAAACAACTATTCAGCACATTTACCTCCCTCCTCCGCCCACCATTGCCACCTCCAACTCCCCTCATCTCTTCCGAGGACTTTGCCACCTACTTCAAAAACAAGATCGACCAAACAAGGCAAACCCTAACTGTTCCACGACCCCAACCACTCCATATACCAGGCCTCTGCCCTTCCCTAATAACCTCCCTCTCCAACGTCACTGAAGGAGAACTTACTCGCCTCTTTTCCAAATCCAACCTCACCACCTGTGCACTTGACCCCATCCCCTCCCACCTGCTCCCCAACCTCACTAACATGCTCATTCCAGCCCTAACCCATCTCTTCAACCTGTCGCTATCTTCTGGTACCTTCCCCTCTGCCTTCAAACATGCCACCATCACACCCATCCTCAATGCCCAGCTACCGCCCCATATCACTGCTCCCGTTTGCTTCAAAACTCCTTGAGCAGCATGTCCATGCCCAACTTTCCTCCCACCTCTCATCTAACTCTCTCCTTGACAACCTCCAATCTGGCTTTCGCCCGCACCACTCCACCGAAACTGCCCTGACAAAAATTACTAATGACATACTCACAGCCAAAGCTAACAGACAGTTCTCCATCCTCCTCCTTCTTGACCTGTCCTCTGCTTTCGACACAGTCGATCACTGCCTACTGCTACAGATTCTTTCCTCCTTTGGCATCAAAGACCTTGCCCTGTCCTGGATTGCCTCATACCTTTCCGACCGCACATTTAGCATTTCCCACTCCCACACTATCTCCTCATCCCGCCCTCTCTCTGTTGGAGTCCCTCAAGGCTCTGTTCTAGGGCCCCTACTTTTTTCCATCTATACCCTTGGCCTAGGACAACTCATAAAGTCCCATGGCTTCCAGTACCACCTGTATGCGGACGACACTCAGATCTACCTCTCTGGCCCAGATGTCACCTCTCTGCTGTCCAGAATCCCGGAGTGTCTGTCAGCCATATCCTCCTTCTTCACCTCTCGCTTCCTAAAACTCAATGTAGACAAAACCGAACTCATCATCTTTCCCCCATCTCACGTATCCCCCCTACCTGACCTATCTATTATGGTAAACGGCATCATGCTCTCTCCCGCACCTGAAATCCGCTGCCTCGGGGTAACTCTCGACTCTGCCCTGTCCTTCAAACCGCACGTCCAAACTCTTGCCACCTTCTGTCGCCTCCAACTCTAAAATATTGCCAGAATCCACAATCTACCAAAACTCTTGTGCATGCCCTCATCATCTCCCGCCTCGACTACTGCAACACCCTCCTCTGTGGCCTTCCCGCTAACTCTCTTGCACCCCTCCAGTCTGTCCTCAACTCTGCTGCCCGGCTAATTCATCTCTCTCCTCGCTTCTCCCCTACTGCTCCCCTCTGCAAATCCCTCCACTGGCTCCCAATTCCCCAACGAATCCAGTTCAAACTACTAATACTGATCTACAAAGACATCCACAACCTGTCCCCTCCCTATATCTCTGAACTAATGTCCCAACACCTTCTGTCACGTAATCTCCGATCCTCACAAGACCTCCTACTCTCCTCCACACTTATTCGTTTCTCACCCAACCGCCTCCAAGATTTCTCCTGAATATCCCCCATCCTCTGGAATTCCATGCCTCAACACATCCGACTATCCACCACCCTCGGATCCTTCAGACAGAACCTGAAAACCCATCTCTTCAAGAAAGCCTACAGCCTACAATAACCATTCTGCCGCCTCTCCAGAGCCGCCATCTCGCCATCACCAGAGCCGCCGCCTCTCCATCGCCATCGCCGCCGCCTCGCCCCTACCTTCTGCCTCTTCCCCACTATCCCATAGAATGTAAGTCTGCAAGGACAGGGTCCTCTCCCCTCGGTACCAGTCTGTCACTGTAAACCTGTTTACTGTAAACAATATCTATAACCCTGTATGTAACCCTTTCTCATGTACAGCACCATGGAATTAATGGTGCTATATAAATAAATAATAATAATAATATTCCTGCAAAGATCATGGTTGGACACTTGGACCAAACAGAGGAGGATCCATATGACCATTAAGAGATTCACGGTCCGATTCACCAAAAAGCAACAATTTGCTGAGAGTTCTATGAAGCTCAGGGGCCTCCACCCACCACGGGCCAAATACAACAATGGGTATACATTGCTCCATTTTTGTTCTTGGTATCTATTTTTTCCCCTTTAAATTCTATCTCAATCATTGGCCCTAGAAGGGCAATATTCTACCGTAGAGTGAGAACCGCCACAACTACTGGGATCTTAGTTCACATTTTTATTTTCTTGGGCTTGATGCAGCTGAAAAGTGTTCTGGGAGCTGCCCCGGAGATAAACACATTGCACAGAGTAGAATCCCGCTGAGGGTTGTGTACAGGCTAAAAATAGGAGACCGCGTGGCAATGCTGGACTATACAGAAGTAATTGAGCCTGCTGCTGTGTGCGCTCGTCCTGTACCACACTGCCCCTACTGGTCACTATTAGCATAGCGCCATGGACAATAACAATAATTGTAACCATTGTTATAGCACTTATTATAGGGTCTGAACTATTTATTTTCTACATTATCTATCTATCAATCATCTATCTATTTCTCTCGCATTCTGGATAATCACTTGTCACTTCCTACACAAGGCCCATAATAAATACATTCACGTGCTTCTCACAGAATTAGAATATCATCAAAAAGTTAATTTATTTCAGTTCTTCAATACAAAAAGTGAATCTCGTATATCATATAGAGTCATTACACACAGAGTGATCTATTTCATGTGTTTATTTCTGATAATGTTGATGATTATGGTTTACAGCCAATGAAAACCGAAAAGTCTTTATCTCAGTAAATTAGAATACTTTATAACACCAGCTTGAGAAATGATTGTAAAATCCAAAATGTCCTACTGAAATGTATGTTCAGTAAATGCACCCAATACTTGGTCGAGGCTCCTTTTGCATGAATTACTGATTCAATGCAGCGTGGCATGGAGGCGATCAGCCTGTGCACTGCTGAGGGGCTATGGAAGCCCAGGTAGCTTTGATAGCAGCCTTCAGCTCATCTGCATTGTTGGGTCTGGTGTCTCTTATCTTCCTCTTGACAGTACTCCATAGATTCTCTATGGGGTTAAGGTCAGGCGAGTTTGTTGCCAATCAAGCCCAGTCCTGCTGGAGAATTAAATTTCCATCTCCAAAAAGCTTGTCGGCAGAGGGAAGCATGAAGTGCTCTACAATGTCCTGGTAGACGGCTGCGCTGACTTTGGTCTTGATAAAACCCACTGGACCTACACCAGCAGATGACATGGCTCCCCAAACCATCACTGATTGTGGAGACTTCACACTAGACCTCCAGCAGCTTGGATTGTGGCCTCTCCACTCTTCCTCCAGACTCTGGGACCTGGATTTCCAAATGAAATGCAACATTTACTCTCCTCTGAACACAACCCCTTGGACCACTGACAACAGTCCGGTTCTTCTCCTCCTTGGCCCAGGTAAGATGCTTCTGGCGTTGTCTATTGGTCATGAGTGGCCGGACACAAGGAATGTGACACTTGTAGCCCATGTCCTGGAGACGTCTGTGTGTGGTGGAGCAATGACTCCAGCAGCAGTCCACTCCTTGCGAATCTCCACCACATTATTGAATGGCCTTTTCTTAATAATCTTTTCCAGGCTGCGGTTATCCCGGTTGCTTGTGCACCTTTTTCTACCATACTTTTTCCTTCCACTCCATTTTCCATTGATATGCTTGGATACAGCGCTCTGTGAACAGCCGGCTTCTTTAGCAATGACCTTTTGTGGCTTCCCCTCCTTGTGGAGTGTTTCAATTACGCCTTCTGGACATCTGTCAGGTCAGCAGTCTTCCCCATGATTGTGGAGCTACTGAAACAGACTGAGGGACCTTTATAAACACTCAGGAGCCTTTAAAGGTGTTTTTTGTTAATTATTTAATTTACTGAGATAATAACTTTTGGGTTTTCATTGGCAATAAGCGATAATCATCAACATTAGCAGAAATAAACATGTGAAATAGATCACTCTGTGTGTAATGACTCTATAGAATATGAGTTTCACTTTTTGTTTTGAAGAACTGAAATAAATTAACTTTTTGCTGATATTCTAATTTTATGAGTAGCACCTGTATATGAAAGGGTGGTCAAATGATCCCCCTTAAAAGAAAGTTTCACAGATGGAATTGTTTGAAACTAAAAGAGTTTACTCTTCTGTTATTCACTTTCTTCACATTGGCACCACATGCCGGAATGCTGGATGGTTACAATCTCTTTGACAAGTCACAATATGTGTAGTGGTTCAATGTTCTCTAGGGGGCATTGTTACTTGAATTCTCCAGCCAATCTTCAACCGACCCTTTTGACTTAACCAATCAGGCCATATCACATGTCAAAGGGTGGCCGACCTTAGGCTCTAGTCGCTTCTCTCCTGTTGGGGCCACATCCAGATATGAGCCCAGTACCATCTGAGTAGCCATGGCTGCCTCCTGGGCTGACATCTCTCCCAGTCCCAGCAGACTCCCCAAACCTGGCATCCTCCAATGCTATTCTATGGCCTGATTGTTCTAGGATGCCTGTCCCAAGCAGCAATGACTCTCAACCTGCTCCCAGTTTTCTCTCCATTAACCTCTACAAGTCTTTCACGGATGAAAAAAAGATGACAAGTCTTGCCTAAAGAATTACCCAAGGCCACACCAGGTTCTCTCAGATGGTCATAGTCCTGATCCTCTGGGCCCCTATCTCACTGGCAAAAGATAAGTGATTCGGGTCTTCTAGCATGGATACGTCCTGAATAAACAAGCCCCTGCGGTGTTCAGGCACCGATACTGCCCGAATATACCGGACAATATGGCCTTTCGGCACAATAATTTTCCAAATATAAAAGCCACTCCAGCCTTCGGGCACTGATACGTCCTGAACAAATAAGTCATTACGGTCTCTAGGCACAGATACTTCAAGAAAAAACAAACCACTCCGGCTTTTAGGCACAGATACTTCCAGAATAAAAAAGCCACTTCGGCCTTCAGGCACATATATTTTCTTAATAAACAAGCCACTCTGGCCATCAGGCACAGATACTTCCAGAATAAACAAGCCACTCTGGCCATCAGGCACAGATACTTCCAGAATAAACAAGCAAATCCGGCTTTCAGGCACAAATACAAAGATATTTCCAGAATTAACAAGCCACTTAGTTCTTCAGGCATGGATACTTCCAGAATAAGCAAGCCACTCCGGTCTTCAGGTACAGATACTTCCAAAATAAACAAGTCTCTCCGGTCTCCAGGCACAGATACTTCTAGAATAAACAAGTCACTCCAGCCTTCAGGCACAGATACTTCCAGAATAAACAAGTCACTCCGGACTTCAGGCACAGATAATTCTAGAATAAACAAGCCACTCCGGCCTTCAGGCACAAATACTTCCAGAATAAGCAAGCCACTTCGGTCTTCAGGCACAGATACTTCCAGAATAAACAAGTCACTCCGGTCTTCAGGCACAGATAATTCTAGAATAAACAAGTCACTCTGGCCTTCAGGCACAGATACTTCCAGAATAAACAAGTCACTCCGGCCTTCAGGTACCGATACGTCTAGAATAAACAAGTCACTCCGGCCTTCAGGCACAGATACTTGCCGTGTAAACAAGCCACTCCGGCCTTCAGGCACAGATACTTCCAGAATAAACAAGCCACTCCGGCCTTCAGGCACAGATACGTCTAGAATAAACAAGTCACTCTGGTCTTTAGGCACAGATACTTCCCGAATAAGCAAGCCACTCGGGTCTTCAGGCACAGATACCTCCAGAATAAACAAGCCACTCCGGCCCTCAGGCACAGATACTTCCAGAATAAACAAGTTACTCTGGTCTTCAGGCACAGATACTTCCCGAATAAGTAAGCCACTCGGGTCTTCAGGCACAGATACTTCCAGAATAAACAAGCCACTCCGGCCTTCAGGCACAGATACTTCCAGAATAAACAAGCCACTCCGGCCTTCAGGCACAGATACTTCCAGAATAAACAAGCCACTCGGGTCTTCAGGCACAGATACTTCCAGAATAAACAAGCCACTCGGGTCTTCAGGCACAGATACTTCCAGAATAAACAAGCCACTCTGGTCTTCAGGCACAGATACTTCCAGAATAAACAAGTCACTTCCGCATTCAGGCACGGATACTTCTTAAATAAGCAAGCAACTACAGCCTTAACTATAACCAAAAATCTGGTTTAGGTTAGTGGCTTCTCTGCAGAAATAGGTGATGTTCAGATAAGTTATTTTCCCCTGAAAACATAGACCAGACATTGTCAGTGGGTGTAGGAGGGTGTTGCCTGGTCCTACTCCTAGGAGGATCCGCACTCTCAACTGTAATGCCAATTCAGGTAAGTCACATAGTCATGGGCTTCCTGCTCTTCTACTTCTCCCCGTCTTATAGGCCATGGATCGGAATAAGGCTGTGTGCACACCTTGCTGATTTTTTGCGTTTTTTTTTGCGATAAAAATGCCATAAAACTACAAAAAAAAATCATACAATATGCATCCCATCATTTAGAATGAATTCTGCAATTTTTGTGCACATGATGCGTTCTTTTCCGGCGAAAAAAACGCATCGCGGTAAAAAACGAGGCATGTTCATTAATTTTGCGGTTTTTCTGTGGATTTTCCACTATAAAATGCACTGGGAAATGTCCGGAAAAACAAAAACGCACCAATAACGCACCAAAAATGCGCAAAAATGCATGCAGATTTCTTGCAGAAAATTTCAGGTTTTTCTCAGGAATTTTCTGCAAGAAATCCTGAACATGTGCACATAGCCTTAACCTTTGGAGTACAGGATAACAGTGAACGCGGTACTCAACTCCTTGTTAAGCCTCTGACCAGACCCTATAAAACACAAACTTTAGATCAGAGCCCCCAAAATATACCAAGCTTAGTCTTGATTCCTATGTTTACAGACCCCAGACTAGACCCTAATCCTGTGAAAGGGAATCCATCAGTAGGATCAATAGATAGATAAATAGATAGTAACTCATTACTCTCTGATGTTTAATGCTCGCATTTCTGTATTTGAAGAGTTATATCTATTCCCTTAAGTTATGATATGATCATAAATATGGAATCCCCCAGAAATAATCATATAGAGACCTCAGCACCGCTCGCCCGACTTTCCCTGAAACATAGATATGGTGAATAGCATTTCCATGGTGGAATAAGAAGGTGAGTGATTTATACAGGCGCCTATTAGACCGCCATTATTAGCCAGGATTAACGCTGCGGAGACGAGGGGCACTGAGCCTTACTTATTGACAGAGTCCATGCTGAGTTATTAGTAGCCGTGTCCTCTGGATTAATGACGGTGTACTGACGGAGTCATTACATGTGCGGTCACTTGGGGACTGATAGATAACTCAGCGAATCTCAGCGTTAGGACAGATAAATGGAAATCTGATAAAAGAAGACTTTACAGGTCAATTAAAAGATACTATTAAAGGGAACCTGTCAGGATATTTGTACATAGAGCAGCAGTGCTGTGGCTTTAAAGGCTCGTGTCCCCCCATTAAAATACCATTTTTATAGAGATCTAATGTTCCAGTCATGGGAAATCTAGTGCAGAAGTTTTCTGTTACCACTAAACGTGAGCAAATCCTTCTGTCTCCTCATGTGATGCCAGCCAGACTGGATGATGTGAGATCAGGGCTCTGTGGGGGCCGGATCATCTCTTCCAGGACTCCTCGGTTTTTATGACATTGGCTGGATGTTGGGGGCCGTTGTTCAGTTATGGAATAAATTTCAGATGCCTCCTGAGGGTATTGCATGATGGATAAGTATCTGCCTGGATTAGTCAGCATTGAAGACACCAATAATCCTGACCAAATCCACAACTCTGTTTGCAAAAATTCAGCCACAAATTTGCAGACCCTCCACCATGCGTCACTGCTCCGGCAGACCTTCATTATTGTGCCGCTCTCCAGCCCTTCAGTAAAAATCTGCTTCTGTTATGGCCGAATATCCCATATTATGACCCCGTAGTCCAGAGACCGGCTGACATTTTTCTGCTCCCCTATGTTTTCTCGCAGAGTTGAGTCATTGGCCTTATTTCCATGTACAAAGTATCCTTTTTGGCCTCAAATTCTTCCATGAAAACCATTTCTGGCCAGACTTCTCCAAAACGTAGATGGTGTAGCTGATCCCACTAGTTGCTTCCAGTTCTGAGCTGATGCCACTGCTTGACATCTTCCAGTTTTGAAAGGAAGTATCATGGCGTGTCTGTCATCTGCTCCACTAAGTTCCTGCGTCTACAAACTTAAACATCGCCCATTTCTTTGTGCTCCTTCAAAAGAGCTTGAACAGCACATCCAGAAACCTCTGCTATGAAATGTTTGCCTGGGAGAGACCTTGCTGATGCAGTATAACTACCTTGTTTCTATGCTCTGTCTTTCCAGGGTGTATGATCTGTGACATGAAACTGTCTTCAATAACCGCACCTTTGTAGCAGAGTTTGTCTGTCCCTCACCCAGTTTTAAACCTCCCACACAGCCATTTCTGTTACGGTTAATGACTGGGTTTCAATCCACATATTAAAGTGATGATCATTAACAGCTGTTTGGTATAGTTGGTTACTCATACACCGGACTATAATTCTACAAAATCCCTGACTGCAAGTGTAACTAGAAGAATTAATCAAGGCCACGGGTGGTCACCAAATATTGATGGAATTTAGATTTCTCTTTTTGTTAATCAATAAAAGGTAAACTATTTTTTTTAAAGCATTCTTACTTTACAGCATTTTTCCAAAGCTGCCTAAAACTTGTGCTGTACGTTTCATACATTACAGTGTTGACATATCTATAACACATAAAATGCCTACATATATACCGCCATATGGTCACGTCTCCTCTGGGACCTGCTCCTGCAACGTTTGCACCTGTCCAAAGGTGCTGCCGTAGTCATTCTTCAGGCAGCACAGGTGATGGGGGAGACGTCAGGATCAGAAGCTCTGGGCAACATAAGCTCTGTTCAGCTACTGATTAGGGTTGTTGGGACTTATAGTGCCATCCAATCTTGTAGAATAAGAATGTCTGCTGTCAGCTGGAATAATCAGCTCCCTACCTTGGCCAGTTGGACTGCACTGCACTGTACAAAAGCTCCCAGCTTCCCCATAGAAGCTGCCAGATATAGCTTGCCTGTGAAGGAGGACCAGGGCTGGATGCTGTAGGATTCGTCCTGTACTCATTTATCATTCGGCGTCCTTGTTACCTCCACGTCCATACAGCTGCACACATAACAGGAGACCTTGGGTCCGGTTCAACAGGTTCAGTTTTACGCCAAAGTTCAGATACATTTGGCTGTGGCATACCGTCTGGGACAGGTTCCACTTTGTTGTTCCCCTTTGCCCGGTATACTAATAGTTTTTGCCTCCGTTCTGCCCAACCTGCCCCTGCCTCAACAGCTCCTGTTGGTACCAGGGACACCCTGTTTGGCGACCAAGCTTTCCTGAAGCTCGCCACCATTTCTCCTGGCTCTTCCCCAACCTGTTCCTTCCTCTTAGGAGAGAACGAGACATGCACTTCAATACCTCTTCTGGGCCATAGGCCCCAGACCCGACATATTTGTTAGCCTCTTGGTGCACCCTCTTGCTGGATTGAAGCTTGGTACTTTTAGGACCCATTGCAGCTTGTACTTGAACTTGAACCCTCACACTGTCCGAGACTCCCACTTACTGAACTCTCTCTGAACTTGACTAGGAGAAGTCATGCCCCTTCTATCTGATCTAACCCCTTCCCATATGTGGGCTAATCCCACATGTTAACTATATCTTAACCTTACGCAAATTCCTGCAACTTTATCCCTATGCCTTGTAATGGTTCCCTTATGGACAGACTTCCCCAATCCCCGGGATCGGCCTTGAGGTAGAAACTCCAGAAAAACCAAGACACAAACCAGACATGAAGATAAAATCCAAAAATCTTATAAAACATGTAACTATAAAAACAATCATATTTATTAGTGTTCACATTAACTTTTCTTGACTCAGAATCTCCTTCTACCCTGGAATCACGGCAGATCTCCGGGCTGGTAGCAATGGTCAAGAACCAACACTCCGCCGCCTCCAATTGTCAGGACAATTGTGCAATTAACTGATGAGTGATGGACGAGACCGGAGCTGTTTTCACCACTAGGCCAGTTAATGGGAACTGACAGTGAATGTATGGTTTATACACATCTGATTCCAACGCATGGAAAATATATATATACACCCCAGAACGTTCACTGCCAGCTCCACAACAACAAAAAATAACCACTAGCTGCCACCACCAATCGTTTATACAGGCCGATTGGACACCCATTACAGGTAACGTATGGCTTCAGGGGTGCGGTTTACAGAGCAAGAGGAACAGAACTATTACATTTCATATATTTAATTCAAAAAGTAGGAAGCATTTATAAAAAATATACAAAGATGTTACAAAATGGACAAAGCAATGCAGCATATACAATTACAGTACATAGAACAAAAAGAAATATCAAAAGAAGAGTACTAAACTTGTGTCACGGACAGTAGTAGAGGAAAACTCTCCGTTTAGTGAATTGTTACAGAACCACAGTGAACTGTGTCTTCCAGGACCGACAATGATATTAAACGCAGACTCAGATTTTAGTTGATGCTGCATTTTTTTTCTGCTGTTTATTTTTTGCACAGAAATCCTGCAGTTTAACTGTCCAAGCAAAGTGGATGTGATTCCATGAAAACTGCGCCGCCGGTGGTCTAAAGACGCTGCTGAACTGTGCGATTTTGTTCTTTTTTTCTTTCTCTTGTCTTCTATGCGGAGCCTAAAAAAAGCAGGTAAAAAACTGCAGTTACTTTTTTAAAGTGCAGAATCAAAGCTTTCTGTACAATAAAAAACAAATTAAAAATGCGACTTCACATCTGCACCAAATCCACATCAAATAATGGGGAAAGGGCAGGAAAAAAATGTAATAAACAGAGAAGACTGTCATTACGTAGTTTGGTGCAGACATCTGCAGAAAACAAAAAAACACAGTATTTATGCACCGTGTGAATACAGACTTGCATAGAGAAAAAAAGCCAGATATAATATAGTGATATTACAGCTGCAGCGACGTGAGCAGTCAGCGGCGCAGCTGGATGACATCATTCAGCGCCGCGGGAGAGGAGAGGAAGCTTCCGGCTGCTGCGAGGGAGCACGGTGAAAGGTGTGTGTGTGTAGTGATGGAGAAGGCAATGATGGGGGTGGGGTAACCATGTGGGGGCCATTATACTGTACCCAGCATCGTGTGGGGCCATTATACTGTATGGAGCATCGTGTGGGGCCATTATACTGTACCCAGCATCGTGTGGGGCCATTATAGTGTATGGACAATCACATGGGGCCAGTATACTGTATGCAGCATCATGTGGGGCCATTATACTGTATGGACAATCACATGGGGCCAGTATACTGTATGCAGCATCATGTGGGGCCATTATACTGTATGGACCATCACGTGGGGCCAGTATACTGTACGCAGCATCATGTGTGGCCATTATACAGTATGGAGCATCATGTGTGGCCATTATACAGTATGGAGCATCATGTGTGGCCATTATACAGTATGGAGCATCATGTCTGGCCATTATACAGTATGGAGCATCATGTGTGGCCATTATACAGTATGGAGCATCATGTGTGGCCATTATACAGTATGGAGCATCATGTCTGGCCATTATACAGTATGGAGCATCATGTCTGGCCATTATACAGTATGAAGCATCATGTGTGGCCATTATACAGTATGGAGCATCATGTGTGGCCATTATACAGTATGGAGCATCATGTGTGGCCATTATACAGTATGGAGCATCATGTGTGGCCATTATACAGTATGGAGCATCATGTGTGGCCATTATACAGTATGGAGCATCATGTGTGGCCATTATACAGTATGGAGCATCATGTTTGGCCATTATACATATGGAGCAGTGTGTGGCCATATTTTTTTGTTTATAATTATTGTTTATGAAATATTGGGATCAGCAGTGCTAAATTGGTGTGTTTGGAGCATGACTAGTTGAGAAATGGGTGTGGTCAGAGGCGTGGCCTAAAATTTGCAGCTGCACGCGCCGCTAACTTTATCCCTCTTTCCCTTCCTCAAAAGTTGGGAGGTATGCATATGCTACGCATGATTTGTCTTTCTTATTCAAAAGTTGGGAGATATGTGAAAGATTATGGATGTCTGGTCTTTTGTGAGATATATTGCACTCCTGTATTCTTTATGAAAGACCTGCTGTGAGACTCTGCCCTCCAGACTCCTCTGTGCCCATCTCCTACATTCTCCTCAGTCCTCCTCCAGACTTCTATGTCCTGATCCAAACTCCTCTGTCCTCCTCCACATCTCTATGTCCTCTCCTCTTCCATGCTACTGTCATCCTGTGTTCTCCTCCAGACTCCACTGTTTTCCTCTAGACTCCTTTATCATCCTCCACTCCTCTGTACTCTCCTCTTCTAGACTCCTTTGTCTCCTCCTCTTCCAGACCCCACTGTCCCCTACTCTTCCAGACTCCTCTGCACCCTCCTCTTCCAGACTTCCACAGGTAGTTGACAAGGATAGTCAGAGTTAATAGTCAGGACTAGCCCAGAGTGGGAGTGGCTAAATGGGAAGACAATGGAGAGCTTCCTGTGAGAACATTAGATAGGGACTAGTAATGGGCAGTCCAGCTCTATTTGGTGATCCAGCTCTCTCGGCTCCGCTCACCAAATTACGTCACCTGAACCCTGGAATTTTAGGGAGAGCCATTCAGAGAATTCAATAGCTCTCACTGGGGTGCTGGCTCCCATCGTCCACAGCAGGGAGCCGGCTCTTTGTACCGGATCGTTCGTCCAGAGAAAAAAAAAGAAAAGGAAGAAGTATCGGGGCCTGGGGCAGGAAGCCTAACGGGACAGTACAGAGTTGTCTGTCAGTTGGGTAATGTGATGGAAGAGGAAGGATAAGCGAGACGAAGTCCAGAGGCGTCAATAAAGCAGCACTCTAAATAGCGGCCATATTGGCATAGAAAACTCCCCTAAGGTGAGATGGACGCAGAACCATGGGGGAAGTATATTTTGCTTGCTGGACTGTAGTGCCGTTATCGGAGACGATGAGGCTCCTGGGGTCATGTACTGGGTTGTGTTGAGGCTAAGCGATAGAAAGCGAGAGAGACTCCTGGAAAGAGAAGGGAATGTGTGTGATGATCTCCGTGTCAAAACAGCGACGTCCAAGAAGATGAATGCCTACCATCTGCTGTACAAAGTTCCTCAAAAGTTATTCTTCAGTGAACATACGATTATTTATGAACTATGGCCTACCTCACTGAACTTTGTAACATCTGGTACTGACCGGCCGAATCCAATGACACCATGTGTATCGCCACCATAGCTAAAGTCCGCACAGACAGACAGGTCCCCCATGGTAATGTAGCGTGTCAGGGCATGAAGCACGAGTACCACGCCCCTGGCTACACTTGGCATAGTCGGCAGGATCGAGGAGAAGAACGAAGAAGAAGGGAGGACACTCGAGTTACATGGACGATGGCAACCGTGATGGGTTTTAAGATGGCTCTGAGTATGGACTTTATTTCGATGACTACCGGCTCGAGAAGGGGGCATACTGAAGTACCCTGTGACTGGGCTTCATAGGAGATCAGAAATCTATATATATAATTGTCTGAGGTCCACTCCCGTCTGTTTGTCTGTCTGTCACTGAAATCCCACGTCGCTGATTGTTCGCAGCTGGCTGGGCGCGACCAATCAGCAACAAGCACAGTCCGGCCGCGAATTGGCCCCTCCCTACTCCCCTCCAGTCAGTGCCCCCTCCATACTCCCCTCCAGTCAGCCACATAGCGTTTTAGCAGTCCGTTAACGCTGCCAATAACCCTGTAAGTGTGACCAACTTTTTACTATTGATGCTGCCTATGCAGCATCAATAGTAAAAACATATAATGTAAAAATAATACAAAAAATAATTATATTCTCACCTTCCGGGGTCCGTGGCAGCCTTTCCCACTCCTCGCGACGCTCTGGTCCCAAGAATGCATTGCGGCAATGACCCCAGATGACGTAGTGGTCTCGCAAGACCGCTACATTATCACGGGTTATTGCCGCAAGGCATTACTGGGAACGGAGCGTCCCGAGGAGCATCGCTAAAGGCCTGGGCTGGATCTGGGGGCTGCCAGAAAGTGAGTATATAACTATTTTTTATTTTAATTCTTTTTTTTTAACAGGGATATGGTGCCCACATTGCTATATACTACGTGGGCTGTGTTATTTACTACATGGGCTGTGTTATATACTGCGTGGGCTGTGTTATATACTGCGTGGGCTGTGTTATATACTACGTGGCTGTGCAATATACTACGTGGCTGTGTTATATACTATGTGGCTGTTGGCTGTGTTATATACTATGTGGCTGTGTTATATACTACGTGGGCTGTTTTATATACTGCGTGGGCTGTGCTATATACTCCGTGGGCTGTGCTATATACTACGTGGGCTGTGCTATATACTACGTGGGCTGTGTTATATACTACATGGGCTGTGTTATATACTGCGTTGGCTGTGTGTGTGCTATATACTACGTGGGCTGTGTTATATGCTACGTGGGCTGTGAGACTCTTTCGCCCGGGGCCCTCAAAAACCTGGAGCTGGCCCTGGCTTCACTGATTGGTTGCGCCCGGCCAGCCGCTATCAATCAGTGACAGACGCAGTCTGGACGCGAATTGGCGCGGGATTTGAACCACACTTTGCTAATTGGTTGCGCCCGGCCGGCCGAATCCTGTATATTCATTGCGTTATTCTGAAATCTTCATAAATAAACTACATACATATTCTAGAATACCTGATGAGTTAGAATCAGGCCACCATCTAGTGTTACTATATACTGCAATACTCTAATCTTGCAGTATATAGTAAATGAACTGGTTTAAGTCCCTCCAAGGCACTAAGACATAAAGTAAAAATGAATTTAAAAAAAATATAATTTTTTTTTTTCATTCCATGGTGCTGTACTTGAGAAGGGGTCACATACTGTTTTTCAATTAAGAATATATATAAACTTTTATGGTATCATTATTTCCCTAAAAGGTCTGACCAACGAAAATATATTGAAACTCCTGAATTGCCTTTTTCAGTCAAAACATTTCTCCCAAAAGATGCAACAACAAGCAATCAAAACACGTCACCCCAAAAAGGTCTTTATAGAAGCGATAGCTCAGTTTGCAGGAAACAAGTCCTCACGCTGCTCCATCGATGGAAAAATAAAAAGATTAAGAACCTCAGAAAATCGCATCACTCATCACATTTGTTTAACCAGTAAAATATAGTAATAAAAGACAGACAAGCTTGACGTCGTCGTATTTGGACTGAGCTGAAGAATGAAGTTTCCAGGTCATTTTTACAGCACAATGAAAGCCATAACCCCCGTTCCCCCACCCAAAAAAAAACACTTTTTTTCCCTTTTTGTTCTGCAATATCATCCCATTTAGATTTTTTTTTCATTTTTTAGCACATTATATGGTAAAGTGAGTGGTGTGAATCACAGCTACAACTCGTCCCGCAAAAATACAAGCTATGGTGAAGGAAAAATAAAAAAGTTATGGCTCTTGGAATGAAAATGGAAAAATGTAAAATGATGGTGACGGGAACGGGATAAACTCCATTCACTAAAGTAAAAAAAAACACAAGCGATCAGGGTGACCCCATGAATGGCGCCGGCAGCGGTGTCATCATAACGGTCATTTTCCCGATGTCCGGGACCGGTGATTTATCTCGCAGTTCTGTTACGATGACCCGCCAATCCGCATGGGCTGGAGATCTGCGCCCCGATCCGGAGACGTTGGCCGCTCAGGTGGTTACAGGAGCGACCATTAATGACCGAGACCCCGGAGCGGAGCAGGCGGCGGGGGATTAGCGTCGTCGTAATCTGAGCAGGATGTTCTCTGCCTTTGCCTAATGCACCTTCATTAAAGCGATCAGCGCCGGCCGTGCCAAGAAATCGTAATTACAATTATGGACATTAGCGGGACGGGGCACGAAATTAATGGAACAGACGCGTCATCTCGAGCTCCGGCTCCGATGAAACGAGCTGATGTGACGCCGGCGCACGGACCAGAAATCCCCGGCGACAGATAGGAAACAATAGGACACAGAGAAAATAATAGTGTCCCTGTACAGGACGTGTTCGGATTTGCAAAATGGGGAAATTGTTTAACCCTTTGGCACATACGGAAATAACAACACGGCAGCGCGTGTGGAATACAGCCGGCATCTGCCTGTGACAGCAGCGATCAGGGCTAGGGGTGGACAGCGTTACTCATGGCAACCGCTAGGGCTATATATATATACATAAAATAATGTATATATATACACTCTCTAGCCTCCCCCAAAAAGAGAAAATAGGAAGTGATTTGTTAACATGTAACTTAAAAAAAAAAGTTTAATTCCAACGTTTCTTTTGTTGCCATGACAACTGAGAATTATATCGGAAAACTCAAACTTCTTTCTACGGAAGCCGCAAAGGGACATTTCAGCACAAAGCAGCTGCTCAGCGGAGGCTTTTTAGCTTGTTGCTATGATCTCTGTGCGTCATCACGTGATAACCGCTGGACGTCATCATCTAGTGAACGGTCGTCATGGTGACGGGCTGAGCGTCCACACTACGGTAGCAGCTAAGGGCCAATTCTAGACGGCACGCGCTGCAGTCTGACACCTCACAGGACGGTTACAGATCCAGCCGGAGGTCCGGGTGCAGGTACGTGCTTCTCCGCTGTGGTGGTGACGGCAGACAATGATGAGACTTGTTCTCCTGCGGCAGCTCGGGTCACTTTGTACTGGACGTGGTGTCAGCAGGAGACGGACCGGAACATGGAGGACTGAATCTCTGTGTAATCAGTGCTGTATCTGCAGCCACAAAAAACAATGCAAACCCCTCACTGCAGACCTCTAACTGCACACCTGTAACTGCAGACCTCTAACTGCAGAGCCCTAACTGGAGACCTCTAACTGCAGACCCCTAACTGCAGACCTCTACCTGCAGACCTCTAACTACAGAGCCCTAACTGCAGAGCCCTAAGTGCAGACCTCTAACTGCAGACCCCTAACTGCAGACCTCTAACTGCAGAGCCCTAAGTGCAGACCTCTAACTGCAGACCCCTAACTGCAGAGCCCTAACTGCAGACCTCTAACATCAGACCTCTAACAGCAGACCCCTAACTGCAGACCCCTAACTGCAGACCTCTAACTGCAGACCTCTAACTGCAGACCTCTAACTGCAGACCTCTAACAGAAGACACCTAACTGCAGAGCCCTAACTGCAGACCTCTAACAGCAGACCTCTAACAGCAGACCCCTAACTGCAGACCTCTAACTGCAGACCTCTAACTGCAGACCTCTAACTGCAGACCTCTAACTGCAGAGCCCTAACTGCAGAGCCCTAACTGCAGACCTCTAACAGCAGACCTCTAACAGCAGACACCTAACTGCAGAGCCCTAACTGCAAACCTCTAACTGCAGAGCCCTAACTTCAGACCCCTAACTGCAGACCCCTAACTGCAGACCCCTAACTGCAGACCTCTAACTACACACCCCTAACTGCAGAGCCCTAACTGCAGAGCCCTAACTGCAGAGCCCTAACTGCAGATCCCTAACTGCAGATCCCTAACTGCAGACCTCTAACTGGAGAGCCCTAACTGCACACCCCTAACTGCACACCTAACTGCACACCTAACTGCAGACCTCTACCTGCAGACCTCTAACTACAGAGCCCTAACTGCAGAGCCCTAAGTGCAGACCTCTAACTGCAGACCCCTAACTGCAGACCTCTAACTGCAGAGCCCTAAGTGCAGACCTCTAACTGCAGACCCCTAACTGCAGAGCCCTAACTGCAGACCTCTAACATCAGACCTCTAACAGCAGACCCCTAACTGCAGACCCCTAACTGCAGACCTCTAACTGCAGACCTCTAACTGCAGACCTCTAACTGCAGACCTCTAACTGCAGACCTCTAACTGCAGACCTCTAACAGAAGACACCTAACTGCAGAGCCCTAACTGCAGACCTCTAACAGCAGACCTCTAACATCAGACCTCTAACAGCAGACCCCTAACTGCAGACCTCTAACTGCAGACCTCTAACTGCAGACCTCTAACTGCAGAGCCCTAACTGCAGAGCCCTAACTGCAGACCTCTAACAGCAGACCTCTAACAGCAGACCTCTAACAGCAGACACCTAACTGCAGAGCCCTAACTGCAGACCTCTAACTGCAGAGCCCTAACTGCAGAGCCCTAACTGCAGAGCCCTAACTGCAGAGCCCTAACTGCAGAGCCCTAACTTCAGACCCCTAACTGCAGACCCCTAACTGCAGACCCCTAACTGCACACCTAACTGCAGACCTCTAACTACACACCCCTAACTGCAGAGCCCTAACTGCAGAGCCCTAACTGCAGATCCCTAACTGCAGATCCCTAACTGCAGACCCCTAACTGCAGATCCCTAACTGCAGACCTCTAACTGGAGAGCCCTAACTGCACACCCCTAACTGCACACCTAACTGCACACCTAACTGCAGACCTCTAACTGGAGAGCCCTAACTGCACACCCCTAACTGCACACCTAACTGCACACCTAACTGCAGACCTCTAACTGGAGAGCCCTAACTGCACACCCCTAACTGCACACCTAACTGCGGAGCCCTAACTGCAGACCCCTAACTGCAGACCCCTAGCTGCACACCTAACTGCAGAGCCCTAACTGCAGAGCCCTAACTGCAGACCTCTAACTGCAGACCTAACTGCAGAGCCCTAACTGCAGACCTCTAACTGCAGAGCCCTAACTGCACACCTAACTGCGGAGCCCTAATTGCAGACCCCTAACTGCAGACCCCTAACTGCACACCTAACTGCAGAGCCCTAACTGCAGACCTCTTACTGCAGACCCCTAACTGCAGACCTCTAACTGCACACCTAACTGCAGAGCTCTAACTGCAGACCCCTAACTGCAGACCCCTAACTGCAGACCTCTAACTGCACACCTAACTGCAGAGCCCTAACTGCAGAGCCCTAACTGCAAACCTCTAACTGCAGAGCCCTAACTTCAGACCCCTAACTGCAGAGCCCTAACTGCAGAGCCCTAACTGCAGACCTCTAACTGTAGACCTCAAACTACAGACCCCTAACTGCACACCTCTAACTGCAGACCCCTAACTGCACACCTCTAACTGCAGACCCCTAACTGCAGACCCCTAACTGCACACCTCAAACTACAGACCCCTAACTGCACACCTCTAACTGTAGACCTCAAACTGTAGACCTCAAACTGCAGACCTCAAACTACAGACCCCTAACTGCACACCTCTAACTGCAGACCCCTAACTGCACACCTCTAACTGCACACCTCTAACTGCACACCTCTAACTGCAGACCCCTAACTACACACCTCAAACTACAGACCCCTAACTGCACACCTCTAACTGTAGACCTCAAACTGCAGACCTCAAACTACAGACCCCTAACTGCACACCTCTAACTGCAGACCCCTAACTGCACACCTCTAACTGCAGACCCCTAACTGCACACCACTAACTGCAGAGCTCTAACTACAGACCCCAAAATACAGACCTCAAAATACAGAGCTCTAACTGCAGAGCCCTAAATAAACTGACACCTAAATAAACACAGACCCCAAATCAGTCACCTAAGGCTATGTGCACATGATGCGGATTTGCTGCGGATCCGCACTGTGATTTACAGTACAATGTAAATCAATGCAAAAAAAAATAAATGCTGTGCACATGGTGTGGAAAAATCAGTGCGGAATTGCTGCGGATTTAAAAGAAGTGCATGTCACTTCTTTTGTGCGGATCTCCAGCGTTTCTGCACCCTTCCATTATAGAAATCCGCAGTGTCAAAAACTGCAGAAAATCCGCATCAATTCTGCGGCAAATCTGCACAAAATCCGCGGCAAATCCGCAGCTGCGGATTCTGCCAGGAGATGCGGATTTTGTACAGAAAATTCTGCACCACATTTCCTACATGTGCACATAGCATAAATCAGTAAAACCCCAGACCTCTAAATATGCACAGACCCCCAAATATGTACAGAGCCGTGAGGGCGATATAAACCCCCCTGGCTCTGTTCCCACTGTCCGAGGCTGCAGTGTGACCCCTGTACACTCACCTGCCTTGTTATAGGGTCTCTATTCCCGTGGGGTGGTCTGTGGCTCGAGTGCTGATTGACAGCTGTCTTGGCTTTTTCGGTGGCTTGTGTTTGCTACGTAGGCTCGTGAGTTTTCGGCGATGGCGTCAGAACGTCCACATGCGCCAGAATAGCTGTGGTTTTTGTATCTGGACTTTCAAGCGAAAACAGTAACACCCACATGGTCGCCCTATGACCAGTGACTGACACAGGCGTCCTTCACAGTTAGTAACATACACAATATTCCCCCATAACAAATAACCCACTCACGGTTCCCCCATAATTAGTAACAGCCACAGAGTTCCCTCATAAACACCCAGAGACTCCCCATAACTGGTAACACCCACAGGGCACCTGTCATGATCCCAATGGCAGGGGATCACAAAAGGACAAGCACAAAAAAACAGAACAAGCTCTAGGGTGATGGAAACTGAGCTGACCGCGATCCTGAACCTAATTCACAACACTAGCAATAGCCGGGGAACGTGCCTACGATGATTCTAGACGTCTCGCGCCAGCCGAAGGACTAGCTTCCCCTATTAGAAGAAACAAAGACCTCTCTTGCCTCCAGAGAAACACCCCACAGAAATAGCAGCCCCCCACATGTAATGACGGTGAAATGAGAGGAAAGCACATACGTAGTAATGAAAACAGATTCAGCAAAATGAGGCCCGCTAAAACTAGATAGCAGAGGATACAAAAGTGAACTGCGCGGTCAGCGAAAAACCCTACAAAAAAACATCCTGAAATTACTTGAACTCATGTGCCAACTCATGGAACATGAGGAGTAATATCAGCCCACTAGAGCAACCAGCAACAAGGAATCATATAACTGCAAGCTGGACTAAAACAAAAATAAAGCAAAACGTGGAACAGGAAAATCAAAAACTTAGCTTGTCCTGATGATTACAGAAGCGGAAAGCAGAGGTAACAAGACACACTGATTACATTGATCGCCGGCGAGGAAATGACAAGAAAGCCAGGTTAAATAGGAAACTCCCATATCCTGATAGAACAGGTGGACACCAGAGACCGCAGAGAACACAAGTCACCCAGTACCATCTGTAACCACCAGAGGGAGCCCAAAAACAGAATCCACAACAGTACCCCCCCCTTGAGGAGGGGTCACCGAACCCTCACGAGAACCACCAGGGCGACCAGGATGAGCCCTATGAAATGCACGGACCAAATCAGCAGCATGAACATCAGAGGCAACCACCCAAGAATTATTCTCCTGACCATAACACGAGAATCCAAGATCTTCTCCACAACATACTCCAATTCTCCCTCCACCAGCACCGGAGCAGGAGGCTCAAGCGAAGGAACAATAGGTACCTCATACCTCCGCAACAACGACCGATGGAACACATTATGAATAGCAAACGATGCCGGGAGATCCAAACGAAACGACACAGGGTTAAGAATTTCCAAGATCCTATAGGGACCGATGAACCGAGGCTTGAACTTAGGAGAAGAGACCTTCATAGGAACAAAACGAGAAGACAACCACACCAAGTCCCCAACACGAAGTCGAGGACCCACGCGGCGACGGCGATTAGCAAACTGCTGAGCCCTCTCCTGGGACAACTTCAAATTGTCAACCACATGACTCCAAATCTGATGCAACCTATCCACCACCATGTCCACTCCAGGACAATCAGAAGGTTCCACCTGACCAGAGGAAAAACGAGGATGAAACCCCGAATTACAAAAGAAAGGAGAAACCAAGGTAGCAGAACTAGCCCGATTATTAAGGGCAAATTCGGCAAGCGGCAAAAAGGTAACCCAGTCATCTTGATCAGCAGAAACAAAACACCTTAAATAAGTTTCCAAGGTCTGATTAGTTTGTTCCGTCTGGCCATTCGTCTGAGGATGGAATGCAGACGAAAAGGACAAATCAATGCCCATCTTAGCACAGAACGTCCGCCAAAATCTAGACACAAACTGGGATCCCCTGTCAGAAACAATGTTCTCCGGAATCCCATGCAAACGAACCACGTTCTGAAAAAACAGAGGGACCAACTCAGAGGAGGAAGGTAACTTAGGCAAGGGTACCAGATGAACCATCTTAGAAAAGCGGTCACACACAACCCAGATGACGGACATTTTTTGAGAGACAGGGAGATCCGAAATAAAGTTCATGGAAATGTGCGTCCAAGGCCTCTTCGGGATAGGCAAAGGTGACAACAATCCACTGGCCCGAGAACAGCAAGGCTTAGCCCGAGCGCAAACTTCACAAGACTGCACAAAAGAACGCACATCCCTCGACAAGGAAGGCCACCAAAAAGACCTGGCCACCAAGTCTCTAGTACCAAATATTCCAGGATGACCTGCCAATGCAGAAGAATGGACCTCGGAGATGACTCTACTGGTCCAATTATCCGGAACAAACAGTCTTTCAGGCGGACAACGATCAGGTTTATCCGTCTGAAACTCCTGCAAAGCACGTCGCAAGTCTGGGAAGACAGCCGACAAAATCACCCCATCCCTAAGGATACCAGTGGGCTCAGAATTTCCAGGGGAATCAGGCACAAAACTCCTAGAAAGAGCATCCGCCTTCACATTCTTTGAACCTGGCAGGTATGAAACCACAAAATCGAAACGGGAGAAAAACAGTGACCAACGAGCCTGTCTAGGATTCAGACGCCTGGCAGACTCGAGGTAAATCAGATTTTTGTGATCAGTCAAGACCACCACACGATGTCTAGCACCCTCAAGCCAATGACGCCACTCCTCAAATGCCCATTTCATGGCCAAAAGCTCCCGATTACCAATATCATAATTCCGCTCAGTGGGCGAAAACTTTCTAGAAAAGAACGCACATGGCTTCATCACGGTTCAATCGGAGCTTCTCTGTGACAAAACCGCCCCCCGCTCCAATCTCAGAAGCATCAACCTCAACCTGAAAAGGAAGCGAAACATCTGGCTGACGCAACACAGGAGCAGAAGAAAACCGGCGCTTAAGTTCCTGAAAGGCCTCCACAGCCGCAGGAGACCAATTAGCAACATCAGCACCCTTCTTAGTCAGATCCGTCAAAGGCTTAACAACACTAGAAAAATTAGTTATGAAACGACGATAAAAATTAGCAAAGCCCAAGAACTTCTGCAGACTCTTAAGAGATGCAGGCTGCGTCCAGTCACAAATAGCTTGAACCTTGACGGGATCCATCTCAATAGTAGAAGGGGAAAAAATATACCCCAAAAAAGAAATCTTCTGGACTCCAAAGAGACACTTTGAACCTTTCACAAACAAAGAATTGGCCCGCAGGACCTGAAACACCTTCCTGACCTGCTGAACATGGGACTCCCAGTCATCAGAAAAAACCAAAACATCATCCAAATACACAATCATAAATTTATCCAGATATTCACGGAAAATATCGTGCATAAAGGACTGGAAGACAGAAGGAGCATTAGAAAGTCCAAAAGGCATCACCAAATACTCAAAATGGCCCTCAGGCGTATTAAATGCGGTTTTCCACTCATCACCCTGCTTAATCCGCACAAGATTATACGCACCCCGAAGATCAATCTTAGTGAACCATTTAGCCCCCTTAATGCGAGCGAACAAATCAGTCAACAAAGGCAAAGGATACTGATATTTGACCGTAATCTTATTCAAAAGACGGTAATCTATACAAGGCCTCAAGGAACCATCTTTTTTGGCCACAAAAAAAAAACCTGCTCCCAAAGGAGACGAAGATGGACGGATATGTCCCTTTTCCAAGGACTCCTTAACATAATCCCGCATAGCAGTATGCTCTGGCACTGACAGATTGAACAAACGACCTTTAGGAAATTTACTGCCAGGAATCAAATCTATAGCACAATCGCAATCCCTGTGAGGAGGAAGCGAATTGAGCTTAGGCTCCTCAAAAACATCCCGATAATCAGACAAAAATACAGGAACCTCAGAAGGAGTAGATGAAGCGATAGAAATCGGAGGTGCATCATCATGAACCCCCTGACATCCCCAGCTTAACACAGACATCGTTTTCCAGTCCAAGACTGGGTTATGAGTTTGTAACCATGGCAGACCAAGCACTAAGACATCATGTAAATTATACAGTACCAGGAAACGAATCACCTCCTGATGAACGGGAGTCATACGCATGGTCACGTGTGTCCAGTACTGAGGTTTATTCATAGCCAAAGGTGTAGAGTCAATTCCTTTCAAAGGAATAGGGACTTCCAGAGGCTCCAGACTAAACCCACAGCGGTTGGCAAATGACCAATCCATAAGACTCAGGGCAGCGCCTGAATCCACATAGGCATCGACGGAAATGGCTGATAATGAACAAATCAGAGTCACAGACAGAATGAACTTAGACTGTAAAGTACTAATGGCAACAGACTTATCAACCTTTTTTGTGCGTTTAGAGCATGCTGATATAACATGAGCTGAATCACCACAATAAAAACACAACCCATTTTTCTGCCTATAGTTTTGCCGTTCACTTCTAGACTGAACTCTATCACATTGCATTATCTCAGGTGCCTGTTCAGAAGACACCGCCAAATGGTGCACAGGTTTGCGCTCCCGTAAACGCCGATCAATCTGAATAGCCATAGTCATAGACTCATTCAGATTCCTTGTAGATTGTGAGCCCTCGCGGGCAGGGTCCTCTCTCCTCCTGTACCAGTTGTGACTTGTATTTTTCAAGATTATTGTACTTGTTTTATTATGTATACCCCTCCTCACATGTAAAGCGCCATGGAATAAATGGCGCTATAATAATAAATAATAATAATAATAATAATTCAGACCTGTAGGCGCAGGGAACCCCACCATAACATCTTTAATGGCCTCAGAAAGGCCATCTCTGAATCTTGCAGCCAGAGCGCACTCATTCCACTGAGTAAGCACCGACCATTTCCGAAATTTCTGACAATATATTTCTGCTTCATCTTGCCCTTGAGAGAGAGCCAATAAAGCTTTTTCAGCCTGAATCTCTAGGTTAGGTTCCTCATAGAGCAAACCCAATGCCAGAAAAAACGCATCCACATTGAGCAACGCAGGATCCCCTGGTGCCAATGCAAATGCCCAATTCTGAGGGTCACCCCGCAGGAAAGATATTACAATCTTGACTTGCTGAGCAGGGTCTCCAGAGGAGCGAGATTTCAAAGAAAGAAACAACTTGCAATTGTTCCTAAAATTCAGAAAACTAGATCTATCTCCAGAAAAAAACTCTGGGATAGGAATTCTAGGTTCAGACATAGGAGCATGTACAACAAAATCTTGTATATTTTGAACCTTAGCAGCAAGATTATTCAGGCTGGAAGCCAAACTCTGGACGTCCATAATAAACAGCTGAGGTCAGAGCCATTCAAGGATTAAGAGGAGGTAAGACGCAGCCAGGCTGCAATTAAGGCTAGGCAGCAAACTCTGAGGGAAGGAAAAAAAAAAAAAAAAAACTTCCTCAGACTACTTTTCCTCCTACTTCAGCCAATACGATTACCACTTTTCGGGCCGGCGATACTGTCATGATCCCAATGGCAGGGGATCACAAAAGGACAAGCACAAAAAAACAGAACAAGCTCTAGGGTGATGGAAACTGAGCTGACCGTGATCCTGAACCTAATTCACAACACTAGCAATAGCCGGGGAACGTGCATACGATGATTCTAGACGTCTCGCGCCAGCCGAAGGACTAGCTTCCCCTATTAGAAGAAACAAAGACCTCTCTTGCCTCCAGAGAAACACCCCACAGAAATAGCAGCCCCCCACATGTAATGACGGTGAAATGAGAGGAAAGCACATACGTAGTAATGAAAACAGATTCAGCAAAATGAGGCCTGCTAAAACTAGATAGCAGAGGATACAAAAGTGAACTGCGCGGTCAGCGAAAAACCCTACAAAAAACCATCCTGAAATTACTTGAACTCATGTGCCAACTCATGGAACATGAGGAGTAATATCAGCCCACTAGAGCAACCAGCAACAAGGAATCACATAACTGCAAGCTGGACTAAAACAAAAATAAAGCAAAACGTGGAACAGGAAAATCAAAAACTTAGCTTGTCCTGATGATTACAGAAGCGGAAAGCAGAGGTAACAAGACACACTGATTACATTGATCGCCGGCGAGGAAATGACAAGAAAGCCAGGTTAAATAGGAAACTCCCATATCCTGATAGAACAGGTGGACACCAGAGACCGCAGAGAACACAAGTCACCCAGTACCATCTGTAACCACCAGAGGGAGCCCAAAAACAGAATCCACAACAGGCACCCCTATATCCAGCAACTTCCACAGGGTGCCCCCATATCCAGTAATGCCTACAGGGTGCCCCCATATCCAGTAACACCCTCAGAGTTCCCCCATAACCAGTGACACCCTCAGAGTTCCCCTATAACCAGTAACACCCCCAGAGTTCCCCCATAACCAGTGACACCCTCAGAGTTCCCCCATAACCAGAAACACCCCAGAGTTCCCCCATAACGGTAATCCCCCAGAGTTCCCCCATAACCAGTAACATCCCCAGAGTTCCCCCATATCCAGTAACACCCACAAAGTCCCCCCATAACAGTAATGCCCCAGAGTTCCCCCATAACTAGTAACACCCCAGAGTTCCCCCATAACCAGTAACATCCCCAGAGTTCCCCCATAACAGTAATGCCCCAGAGTTTCCCCATAACCAGTAACACCCCAGAGTTCCCCCATAACCAGTGACACCCTCAGAGTTCCCCCATAACCAGTAACACCCCCAGAGTTCCCCCATATCCAGTAACACCCCCAGAGTTCCCCCATATCCAGTAACACCCCCAGAGTTCCCCCATATCCAGTAACACCCCCAGAGTTCCCCCATATCCAGTAACACCCCCAGAGTTCCCCCATATCCAGTAACACCCCCAGAGTTCCCCCATATCCAGTAACACCCCAGAGTTCCACCATATCCAGTAACACCCCCAGAGTTCCCCCATATCCAGTAACACCCTCAGAGTTCCCCCATAACCAGTAACACCCCCAGAGTTCCCCCATATCCAGTAACACCCTCAGAGTTCCCCCATAACCAGTAACACCCCCAGAGTTCCCCCATATCCAGTAACACCCCCAGAGTTCCCCCATATCCAGTAACACCCTCAGAGTTCCCCCATATCCAGTAACACCCCCAGAGTTCTCCCATATCCAGTAACACCCCCAGAGTTCCCCCATATCCAGTAACACCCCCAGAGTTCCCCCATATCCAGTAACACCACCAGAGTTCCTCCATATCCAGTAACACCCCCAGAGTTCCCCCATATCCAGTAACACCCCCAGAGTTCCCCCATATCCAGTAACACCCCCAGAGTTCCCCCATATCCAGTAACACCCCCAGAGTTCCCCCATATCCAGTAACACCCCCAGAGTTCCCCCATATCCAGTAACACCCCCAGAGTTCCCCCATATCCAGTAACACCCCCAGAGTTCCCCCATATCCAGTAACACCCCCAGAGTTCCCCCATATCCAGTAACACCCCCAGAGTTCCCCCATATCCAGTAACACCCCCAGAGTTCCCCCATATCCAGTAACACCCCCAGAGTTCCCCCATATCCAGTAACACCCCCAGAGTTCCCCCATATCCAGTAACACCCCCAGAGTTCCCCCATATCCAGTAACACCCCCAGAGTTCCCCCATATCCAGTAACACCCCCAGAGTTCCACCATATCCAGTAACACCCCCAGAGTTCCCCCATATCCAGTAACACCCCCAGAGTTCCACCATATCCAGTAACACCCCCAGAGTTCCACCATATCCAGTAGCACCCCCAGAGTTCCCCCATATCCAGTAGCACCCCCAGAGTTCCCCCATATCCAGTAACACCCCCAGAGTTCCCCCATATCCAGTAACACCCCCAGAGTTCCACCATATCCAGTAACACCCTCAGAGTTCCACCATATCCAGTAACACCCCAGAGTTCCCCCATATCCAGTAACACCCCCAGAGTTCCCCCATATCCAGTAACACCCCCAGAGTTCCCCCATATCCAGTAACACCCCCAGAGTTCCCCCATATCCAGTAACACCCCCAGAGTTCCCCCATATCCAGTAACACCCCCAGAGTTCCCCCATATCCAGTAACACCCCCAGAGTTCCCCCATATCCAGTAACACCCCCAGAGTTCCCCCATATCCAGTAACACCCCCAGAGTTCCCCCATATCCAGTAACACCCCCAGAGTTCCCCCATATCCAGTAACACCCCCAGAGTTCCCCCATATCCAGTACAACCCCCAGAGTTCCCCCATATCCAGTAACACCCCCAGAGTTCCCCCATATCCAGTAACACCCCCAGAGTTCCCCCATATCCAGTAACACCCCCAGAGTTCCACCATATCCAGTAACACCCCCAGAGTTCCACCATATCCAGTAACACCCCCAGAGTTCCCCCATATCCAGTAACACCCCCAGAGTTCCCCCATATCCAGTAACACCCCCAGAGTGCCCCCATATCCAGTAACACCCCCAGAGTTCCCCCATATCCAGTAACATCCCCAGAGTTCCCCCATATCCAGTAACACCCCCAGAGTTCCACCATATCCAGTAACACCCCCAGAGTTCCACCATATCCAGTAGCACCCCCAGAGTTCCCCCATATCCAGTAGCACCCCCAGAGTTCCCCCATATCCAGTAACACCCCCAGAGTTCCCCCATATCCAGTAACACCCCCAGAGTTCCCCCATATCCAGTAACACCCCAGAGTTCCCCATAACAGTAACACCCACAGAGTTCCCCCATAACAGTAACACCCCCAGAGTTCCCCATAACAGTAATCCCCCCCAGGGCTCCCTATAAATGTCCATCTGTTGCCTGCAGTGCCTTATACTTGATATCGCCTCTCCTCCCTATTATCGGTTTCATGCTTCTTTCTTTCTTGCCCCCTAGATATGGATGTGCCGGAGGGGCCCCTTCCTGAATACTTTTCCCCGGAGCAGGTGAGTCTTTCCTCCGCCGCTCCTCGGCTCCTCACACTGTTAGGATAAGAGGACTATATGCTGATTGTCACTTTCTACTGTTCCCTGTTATCAGCCATTGAAGGCTTGGAAAAGTAGAGCTGTGCCGGTGCCGTGCAGCAGATCTGTGGATGCAGCTTCGTATGTGACTGGAGTATATGCCAAGCTTATGAGCTGGGGGAGGGGAGGTGCAAGAGAAGCTTTTGGCAAGAGGGGCACCTGTCCATGAGTCTTGTGGGGTCTTCTGGCTCGGAGGATCTGGTTATCACCCAGCTTTTCTAGGCTTCTGAGCAGTAAGGTACAGACACAGGGAAAGAAGAACGCTGCTGTAATGGCGGCCATACTGGTCAGCAGACGGCAACTGCCCGAGCTCGAGCGGCCGTCCCGGGATCACACGGTTAACCTAAACCTGCAGCCCCAGCACTTTCCGAGCCGCCGCGCAGATAATAGAAGCGACCGGAGCGGATCATAAATCCGTACGGCAGAAGCCAGAAAGCGTTAGGATTACAAGCCGCGTCCGCTAAGTTATGGATGTGCGCGGCCCCGCACAAGGATTAACCCCGTCCGCGGCGGCATCCCTGGTATACACACTCTGTATATCGTACCGGAGGCTGGAGACAACGGCACGGAGGGCGCCCCCATTATTAAGGGGAGTCGGGGGTCTTAGGACAGCGGTAATTATACAGAAGACTTCTGTGCGGAATTCCAGGCGATCGCAGGTCCACGTCCCTGAGGAGACTCATCAGAATGTGGAAATCAGGTACAAGTATTAAAAACAAAATAAAAATTAAAAAAATCCTTCAAATAAAGTTCATCAAAAGGAAAATATATATATATATTTTTTTTTTTGCACAGCCACAGCGATCCTGTCCGAACTGATAATCAGAATATTTCTTAATATACAATAAACGCAACAACAAAAAAAAACAGAAATAGCAAAGTCTCTATCGTTTGTTTTTTATTATCACTTCTCACCCCCCCAAAACTGGGGAAAAAAAATAGATCAGAAAGTCAGACGGTTCCCAAAACGGTAGCGATAAAACGACAAAAAAGCACGATACAACGCGATCAACCAGTAAATCAAAAGGTTATCGCCCCGAGAACGCGGAGACACAAAACTACTGTTCTCCATCTTATATATTTATTATACTTAAAGCATAAAAACAAAAGTTTGGTGTGAACCGTAATCGCACTGACCCCTAGTTCTAGTATTTTCTATCGCAAAGTGAACGACATCAAAACAAAACCCCCAAAAACGATGGCGGAATTATTCTGTTTCTTTTCTCGGTTCCATCCTGTTTATATTTTTTTTCCCGTTTTTCAGTACATTATACTGTAAAATCAATGGCGTCCGTCTAAACAACTACTCGTCACGGCCCCGGACCGCTGTAAACACTATGGAAATCAAAAAGTGGTGGATTGTGGGGGAAAACGAAAGCGAAAAAAAGGCCCGTTAGCGGGGTCTCCAAGGGGATAAAAGGGGCGATAATAGCAAATATCTAGAACACAGCAATTACCAGCACAATGTCAGCCTTTGTCTAGTGGGGGCAAATCTGCCCCCGAAGTAACGAGTCGTAGGCCACATGCTGTGGGAACTGGTAGAATGTAGACAGATTGGAAGATGGCAGATTAAAAGGGGTGTCTGGTGAAGGTATGACAGTGCGGACCCTCACCACTCACAAGAATAGGGGTCTCCTGAGCGAATAAATCAGCTGCTTCCTTAATTATTAGTGATGGTCGCACCACCCCATTCACTGTCTATAGTACAGGTGGTCGTACACGCTCACTACGGCCCCATTCACTGTCTATAGTACAGGTGGTCGTACACGCTCACTACGGCCCCATTCACTGTCTATAGTACAGGTGGTCGTACACGCTCACTACCGCCCCATTCACTGTGTATAGTAGAGGTGGTCGCACACGCTCACTACCGCCCCATTCACTTTCTATAGTAGAGGTGGTCGCACATGCTCACTACGGCCCCATTCACTGTGTATAGTAGAGGTGGTCGCACACGATCACTACTGCCCCATTCACTGTGTATAGTAGAGGTGGTGCACGCGCTCACTACGGCCCCATTCACTGTGTATAGTAGAGGTGGTCGCACACGCTCACTACCGCCCCATTCACTGTGTATAGTAGAAGTGGTCGCACACGCTCACTACGGCCCCATTCACTGTGTATAGTAGAGGTGGTCGTACACGCTCACTACGGCCCCATTCACTGTGTATAGTAGAGGTGGTCGCACACGCTCACTACTGCCCCATTCACTGTCTATAGTAGAGGTGGTGCACGCGCTCACTACGGCCCCATTCACTGTGTATAGTAGAGGTGGTCGCACACGCTCACTACCGCCCCATTCACTGTGTATAGTAGAGGTGGTCGTACACGCTCACTACGGCCCCATTCACTTTCTATAGTAGAGGTGGTCGCACACGCTCACTACCGCCCCATTCACTGTGTATAGTAGAGGTGGTCGCACACGCTCACTACTGCCCCATTCACTGTCTATAGTAGAGGTGGTCGCACATGCTCACTACCGCCCCATTTACTTTCTATAGTAGAGGTGGTCGCACACGCTCACTACCGCCCCATTCACTGTGTATAGTAGAGGTGGTCGCACATGCTCACTACGGCCCCATTCACTGTCTATAGTAGAGGTGGTCGCACATGCTCACTACGGCCCCATTCACTGTCTATAGTAGAGGTGGTCGCACATGCTCACTACCACCCCATTCACTGTGTATAGTAGAAGTGGTCGCACACGCTCACTACCGCCCCATTCACTGTCTATAGTAGAGGTGGTCGTACACGCTCACTACGGCCCCATTCACTGTGTATAGTAGAGGTGGTCGCACACGCTCACTACGGCCCCATTCACTGTCTATAGTAGAGGTGGTCGCACATGCTCACTACCACCCCATTCACTGTGTATAGTAGAAGTGGTCGCACACGCTCACTACCGCCCCATTCACTGTCTATAGTAGAGGTGGTCGTACACGCTCACTACGGCCCCATTCACTGTGTATAGTAGAGGTGGTCGCACACGCTCACTACCGCCCCTGTTGTGAATTCTGTGGCTGAGTTCACTTCTGTGGTCACAAGTGGTATTGCAGTCTCTGGGCTTCCTCCCTCAGGTGTTTTGGTGAGCTCGTTGGCTGCCTTGCTATTTAGCTCCACCTGAGTCTGTCTTCCTTGCTCCTTGTCAATGTTCCAGTGTTGGATCTGAGCTACTGCATCTTTCCTTGGGCCTGCTGCTCTGCTAGATAAGTGCTTCTAGTTTGTTTTCTGTTTTTTTTCTGTCCAGCTTGCTATTGTCTTTTGCTGGAAGCTCTGAGAAGCAGAGGGGTGCACCGCCGTGCTGTTAGTTCGGCACGGTGGGTCTTTTTGCCCCTTTGCGTGGTTTTCGTTTTAGGGTTTTTTGTAGACTGCATAGTTCTCTTTGCTATCCTCGCTCTGTCTAGAATATCGGGCCTCACTTTGCTGAATCTATTTCATTCCTACGTTTGTCTTTTCATCTTGCTAACAGTCATTATATGTGGGGGGCTGCCTATTCCTTTGGGGTATTTCTCTGAGGTAAGTCAGGCTTGTATTTCTATCTTCAGGCTAGTCAGCTCCTCAGGCAGTGCCGAGTTGCATAGGTAGTGATAGGCGCAATCCACTGCTGCTTATAGTTGTGTGAGGATAGATCAGGTACTGCAGTCTACAGAGATTCCACGTCTCAGAGCTCGTCCTATTGTTTTTGGTTATTGCCAGATCTCTGTATGTGCGCTGATTACTGCACGCTGTGTTGCCTGATTGCCAGCCATAACAGTACAAGGAGCCACACCAATGATTCCCAATAGAGGGAAAAAAGAAATCCTGACATCATTTTTTTTTCTTAGCTCTGTCTTCAGTCTTTTTTTTCCCCTAGACATTAGAGTGCTTCAGGACACAGCTGTGGACATGGATATTCAGGCTCTGTGCTCCTCAATGGATAATCTCGTTGTAAATGTACAAAAGATTCAAGATACTATTGATCAGAAATCGATGCTAGAACCAAGAATTCCGATTCCTGATTTGTTTTTTGGTGACAGAACTAAGTTCCTGAGCTTCAGAAATAATTGTAAGCTATTTTTGGCCTTGAAACCTCATTCTTCTGGTAATCCTATTCAACAGGTTTTGATTATTATTTCTTTTTTGTGCGGCGACCCACAGGACTGGGCGTTTTCTCTTGCACCAGGAGATTCTGCATTGAGTAATGTTGATGCATTTTTCCTGGCGCTCGGATTGCTTTACGATGAGCCTAATTCAGTGGATCAGGCTGAGAAAAATCTGCTGGCTTTATGCCAGGGTCAGGATGATGTAGAAGTATATTGTCAGAAATTTAGGAAATGGTCAGTACTCACTCTGTGGAATGAATCTGCACTAGCGGCTTTGTTCAGAAAGGGTCTCTCTGAAGCTCTTAAGGATGTAATGGTGGGATTTCCTATGCCTGCTGGTTTGAATGAGTCTATGTCCTTGGCCATTCAGATCGGTCGTCGCTTGCGCGAGCGTAAATCTGTGCACCATCTGGCGGTACTGCCTGAGAGTAAACCTGAGCCTATGCAGTGCGACAGGACTATGACTAAAGTAGAACGGCAAGAACACAGACGTCTGAACAGACTGTGTTTCTATTGTGGTGATTCTACTCATGCTATTTCTAATTGTCCTAAACGCACTAGGCGGTTCGATAGCTCTGCCGTTATTGGTACTGTACAGTCCAAATTCCTTTTGTCCATTACCTTAATGTGCTCTTTGTCATCGTATTCTGTCATGGCGTTTGTGGATTCAGGCGCTGCCCTGAATCTGATGGATTTGGATTATGCTAAACGTTGTGGATTTTTCTTGGAGCCTTTGCGGTGTCCTATTCCGTTGAGAGGAATTGATGCTACACCTTTGGCCAAGAATAAGCCTCAGTACTGGGCCCAGCTGACCATGTGCATGGCTCCTGCACATCAGGAAGTTATTCGCTTTCTGGTACTGCATAATTTGCATGATGTGGTCGTGTTGGGGTTGCCATGGCTACAAACCCATAATCCAGTATTGGATTGGAACTCTATGTCGGTAACCAGCTGGGGTTGTCAGGGAGTACATGGTGATGTTCCATTTTTGTCTATTTCGTCATCCATTCCTTCTGACATCCCAGAGTTCTTGTCGGACTTTCAGGATGTATTTGAAGAGTCCAAGTCTGATGCCCTACCTCCGCATAGGAATTGTGATTGTGCTATCGATTTGATTCCTGGTAGTAAATTCCCTAAGGGTCGTTTATTTAATTTGTCCGTACCTGAACACACCGCTATGCGCAGTTATGTGAAGGAGTCCCTGGAGAAGGGACATATTCGCCCATCGTCGTCACCATTGGGAGCAGGGTTCTTTTTTGTAGCCAAGAAGGATGGTTCGCTAAGACCGTGTATTGATTACCGCCTTCTTAATAAGATCACTGTTAAGTTTCAGTATCCCTTGCCATTGATTTCTGACTTGTTTGCTCGGATTAAGGGGGCTAGTTGGTTTACTAAGATTGATCTTCGTGGTGCGTATAATCTGGTGAGAATCAGGCAGGGAGATGAATGGAAAACGGCATTTAATACGCCCGAGGGTCATTTTGAGTATCTGGTGATGCCGTTCGGACTTGCCAATGCTCCATCTGTTTTTCAGTCTTTTATGCATGACATTTTCCGTGAGTATCTGGATAAATTCTTGATTGTTTACTTGGATGACATTTTGATCTTCTCAGATGATTGGGAGTCTCATGTGAAGCAAGTCAGAATGGTTTTCCAGGTACTGCGTGTTAATTCCTTGTTCGTGAAGGGATCAAAGTGTCTCTTCGGTGTGCAGAAAGTTTCATTTTTGGGGTTCATCTTTTCCCCTTCTACTATCGAGATGGATCCGGTTAAGGTTCAGGCCATCCAGGATTGGACTCAGCCGACATCTCTAAAAAGTCTGCAGAAATTCCTGGGCTTTGCTAATTTTTATCGTCGCTTCATCTGTAATTTTTCTAGCATTGCCAGACCATTGACCGATTTGACCAAGAAGGGTGCTGATTTGGTTAATTGGTCTTCTGCTGCCGTGGAAGCTTTTCAGGAGTTGAAGCGTCGTTTTTGCTGTGCCCCTGTGTTGTGTCAACCTGATGTTTCTCTTCCGTTCCAGGTCGAGGTTGATGCTTCTGAGATTGGTGCAGGGGCGGTTTTGTCACAGAGAGGTTCTGGTTGCTCAGTGTTCAAACCATGTGCTTTCTTTTCCAGGAAATTTTCTGCTGCTGAGCGTAATTATGATGTGGGCAACCGAGAGTTGCTGGCCATGAAGTGGGCATTCGAGGAGTGGCGTCATTGGCTTGAGGGTGCTAAGCATCGCGTGGTGGTATTGACTGATCATAAGAACTTGACTTATCTCGAGTCTGCCAAGTGCTTGAATCCTAGACAGGCCCGTTGGTCGTTATTTTTTGCTTGTTTTGATTTTGTGATTTCATACCTTCCGGGCTCTAAAAATGTGAAGGCGGATGCTCTGTCTAGGAGTTTTGTGCCCGACTCTCCGGGGTTATCTGAGCCGGCGAGTATCCTCAAGGAAGGAGTCATTGTGTCTGCCATCTCCCCTGATTTGCGGAGAGTGTTGCAGAAATTTCAGGCTAATAAACCTGATCGTTGTCCGGCCGAGAAACTGTTCGTCCCTGATAGGTGGACTAGTAAAGTTATCTCTGAACTTCATTGTTCGGTGCTGGCCGGTCATCCAGGAATCTTTGGTACCAGGGAGTTGGTTGCTAGATCCTTCTGGTGGCCATCTCTGTCACGGGATGTGTGTGCTTTTGTGCAGTCCTGTGGAATTTGTGCTAGGGCTAAGCCCTGCTGTTCACGTGCCAGTGGGTTGCTTTTGCCCTTGCCGGTCCCGAAGAGGCCTTGGACACATATTTCGATGGATTTAATTTCTGACCTTCCCGTTTCTCAAAAAATGTCGGTCATTTGGGTGGTCTGTGATCGCTTTTCTAAAATGGTCCATCTGGTGCCCTTGGTTAAATTGCCTTCCTCCTCTGATTTGGTGCCTTTGTTCTTCCAGCATGTGGTTCGTTTACATGGCATTCCTGAGAATATTGTTTCTGACAGAGGTTCCCAGTTTGTCTCGAGGTTCTGGCGAGCCTTTTGTGGTAGGATGGGCATTGACCTATCTTTCTCCTCGGCCTTCCATCCTCAGACTAATGGCCAGACCGAACGAACCAATCAGACCTTGGAAACATATCTGAGATGTTTTGTTTCCGCTGACCAGGATGATTGGGTGTCATTTTTGACGTTGGCTGAGTTCGCCCTTAATAATCGGGCCAGCTCGGCTACCTTGGTCTCTCCATTTTTCTGCAATTCTGGGTTCCATCCTCGTTTCTCTTCAGGACAGGTTGAGTCTTCGGACTGTCCTGGTGTGGATTCTGTGGTGGACAGGTTGCAGCAGATCTGGACTCAGGTAGTGGACAATTTGACCTTGTCCCAGGAGAAGGCTCAGCTTTTCGCTAATCGCAGACGCCGTGTGGGACCCCGACTTCGTGTTGGGGATCTGGTTTGGTTATCTTCTCGTCATATTCCTATGAAGGTTTCCTCTCCTAAATTTAAACCTCGTTTTATTGGTCCGTATAGGATTTCTGAGATTCTCAATCCGGTGTCTTTTCGTCTGACCCTCCCAGACTCCTTTTCCATACATAATGTATTCCATAGGTCGTTGTTGAGGAGATACGTGGCACCTATGGTTCCATCTGTGGAGCCTCCTGCCCCTGTTTTGGTGGAGGGGGAATTGGAGTATATTGTGGAGAAGATTTTGGATTCTCGTGTCTCTAGACGGAAACTCCAGTATCTGGTCAAATGGAAGGGTTATGCTCAGGAAGATAATTCCTGGGTTTTTGCCTCTGATGTCCATGCCCCAGATCTTGTTCGTGCCTTTCATGTGGCTCATCCTGGTCGGCCTGGGGGTTCTGGTGAGGGTTCGGTGACCCCTCCTCAAGGGGGGGGTACTGTTGTGAATTCTGTGGCTGAGTTCACTTCTGTGGTCACAAGTGGTATTGCAGTCTCTGGGCTTCCTCCCTCAGGTGTTTTGGTGAGCTCGTTGGCTGCCTTGCTATTTAGCTCCACCTGAGTCTGTCTTCCTTGCTCCTTGTCAATGTTCCAGTGTTGGATCTGAGCTACTGCATCTTTCCTTGGGCCTGCTGCTCTGCTAGATAAGTGCTTCTAGTTTGTTTTCTGTTTTTTTTCTGTCCAGCTTGCTATTGTCTTTTGCTGGAAGCTCTGAGAAGCAGAGGGGTGCACCGCCGTGCTGTTAGTTCGGCACGGTGGGTCTTTTTGCCCCTTTGCGTGGTTTTCGTTTTAGGGTTTTTTGTAGACTGCATAGTTCTCTTTGCTATCCTCGCTCTGTCTAGAATATCGGGCCTCACTTTGCTGAATCTATTTCATTCCTACGTTTGTCTTTTCATCTTGCTAACAGTCATTATATGTGGGGGGCTGCCTATTCCTTTGGGGTATTTCTCTGAGGTAAGTCAGGCTTGTATTTCTATCTTCAGGCTAGTCAGCTCCTCAGGCAGTGCCGAGTTGCATAGGTAGTTGTTAGGCGCAATCCACTGCTGCTTATAGTTGTGTGAGGATAGATCAGGTACTGCAGTCTACAGAGATTCCACGTCTCAGAGCTCGTCCTATTGTTTTTGGTTATTGCCAGATCTCTGTATGTGCGCTGATTACTGCACGCTGTGTTGCCTGATTGCCAGCCATAACACGCCCCATTCACTGTGTATAGTAGAGGTGGTCGCACACGCTCACTACTGCCCCATTCACTGTGTATAGTAGAGGTGGTCGCACATGCTCACTACTGCCCCATTCACTGTGTATAGTAGAGGTGGTCGTACACGCTCACTACCGCCCCATTCACTGTGTATAGTAGAGGTGGTCGCACACGCTCACTACCGCCCCATTCACTTTCTACAGTAGAGGTGGTCGCACACGCTCACTACTGCCCCATTCACTGTCTATAGTAGAGGTGGTCACACACGCTCACTACGGCCCCTTTCACTGTGTATAGTAGAGGTGGACGCACACACTCACTACGGCCCCATTCACTGTGTATAGTAGAGGTGGTCGTACACGCTCACTACGGCCCCATTCACTGTGTATAGTAGAGGTGGTCGCACACGCTCACTACTGCCCCATTCACTGTGTATAGTAGAGGTGGTCGCACATGCTCACTACTGCCCCATTCACTGTGTATAGTAGAGGTGGTCGTACACGCTCACTACCGCCCCATTCACTGTGTATAGTAGAGGTGGTCGCACACGCTCACTACCGCCCCATTCACTTTCTACAGTAGAGGTGGTCGCACACGCTCACTACTGCCCCATTCACTGTCTATAGTAGAGGTGGTCACACACGCTCACTACTGCCCCATTCACTGTGTATAGTAGAGGTGGTCGCACATGCTCACTACTGCCCCATTCACTGTGTATAGTAGAGGTGGTCGTACACGCTCACTACCGCCCCATTCACTGTCTATAGTAGAGGTGGTCACACACGCTCACTACCGCCCCATTCACTGTCTATAGTAGAGGTGGTCACACACGCTCACTACCGCCCCATTCACTGTGTATAGTAGAGGTGGTCGCACACACTCACTACTGCCCCATTCACTGTCTATAGTAGAGGTGGTCGCACACGCTCACTACCGCCCCATTCACTTTCTATAGTAGAGGTGGTCGCACACGCTCACTACCGCCCCATTCACTTTCTATAGTAGAGGTGGTCGCACACGCTCACTACGGCCCCATTCACTGTGTATAGTAGAGGTGGTCGCACACGCTCACTACCGCCCCATTCACTTTCTACAGTAGAGGTGGTCGCACACGCTCACTACTGCCCCATTCACTGTGTATAGTAGAGGTGGTCGCACACGCTCACTACCGCCCCATTCACTTTCTATAGTAGAGGTGGTCGCACACGCTCACTACCGCCCCATTCACTTTCTATAGTAGAGGTGGTCGCACACGCTCACTACGGCCCCATTCACTGTGTATAGTAGAGGTGGTCACACACACTCACTACTGCCCCATTCACTGTCTATAGTACTGGTGGTCGCACACGCTCACTACCGCCTCATTCACTGTGTATAGTAGAGGTGGTCGCACACGCTCACTACCGCCCCATTCACTGTCTATAGTAGAGGTGGTCGTACACGCTCACTACGGCCCCATTCACTGTGTATAGTAGAGGTGGTCACACACACTCACTACTGCCCCATTCACTGTCTATAGTACTGGTGGTCGCACACGCTCACTACCGCCCCATTCACTGTGTATAGTAGAGGTGGTCGCACACGCTCACTACCGCCCCATTCACTGTCTATAGTAGAGGTGGTCGTACACGCTCACTACGGCCCCATTCACTGTGTATAGTAGAGGTGGTCACACACACTCACTACTGCCCCATTCACTGTCTATAGTACTGGTGGTCGCACACGCTCACTACCGCCCCATTCACTGTGTATAGTAGAGGTGGTCGCACACGCTCACTACCGCCCCATTCACTGTCTATAGTAGAGGTGGTCGCACACGCTCACTACGGCCCCATTCACTGTGTATAGTAGGGGTGGTCACACACACTCACTACTGCCCCATTCACTGTCTATAGTACTGGTGGTCGCACACTGTCACGATATGGTATGAAATATCATAAGTAGTTCTCTAGCCTGTGTGGGCTAAGCCCCCCTTCTTGGAGTAACAGTTGTAGCTGCAAATTCCTGGCTTTCCTTCTCAGAGAGTGTGGGGGTTAGAAGTTTTATGGCCGAACGGAATTTACGACTGGCATTTCCTGTGTAAGCTCTTGTCCAGCTAGAACAGGAAAAATGGCTCCAAAAATCCATGAAAGATTCTTTGTTTAGTTTTTGTTAGATATTAGGCAAACGATTTAAGCTAGAAATACGAAAATATATATTCGTAGTCCCACTCGGTGTAGCTACACATCTCATGACACTCGGGTTTCTAACTCCATCTGGTAAAGAAGTAGGGTTTTCTCTGTAAATATGTATCCCAGATAGGACATATTTGATCTCATTAGAATGCTCACGTTAATCCGAGATGAATTATGGGTTTGGTATGACTCTGTCATGTTTTGTAGTGAAGTTATAGAAATTAGAGAAAATAGTTTAAAGTTTAGGCAGAATGTAGAGAGAGGAGGGTCTGGATAAGCCAGCCTTTCTGTGATGTCACAGCCTTAATGTTTTAAGTGTCTGGCAGGCTCTGAGGAGTCACTTTTTGCTGATTTCTCCCTCTGGACTGCTTTGTCCTATTGTCCTGGAAGAGCTGGTACATCCCATGGACTGGGATGTATGGAAACTGCACTAGCCTGGATGCCTGCAATGCTTTTAATATGTGAGTGTTATCTTTTCTCATTTATTCCCTTTATGTTATAATTACCCTTGTACATATTTGCAATTGTCTCATGTATAACATCTTTATAAACTATTTTTAATAACGCACTGCCTAGTTATTTTGAATGGGATATACTATTATATATTAGTTCGTTCTCCTGTTCTAAACCGTACCCTAAGTCTCTGAAGGGAAATACGCTACTGTTACTGTTGTGTTGGGTTAGCTTCGGACCCGTTTAATCGAAGCTGGTGGCAGTGATACCGATAGTGTGCAGACTTTTGGGGTGCTGCTGTAGCGGCTGCGGCTTTAATAATTATTGTTCCTGCCTGAGTGGGAGTAGTTATCGCGTCGCTGCAGCGTGCCCAATAGCCAGTACATAGCAGGCAGCCTTTCTGGCGACTAATTACCCAGGGTGCAGTACCTAATCTGACCTGAGAGTAAGGGGGGCGCCAGAGAGCTGCAAGTGTTAAGTGGAACTGTAAGCGGGATATACATAAATCCCTGCAGTTCGTGGTATATAGAAAAGCAGTGGGATACCTAGAATAAGCCCCTGCTGTAAACTAAGAGGTCAATAGCCTTGTGTGTGGTTTTTCATCACATTGTTAGCAGTGGAGGGATAACTAAGATAAGCCCCCCTGCACATGTGATAGCCGTCTGTTGGCCTAAAGTCACCCTGATCCGTGACGTAGGGGTGACGGTCACGGTGTGAATCCTGACCCAGTGGTGACAGCGGTCGGGGGGAATCGTGACAATTGGTGGCAAGGCGGTGGGATATCTTAGAGCATTAGTGATTTGGTTTGAGTAATCATTCCTCTCACTAAAAACTTGCAGAAAGTTCTTGCGAGGACTCTGCGCAAATAAGTTTGGAGAACGAACTCAGTGCTTTTTAGTTGTGAGACAATTGTGTACTGGTAATTATCCCCTCCCTTTCTCTTCGTTTTTCTATCCTATCTTTTATTTGGCAACCATGGTTGGGCTGGGAGAAACCTTTTATGAGCAGCAGACCAGAGACACCCTTGTTGCCTTATGCAAGACACAGCACATTGACTTTGCAAGCAAAAACAAAGCCCAACTGGTCGCAGATCTCGTGCAATGGGAAGCCGCTCGAGACCAATCTCAGAGCTCAGAGGCCGCAGAAGCCAGCACCAGCGAACATGGTGCTGCAGCAGAGGTCCAACCACTGAATGCTGGCCCTGTTAGTAATCCGGGCGAATTGGACCCCCACCTGCAGGCGGCCTTGAAAGAATTCCCCATTGACGACCATGAGGGACGTCGGCAGCTGATTCAGCAATACCGGCAGGAGGCCCAGGCAGCCGAGAGAGAGGCCCGAGCTGAGAGAGAGGCCCGAGCTGAGAGAGAGGCCCAGCGAGCCGAGCGGCAAGCGGAGCGGGAGTACCAGCTGCAGTTAGCCCAACTGCAAATGCAGGGGTCGTCCCAGTCCAGCCGTGAGCACAGCAGCGCTCAGACACCGAAGCCCCGGCCTGATCACTTTCCTGTTATGGAGAAGGACGGAGATTTGGACACTTTTCTGCGGGCCTTTGAGAAAGCCTGCAGGCAGTACCAGCTGCCTACAGATGAATGGGCCCGATACCTGACACCAGGGCTGAAAGGTAAAGCTCTGGATGCGTTTGCTGCCCTCCCTCAAGAACAAGATGGAGACTATGAGGCCATCAAGCAGGCTCTGATAGCCAAGTACCAGCTTACACCCGAGGTGTACCGTAGAAAGTTCCGGACCCTCCAACGTGGCCCACACGACAGTTACAGTGATGTGGTGCATGGACTGGGGACCCACTTTGACCAGTGGACCCAAGGACTGTCAGTGACCACCTTTGCACAGCTGCGAGACCTGATGATCAAAGACCAGTTTTTTCATCTTTGCCCAGCTGAGGTGCGACAGTTCGTGATGGACAGAGAACCCAAAGACGTGACGAAAGCAGCGCAGATTGCCGATGCCTATGAGGCCAACCGTAGATCGGAAGCGCGGAAGCCAGTCACCACCAGCTGGAGAGGGGGTAAGCCTGCAACCAACGCCAGTACCCCTGCCAGCCAACACACCAGAGGTCCTGTCCCTGTGGCCAACAGCACCAGACCTACCACCGAACCTCGCGCGTGTTACACCTGCAAGCGGCCTGGGCATATCAGTACCTTCTGTCCAGACAGGCCGAAGAACCCCCCAGCCAAGGCCCCAGGGCCTAATGCAGCAGTTCTTTTGGTGGGTGGTGTGGTTGGGAGGGTGTGTGACAACGTACAGCCCGTCACTGTGGGAGGCCATGTTGCTACAGGCCTCAAGGACACCGGGGCTGAACGAACCCTCATCCGACCCGAACTGGCGGCCCCTGAAGAAATCATTCCGGGGAAAACCCTAACTGTCACTGGGATTGGGGGCATCAGCTGTCCCTTACCAATGGCCCGGGTTTTTATTGATTGGGGTGCTGGGAGCGGGGTGAAGGAAGTGGGGCTGTCGGATAATTTGCCCACTGATGTTTTGTTGGGAACTGATTTGGGGAGGATGTTTGCATACTACGTCCCTGACACCCCTCCCCAATCTACTAATAAGGGTGACGTTAACCCTGATGATGATGATGATGATGGGAAATCGCATGTGTTACCTGACCATGCTTTATCTTGTAATGATGCATCTAATAACCATTTTTTCCCTAGGATTGAGGGTGAAAATGTTGTACCTGTGCCAGCGGAACCTGATAATGATTTTTCTGTGAAGGTTAATGTGTCCATAGGTACAGGCGTGCCCAGCCACGTCGCTCTGCGGAGTGAGACGGCTGAGGAACCCCTAACAGGGGCAAGTGTCGGTGCTACAGGAAATGGGGAGATGCATGGGAACCGTGAGGAAGGTGACGCCATGAAAGTGACCAGTGCCACCGAGGAAGGTAACTGGCCCATAAGTAGCACTGCCCCTGGAGTGTTGGGGGTGGATGGGGAGGTAGAGCCCATAGCAGCGCCGGCTGATGGGCCTGTAGAAACCCCCGGGGAGACAGCCTATGTAGCTGCTGTCACCCGCAGTCAGAGTGCCCGGAACGCAGATAACTGTCTGCCTTCCGGACCCTCCTCAGTCCCCACTGTGACTGAACCAGAGGTGGACCCAGAGCAGGTCCAAGAGGGTTCCCGTGGGGAAGGGACCCTGACGTCGCTTCTGGCTTCCCCTAGCCAGGAGTTTCAGGCCGCTCTGCACACAGATGCGAGCCTAGAGAGTTTGAGACAACTCGCCGGGACGCGCTTCTCCGAGACTGATAAGGAGAAGGTGTTCTGGGAACGAGGAAGGTTGTACCGGGAGACAGTACCCGGAGAATCACAAAAGGAGTGGTTGAGGGAAAGACAGCTGGTCGTCCCGCAGCAATTCCGGGGTGAGTTGTTGCGGATTGCCCATGAGATCCCGCTAGCTGGACACTTGGGGATCAGCAAAACTAAGGCCCGGCTGTCTCAACACTTCTATTGGCCTAAGATGGGGACAGATGTGTCAAACTACTGCCGCTCCTGTGTCACCTGTCAAAGAGTGGGGAAGGCGGGGCCTGCTCTTAAGGCTCCCCTGATCCCTTTGCCAGTGATAGAGGAGCCTTTCCAGAGGATCGCGGTGGACATTGTGGGCCCGCTGGCCGTCCCCAGCAGCTCTGGAAAGCAATACATCCTTACTGTGGTAGACTACGCTACCCGGTACCCAGAGGCAGTAGCTCTGTCCTCAACTAGGGCAGATAAGGTGGCAGATGCCCTGTTGGCCATCTTTTCACGTGTAGGATTTCCCAGGGAAATGCTTACTGATCAAGGGACCCAATTTATGTCTCGCCTAATGGAGGCTCTCTGTAAGAGAATGCAGGTGAAGCACCTGGTATCGAGTGCGTATCACCCACAGACCAATGGCTTGTGTGAACGCTTCAATGGTACCCTCAAACAGATGCTACGCATGCTGGTTGAGACTCAAGGGCGCGACTGGGAGCGGTACCTCCCACACCTGCTGTTCGCTTACCGAGAGGTTCCACAGGCCTCGACGGGGTTCTCCCCCTTCGAGCTCCTGTACGGCAGGCGAGTCCGGGGACCCCTTGGGTTGGTAAGAGAATCCTGGGAAGAGGAGCCGAACCCTTCTGAAGTGTCCATAGTGGAGTATGTCATGCGCTTCCGTGACAAGATGCAGACCTTGACGCAGTTGGTGCATGACAACATGACGCAGGCTCAGGCTGATCAGAAGCACTGGTACGACCAGAACGCCCGGGAGCGGACCTACCACGTGGGTCAAAAGGTGTGGGTGCTGGTCCCCGTACCAACGGATAAGCTTCAGGCAGCCTGGGAGGGCCCGTACGTCGTCCACCAACAGCTCAACCCGGTCACGTACGTGGTCACGCTTGACCACGCTCTGGGTAGGCGAAAGGCCTTTCACGTCAACATGATGAAGGCTCATCACGAACGTGAACCTTTCGTCCTACCGGTCTGCAGCTTGCCCGAAGACGGTGAGGAAGACACCCTCCTGGACTTGCTGGCCCAAGCCAAGGCCAATGGGTCCATCGAGGATGTGGAGGTAAGCGCCTCGTTAACTGAACCCCAGCGGGTGCAGTTGCAAACCACCCTGGAACCTTTCCGGGTCGTGTTCTCCAACCGACCTGGGAGGACTGAGTTAGCCGTCCACGAGGTGGACACCGGGAATCACGCCCCACTACGGCGAACACCCTATCGAATCTCTGACCAGGTGCAGCAGACTATGCGCCAAGAGATCGATGAGATGTTACAGCTGGGGGTGATTCGACGGTCAAAGAGCGCGTGGGCATCGCCTGTAGTTCTCGTGCCAAAGAAGGACTGGACCACACGGTTCTGCGTGGACTACAGGGGGCTCAACGCCATCACAGCCTCGGATGCGCACCCAATGCCGCGCATCGAGGAGCTGCTTGAGAAGTTAGCTGGCGCAAAATACCTGACAATAATGGATTTGAGTAGAGGATACTGGCAGATTCCCCTGAGCCCCGAGGCGCAGGAGAAGTCCGCCTTTATCACACCCTTTGGACTGTACGAGTCCACGGTCATGCCCTTCGGCATGAAGAATGCCCCTGCCACTTTCCAGCGGATGGTCAACCGCCTGCTTCAGGGACTGGAGACGTACGCCGTGGCGTACTTGGATGACATTGCCATCTTCAGTCCCTCCTGGAAGGAACACCTGCAGCATCTCGAGGAGGTGCTCAGGCGGATTCACCAAGCAGGACTGACTATCAAGCCGGGGAAGTGTCAGATGGGCAAGAGGGAGGTTCACTACCTAGGACACCGGGTAGGCGGAGGCACCCTGAAGCCAGAGCCGGAGAAAGTGGGCGCGATCGTGAACTGGCCCACTCCCGTGACCAAGAAACAGGTGATGTCCTTCTTGGGCACTGCAGGGTACTATAGGCGCTTCGTACAGCACTATAGTAGCCTGGCAAAACCTTTGACGGACCTCACCCGGAAGAAGCTACCCCACATCGTCAACTGGACAGATGGCTGTGAGGGGGCTTTCAAGGCGTTGAAAACCGCACTGTGCAACGCCCCTGTGTTGAAAGCAGTCGACAGCAGTCGACCGTTCTTGGTGCAGACCGACGCCAGCGAGTTTGGCCTTGGTGCTGTACTCAGCCAGGTTGACTCGGAGGACCAAGAGCACCCCGTGTTATACCTGAGTCGGAAACTTTTGCCGAGGGAAGTGGCCTACTCCACCATCGAGAAGGAGTGCCTGGCCATAGTCTGGGCCCTGCAGCGCTTGCAGCCCTACTTGTACGGTCACACCTTCACTGTGGTGACCGACCACAACCCTCTGCGCTGGCTAAACGCCATGTGTGGAACCAACGGCAGGTTGCTACGCTGGAGCCTTGCCCTTCAGCAGTTTGACTTCACCATTGAACATAAAACGGGCAAAGAGCATGGGAATGCAGATGGACTCTCCCGCCAGGGTGAACCTACTGAGGTGCCCATGGAGGCATACCGTGGGGTACTGCCTCCCTAGCGCACACCAAAAGGGGGAGGTGTCACGATATGGTATGAAATATCATAAGTAGTTCTCTAGCCTGTGTGGGCTAAGCCCCCCTTCTTGGAGTAACAGTTGTAGCTGCAAATTCCTGGCTTTCCTTCTCAGAGAGTGTGGGGGTTAGAAGTTTTATGGCCGAACGGAATTTACGACTGGCATTTCCTGTGTAAGCTCTTGTCCAGCTAGAACAGGAAAAATGGCTCCAAAAATCCATGAAAGATTCTTTGTTTAGTTTTTGTTAGATATTAGGCAAACGATTTAAGCTAGAAATACGAAAATATATATTCGTAGTCCCACTCGGTGTAGCTACACATCTCATGACACTCGGGTTTCTAACTCCATCTGGTAAAGAAGTAGGGTTTTCTCTGTAAATATGTATCCCAGATAGGACATATTTGATCTCATTAGAATGCTCACGTTAATCCGAGATGAATTATGGGTTTGGTATGACTCTGTCATGTTTTGTAGTGAAGTTATAGAAATTAGAGAGAATAGTTTAAAGTTTAGGCAGAATGTAGAGAGAGGAGGGTCTGGATAAGCCAGCCTTTCTGTGATGTCACAGCCTTAATGTTTTAAGTGTCTGGCAGGCTCTGAGGAGTCACTTTTTGCTGATTTCTCCCTCTGGACTGCTTTGTCCTATTGTCCTGGAAGAGCTGGTACATCCCATGGACTGGGATGTATGGAAACTGCACTAGCCTGGATGCCTGCAATGCTTTTAATATGTGAGTGTTATCTTTTCTCATTTATTCCCTTTATGTTATAATTACCCTTGTACATATTTGCAATTGTCTCATGTATAACATCTTTATAAACTATTTTTAATAACGCACTGCCTAGTTATTTTGAATGGGATATACTATTATATATTCGTTCGTTCTCCTGTTCTAAACCGTACCCTAAGTCTCTGAAGGGAAATACGCTACTGTTACTGTTGTGTTGGGTTAGCTTCGGACCCGTTTAATCGAAGCTGGTGGCAGTGATACCGATAGTGTGCAGACTTTTGGGGTGCTGCTGTAGCGGCTGCGGCTTTAATAATTATTGTTCCTGCCTGAGTGGGAGTAGTTATCGCGTCGCTGCAGCGTGCCCAATAGCCAGTACATAGCAGGCAGCCTTTCTGGCGACTAATTACCCAGGGTGCAGTACCTAATCTGACCTGAGAGTAAGGGGGGCGCCAGAGAGCTGCAAGTGTTAAGTGGAACTGTAAGCGGGATATACATAAATCCCTGCAGTTCGTGGTATATAGAAAAGCAGTGGGATACCTAGAATAAGCCCCTGCTGTAAACTAAGAGGTCAATAGCCTTGTGTGTGGTTTTTCATCACATTGTTAGCAGTGGAGGGATAACTAAGATAAGCCCCCCTGCACATGTGATAGCCGTCTGTTGGCCTAAAGTCACCCTGATCCGTGACGTAGGGGTGACGGTCACGGTGTGAATCCTGACCCAGTGGTGACAGCGGTCGGGGGGAATCGTGACACACACGCTCACTACCGCCCCATTCACTGTGTATAGTAGAGGCGGTTGCACACGCTCACTACAGCCCCATTCACTGTGTATAGTAGAGGTGGTCACACACGCTCACTACCGCCCCATTCACTGTGTATAGTAGAGGTGGTCGCACACACTCACTACCGCCCCATTCACTGTTTATAGTACAGGTGGTCGTACACGCTCACTACGGCCCCATTCACTGTCTATAGTACAGGTGGTCGTACACGCTCACTACGGCCCCATTCCCTGTGTATAGTAGAGGTGGTAGCACACACTCACTACCGCCCCATTCACTGTGTATAGTAGAGGTGGTCGCACACGCTCACTACCGCCCCATTCACTGTGTATAGTAGAGGTGGTCGCACACGTTCACTACCGCCCCATTCACTGTGTATAGTAGAGGTGGTCGCACACACTCACTACCGCCCCATTCACTGTCTATAGTACAGGTGGTCGCAAACGCTCACTACCGCCCCATTCACTGTGTATAGTAGAGGTGGTCGCACACACTCACTACCGCCCCATTCACTGTCTATAGTAGAGGTGGTCGTACACGCTTACTACAGCCCCATTCACTGTGTATAGTAGAGGTGGTCGCACACGCTCACTACCGCCCCATTCACTGTCTATAGTACAGGTGGTCGCAAACGCTCACTACCGCCCCATTCACTGTGTATAGTAGAGGTGGTCGCACACACTCACTACCGCCCCATTCACTGTCTATAGTAGAGGTGGTCGTACACGCTTACTACAGCCCCATTCACTGTGTATAGTAGAGGTGGTCGCACACGCTCACTACCGCCCCATTCACTGTGTATAGTAGAGGTGGTCGCACACGCTCACTACCGCCCCATTCACGGTCTATAGTAGAGGTGGTCGCACACGTTCACTACCGCCCCATTCACTGTGTATAGTAGAGGTGGTCGCACACGCTCACTACCGCCCCATTCACTGTCTATAGTACAGGTGGTCGTACACGCTCACTACCGCCCCATTCACTGTGTATAGTAGAGGTGGTCGCACACGCTCACTACCGCCCCATTCACTGTGTATAGTAGGTGTGGTTGCACACGCTCACTACCGCCCCATTCACTGTGTATAGTAGAGGTGGTCGCACACGCTCACTACTGCCCCATTCACTGTCTATAGTACTGGTGGTCGCACACGCTCACTATTGCCCCATTCACTGTGTATAGTAGAGGTGGTCGCACACGCTCACTACTGCCCCATTCACTGTCTATAGTACTGGTGGTCGCACACGCTCACTACCGCCCCATTCACTCTCTATAGTAGAGGTGGTCGCACACGCTCACTACTGCCCCATTCACTGTCTATAGTAGAGGTGGTCGCACATGCTCACTACTGCCCCATTCACTGTGTATAGTAGAGGTGGTCGCACACACTCACTACCGCCCCATTCACTGTGTATAGTAGAGGTGGTCGCACACACTCACTACCGCCCCATTCACTGTCTATAGTACAGGTGGTCGCAAGCGCTCACTACCGCCCCATTCACTGTGTATAGTAGAGGTGGTCGCACACACTCACTACGGCCCCATTCACTGTCTATAGTAGAGGTGGTCATACACGCTCACTACCGCCCCATTCACTGTCTATAGTACAGGTGGTTGTACACGCTCACTACCGCCCCATTCACTGTGTATAGTAGAGGTGGTCGCACATACTCACTACCGCCCCATTCACTGTCTATAGTACAGGTGGTCGTACACGCTCACTACGGCCCCATTCACTGTGTATAGTAGAGGTGGTCGCACACGCTCACTACCGCCCCATTCACTGTGTATAGTAGAGGTGGTCGCACACGCTCACTACTGCCCCATTCACTGTCTATAGTACTGGTGGTCGCACACGCTCACTATTGCCCCATTCACTGTGTATAGTTGAGGTGGTCGCACACGCTCACTACCGCCCCATTCACTCTCTATAGTAGAGGTGGTCGCACACGCTCACTACCGCCCCATTCACTGTGTATAGTAGAGGTGGTCGCACACGCTCACTACCGCCCCATTCACTCTCTATAGTAGAGGTGGTCGCACACACTCACTACTGCCCCATTCACTGTCTATAGTACTGGTGGTCGCACACGCTCACTACCGCCCCATTCACTGTCTATAGTAGAGGTGGTCGCACACGCTCACTACTGCCCCATTCACTGTGTATAGTAGAGGTGGTCGCACACGCTCACTACTGCCCCATTCACTCTCTATAGTAGAGGTGGTCGCACACGCTCACTACCGCCCCATTCACTGTGTATAGTAGAGGTGGTCGCACACGCTTACTACCGCCCCATTCACTGTGTATAGTAGAGGTGGTCGCACACGCTCACTACCGCCCCATTCACTCTCTATAGTAGAGGTGGTCGCACACGCTCACTACCGCCCCATTCACTGTGTATAGTAGAGGTGGTCGCACACGCTCACTACTGCCCCATTCACTCTCTATAGTAGAGGTGGTCGCACACGCTCACTACCGCCCCATTCACTGTGTATAGTAGAGGTGGTCGCACACGCTTACTACCGCCCCATTCACTGTGTATAGTAGAGGTGGTCGCACACGCTCACTACCGCCCCATTCACTGTGTATAGTAGGTGTGGTTGCACACGCTTACTACCGCCCCATTCACTGTGTATAGTAGAGGTGGTCGCACACGCTAACTACCGCCCCATTCACTGTGTATAGTAGAGGTGGTCGCACACGCTTACTACCGCCCCATTCACTCTCTATAGTAGAGGTGGTCGCACACGCTCACTACCGCCCCATTCACTGTGTATAGTAGAGGTGATCGCACACGCTCACTACCGCCCCATTCACTCTCTATAGTAGAGGTGGTCGCACACGCTCACTACCGCCCCATTCACTGTGTATAGTAGAGGTGGTCGTACACGCTCACTACCGCCCCATTCACTGTCAATAGTAGAGGTGGTCGCACACGCTCACTACCGCCCCATTCACTCTCTATAGTAGAGGTGGTCGCACACACTCACTACTGCCCCATTCACTGTGTATAGTAGAGGTGGTCGCACACGCTCACTACTGCCCCATTCACTGTCTATAGTACTGGTGTTCGCACACGCTCACTATTGCCCCATTCACTGTGTATAGTAGAGGTGGTCGCACACGCTCACTACCGCCCCATTCACTCTCTATAGTAGAGGTGGTCGCACACGCTCACTACCGCCCCATTCACTGTGTATAGTAGAGGTGGTCGCACACGCTCACTACCGCCCCATTCACTCTCTATAGTAGAGGTGGTCGCACACACTCACTACTGCCCCATTCACTGTCTATAGTACTGGTGGTCGCACACAATCACTATTGCCCCATTCACTGTGTATAGTAGAAGTGGTCGCACACGCTCAGTACCACCCCATTCACTGTGTATAGTAGAGGTGGTCGCACACGCTCACTACCGCCCCATTCACTCTCTATAGTAGAGGTGGTCGCACACGCTCACTACCGCCCCATTCACTGTGTATAGTAGAGGTGGTCGCACACGCTCACTACTGCCCCATTCACTCTCTATAGTAGAGGTGGTCGCACACGCTCACTACCGCCCCATTCACTGTGTATAGTAGAGGTGGTCGCACACGCTTACTACCGCCCCATTCACTGTGTATAGTAGAGGTGGTCGCACACGCTCACTACCGCCCCATTCACTGTGTATAGTAGGTGTGGTTGCACACGCTTACTACCGCCCCATTCACTGTGTATAGTAGAGGTGGTCGCACACGCTCACTACTGCCCCATTCACTCTCTATAGTAGAGGTGGTCGCACACGCTCACTACCGCCCCATTCACTGTGTATAGTAGAGGTGATCGCACACGCTCACTACCGCCCCATTCACTCTCTATAGTAGAGGTGGTCGCACACGCTCACTACCGCCCCATTCACTGTGTATAGTAGAGGTGGTCGCACACGCTCACTACCGCCCCATTCACTGTCAATAGTAGAGGTGGTCGCACACACTCACTACTGCCCCATTCACTGTGTATAGTAGAGGTGGTCGTACACGATCACTACCGCCCCATTCACTGTCAATAGTAGAGGTGGTCGCACACGCTCACTACTGCCCCATTCACTGTCTATAGTACTGGTGTTCGCACACGCTCACTATTGCCCCATTCACTGTGTATAGTAGAGGTGGTCGCACACGCTCACTACCGCCCCATTCACTCTCTATAGTAGAGGTGGTCGCACACGCTCACTACCGCCCCATTCACTGTGTATAGTAGAGGTGGTCGCACACGCTCACTACCGCCCCATTCACTCTCTATAGTAGAGGTGGTCGCACACACTCACTACTGCCCCATTCACTGTCTATAGTACTGGTGGTCGCACACAATCACTATTGCCCCATTCACTGTGTATAGTAGAAGTGGTCGCACACGCTCAGTACCACCCCATTCACTGTGTATAGTAGAGGTGGTCGCACACGCTCACTACCGCCCCATTCACTCTCTATAGTAGAGGTGGTCGCACACGCTCACTACCGCCCCATTCACTGTGTATAGTAGAGGTGGTCGCACACGCTCACTACTGCCCCATTCACTGTCTATAGTAGAGGTGGTCGCACACGCTCACTACCGCCCCATTCACTGTGTATAGTAGAGGTGGTCGCACACGCTCACTACTGCCCCATTCACTGTCTATAGTAGAGGTGGTCGCACACGCTCACTACCGCCCCATTCACTGTGTATAGTAGAGGTGGTCGCACACGCTCACTACTGCCCCATTCACTGTCTATAGTAGAGGTGGTCGCACACGCTCACTACCGCCCCATTCACTGTGTATAGTAGAGGTGGTCGCACACGCTCACTACCGCCCCATTCACTCTCTATAGTAGAGGTGGTCGCACACGCTCACTACCGCCCCATTCACTGTGTATAGTAGAGGTGGTCGTACACGCTCACTACCGCCCCATTCACTCTCTATAGTAGAGGTGGTCGCACACACTCACTACTGCCCCATTCACTGTCTATAGTACTGGTGGTCGCACACAATCACTATTGCCCCATTCACTGTGTATAGTAGAGGTGGTCGCACATGCTCACTACTGCCCCATTCACTGTCTATAGTACTGGTGTTCGCACACGCTCACTATTGCCCCATTCACTGTGTATAGTAGAGGTGGTCGCACACGCTCACTACCGCCCCATTCACTGTGTATAGTAGGTGTGGTTGCACACGCTCACTACCGCCCCATTCACTGTGTATAGTAGAGGTGGTCGCACACGCTCACTACCGCCCCATTCACTGTCTATACTAGAGGTGGTCGCACACGCTCACTACCGCCCCATTCACTGTGTATAGTAGAGGTGGTCGCACACGCTCACTACCGCCGCATTCACTGTCTATAGTAGAGGTGGTCGCACACGCTCACTACCGCCCCATTCACTGTGTATAGTAGAGGTGGTCGCACACGCTCACTACCGCCCCATTCACTGTGTATAGTAGAGGTGGTCGCACACGTTCACTACCGCCCCATTCACTGTCTATAGTAGAGGTGGTCGCACACGCTCACTACCGCCCCATTCACTGTCTATAGTAGAGGTGGTCGTACACGCTCACTACGGCCCCATTCACTGTGTATAGTAGAGGTGGTCGCACATGCTCACTACCGCCCCATTCACTGTGTATAGTAGAGGTGGTCGCACATGCTCACTACTGCCCCATTCACTCTCTATAGTAGAGGTGGTCGCACACGCTCACTACCGCCCCATTCACTGTGTATAGTAGAGGTGATCGCACACGCTCACTACCGCCCCATTCACTCTCTATAGTAGAGGTGGTCGCACACGCTCACTACCGCCCCATTCACTGTGTATAGTAGAGGTGGTCGCACATGCTCACTACTGCCCCATTCACTCTCTATAGTAGAGGTGGTCGCACACGCTCACTACCGCCCCATTCACTGTGTATAGTAGAGGTGATCGCACACGCTCACTACCGCCCCATTCACTCTCTATAGTAGAGGTGGTCGCACATGCTCACTACTGCCCCATTCACTGTGTATAGTAGAGGTGGTCGCACATGCTCACTACTGCCCCATTCACTCTCTATAGTAGAGGTGGTCGCACACGCTCACTACCGCCCCATTCACTGTGTATAGTAGAGGTGATCGCACACGCTCACTACCGCCCCATTCACTCTCTATAGTAGAGGTGGTCGCACACGCTCACTACCGCCCCATTCACTGTCTATAGTAGAGGTGGTTTCACACGCTCACTACCGCCCCATTCACTGCCTATAGTAGAGGTGGACGCACACGCTCACTACTGCCCCATTCACTGTGTATAGTAGAGGTGGTCGCACACGCTCACTACAGCCCCATTCACTGTGTATAGTAGAGGTGGTCGCACACGCTCACTACCGCCCCATTCACTGTGTATAGTAGAGGTGGTCGCACAGGCTCACTACCAACCCATTCACTCTCTATAGTAGAGGTGGTCGCACACGCTCACTACCGCCCCATTCACTGTGTATAGTAGAGGTGGTCGCATACGCTCACTACCACCCCATTCACTGTGTATAGTAGAGGTGGTCGCACACGCTCACTACCGCCCCATTCACTGTCTATAGTAGAGGTGGTCGCACACGCTCACTACAGCCCCATTCACTGTGTATAGTAGAGGTGGTCGCACACGCTCACTACCGCCCCATTCACTGTGTATAGTAGAGGTGGTCGCACACGCTCACTACTGAACCATTCACTGTGTATAGTAGAGGTGGACGCACACGCTCACTACAGCCCCATTCACTGTGTATAGTAGAGGTGGTCGCACACGCTCACTACCGCCCCATTCACTGTGTATAGTAGAGGTGGTCGCACACGCTCACTACTGAACCATTCACTGTGTATAGTAGAGGTGGTCGCACACGCTCACTACAGCCCCATTCACTGTGTATAGTAGAGGTGGTCGCACACGCTCACTACCGCCCCATTCACTGTGTATAGTAGAGGTGGTCGCACACGCTCACTACTGAACCATTCACTGTGTATAGTAGAGGTGGACGCACACGCTCACTACAGCCCCATTCACTGTGTATAGTAGAGGTGGTCGCACACGCTCACTACCGCCCCATTCACTGTGTATAGTAGAGGTGGTCGCACACGATCACTACAGCCCCATTCACTGTGTATTGTAGAGGTGGTCGCACACGCTCACTACCGCCCCATTCACTGTGTATAGTAGAGGTGGTCGCACACGCTCACTACCGCCCCATTCACTGTGTATAGTACAGGTGGTCGCACACGCTCACTACAGCCCCATTCACTGTGTATAGTAGAGGTGGTCGCACACGCTCACTACCGCCCCATTCACTGTGTATAGTAGAGGTGGTCGCACACGCTCACTACCGCCCCATTCACTGTGTATAGTAGAGGTGGTCGCACACGCTCACTACCGCCCCATTCACTGTGTATTGTACAGGTGGTCGCACACGCTCACTACAGCCCCATTCACTGTGTATAGTAGAGGTGGTCGCACACGCTCACTACCGTCCCATTCACTGTGTATAGTAGAGGTGGTCGCACACGCTCACTACCGCCCCATTCACTGTGTATAGTAGAGGTGGTCGCACACGCTCACTACCGCCCCATTCACTCTCTATAGTAGAGATGGTCGCACACGCTCACTACCGCCCCATTCACTGTGTATAGTAGAGGTGGTCGCACACGCTCACTACCGCCCCATTCACTCTCTATAGTAGAGGTGGTCGCACACGCTCACTACAGCCCCATTCACTGTGTATAGTACTGGTGGTCGCACACGCTCACTACCGCCCCATTCACTGTGTATAGTAGAGGTGGTCGCACACGCTCACTACAGCCCCATTCACTGTGTATAGTAGAGGTGGTCGCACACGCTCACTACCGCCCCATTCACTCTCTATAGTAGAGGTGGTCGCACACACTCACTACTGCCCCATTCACTGTCTATAGTACTGGTGGTCGCACACAATCACTATTGCCCCATTCACTGTATATAGTAGAAGTGGTCGCACACGCTCAGTACCACCCCATTCACTGTGTATAGTAGAGGTGGTCGCACACGCTCACTACCGCCCCATTCACTCTCTATAGTAGAGGTGGTCGCACACGCTCACTACCGCCCCATTCACTGTGTATAGTAGAGGTGGTCGCACACGCTCACTACCGCCCCATTCACTCTCTATAGTAGAGGTGGTCGCACACGCTCACTACAGCCCCATTCACTGTGTATAGTACTGGTGGTCGCACACGCTCACTACCGCCCCATTCACTGTGTATAGTAGAGGTGGTCGCACACGCTCACTACAGCCCCATTCACTGTGTATAGTAGAGGTGGTCGCACACGCTCACTACCGCCCCATTCACTCTCTATAGTAGAGGTGGTCGCACACACTCACTACTGCCCCATTCACTGTCTATAGTACTGGTGGTCGCACACAATCACTATTGCCCCATTCACTGTGTATAGTAGAAGTGGTCGCACACGCTCAGTACCACCCCATTCACTGTGTATAGTAGAGGTGGTCGCACACGCTCACTACCGCCCCATTCACTCTCTATAGTAGAGGTGGTCGCACACGCTCACTACCGCCCCATTCACTGTGTATAGTAGAGGTGGTCGCACACGCTCACTACCGCCCCATTCACTCTCTATAGTAGAGGTGGTCGCACACGCTCACTACAGCCCCATTCACTGTGTATAGTACTGGTGGTCGCACACGCTCACTACCGCCCCATTCACTGTGTATAGTAGAGGTGGTCGCACACGCTCACTACAGCCCCATTCACTGTGTATAGTAGAGGTGGTCGCACACGCTCACTACCGCCCCATTCACTCTCTATAGTAGAGGTGGTCGCACACACTCACTACTGCCCCATTCACTGTCTATAGTACTGGTGGTCGCACACAATCACTATTGCCCCATTCACTGTGTATAGTAGAAGTGGTCGCACACGCTCAGTACCACCCCATTCACTGTGTATAGTAGAGGTGGTCGCACACGCTCACTACCGCCCCATTCACTCTCTATAGTAGAGGTGGTCGCACACGCTCACTACCGCCCCATTCACTGTGTATAGTAGAGGTGGTCGCACACGCTCACTACTGCCCCATTCACTGTCTATAGTAGAGGTGGTCGCACATGCTCACTACCGCCCCATTCACTGTGTATAGTAGAGGTGGTTGCACACGCTTACTACCGCCCCATTCACTGTGTATAGTAGAGGTGGTCGCACACGCTCACTACCGCCCCATTCACTCTCTATAGTAGAGGTGGTCGCACACGCTCACTACCGCCCCATTCACTGTGTATAGTAGAGGTGGTTTCACACGCTCACTACCGCCCCATTCACTGCCTATAGTAGAGGTGGTCGCACACGCTCACTACCGCCCCATTCACTCTCTATAGTAGAGGTGGTCGCACACGCTCACTACCGCCCCATTCACTGTGTATAGTAGAGGTGGTCGCACACGCTCACTACTGCCCCATTCACTGTGTATAGTAGAGGTGGTCGCACACGCTCACTACAGCCCCATTCACTGTGTATAGTAGAGGTGGTCGCACACGCTCACTACCGCCCCATTCACTGTGTATAGTAGAGGTGGTCGCACACGCTCACTACCGCCCCATTCACTCTCTATAGTAGAGGTGGTCGCACACGCTCACTACCGCCCCATTCACTGTGTATAGTAGAGGTGGTCGTACACGCTCACTACCGCCCCATTCACTGTCTATAGTAGAGGTGGTTTCACACGCTCACTACCGCCCCATTCACTGCCTATAGTAGAGGTGGACGCACACGCTCACTACTGCCCCATTCACTGTGTATAGTAGAGGTGGTCGCACACGCTCACTACAGCCCCATTCACTGTGTATAGTAGAGGTGGTCGCACACGCTCACTACCGCCCCATTCACTCTCTATAGTAGAGGTGGTCGCACACGCTCACTACAGCCCCATTCACTGTGTATAGTAGAGGTGGTCGCATACGCTCACTACCACCCCATTCACTGTGTATAGTAGAGGTGGTCGCACACGCTCACTACCGCCCCATTCACTGTGTATAGTAGAGGTGGTCGCACACGCTCACTACCGCCCCATTCACTGTCTATAGTAGAGGTGGTTTCACACGCTCACTACCGCCCCATTCACTGCCTATAGTAGAGGTGGACGCACACGCTCACTACTGCCCCATTCACTGTGTATAGTAGAGGTGGTCGCACACGCTCACTACAGCCCCATTCACTGTGTATAGTAGAGGTGGTCGCACACGCTCACTACCGCCCCATTCACTCTCTATAGTAGAGGTGGTCGCACACGCTCACTACCGCCCCATTCACTGTGTATAGTAGAGGTGGTTTCACACGCTCACTACCGCCCCATTCACTGCCTATAGTAGAGGTGGACGCACACGCTCACTACTGCCCCATTCACTGTGTATAGTAGAGGTGGTCGCACACGCTCACTACAGCCCCATTCACTGTGTATAGTAGAGGTGGTCGCACACGCTCACTACAGCCCCATTCACTGTGTATAGTAGAGGTGGTCGCACACGCTCACTACAGCCCCATTCACTGTGTATAGTAGAGGTGGTCGCACACGCTCACTACCGCCCCATTCACTCTCTATAGTAGAGGTGGTCGCACACGCTCACTACAGCCCCATTCACTGTGTATAGTAGAGGTGGTCGCATACGCTCACTACCACCCCATTCACTGTGTATAGTAGAGGTGGTCGCACACGCTCACTACCGCCCCATTCACTGTGTATAGTAGAGGTGGTCGCACACGCTCACTACCGCCCCATTCACTGTCTATAGTAGAGGTGGTTTCACACGCTCACTACCGCCCCATTCACTGCCTATAGTAGAGGTGGACGCACACGCTCACTACTGCCCCATTCACTGTGTATAGTAGAGGTGGTCGCACACGCTCACTACAGCCCCATTCACTGTGTATAGTAGAGGTGGTCGCACACGCTCACTACCGCCCCATTCACTCTCTATAGTAGAGGTGGTCGCACACGCTCACTACAGCCCCATTCACTGTGTATAGTAGAGGTGGTCGCATACGCTCACTACCACCCCATTCACTGTGTATAGTAGAGGTGGTCGCACACGCTCACTACCGCCCCATTCACTGTGTATAGTAGAGGTGGTCGCACACGCTCACTACCGCCCCATTCACTGTGTATAGTAGAGGTGGTCGCACACGTTCACTACGGCCCCATTCACTGTGTATAGTAGAGGTGGTCGCACACGCTCACTACTGAACCATTCACTGTGTATAGTAGAGGTGGACGCACACGCTCACTACAGCCCCATTCACTGTGTATAGTAGAGGTGGTCGCACACGCTCACTACCGCCCCATTCACTGTGTATAGTAGAGGTGGTCGCACACGCTCACTACTGAACCATTCACTGTGTATAGTAGAGGTGGACGCACACGCTCACTACAGCCCCATTCACTGTGTATAGTAGAGGTGGTCGCACACGCTCACTACCGCCCCATTCACTGTGTATAGTAGAGGTGGTCGCACACGATCACTACAGCCCCATTCACTGTGTATAGTAGAGGTGGTCGCACACGCTCACTACCGCCCCATTCACTGTGTATAGTAGAGGTGGTCGCACACGCTCACTACCGCCCCATTCACAGTGTATAGTACAGGTGGTCGCACACGCTCACTACAGCCCCATTCACTGTGTATAGTAGAGGTGGTCGCACACGCTCACTACCGCCCCATTCACTGTGTATAGTAGAGGTGGTCGCACACGCTCACTACCGCCCCATTCACTGTGTATAGTAGAGGTGGTCGCACACGCTCACTACCGCCCCATTCACTGTGTATAGTAGAGGTGGTCGCACACGCTCACTACCGCCCCATTCACTGTGTATAGTACAGGTGGTCGCACACGCTCACTACAGCCCCATTCACTGTGTATAGTAGAGGTGGTCGCACACGCTCACTACCGTCCCATTCACTGTGTATAGTAGAGGTGGTCGCACACGCTCACTACCGCCCCATTCACTGTGTATAGTAGAGGTGGTCGCACATGCTCACTACAGCCCCATTCACTGTGTATAGTAGAGGTGGTCACACACGCTCACTACCGCCCCATTCACTGTGTATAGTAGAGGTGGTCGCACACGCTCACTACCGCCCCATTCACTCTCTATAGTAGAGATGGTCGCACACGCTCACTACCGCCCCATTCACTGTGTATAGTAGAGGTGGTCGCACACGCTCACTACCGCCCCATTCACTCTCTATAGTAGAGGTGGTCGCACACGCTCACTACAGCCCCATTCACTGTGTATAGTACTGGTGGTCGCACACGCTCACTACCGCCCCATTCACTGTGTATAGTAGAGGTGGTCGCACACGCTCACTACAGCCCCATTCACTGTGTATAGTAGAGGTGGTCGCACACGCTCACTACCGCCCCATTCACTCTCTATAGTAGAGGTGGTCGCACACACTCACTACTGCCCCATTCACTGTCTATAGTACTGGTGGTCGCACACAATCACTATTGCCCCATTCACTGTGTATAGTAGAAGTGGTCGCACACGCTCAGTACCACCCCATTCACTGTGTATAGTAGAGGTGGTCACACACGCTCCCTACCGCCCCATTCACTGTCTATAGTAGAGGTGGTCGCACACGCTCACTACCGCCCCATTCACTCTCTATAGTAGAGGTGGTCGCACACGCTCACTACCGCCCCATTCACTGTGTATAGTAGAGGTGGTCGCACACGCTCACTACTGCCCCATTCACTGTCTATAGTAGAGGTGGTCGCACACGCTCACTACCGCCCCATTCACTGTGTATAGTAGGTGTGGTTGCACACGCTTACTACCGCCCCATTCACTGTGTATAGTAGAGGTGGTCGCACACGCTCACTACCGCCCCATTCACTCTCTATAGTAGAGGTGGTCGCACACGCTCACTACCGCCCCATTCACTGTGTATAGTAGAGGTGGTCGCACATGCTCACTACTGCCCCATTCACTGTGTATAGTAGAGGTGGTCGCACACGCTCACTACTGAACCATTCACTGTGTATAGTAGAGGTGGTCGCACACGCTCACTACAGCCCCATTCACTGTGTATAGTAGAGGTGGTCGCACACGTTCACTACCGCCCCATTCACTGTGTATAGTAGAGGTGGTCGCACACACTCACTACTGCCCCATTCACTGTCTATAGTACTGGTGGTCGCACACAATCACTATTGCCCCATTCACTGTGTATAGTAGAGGTGGTCGCACATGCTCACTACTGCCCCATTCACTGTCTATAGTACTGGTGTTCGCACACGCTCACTATTGCCCCATTCACTGTGTATAGTAGAGGTGGTCGCACACGCTCACTACCGCCCCATTCACTGTGTATAGTAGGTGTGGTTGCACACGCTCACTACCGCCCCATTCACTGTGTATAGTAGAGGTGGTCGCACACGCTCACTACCGCCCCATTCACTGTCTATACTAGAGGTGGTCGCACACGCTCACTACCGCCCCATTCACTGTGTATAGTAGAGGTGGTCGCACACGCTCACTACCGCCCCATTCACTGTCTATAGTAGAGGTGGTCGCACACGCTCACTACCGCCCCATTCACTGTGTATAGTAGAGGTGGTCGTACACGCTCACTACGGCCCCATTCACTGTGTATAGTAGAGGTGATCGCACATGCTCACTACCGCCCCATTCACTGTGTATAGTAGAGGTGGTCGCACACGCTCACTACCGCCCCATTCACTGCCTATAGTAGAGGTGGTCGCACATGCTCACTGCTGCCCCATTCACTGTGTATAGTAGAGGTGGTCGCACATGCTCACTACTGCCCCATTCACTCTCTATAGTAGAGGTGGTCGCACACGCTCACTACCGCCCCATTCACTGTGTATAGTAGAGGTGATCGCACACGCTCACTACCGCCCCATTCACTCTCTATAGTAGAGGTGGTCGCACACGCTCACTACCGCCCCATTCACTGTCTATAGTAGAGGTGGTCGCACACGTTCACTACTGCCCCATTCACTGTGTATAGTAGAGGTGGTCGCACACGCTCACTACTGAACCATTCACTGTGTATAGTAGAGGTGGACGCACACGCTCACTACCGCCCCATTCACTGTGTATAGTAGAGGTGATCGCACACGCTCACTACCGCCCCATTCACTCTCTATAGTAGAGGTGGTCGCACACGCTCACTACCGCCCCATTCACTGTCTATAGTAGAGGTGGTCGCACACGTTCACTACTGCCCCATTCACTGTGTATAGTAGAGGTGGTCGCACACGCTCACTACTGAACCATTCACTGTGTATAGTAGAGGTGGTCGCACACGCTCACTACCGCCCCATTCACTGCCTATAGTAGAGGTGGTTTCACACGCTCACTACTGCCCCATTCACTGTGTATAGTAGAGGTGGTCGCACACGCTCACTACTGCCCCATTCACTGTCTATAGTAGAGTTGGTCACACACGCTCACTACTGCCCCATTCACTGTGTACAGTAGAGGTGGTCGCACACGCTCACTACCGCCCCATTCACTGTGTATAGTAGAGGTGGTCGCACACGCTCACTACCGCCCCATTCACTTTCTATAGTAGAGGTGGTCACACACGCTCACTACCGCCCCATTCACTGTGTATAGTAGAGGTGGTCGCACACGCTCACTACAGCCCCATTCACTGTGTATAGTAGAGGTGGTCGCACACGTTCACTACCGCCCCATTCACTGTGTATAGTAGAGGTGGTCGCACACGCTCACTACAGCCCCATTCACTGTGTATAGTAGAGGTGGTCGCACATGCTCACTACTGCCCCATTCTCTGTGTATAGTAGAGGTGGTCGCACACGTTCACTACCGCCCCATTCACTGCCTATAGTAGAGGTGGTCGCACACGCTCACTACCGCCCCATTCACTGTCTATAGTAGAGGTGGTCGCACACGCTCACTACAGCCCCATTCACTGTGTATAGTAGAGGTGGTCGCACACGCTCACTACGGCCCCATTCACTGTCTATAGTAGAGGTGGTCGCACACGCTCACTACGGCCCCATTCACTGTGTATAGTAGAGGTGGTCGCACACGCTCACTACAGCCCCATTCACTGTGTATAGTAGAGGTGGTCGCACACGTTCACTACCGCCCCATTCACTGCCTATAGTAGAGGTGGTCGCACACGCTCACTACCGCCCCATTCACTGTCTATAGTAGAGGTGGTCATACACGCTCACTACTGCCCCATTCACTGTGTATAGTAGAGGTGGTCGCACACGCTCACTACCGCCCCATTCACTGTGTATAGTAGAGGTGGTCGCACACGCTCACTACCGCCCCATTCACTGTCTATAGTAGAGGTGGTCGCACACGCTCACTACAGCCCCATTCACTGTGTATAGTAGAGGTGGTCGCACACGCTCACTACAGCCCCATTCACTGTGTATAGTAGAGGTGGTCGCACACGTTCACTACCGCCCCATTCACTGCCTATAGTAGAGGTGGACGCACACGCTCACTACTGCCCCATTCACTGTGTATAGTAGAGGTGGTCGCACACGCTCACTACAGCCCCATTCACTGTGTATAGTAGAGGTGGTCGCACACGCTCACTACCGCCCCATTCACTGTGTATAGTAGAGGTGGTCGCACACGCTCACTACCACCCCATTCACTGTGTATAGTAGAGGTGGTCGCACACGCTCACTACCGCCCCATTCACTGTGTATAGTAGAGGTGGTCGCACACGCTCACTACCGCCCCATTCACTGTGTATAGTAGAGGTGGTCGCACACGCTCACTACAGCCCCATTCACTGTGTATAGTAGAGGTGGTCGCACACGCTCACTACCGCCCCATTCACTGTGTATAGTAGAGGTGGTCGCACACGCTCACTACTGAACCATTCACTGTGTATAGTAGAGGTGGACGCACACGCTCACTACAGCCCCATTCACTGTGTATAGTAGACGTGGTCGCACACGATCACTACAGCCCCATTCACTGTGTATAGTAGAGGTGGTCGCACACGCTCACTACCGCCCCATTCACTGTGTATAGTAGAGGTGGTCGCACACGCTCACTACCGCCCCATTCACTGTGTATAGTACAGGTGGTCGCACACGCTCACTACAGCCCCATTCACTGTGTATAGTAGAGGTGGTCGCACACGCTCACTACCGCCCCATTCACTGTGTATAGTAGAGGTGGTCGCACACGCTCACTACAGCCCCATTCACTGTGTATAGTAGAGGTGGTCGCACACGCTCACTACAGCCCCATTCACTGTGTATAGTAGAGGTGGTCGCACACGCTCACTACCGCCCCATTCACTGTGTATAGTACAGGTGGTCGCACACGCTCACTACAGCCCCATTCACTGTGTATAGTAGAGGTGGTCGCACACGCTCACTACCGTCCCATTCACTGTGTATAGTAGAGGTGGTCGCACACGCTCACTACCGCCCCATTCACTGTGTATAGTAGAGGTGGTCGCACATGCTCACTACAGCCCCATTCACTGTGTATAGTAGAGGTGGTCACACACGCTCACTACCGCCCCATTCACTGTGTATAGTAGAGGTGGTCGCACACGCTCACTACCGCCCCATTCACTGTGTATAGTAGAGGTGGTCGCACACGCTCACTACCGCCCCATTCACTCTCTATAGTAGAGGTGGTCGCACACGCTCACTACAGCCCCATTCACTGTGTATAGTACTGGTGGTCGCACACGCTCACTACCGCCCCATTCACTGTGTATAGTAGAGGTGGTCGCACACGCTCACTACAGCCCCATTCACTGTGTATAGTAGAGGTGGTCGCACACGCTCACTACCGCCCCATTCACTGTCTATAGTAGAAGTGGTCGCACACGCTCACTACCGCCCCATTCACTGTGTATAGTAGGTGTGGTTGCACACGCTCACTACAGCCCCATTCCCTGTGTATAGTAGAGGTGGTCGCTCACGCTCACTACCGCCCCATTCACTGTGTATAGTAGAGGTGGTCGCACACGCTCACTACCGCCCCATTCACTGTGTATAGTAGAGGTGGTCGCACACGTTCACTACCGCCCCATTCACTGTCTATAGTAGAGGTGGTCGCACACGCTCACTACCGCCCATTCACTGTGTATAGTAGAGGTGGTCGCACACGCTCAGTACTGCCCCATTCACTGTCTATAGTAGAGGTGGTCGCACACGCTCACTACCGCCCCATTCACTGTGTATAGTAGAGGTGGTCGCACACGCTCACTACCGCCCCATTCACTGTGTATAGTAGAGGTGGTCGCACACGTTCACTACCGCCCCATTCACTGTGTATAGTAGAGGTGGTCGCACTTCCACCCCATTCACTGTGTATAGTAGAGGTGGTCGCACACGCTCACTACAGCCCCATTCACTGTGTATAGTAGAGGTGGTCGCACACGCTCACTACAGCCCCATTCACTGTGTATAGTAGAGGTGGTCACACACGCTCACTACAGCCCCATTCACTGTGTATAGTAGAGGTGGTCGCACACGCTCACTACCGCCCCATTCACTGTCTATAGTAGAGGTGGTCGCACACGCTCACTACCGCCCATTCACTGTGTATAGTAGAGGTGGTCGCACACGCTCAGTACTGCCCCATTCACTGTCTATAGTAGAGGTGGTCGCACACGCTCACTACCGCCCCATTCACTGTGTATAGTAGAGGTGGTCGCACACGCTCACTACCGCCCCATTCACTGTGTATAGTAGAGGTGGACGCACACGCTCACTACCGCCCCATTCACTGTGTATAGTAGAGGTGGTCGCACACGTTCACTACGGCCCCATTCACTGTCTATAGTAGAAGTAGTCGCACACGCTCACTACCGCCCCATTCACTGTGTATAGTAGAGGTGGTCGCACACGCTCACTACAGCCCCATTCACTGTGTATAGTAGAGGTGGTCGCACACGCTCACTACCGCCCATTCACTGTGTATAGTAGAGGTGGTCGCACACGCTCACTACCGCCCCATTCACTGTCTATAGTAGAGGTGGTCGCACACGCTCGCTACCGCCCCATTCACTGTCTATAGTAGAGGTGGTCACACACGCTCACTACCGCCCCATTCACTGTCTATAGTAGAGGTGGTCGCACACGCTCACTACAGCCCCATTCACTGTGTATAGTAGAGGTGGTCGCACACGCTCACTACGGCCCCATTCACTGTGTATAGTAGAGGTGGGGGCACACGTTCACTACCGCCCCATTCACTGTGTATAGTAGAGGTGGTCGCACACGTTCACTACCGCCCCATTCACTGTCTATAGTAGAGGTGGTCGCACTACCACCCCATTCACTGTGTATAGTAGAGGTGGACGCACACGCTCACTACCGCCCCATTCACTGTCTATAGTAGAGGTGGTCACACACGCTCACTACCGCCCCATTCACTGTCTATAGTAGAGGTGGTCACACACGCTCACTACCGCCCCATTCACTGTCTATAGTAGAGGTGGTCGCACACGCTCACTACCGCCCCATTCACTGTCTATAGTAGAGGTGGTCACACACGCTCACTACCGCCCCATTCACTGTCTATAGTAGAGGTGGTCACACACGCTCACTACCGCCCCATTCACTGTGTATAGTAGAGGTGGGGGCACACGTTCACTACCGCCCCATTCACTGTGTATAGTAGAGGTGGTCGCACACACTCACTACCGCCCCATTCACTGTGTATAGTAGAGGTGGTCGCACACGCTCACTACGGCCCCATTCACTGTGTATAGTAGAGGTGGGGGCACACGTTCACTACCGCCCCATTCACTGTGTATAGTAGAGGTGGTCGCACACGTTCACTACCGCCCCATTCACTGTCTATAGTAGAGGTGGTCGCACTACCACCCCATTCACTGTGTATAGTAGAGGTGGACGCACACGCTCACTACCGCCCCATTCACTGTCTATAGTAGAGGTGGTCACACACGCTCACTACCGCCCCATTCACTGTCTATAGTAGAGGTGGTCACACACGCTCACTACCGCCCCATTCACTGTCTATAGTAGAGGTGGTCGCACACGCTCACTACCGCCCCATTCACTGTCTATAGTAGAGGTGGTCACACACGCTCACTACCGCCCCATTCACTGTCTATAGTAGAGGTGGTCGCACACGCTCACTACCGCCCCATTCACTGTGTATAGTAGAGGTGGGGGCACACGTTCACTACCGCCCCATTCACTGTGTATAGTAGAGGTGGTCGCACACGTTCACTACCGCCCCATTCACTGTCTATAGTAGAGGTGGTCGCACTACCACCCCATTCACTGTGTATAGTAGAGGTGGTCGCACACGCTCACTACCGCCCCATTCACTGTCTATAGTAGAGGTGGTCGCACACACACACTACCGCCCCATTCACTGTGTATAGTAGAGGTGGTCGCACACGCTCACTACCGCCCCATTCACTGTCTATAGTAGAGGTGGTCGCACACACTCACTACCGCCCCATTCACTGTGTATAGTAGAGGTGGGGGCACACGTTCACTACCGCCCCATTCACTGTCTATAGTAGAGGTGGTCGCACTACCACCCCATTCACTGTGTATAGTAGAGGTGGACGCACACGCTCACTACCACCCCATTCACTGTCTATAGTAGAGGTGGTCGCACATGCTCATTACCGCCCCATTCACTGTGTATAGTAGAGGTGGTCGCACACGCTCACTACCGCCCCATTCACTGTCTATAGTAGAGGTGGTCGCACACGCTCACTACCGCCCATTCACTGTGTATAGTAGAGGTGGTCGCACACGCTCACTACCGCCCCATTCACTATGTATAGTAGAGGTGGTCGCACACGCTCACTACCGCCCCATTCACTGTGTATAGTAGAGGTGGTCGCACACACTCACTATTGCCCCATTCACTGTGTATAGTAGAGGTGGTCGCACACGCTCACTACCGCCCCATTCACTGTCTATAGTAGAGGTGGTCGCACACACTCACTACTGCCCCATTCACTGTCTATAGTACTGGTGGTCGCACACACTCACTATTGCCCCATTCACTGTGTATAGTAGAGGTGGTCGCACACGCTCACTACCGCCCCATTCACTCTCTATAGTAGAGGTGGTCGCACACGCTCACTACCGCCCCATTCACTGTGTATAGTAGAGGTGGTCGCACACGCTCACTACCGCCCCATTCACTGTGTATAGTAGAGGTGGTCGCACACGCTCACTACCGCCCCATTCACTGTGTATAGTAGAGGTGGTCGCACACGTTCACTACAGCCCCATTCACTGTGTATAGTAGAGGTGGTCGCACACGTTCACTACAGCCCCATTCACTGTGTATAGTAGAGGTGGTCGCACACGCTCAGTACTGCCCCATTCACTGTGTATAGTAGAGGTGGTCGCACACGCTTACTACTGCCCCATTCACTCTCTATAGTAGAGGTGGTCGCACACGCTCACTACCGCCCCATTCACTGTGTATAGTAGAGGTGGTCGCACACGCTCACTACAGCCCCATTCACTGTGTATAGTAGAGGTGGTCGCACACGCTCAGTACTGCCCCATTCTCTGTGTATAGTAGAGGTGGTCGCACAAGCTCACTACTGCCCCATTCACTCTCTATAGTAGAGGTGGTCGCACACGCTCACTACCGCCCCATTCACTGTGTATAGTAGAGGTGGTCGCACACGCTCACTACAGCCCCATTCACTGTGTATAGTAGAGGTGGTCGCACACGCTCAGTACTGCCCCATTCACTGTGTATAGTAGAGGTGGTCGCACACACTCACTACTGAACCATTCACTGTGTATAGTAGAGGTGGTCGCACACGCTCACTACCGCCCCATTCACTGTGTATAGTAGAGGTGGTCGCACACACTCACTACTGAACCATTCACTGTGTATAGTAGAGGTGGTCGCACACGCTCACTACCGCCCCATTCACTGTGTATAGTAGAGGTGGTCGCACACGCTCACTACCGCCCCATTCACTGTGTATAGTAGAGGTGGTCGCACACGCTCACTACCGCCCCATTCACTGTGTATAGTAGAGGTGGTCGCACACGCTCACTACCGCCCCATTCACTGTGTATAGTAGAGGTGATCGCACACGTTCACTACCGCCCCATTCACTGTGTATAGTAGAGGTGGTCGCACATGCTCACTACCGCCCCATTCACTGTGTATAGTAGAGGTGGTCGCACATGCTCACTACCGCCCCATTCACTGTGTATAGTAGAGGTGGTCGCACACACTCACTACTGAACCATTCACTGTGTATAGTAGAGGTGGTCGCACACGCTCACTACCGCCCCATTCACTGTGTATAGTAGAGGTGGTCGCACACACTCACTACTGAACCATTCACTGTCTATAGTGGAGGTGGTCGCACACGCTCACTACCGCCCCATTCACTGTGTATAGTAGAGGTGGTCGCACATGCTCACTACCGCCCCATTCACTGTGTATAGTAGAGGTGGTCGCACACACTCACTACCGCCCCATTCACTGTGTATAGTAGAGGTGGTCGCACACGCTCACTACCGCCCCATTCACTGTGTATAGTAGAGGTGGTCGCACACACTCACTACTGAACCATTCACTGTCTATAGTGGAGGTGGTCGCACACGCTCACTACCGCCCCATTCACTGTGTATAGTAGAGGTGGTCGCACACGATCACTACAGCCCCATTCTCTGTGTATAGTAGAGGTGGTCGCACACACTCACTACTGAACCATTCACTGTCTATAGTAGAGGTGGTCGCACACACTCACTACTGAACCATTCACTGTCTATAGTGGAGGTGGTCGCACATGCTCACTACCGCCCCATTCACTGTGTATAGTAGAGGTGGTCGCACACACTCACTACTGAACCATTCACTGTCTATAGTAGAGGTGGTCGCACACGCTCACTACCGCCCCATTCACTCTCTATAGTAGAAGTGGTCGCACACGCTCACTACCGCCCCATTCACTCTCTATAGTAGAAGTGGTCGCACACGCTCACTACCGCCCCATTCCCTGTGTATAGTAGAGGTGGTCGCACACGCTCACTACCACCCCATTCACTGTGTATAGTAGAGGTGGTCGCACATGCTCACTACTGCCCCATTCACTGTCTATAGTAGAAGTGGTCGCACATGCTCACTACAGCCCCATTCCCTGTGTATAGTAGAGGTGATCGCACACGTTCACTACCGCCCCATTCACTGTGTATAGTAGAGGTGGTCGCTCACGCTCACTACCACCCCATTCACTGTGTATAGTAGAGGTGGTCGCACACGCTCACTACCGCCCCATTCACTGTCTATAGTAGAGGTGGTCGCACACGTTCACTACCGCCCCATTCACTGTCTATAGTAGAGGTGGTCGCACATGCTCACTACCGCCCCATTCACTGTGTATAGTAGAGGTGGTCGCACACGTTCACTACGGCCCCATTCACTGTGTATAGTAGAGGTGGTCGCACACGTTCACTACCGCCCCATTCACTGTCTATAGTAGAGGTGGTCGCACACGCTCACTACCGCCCCATTCACTGTCTATAGTAGAGGTGGTCGCACATGCTCACTACCGCCCCATTCACTGTGTATAGTAGAGGTGGTCGCACACGTTCACTACGGCCCCATTCACTGTGTATAGTAGAGGTGGTCGCACACGTTCACTACCGCCCCATTCACTGTCTATAGTAGAGGTGGTCGCACACGCTCACTACCGCCCCATTCACTGTCTATAGTAGAGGTGGTCGCACACGCTCACTACCGCCCCATTCACTGTGTATAGTAGAGGTGGTCGCACACGCTCACTACCGCCCCATTCACTGTCTATAGTAGAGGTGGTCGCACACACTCACTACCGCCCATTCACTGTGTATAGTAGAGGTGGTCGCACACGCTCACTACCGCCCCATTCACTGTCTATAGTAGAGGTGGTCGCACACGTTCACTACGGCCCCATTCACTGTGTATAGTAGAGGTAGTCTCAGACGCTCACTACCGCCCCATTCACTGTGTATAGTAGAGGTGGTCGCACACGCTCACTACCACCCCATTCACTGTGTATAGTAGAGGTGGTCGCACACGTTCACTACGGCCCCATTCACTGTCTATAGAAGTGGTCGCACACGCTCACTACCGCCCATTCACTGTGTATAGTAGAGGTGGTCGCACACGCTCACTACAGCCCCATTCCCTGTGTATAGTAGAGGTGATCGCACACGTTCACTACCGCCCCATTCACTGTGTATAGTAGAGGTGGTCGCACACGCTCACTACGGCCCCATTCACTGTGTATAGTAGAGGTGGTCGCACACGCTCACTACCGCCCCATTCACTGTGTATAGTAGAGGTGGTCGCACATGCTCACTACTGCCCCATTCACTGTCTATAGTAGAGGTGGTCGCACATGCTCACTACTGCCCCATTCACTGTCTATAGTAGAGGTGGTCGCACATGCTCACTACGGCCCCATTCACTGTCTATAGTAGAGGTGGTCGCACATGCTCACTACCGCCCCATTCACTATCTATAGTAGAGGTGGTCGCACACGTTCACTTCGGCCCCATTCACTGTGTATAGTAGAGGTGGTCGCACACGTTCACTACCGCCCCATTCACTGTCTATAGTAGAGGTGGTCGCACACGCTCACTACCGCCCCATTCACTATCTATAGTAGAGGTGGTCGCACACGTTCACTTCGGCCCCATTCACTGTGTATAGTAGAGGTGGTCGCACACGTTCACTACCGCCCCATTCACTGTGTATAGTAGAGGTGGTCGCACACGCTCACTACCGCCCCATTCACTGTCTATAGTAGAGGTGGTCGCACATGCTCACTACCGCCCCGTTCACTGTGTATAGTAGAGGTGGTCGCACACGTTCACTACGGCCCCATTCACTGTGTATAGTAGAGGTGGTCGCACACGTTCACTACCGCCCCATTCACTGTCTATAGTAGAGGTGGTCGCACACGCTCACTACCGCCCCATTCACTGTCTATAGTAAAGGTGGTCGCACACGCTCACTACCGCCCCATTCACTGTGTATAGTAGAGGTGGTCGCACACGCTCACTACCGCCCCATTCACTGTCTATAGTAGAGGTGGTCGCACACACTCACTACTGCCCCATTCACTGTCTATAGTAGAAGTGGTCGCACACGCTCACTACCGCCCATTCACTGTGTATAGTAGAGGTGGTCGCACTACCACCCCATTCACTGTGTATAGTAGAGGTGGACGCACACGCTCACTACCGCCCATTCACTGTGTATAGTAGAGGTGGTCGCACACGCTCACTACCGCCCCATTCACTGTCTATAGTGGAGGTGGTCGCACACGCTCACTACCGCCCCATTCACTGTCTATAGTAGAGGTGGTCGCACACACTCACTACCGCCCATTCACTGTGTATAGTAGAGGTGGTCGCACACGCTCACTACCGCCCATTCACTGTGTATAGTAGAGGTGGTCGCACTACCACCCCATTCACTGTGTATAGTAGAGGTGGTCGCACACGCTCACTACCGCCCCATTCACTGTCTATAGTAGAGGTGGTCGCACACGCTCACTACCGCCCCATTCACTGTGTATAGTAGAGGTGGTCGCACACGTTCACTACGGCCCCATTCACTGTCTATAGTAGAAGTAGTCGCACACGCTCACTACTGCCCCATTCACTGTGTATAGTAGAGGTGGTCACACACGCTCACTACCGCCCCATTCACTGTCTATAGTAGAGGTGGTCGCACACGCTCACTACCGCCCCATTCACTGTCTATAGTAGAGGTGGTCGCACACGCTCACTACCGCCCCATTCACTGTCTATAGTAGAGGTGGTCGCACACACTCACTACCGCCCCATTCACTGTGTATAGTAAAGGTGGTCGCACACGCTCACTATGGCCCCATTCACTGTGTATAGTAGAGGTGGGGGCACACGTTCACTACCGCCCCATTCACTGTGTATAGTAGAGGTGGTCGCACACGCTCACTACCGCCCCATTCACTGTCTATAGTAGAGGTGGTCGCACACACTCACTACCGCCCATTCACTGTGTATAGTAGAGGTGGTCGCACACGCTCACTACCGCCCCATTCACTGTCTATAGTAGAGGTGGTCGCACACGCTCACTACCGCCCCATTCACTGTCTATAGTAGAGGTGGTCGCACACGTTCACTACGGCCCCATTCACTGTGTATAGTAGAGGTGGGGGCACACGTTCACTACGGCCCCATTCACTGTCTATAGTAGAAGTGGTCGCACACGCTCACTACCGCCCATTCACTGTGTATAGTAGAGGTGGTCGCACACGCTCACTACCACTCCATTCACTGTCTATAGTAGAAGTGGTCGCAGACGCTCACTACAGCCCCATTCCCTGTGTATAGTAGAGGTGATCGCACACGTTCACTACCGCTCCATTCACTGTGTATAGTAGAGGTGGTCGCACACGCTCACTACGGCCCCATTCACTGTGTATAGTAGAGGTGGTCGCACACGCTCACTACCACCCCATTCACTGTGTATAGTAGAGGTGGTCGCACATGCTCACTACTGCCCCATTCACTGTCTATAGTAGAGGTGGTCGCACATGCTCACTACTGCCCCATTCACTGTCTATAGTAGAGGTGGTCGCACATGCTCACTACGGCCCCATTCACTGTCTATAGTAGAGGTGGTCCACATGCTCACTACCGCCCCATTCACTGTGTATAGTAGAGGTGGTCGCACACGCTCACTACCGCCCCATTCACTCTCTATAGTAGAGGTGGTCGCACACGCTCACTACCGCCCCATTCACTGTCTATAGTAGAGGTGGTCGCACACGCTCACTACCGCCCCATTCACTGTCTATAGTAGAGGTGGTCGCACATGCTCACTACCGCCCCGTTCACTGTGTATAGTAGAGGTGGTCGCACACGTTCACTACGGCCCCATTCACTGTGTATAGTAGAGGTGGTCGCACACGTTCACTACGGCCCCATTCACTGTGTATAGTAGAGGTGGTCGCACACGTTCACTTCGGCCCCATTCACTGTGTATAGTAGAGGTGGTCGCACACGTTCACTACCGCCCCATTCACTGTCTATAGTAGAGGTGGTCGCACACGCTCACTACCGCCCCATTCACTGTCTATAGTAGAGGTGGTCGCACATGCTCACTACCGCCCCGTTCACTGTGTATAGTAGAGGTGGTCGCACACGTTCACTACGGCCCCATTCACTGTGTATAGTAGAGGTGGTCGCACACGTTCACTACCGCCCCATTCACTGTCTATAGTAGAGGTGGTCGCACACGCTCACTACCGCCCCATTCACTGTCTATAGTAAAGGTGGTCGCACACGCTCACTACCGCCCCATTCACTGTGTATAGTAGAGGTGGTCGCACACGCTCACTACCGCCCCATTCACTGTGTATAGTAGAGGTGGTCGCACACACTCACTACTGCCCCATTCACTGTCTATAGTAGAAGTGGTCGCACACGCTCACTACCGCCCCATTCACTGTGTATAGTAGAGGTGGTCGCACACGTTCACTACCGCCCCATTCACTGTCTATAGTAGAGGTGGTCGCACACACTCACTACCGCCCATTCACTGTGTATAGTAGAGGTGGTCGCACACGCTCACTACCGCCCCATTCACTGTCTATAGTAGAGGTGGTCGCACACGCTCACTACCGCCCCATTCACTGTGTATAGTAGAGGTGGTCGCACACGTTCACTACGGCCCCATTCACTGTGTATAGTAGAGGTAGTCTCAGACGCTCACTACCACCCCATTCACTGTGTATAGTAGAGGTGGTCGCACACGTTCACTACGGCCCCATTCACTGTCTATAGTAGAAGTGGTCGCACACGCTCACTACCGCCCATTCACTGTGTATAGTAGAGGTGGTCGCACACGCTCACTACCACTCCATTCACTGTCTATAGTAGAAGTGGTCGCAGACGCTCACTACAGCCCCATTCCCTGTGTATAGTAGAGGTGATCGCACACGTTCACTACCGCCCCATTCACTGTGTATAGTAGAGGTGGTCGCACACGCTCACTACGGCCCCATTCACTGTGTATAGTAGAGGTGGTCGCACACGCTCACTACCACCCCATTCACTGTGTATAGTAGAGGTGGTCGCACATGCTCACTACTGCCCCATTCACTGTCTATAGTAGAGGTGGTCGCACATGCTCACTACTGCCCCATTCACTGTGTATAGTAGAGGTGGTCGCACACGCTCACTACGGCCCCATTCACTGTCTATAGTAGAGGTGGTCGCACATGCTCACTACCGCCCCATTCACTGTGTATAGTAGAGGTGGTCGCACACGCTCACTACCGCCCCATTCACTCTCTATAGTAGAGGTGGTCGCACACGTTCACTTCGGCCCCATTCACTGTGTATAGTAGAGGTGGTCGCACACGTTCACTACCGCCCCATTCACTGTCTATAGTAGAGGTGGTCGCACACGCTCACTACCGCCCCATTCACTGTCTATAGTAGAGGTGGTCGCACATGCTCACTACCGCCCCGTTCACTGTGTATAGTAGAGGTGGTCGCACACGTTCACTACGGCCCCATTCACTGTGTATAGTAGAGGTGGTCGCACACGTTCACTACCGCCCCATTCACTGTCTATAGTAGAGGTGGTCGCACACGCTCACTACCGCCCCATTCACTGTCTATAGTAAAGGTGGTCGCACACGCTCACTACCGCCCCATTCACTGTGTATAGTAGAGGTGGTCGCACACGTTCACTACCGCCCCATTCACTGTCTATAGTAGAGGTGGTCGCACACGTTCACTACCGCCCCATTCACTGTCTATAGTAGAGGTGGTCGCACACGTTCACTACCGCCCCATTCACTGTGTATAGTAGAGGTGGTCGCACACGCTCACTACCGCCCCATTCACTGTGTATAGTAGAGGTGGTCGCACACGCTCACTACGGCCCCATTCACTGTCTATAGTAGAAGTGGTCGCACACGCTCACTACCGCCCATTCACTGTGTATAGTAGAGGTGGTCGCACACGCTCACTACCACTCCATTCACTGTCTATAGTAGAAGTGGTCGCAGACGCTCACTACAGCCCCATTCCCTGTGTATAGTAGAGGTGATCGCACACGTTCACTACCGCCCCATTCACTGTGTATAGTAGAGGTGGTCGCACACGCTCACTACGGCCCCATTCACTGTGTATAGTAGAGGTGGTCGCACACGCTCACTACCACCCCATTCACTGTGTATAGTAGAGGTGGTCGCACATGCTCACTACTGCCCCATTCACTGTCTATAGTAGAGGTGGTCGCACATGCTCACTACTGCCCCATTCACTGTGTATAGTAGAGGTGGTCGCACACGCTCACTACGGCCCCATTCACTGTCTATAGTAGAGGTGGTCGCACATGCTCACTACCGCCCCATTCACTGTGTATAGTAGAGGTGGTCGCACACGCTCACTACCGCCCCATTCACTCTCTATAGTAGAGGTGGTCGCACACGTTCACTTCGGCCCCATTCACTGTGTATAGTAGAGGTGGTCGCACACGTTCACTACCGCCCCATTCACTGTCTATAGTAGAGGTGGTCGCACACGCTCACTACCGCCCCATTCACTGTCTATAGTAGAGGTGGTCGCACATGCTCACTACCGCCCCGTTCACTGTGTATAGTAGAGGTGGTCGCACACGTTCACTACGGCCCCATTCACTGTGTATAGTAGAGGTGGTCGCACACGTTCACTACCGCCCCATTCACTGTCTATAGTAGAGGTGGTCGCACACGCTCACTACCGCCCCATTCACTGTCTATAGTAAAGGTGGTCGCACACGCTCACTACCGCCCCATTCACTGTGTATAGTAGAGGTGGTCGCACACGTTCACTACCGCCCCATTCACTGTCTATAGTAGAGGTGGTCGCACACGTTCACTACCGCCCCATTCACTGTCTATAGTAGAGGTGGTCGCACACGTTCACTACCGCCCCATTCACTGTGTATAGTAGAGGTGGTCGCACACGCTCACTACCGCCCCATTCACTGTGTATAGTAGAGGTGGTCGCACACGTTCACTACCGCCCCATTCACTGTCTATAGTAGAGGTGGTCGCACACGTTCACTACCGCCCCATTCACTGTGTATAGTAGAGGTGGACGCACACGCTCACTACCGCCCCATTCACTGTCTATAGTAGAGGTGGTCGCACACGCTCACTACGGCCCCATTCACTGTCTATAGTAGAAGTAGTCGCACACGCTCACTACCGCCCCATTCACTGTGTATAGTAGAGGTGGTCGCACACGCTCACTACGGCCCCATTCACTGTCTATAGTAGAAGTAGTCGCACACGCTCACTACAGCCCCATTCACTGTGTATAGTAGAGGTGGTCGCACACGCTCACTACCGCCCCATTCACTGTGTATAGTAGAGGTGGACGCACACGCTCACTACCGCCCCATTCACTGTCTATAGTAGAGGTGGTCGCACACGCTCACTACCGCCCATTCACTGTGTATAGTAGAGGTGGTCGCACTACCACCCCATTCACTGTGTATAGTAGAGGTGGACGCACACGCTCACTACCGCCCCATTCACTGTGTATAGTAGAGGTGGTCGCACACGTTCACTACGGCCCCATTCACTGTCTATAGTAGAAGTAGTCGCACACGCTCACTACCGCCCATTCACTGTGTATAGTAGAGGTGGTCGCACACGCTCACTACCGCCCCATTCACTGTCTATAGTAGAGGTGGTCACACACGCTCACTACCGCCCCATTCACTGTGTATAGTAGAGGTGGTCGCACACGCTCACTACAGCCCCATTCACTGTGTATAGTAGAGGTGGTCGCACACGTTCACTACCGCCCCATTCACTGTCTATAGTAGAAGTGGTCGCACACGCTCACTACCGCCCATTCACTGTGTATAGTAGAGGTGGTCGCACTACCACCCCATTCACTGTGTATAGTAGAGGTGGACGCACACGCTCACTACCGCCCCATTCACTGTGTATAGTAGAGGTGGTCGCACACGTTCACTACGGCCCCATTCACTGTCTATAGTAGAAGTAGTCGCACACGCTCACTACCGCCCATTCACTGTGTATAGTAGAGGTGGTCGCACACGCTCACTACCGCCCCATTCACTGTCTATAGTAGAGGTGGTCACACACGCTCACTACCGCCCCATTCACTGTCTATAGTAGAGGTGGTCGCACACACTCACTACCGCCCCATTCACTGTGTATAGTAGAGGTGGTCGCACACGCTCACTACGGCCCCATTCACTGTGTATAGTAGAGGTGGGGGCACACGTTCACTACCGCCCCATTCACTGTGTATAGTAGAGGTGGTCGCACACGCTCACTACCGCCCCATTATTGTGTATAGTAGAGGTGGTCGCACACGCTCACTACTGCCCCATTCACTGTGTATAGTAGAGGTGGTCGCACTACCACCCCATTCACTGTTTATAGTAGAGGTGGACGCACACGCTCACTACCGCCCCATTCACTGTCTATAGTAGAGGTGGTCACACACGCTCACTACCGCCCCATTCACTGTCTATAGTAGAGGTGGTCACACACGCTCACTACCGCCCCATTCACTGTCTATAGTAGAGGTGGTCGCACACGCTCACTACCGCCCCATTCACTGTGTATAGTAGAGGTGGGGGCACACGTTCACTACCGCCCCATTCACTGTGTATAGTAGAGGTGGTCGCACACGTTCACTACCGCCCCATTCACTGTCTATAGTAGAGGTGGTCGCACTACCACCCCATTCACTGTGTATAGTAGAGGTGGTCGCACACGCTCACTACCGCCCCATTCACTGTCTATAGTAGAGGTGGTCGCACACGCTCACTACCGCCCCATTCACTGTCTATAGTAGAGGTGGTCGCACACGTTCACTACCGCCCCATTCACTGTGTATAGTAGAGGTGGTCGCACACACTCACTACCGCCCCATTCACTGTCTATAGTAGAGGTGGTCGCACACGCTCACTACGGCCCCATTCACTGTCTATAGTAGAGGTGGTCGCACACGCTCACTACCGCCCCATTCACTGTCTATAGTAGAGGTGGTCGCACACGTTCACTACCGCCCCATTCACTGTGTATAGTAGAGGTGGTCGCACACACTCACTACCGCCCCATTCACTGTCTATAGTAGAGGTGGACGCACACGCTCACTACCGCCCCATTCACTGTCTATAGTAGAGGTGGTCGCACACGCTCACTACGGCCCCATTCACTGTCTATAGTAGAAGTAGTCGCACACGCTCACTACCGCCCCATTCACTGTGTATAGTAGAGGTGGTCGCACACGCTCACTACGGCCCCATTCACTGTCTATAGTAGAAGTAGTCGCACACGCTCACTACAGCCCCATTCACTGTGTATAGTAGAGGTGGTCGCACACGCTCACTACCGCCCCATTCACTGTCTATAGTAGAGGTGGTCGCACACGCTCACTACCGCCCCATTCACTGTGTATAGTAGAGGTGGACGCACACGCTCACTACCGCCCCATTCACTGTCTATAGTAGAGGTGGTCGCACACGCTCACTACCGCCCATTCACTGTGTATAGTAGAGGTGGTCGCACTACCACCCCATTCACTGTGTATAGTAGAGGTGGTCGCACACGCTCACTACAGCCCCATTCACTGTGTATAGTAGAGGTGGTCGCACACGCTCACTACCGCCCCATTCACTGTCTATAGTAGAAGTGGTCGCACACGCTCACTACCGCCCATTCACTGTGTATAGTAGAGGTGGTCGCACTACCACCCCATTCACTGTGTATAGTAGAGGTGGACGCACACGCTCACTACCGCCCCATTCACTGTGTATAGTAGAGGTGGTCGCACACGTTCACTACGGCCCCATTCACTGTCTATAGTAGAAGTAGTCGCACACGCTCACTACCGCCCATTCACTGTGTATAGTAGAGGTGGTCGCACACGCTCACTACCGCCCCATTCACTGTCTATAGTAGAGGTGGTCACACACGCTCACTACCGCCCCATTCACTGTCTATAGTAGAGGTGGTCGCACACACTCACTACCGCCCCATTCACTGTGTATAGTAGAGGTGGTCGCACACGCTCACTACGGCCCCATTCACTGTGTATAGTAGAGGTGGGGGCACACGTTCACTACCGCCCCATTCACTGTGTATAGTAGAGGTGGTCGCACACGCTCACTACCGCCCCATTATTGTGTATAGTAGAGGTGGTCGCACTACCACCCCATTCACTGTGTATAGTAGAGGTGGACGCACACGCTCACTACCGCCCCATTCACTGTCTATAGTAGAGGTGGTCACACACGCTCACTACCGCCCCATTCACTGTCTATAGTAGAGGTGGTCACACACGCTCACTACCGCCCCATTCACTGTCTATAGTAGAGGTGGTCGCACACGCTCACTACCGCCCCATTCACTGTGTATAGTAGAGGTGGGGGCACACGTTCACTACCGCCCCATTCACTGTGTATAGTAGAGGTGGTCGCACACGTTCACTACCGCCCCATTCACTGTCTATAGTAGAGGTGGTCGCACTACCACCCCATTCACTGTGTATAGTAGAGGTGGTCGCACACACTCACTACCGCCCCATTCACTGTGTATAGTAGAGGTGGTCGCACACGCTCACTACCGCCCCATTCACTGTCTATAGTAGAGGTGGTCGCACACACTCACTACCGCCCCATTCACTGTGTATAGTAGAGGTGGGGGCACACGTTCACTACCGCCCCATTCACTGTCTATAGTAGAGGTGGTCGCACTACCACCCCATTCACTGTGTATAGTAGAGGTGGACGCACACGCTCACTACCACCCCATTCACTGTCTATAGTAGAGGTGGTCGCACATGCTCATTACCGCCCCATTCACTGTGTATAGTAGAGGTGGTCGCACACGCTCACTACCGCCCCATTCACTGTCTATAGTACAGGTGGTCGTACACGCTCACTACGGCCCCATTCACTGTGTATAGTAGAGGTGGTCGCACACGTTCACTACGGCCCCATTCACTGTCTATAGTAGAAGTGGTCGCACACGCTCACTACCGCCCATTCACTGTGTATAGTAGAGGTGGTCGCACACGCTCACTACCGCCCCATTCACTGTCTATAGTAGAGGTGGTCGCACACGCTCACTACCGCCCATTCACTGTGTATAGTAGAGGTGGTCGCACACGCTCACTACCGCCCCATTCACTATGTATAGTAGAGGTGGTCGCACACGCTCACTACCGCCCCATTCACTGTGTATAGTAGAGGTGGTCGCACACACTCACTATTGCCCCATTCACTGTGTATAGTAGAGGTGGTCGCACACGCTCACTACCGCCCCATTCACTCTCTATAGTAGAGGTGGTCGCACACGCTCACTACCGCCCCATTCACTGTGTATAGTAGAGGTGGTCGCACACGCTCACTACCGCCCCATTCACTGTGTATAGTAGAGGTGGTCGCACACGCTCACTACCGCCCCATTCACTGCCTATAGTAGAGGTGGTCGCACACGCTCACTACTGCCCCATTCACTGTGTATAGTAGAGGTGGTCGCACACGTTCACTACAGCCCCATTCACTGTGTATAGTAGAGGTGGTCGCACACGCTCAGTACTGCCCCATTCACTGTGTATAGTAGAGGTGGTCGCACACGCTTACTACTGCCCCATTCACTCTCTATAGTAGAGGTGGTCGCACACGCTCACTACCGCCCCATTCACTGTGTATAGTAGAGGTGGTCGCACACGCTCACTACAGCCCCATTCACTGTGTATAGTAGAGGTGGTCGCACACGCTCAGTACTGCCCCATTCACTGTGTATAGTAGAGGTGGTCGCACAAGCTCACTACTGCCCCATTCACTCTCTATAGTAGAGGTGGTCGCACACGCTCACTACCGCCCCATTCACTGTGTATAGTAGAGGTGGTCGCACACGCTCACTACAGCCCCATTCACTGTGTATAGTAGAGGTGGTCGCACACGCTCAGTACTGCCCCATTCACTGTGTATAGTAGAGGTGGTCGCACACGCTCACTACTGCCCCATTCACTCTCTATAGTAGAGGTGGTCGCACATGCTCACTACCGCCCCATTCACTGTGTATAGTAGAGGTGGTCGCACACGCTCACTACCGCCCCATTCACTGTCTATAGTAGAGGTGGTCGCACACACTCACTACCGCCCCATTCACTGTGTATAGTAGAGGTGGTCGCACACGCTCACTACTGCCCCATTCACTGTGTATAGTAGAAGTGGTCGCACACGCTCAGTACTGCCCCATTCACTGTGTATAGTAGAGGTGGTCGCACACGCTCACTACCGCCCCATTCACTGCCTATAGTAGAGGTGGTCGCACACGCTCACTACCGCCCCATTCACTGTCTATAGTAGAAGTGGTCGCACACGCTCACTACCGCCCCATTCACTGCCTATAGTAGAGGTGGTCGCACACGCTCACTACCGCCCCATTCACTGTCTATAGTAGAGGTGGTCGCACATGCTCACTACCGCCCCATTCACTGTGTATAGTAGAGGTGGTCACACACGCTCAGTACTGCCCCATTCACTGTGTATAGTAGAGGTGGTCGCACACGCTCACTACTGCCCCATTCACCGTGTATAGTAGAGGTGGTCGCACACGCTCACTACTGCCCCATTCACTGTCTATAGTAGAGGTGGTCGCACATGCTCACTACCGCCCCATTCACTGTGTATAGTAGAGGTGGTCGCACACGCTCACTACCGCCCCATTCACTGTGTATAGTAGAGGTGGTCGCACACGCTCACTACCGCCCCATTCACTCTCTATAGTAGAGGTGGTCGCACATGCTCACTACCGCCCCATTCACTCTCTATAGTAGAGGTGGTCGCACATGCTCACTACTGCCCCATTCACTGTCTATAGTAGAGGTGGTCGCACATGCTCACTACCGCCCCATTCACTCTCTATAGTAGTGGTGGTCGCACACGCTCACTACCACCCCATTCACTGTGTATAGTAGAGGTGGTCACACACGCTCACTACTGCCCCATTCACTGTCTATAGTAGAGGTGGTCGCACATGCTCACTACCGTCCCATTCACTGTGTATAGTAGAGGTGGTCGCACACGCTCACTACCGCCCCATTCACTCTCTATAGTAGAGGTGGTCGCACACGTTCACTACCGCCCCATTCACTGTGTATAGTAGAGGTGGTCGCACACGTTCACTACGGCCCCATTCACTGTCTATAGTAGAAGTGGTCGCACACGCTCACTACCGCCCCATTCACTGTCTATAGTAGAGGTGGTCGCACATGCTCACTACCGCCCCATTCACTGTCTATAGTAGAGGTGGTCACACACGCTCACTACCGCCCCATTCACTGTCTATAGTAGAGGTGGTCACACACGCTCACTACTGCCCCATTCACTGTCTATAGTAGAGGTGGTCGCACATGCTCACTACCGCCCCATTCACTGTGTATAGTAGAGGTGGTCGCACACGCTCACTACCGCCCCATTCACTGTCTATAGTAGAGGTGGTCGCACACGCTCACTACCGCCCCATTCACTGTCTATAGTAGAGGTGGTCGCACATGCTCACTACCGCCCCATTCACTGTGTATAGTAGAGGTGGTCGCACACGCTCACTACCGCCCCATTCACTGTGTATAGTAGAGGTGGTCGCACACGCTCACTACTGCCCCATTCACTGTGTATAGTAGAGGTGGTCGCACACGCTCACTACCGCCCCATTCACTGTGTATAGTAGAGGTGGTCACACACACTCACTACTGCCCCATTCACTGTGTATAGTAGAGGTGGTCACACACGCTCACTACTGCCCCATTCACTGTCGCACATGCTCACTACCGCCCCATTCACTGTGTATAGTAGAGGTGGTCGCACACGCTCACTACCGCCCCATTCACTGTGTATAGTAGAGGTGGTCACACACGCTCACTACTGCCCCATTCACTGTCTATAGTAGAGGTGGTCGCACACGCTCACTACCGCCCCATTCACTGTCTATAGTAGAAGTGGTCGCACACGCTCACTACCGCCCCATTCACTGTCTATAGTAGAGGTGGTCGCACACGCTCACTACCGCCCCATTCACTGTGTATAGTAGAGGTGGTCGCACACGCTCACTACCGCCCCATTCACTGTCTATAGTAGAGGTGGTCGCACACGCTCACTACCGCTCCATTCACTGTGTATAGTAGAGGTGGTCGCACACGTTCACTACGGCCCCATTCACTGTCTATAGTAGAGGTGGTCGCACACGCTCACTACCGCCCCATTCGCTGTCTATAGTAGAGGTGGTCACACACGCTCACTACCGCCCCATTCACTGTCTATAGTAGAGGTGGTCGCACACGCTCACTACCACCCCATTCACTGTGTATAGTAGAGGTGGTCGCACGTGCTCACTACTGCCCCATTCACTGTCTATAGTATAGGTGCTTTCACACGCTCACTACCACCCCATTCACTGTGTATAGTAGAGGTGGTCGCACACGCTCACTACCGCCCCATTCACTGTGTATAGTAGAGGTGGTCGCACATGCTCACTACCGCCCCATTCACTGTGTATAGTAGAGGTGGTCGCACACGCTCACTACCGCCCCATTCACTATGTATAGTAGAGGTGGTCGCACACGCTCACTACCGCCCCATTCACTGTGTATAGTAGAGGTGGTGCACGCGCTCACTACCGCCCCATTCACTGTGTATAGTAGAGGTGGTCGCACACGCTCACTACCGCCCCATTCACTGTGTATAGTAGAGGTGGTCGCACATGCTCACTACCGCCCCATTCACTGTGTATAGTAGAGGTGGTCGCACACGCTCACTACCGCCCCATTCACTATGTATAGTAGAGGTGGTCGCACACGCTCACTACCGCCCCATTCACTGTGTATAGTAGAGGTGGTGCACGCGCTCACTACCGCCCCATTCACTGTGTATAGTAGAGGTGGTCGCACACGCTCACTACCGCCCCATTCACTATGTATAGTAGAGGTGGTCGCACACGCTCACTACCGCCCCATTCACTGTGTATAGTAGAGGTGGTCGCACACGCTCACTACCGCCCCATTCACTGTGTATAGTAGAGGTGGTCGCACACGCTCACTACCGCCCCATTCACTGTGTATAGTAGAGGTGGTCGCACACGCTCACTACCGCCCCATTCACTATGTATAGTAGAGGTGGTCGCACACGCTCACTACCGCCCCATTCACTGTGTATAGTAGAGGTGGTCGCACACGCTCACTACCGCCCCATTCACTGTGTATAGTAGAGGTGGTCGCACACGCTCACTACCGCCCCATTCACTATGTATAGTAGAGGTGGTCGCACACGCTCACTACCGCCCCATTCACTGTCTATAGTAGAGGTGGTCGCACACGCTCACTACCACCCGATTCACTGTGTATAGTAGAGGTGGTCACACACGCTCACTACCGCCCCATTCACTATGTATAGTAGAGGTAGTCGCACACGCTCACTACCGCCCCATTCACTGTCTATAGTAGAGGTGGTCGCACACGTTCACTACCGCCCCATTCATTGTCTATAGTAGAGGTGGTCGCACACGCTCACTACCGCCCCATTCACTGTGTATAGTAGAGGTGGTCACACACGCTCACTACTGCCCCATTCACTGTGTATAGTAGAGGTGGTCACACACGCTCACTACTGCCCCATTCACTGTCTATAGTAGAGGTGGTCACACACGCTCACTACCGCCCCATTCACTGTGTATAGTAGAGGTGGTCACACACGCTCACTACCGCCCCATTCACTGTGTATAGTAGAGGTGGTGCACGCGCTCACTACCACCCCATTCACTGTGTATAGTAGAGGTGGTCGCACACGCTCACTACCGCCCCATTCACTGTGTATAGTAGAGGTGGTCGCACACGCTCACTACCGCCCCATTCACTATGTATAGTAGAGGTGGTCGCACACGCTCACTACCGCCCCATTCACTGTGTATAGTAGAGGTGGTGCACGCGCTCACTACCACCCCATTCACTGTGTATAGTAGAGGTGGTCGCACACGCTCACTACCGCCCCATTCACTGTCTATAGTAGAGGTGGTCGCACACGCTCACTTCCGCCCCATTCACTCTCTATAGTAGAGGTGGTCGCACACACTCACTACTGCCCCATTATTGTGTATAGTAGAGATGGTCGCACACGCTCACTACCGCCCCATTCACTATGTATAGTAGAGGTGGTCGCACACACTCACTACCGCCCCATTCACTGTGTATAGTAGAGGTGGTCGCACACGCTCACTACCGCCCCATTCACTGTGTATAGTAGAGGTGGTCGCACACGCTCACTACCGCCCCATTCACTGTGTATAGTAGAGGTGGTCGCACACGCTCCCTACCGCCCCATTCACTGTGTATAGTAGAGGTGGTCGCACACACTCACTACTGCCCCATTCACTGTGTATAGTAGAGGTGGTCGCACACGCTCACTACCGCCCCATTCACTGTGTATAGTAGAGGTGGTCGCACACGTTCACTACGGCCCCATTCACTGTGTATAGTAGAGGTTGTCGCACACGTTCACTACGGCCCCATTCACTGTGTATAGTAGAGGTTGTCGCACACGCTCACTACCGCCCCATTCACTGTGTATAGTAGAGGTGGTCGCACACGCTCACTACCGCCCCATTCACTGTGTATAGTAGAAGTGGTCGCACACGCTCACTACCACCCCATTCACTGTGTATAGTAGAGGTGGTCGCACACGCTCACTACCGCCCCATTCACTGTGTATAGTAGAGGTGGTCGCACACACTCACTACTGCCCCATTCACTGTGTATAGTAGAGGTGGTCGCACACGCTCACTACCGCCCCATTCACTGTGTATAGTAGAGGTGGTCGCACACGCTCACTACTGCCCCATTCACTGTGTATAGTAGAGGTGGTCGCACACGCTCACTACCGCCCCATTCACTGTGTATAGTAGAGGTGGTCGCACACACTCACTACTGCCCCATTCACTGTGTATAGTAGAGGTGGTCGCACACGCTCACTACCGCCCCATTCACTGTGTATAGTAGAGGTGGTCACACACGCTCACTACTGCCCCATTCACTGTCTATAGTAGAGGTGGTCGCACATGCTCACTACCGCCCCATTCACTGTGTATAGTAGAGGTGGTCGCACACGCTCACTACCGCCCCATTCACTGTCTATAGTAGAGGTGGTCGCACACGCTCACTACCGCCCCATTCACTGTCTATAGTAGAGGTGGTCGCACATGCTCACTACCGCCCCATTCACTGTCTATAGTAGAGGTGGTCGCACACGCTCACTACTGCCCCATTCACTGTGTATAGTAGAGGTGGTCGCACACGCTCACTACCGCCCCATTCACTGTGTATAGTAGAGGTGGTCACACACACTCACTACTGCCCCATTCACTGTGTATAGTAGAGGTGGTCACACACGCTCACTACTGCCCCATTCACTGTCGCACATGCTCACTACCGCCCCATTCACTGTGTATAGTAGAGGTGGTCGCACACGCTCACTACCGCCCCATTCACTGTGTATAGTAGAGGTGGTCACACACGCTCACTACTGCCCCATTCACTGTCTATAGTAGAGGTGGTCGCACACGCTCACTACCGCCCCATTCACTGTCTATAGTAGAAGTGGTCGCACACGCTCACTACCGCCCCATTCACTGTCTATAGTAGAGGTGGTCGCACACGCTCACTACCGCCCCATTCACTGTGTATAGTAGAGGTGGTCGCACACGCTCACTACCGCCCCATTCACTGTCTATAGTAGAGGTGGTCGCACACGCTCACTACCGCTCCATTCACTGTGTATAGTAGAGGTGGTCGCACACGTTCACTACGGCCCCATTCACTGTCTATAGTAGAGGTGGTCGCACACGCTCACTACCGCCCCATTCGCTGTCTATAGTAGAGGTGGTCACACACGCTCACTACCGCCCCATTCACTGTCTATAGTAGAGGTGGTCGCACACGCTCACTACCACCCCATTCACTGTGTATAGTAGAGGTGGTCGCACATGCTCACTACTGCCCCATTCACTGTCTATAGTATAGGTGCTTTCACACGCTCACTACCACCCCATTCACTGTGTATAGTAGAGGTGGTCGCACACGCTCACTACTGCCCCATTCACTGTCTATAGTAGAGGTGGTCGCACATGCTCACTACCGCCCCATTCACTGTGTATAGTAGAGGTGGTCGCACACGCTCACTACCGCCCCATTCACTATGTATAGTAGAGGTGGTCGCACACGCTCACTACCGCCCCATTCACTGTGTATAGTAGAGGTGGTGCACGCGCTCACTACCGCCCCATTCACTGTGTATAGTAGAGGTGGTCGCACACGCTCACTACCGCCCCATTCACTATGTATAGTAGAGGTGGTCGCACACGCTCACTACCGCCCCATTCACTGTGTATAGTAGAGGTGGTCGCACACGCTCACTACCGCCCCATTCACTGTGTATAGTAGAGGTGGTCGCACACGCTCACTACCGCCCCATTCACTGTGTATAGTAGAGGTGGTCGCACACGCTCACTACCGCCCCATTCACTGTGTATAGTAGAGGTGGTCGCACACACTCACTACTGCCCCATTCACTGTGTATAGTAGAGGTGGTCGCACACGCTCACTACCGCCCCATTCACTGTGTATAGTAGAGGTGGTCGCACACGTTCACTACGGCCCCATTCACTGTGTATAGTAGAGGTTGTCGCACACGTTCACTACGGCCCCATTCACTGTGTATAGTAGAGGTTGTCGCACACGCTCACTACCGCCCCATTCACTGTGTATAGTAGAGGTGGTCGCACACGCTCACTACCGCCCCATTCACTGTGTATAGTAGAAGTGGTCGCACACGCTCACTACCACCCCATTCACTGTGTATAGTAGAGGTGGTCGCACACGCTCACTACCGCCCCATTCACTGTGTATAGTAGAGGTGGTCGCACACACTCACTACCGCCCCATTCACTGTGTATAGTAGAGGTGGTCGCACACGCTCACTACCGCCCCATTCACTGTGTATAGTAGAGGTGGTCGCACACGCTCACTACCGCCCCATTCACTGTGTATAGTAGAGGTGGTCTCACACGCTCACTACCGCCCCATTCACTGTGTATAGTAGAGGTGGTCGCACACGCTCACTACCGCCCCATTCACTGTGTATAGTAGAGGTGGTCGCACACACTCACTACTGCCCCATTCACTGTGTATAGTAGAGGTGGTCGCACACGCTCACTACCGCCCCATTCACTGTCTATAGTAGAGGTGGTCACACACGCTCACTACTGCCCCATTCACTGTCTATAGTAGAGGTGGTCACACACGCTCACTACTGCCCCATTCACTGTCTATAGTAGAGGTGGTCACACACGCTCACTACTGCCCCATTCACTGTCTATAGTAGAGGTGGTCACACACGCTCACTACTGCCCCATTCACTGTCTATAGTAGAGGTGGTCACACACGCTCACTACTGCCCCATTCACTGTCTATAGTAGAGGTGGTCACACACGCTCACTACTGCCCCATTCGCTGTCTATAGTAGAGGTGGTCACACACGCTCACTACTGCCCCATTCACTGTCTATAGTAGAGGTGGTCACACACGCTCACTACCGCCCCATTCACTGTGTATAGTAGAGGTGGTCACACACGCTCACTACCGCCCCATTCACTGTGTATAGTAGAGGTGGTCTCACACGCTCACTACCGCCCCATTCACTGTGTATAGTAGAGGTGGTGCACGCGCTCACTACCACCCCATTCACTGTGAATAGTAGAGGTGGTCGCACACGCTCACTACCGCCCCATTCACTGTGTATAGTAGAGGTGGTCGCACACGCTCACTACCGCCCCATTCACTGTCTATAGTAGAGGTGGTCACACACGCTCACTACTGCCCCATTCACTGTCTATAGTAGAGGTGGTCACACACGCTCACTACTGCCCCATTCACTGTCTATAGTAGAGGTGGTCACACACGCTCACTACTGCCCCATTCACTGTCTATAGTAGAGGTGGTCACACACGCTCACTACTGCCCCATTCACTGTCTATAGTAGAGGTGGTCACACACGCTCACTACTGCCCCATTCGCTGTCTATAGTAGAGGTGGTCACACACGCTCACTACTGCCCCATTCGCTGTCTATAGTAGAGGTGGTCACACACGCTCACTACTGCCCCATTCACTGTCTATAGTAGAGGTGGTCACACACGCTCACTACCGCCCCATTCACTGTGTATAGTAGAGGTGGTCGCACACGCTCACTACCGCCCCATTCACTGTGTATAGTAGAGGTGGTCGCACACGCTCACTACCGCCCCATTCACTGTCTATAGTAGAGGTGGTCACACACGCTCACTACTGCCCCATTCACTGTCTATAGTAGAGGTGGTCACACACGCTCACTACTGCCCCATTCACTGTCTATAGTAGAGGTGGTCACACACGCTCACTACTGCCCCATTCACTGTCTATAGTAGAGGTGGTCACACACGCTCACTACTGCCCCATTCACTGTCTATAGTAGAGGTGGTCACACACGCTCACTACTGCCCCATTCGCTGTCTATAGTAGAGGTGGTCACACACGCTCACTACTGCCCCATTCACTGTCTATAGTAGAGGTGGTCGCACACGCTCACTACCGCCCCATTCACTGTGTATAGTAGAGGTGGTCACACACGCTCACTACCGCCCCATTCACTGTGTATAGTAGAGGTGGTCTCACACGCTCACTACCGCCCCATTCACTGTGTATAGTAGAGGTGGTGCACGCGCTCACTACCACCCCATTCACTGTGAATAGTAGAGGTGGTCGCACACGCTCACTACCGCCCCATTCACTGTGTATAGTAGAGGTGGTCGCACACGCTCACTACCGCCCCATTCACTGTGTATAGTAGAGGTGGTCTCACACGCTTGCCAACTTTCAGGTGTTTATTTATCGGCCACATTCATGCTCGTTGGTTCAGTCTTATAAGGTATAAAATTAATGCGATGATGACGTATCCTGGGTCCAGGTTCCCTTTAACTCCACAACCTGCATGATCCTTTGAACTGTGATGCTAATTGATATCAGTTAATGGCGTGCATTGATTATGATGCCCGCTTTCTCTAGCGTGGAGCGATGATGTATCTGGAGACGTTTGGCAGTGTCGTCTCCTTGATTAAAATAGCTGCGACAAGGGCGATTTTGCTGCATTTTCCTTAAATAGACACAAGCTATTTAGGAATGCGCTGCATAGCAGCAGATCCCGGGCCGTCCCCGGCTGATTATTGGCAAGTTGTTAAAGTGACTCCAACCGAGAGCGCGGCGTCGGAGCAGCCTGGAAACGGGACAAAAACTTCTCCCAGGAGGAAATCTTACCTTTTTTTTTTTAAATTCAAATCATTTTTATTGAAAATCTCCAAATACACATTTTCCATCTTTCAAATAACATAAATGACATAATAATTCCATAGTATAAAACATAAACAAAATATCTCGACTTCGATTCCCTAAACCCAAATCCCGACATCCCAGAGAGGAGCATTTTCATTTTCAGAGCAGTTGTAGAATAACGGGAGTATAACATTCGTAGAAGAGGGGAAAAAGAGGACAAAAAATGAAGGGATCACATGATAAATATTCTATCTCTAGTTAGATTTTTGGGCCTCCATAGATGAGGTTGTGCTCCTTAACCAATGAAGTGCCTGAAATAAGATTCGAGAGATACCTATGAATAGGGACATGTCTGGATCCACTCCATCCTCAAGTAATCCCAAAATACATATATTTATTTAGTTTTATGTGAGCATGCTCTTTACGCCATATTACGTTTGTACTTTACAAACTATGGGGGAAGGAACAAAGGGTTTACTTTTCGTGTTCCATATTCTTTAGGCTTGGTGCTGACACTTATTCCCAAACTTGTCTACAATTTGTAACTGAGATTGTTCCACTATTGGAGAATGGAGCAGAGGATCTACTGACATCGGGACAGATTTATTCCTATTAATTGATAAACCTTCCGAAGTCTGCTATGATTGACATTCTTGGACTTATTGAGGACATCATCTGCATAGAGACTCACTCGCTCCATTATTTCTCCACATTTAAACCCAGTATGATCTCTGGACTCTCTTAGGCGACATGCCAAGGGTTCAGTGGACGGGGCGCAGAGAAAGGGCGACAATGGACATCCCTATCTAGTGCCCCTCGGTAATTTTAAAAGTCTCAGAGAGCTGGTCATTCACTCGAATTTTAGCAACTGGGGAGAGCCGAGTTAAACAATGTAGTAAGGCACAAATCCCATCTTTTTCAAAACTGCCCACAGGTAATTCCATTCTACACTGTAAAGTGCTTTGGCGGCGTCCAACCACGTAACCACTCTTGTGCCATCTCCCTTTGAGCTCATTTGGAGGTTGAGGAATAGAGAGGAAATCCTATCTGTGTAAAAATGAGGGGTTGAGACATGGTGTAGGGGGGCATCAGAGTCCAAAGAGGCCTCCTGTCTACCCACCACCCTTGGCTTGACTATAGAACAAGTTTATCCAGAAGACAGGAGAAAAAATCTGAAAGCATGGTTGATTTACAGACTAGGGGCTTCTATTTGTCGAAGAACTGGTTGTTCCCATTGATTTTACTACTGAATGATTAACCAAAGGGCATTTTTTTGCTATCTCATATGGTGTAACCCAAAACCATAATGGTGGTCCACTTTGATTTTTACCATCTCTTTTCCGTATGCGATAATGATAATGATTATCCTACAGACAGATCAGTCGTCAATTGTAGTAATAGAGCGGGTAAGCGGACCCACCACCACCATTCACACACACTTAATTCCCACATAGATCCCTGAATGTGCTGCTACAGGGGCCCTGAGTGTAGAGGGGTCATCGCCAACTAGGATGACCCTCCACCTGGTCTACATCTGACCGATATGGTCTCAATAGACTCATTATAGAGTGCGGAGCCGCTGTCACATGACAGGTGCTTTGTTTATACCATATTGCACTGATTGCAGACTAAAGTAGCCCATTTGGCCAACAGATTTTTCCCCCAACCTCTAAACATACATAATGCTCAGGTTGTCCGAGTATGCATGTTCTCACTGGGAAGAGGGATGTAAGCCACTGGTAGATGCATCCGGCGGTGGCTTCTTTCCCTTGAAAATGAAGGATCTGCCATATTGCCTGACCACTTTTTCCCCGACATCTGTCATTAGGGGAAAGTTGGACACTTCCATACACATTAGGTGCTCGGCCAGTCCTCATGACATTGGTGGGTTCGTTCAACATTCGTCTTATGTGTATAGTCACCCTAAGGCAGTGGTCCCCAACCTTTCTGACCTTGAGAGCCACATTCAGCTTAGAGAGAGGGTCGCGAGCCACATTCAGCACTGAGAGAGGGTTGCGAGCCACACCCATCTCCCACCCCCTTCAAAAGTAGTGTCAACCAAAGCCCCCATTACAGGTATAATGATAACCAACGCTTTTCCACAGAAATCACTCCAGAGCAGTACACTGAGATCCAGGGGTTCCCACAATACCACCATTCAGTATTCTCCCAACACACTGTCACATCCAGCTTTGAGCACCTCCTCTAACAGGTAGTACCATCCTCTAGCGTACCATACCTAAAACATCCCTAAACCCCCAAGACCAGTAAATGTGCATCCAGATCTGCAATTCTGTGCAGGGCTACTCACAGAATTCACCATTTTGAGATGTGGTCTTCATACCTGTTTGATAGACCTGGACCTAATGCATCAAGCTGGCAGACAGTCGCGAGCCAAAATTCATGGGGCCGCGAGCCACATGTGGCTCCCGAGCTACAGGTTGGGGAGCCCTGCCCTAAGGATTGTGCGCTCTGCCTAGGACAATTGCATAGCAACTAAAGAGGACAAGGATAGACTGGACAAACCTATGTTTGCTCTGGACCAGAGCTGTGCTATACTGTAGAAACTTACGTGCAGACTTTGCACAGGGTCCCTGATCGTTAAGTGGGTCACCACCACCTACGTATGTATTACAAGTCAACTGTCAGAGAAGATTCATTGACCTGTCCACATTTGGACTTTTTCCTATGCATTGCTCTACCCTTTGTGACACAAGAAGTGGTTGCCCCCAGTGATGGAGATGGCAATGGCTGTCAAAGAATCACAAAAATAGACTTAGGAGAAAAATCATGAGATCCATCTGTGGCACTCAATACCAGGGGTGGATTGGTGTACAAAAGCATTGGGCACTGTGACTAAGCAGTTTAGCCAAAGAACTGGAGCATAAGGGTACTAAAATATGGAAGTAAAAATGGCATATTGGTAAGGGTTCAACCAAGTATTCATTAGGAGAATAGTTTTTATGATTACCTCACATGGTAATTGCTCTCTTAGACAGGAAGGGACCCAATCAAGGGCTATAAGGGTATCTTCTTGTTGTTTCCTCTACACATTGCTGATAGGCTTAATTAACAGCTACTCTACTTCCAAACCATCTAAGCAGGCATAATTGATGTGATATTGTAAGTGCATAGAGTTCAGTTAGCTCTTCTATCTGATTTCTTTCTGTTCACATCAGGAAGCTGTAATTACCGAAGATGGCACAACCTCTGAAACATTGACACCATCACATCCTCAGGATGGTCAACCCAAAGACGATGGTTTTGAAGAAGAGACAACCAAACAGGAGAACCTTGTAGTTGCCTCTGAGGAACACGATGACCTGTCCTCCAGGAAGGTTGGAGAAGATTCTCCTATGAAGATATCCCAAGAAGAAAGAGGATCACCACCGCTGACTGAAAACACATCCAAGGAGGAAGAACAGGTGGAACATTCTCTGAAATTATTGAATGAGGAAACTTCTCAAGAGGAAACTAGATTACCACTGCTGTCCAAAGACATATCCATAGAGGACGTACAGAAACAAGAATCTCCGGTGACTTTGAATGAGGAGACACCTCAAGAAGAAAGATCACTTTCGCTGACCAAGAAAACATCCACAAAGGAAGAACAGGTGGAAGACATCTCAAGTCTATCGGGCTTGCAAGAAGACAACATCAATATATCTAGTCATGGAGATGGTAAGACTGAACCTATGGAAGATTCCTTGCAAGGAAAACCTGATTTATCAAAGCTTGAAGTCATATTTTTACCAGTTTCTAAACTGAACCTAGAAGCTATTGATCCTGTTAATAAAACAGGTCCACCATCTACTGACGAAGGTTTCCAAGACCACAAAATCCAAAATCACGAAACGATCGGCACAAATAACAGTCACCCCAACTCCCACTCAATACAGTCAGCGGATACTTTTAAAGAAGAGGTGACCATAAACAGAAATGTCGGCAGTGAAGCTTTCAACCCTGTTGAAACTATGAGCAACCACCATGAAGACGGCTCTACCAAAGTTCTCGATAAAGAACTAGTACGAGCCCATGAAACTATTGGCAACGTCCAAACCACTGGAGGAGAAGATGTACTACCTGCTAAGGCGATGGAGAGCGTAATGACTGCTGAAAGAATCAAAGATGATATCACAACAGCAGTCTCTGACCAGGAGATGGTCACTGCAGGACCATTGCAGCCCCCTGCCCGGGGGGTAAGTAGACGTAATATTACTATTAATAATGTAAGGATTAGTGGTCCACAACTTGTGGCTCTTTAGCTGAGAAGTGAATGCAGTGTATCCAATTACATTGGATCCTATGGCATCCACTACTCAGCTGAGAGCAGAGTTGTCCAGGATTAGATACAAATAAATGAGACTGAGCTGCAGTACCAAATACAACCACAAGAGTAGCGCTATTTCTATAATAAAAAGGTTAGCCAGCCCATACTTAAATTAAGCACAACCTCTTTATATTGTAATTGTCTCATCTCCCCCACAAATATGTTGTAATATGAGCAGAATCTCCGTTTAATGCAAGATCTCAGATTGGAATGTTGACGGCTTCAGTTCACGGGCAATGACGCTGCTGGGAGGTTTGGGGCCAATTTTGAAACTGCGGGTGGCATTTGTGGAGGGGTGTTTTACGTTTTTTCCCCATGTGAGCTATTCACAAGACTTTAGATTAGTGGAGGGCAAATGGAGATAACGGCATGCCCCTCAATGAGATTAGAATGACCAAACACCCAACGTTTCGACCCTCCCGGGTCTTAATCATAGGGTTACTTGGTTCCAGGTGAGTATGTAAGAAAGGCAAAATAGAGGGGTGATTTCCAGTCACTTATAGCATGAAACTGGTCTCTAGGATACATAGCCGTTTTTCAGTATAGGGTCTTCTGGTACAGGGATGGACATCCATGTTTGTGGTAGGTACCTTCTGACATAGGGATGGACATCTATCTAAGTGGCCGTCTTGTCAGCGTGAGGCTTGTGGTGACCCCTCGGATAGGAACAACGGCGCTCCCACGCCCTGCCGGATGTTGGAACGGGCATGTAGATATGGTGCATGCACTCTGAATTAGGGGCATATGACTGTACTGTGACTGGGGGGGCATGTGACTGCACCTTATATGGGGGCATGTGACTGCACTTTATATGGGGGCAGGTGACTGCAGTGTGTATGAGGGCATGTGACTGCACTTTATATGGGGACATGTGACTGCAGTGTATATGGGGGCATGTGACTGCAGTGTATATGGGGACATGTGACTGCAGTGTATTATTATTATTATTTATTGTTATAGCGCCATTTATTCCAAGGCGCTTAACATGTAAGGAGGGGTATACATAATAAAAACAAGTACAATAATCTTGAACAATACAAGTCACAACTGGTACAGGAGGAGAGAGGACCCTGCCCGTGAAGGCTCACAATCTACAAGGGATGGGTGAGAATACAGTAGGTGAGGGTAGAGCTGGTCGTGCAGCGGTTTGGTCGATCGGTGGTTACTGCAGGTTGTAGGCTTGTCGGAAGAGGTGGGTCTTCAGGTTCTTTTTGAAGGTTTGGATGGTAGGTGAGAGTCTGATGTGTTGTGGTAGAGGGTTCCAGAGTAGGGGTGATGCGCGAGAGAAATCTTGTATACGATTGTGGGAAGAGGAGATAAGAGGGGAGTAGAGAAGGAGATCTTGTCAGGATCGGAGGTTGCGTGTAGGTAGGTACCGGGAGACGAGGTCACAGATGTATGGAGGAGACAGGTTGTGGATGGCTTTGTACGTCATGGTAAGGGTTTTGTACTGGAGTATCTGGGTAATGGGGAGCCAGTGAAGGGATTGACAGAGGGGAGAAGCCGGGGAATAGCGGGGGACAGGTGGATTAGTCGGGCAGCAGAGCTTACAATAGATTGGAGGGGTGCGAGAGTGTAAGAGGGGAGGCCACAGAGCAGGAGGTTGCAGTAGTCAAGGCGAGAAATGATGAGGGCATGGACTAGGGTTTTTGCAGATTCTTGGTTGAGGAATGAACGGATCCGTGAAATATTTTTGAGTTGAAGGCGGCAGGAAGTGGAAAGGGCTTAGATATGTGGTTTGAAGGAGAGCTCAGTGTCAAGGATTACCCCGAGGCAGCGAGCTTGGGGGACTGGGGAGAGTGGGCAGCCGTTTACTGTAATGGATAGGTTCGTTGGGGGCAGTGGCGTGTCCAGGGGGGGCAGCCGGGGCATGCGCCCCGGGCGCAGCCGACAGGGGGCGCCAGCGGGCCGCCTGATGATGCGACGGTCCAAGGAGGCTCGGGTGGAACTGCACTTGTCCCGCAGCAGAGCCCCTCCACCGCAGGGAGCCGCACACCACAGCTATTACTGCCGCAACTCTGTGCGCACAGGACCTGTGATGAGGTCACCGGAGGGGAGGAGTCAGGAGTCACATGATCAAGGGCCTCCGTGCAGTGCAGGACTCTGCTGGTTGTCATGGTGCTGGACGAGGGTAAGCTTTTGTGTGGGGTCAGGAGTGGTTTGTGTGGATGTAGCAGAGCCGTGTGTGTACGAAGTATACAGAGCGGAAGCCGTGTGTGCAAGGTGTATGGAGCAGAGCTGGGTGTGTATGGAACGGAGCCGTGTGTGTACGAGGTGTACAGAGCGGAACTGGGTGTGTGCAAGGTATATGGAGCGGAGCCGTGTGTGTATGAGGTGTACAGAGCGGAGCCGTGTGTGTACGGGGTGTACGGAGCATAGCTGGGTGTGTGCAAGGTGTATGGAGCTGAACTGGGTGTGTGCAAGGTCTATGGAGCGGAGCTTGGTGTGTACGGAGCTGAGCCGTACGAGGTGTACGGAGCAGAGCTGGGTGTGTGCAAGGTGTATGGAGCTGAACTGGGTGTGTGCAAGTTGTATGGAGCGGAGCTGGGTGTGTACGGAGCGGGGCCGTGTGTGTACGAGGTGTACAGAGCCGAGCCGTGTGTGTACGAGGTGTACGGAGCAGAACTGGGTGTGTGCAAGGTGTATGGAGCAGAGCCGTGTGTGTACGAGGTGTACAGAGCGGAACTGGGTGTGTGCAAGGTGTATGGAGCGGAGCCGTGTGTGTACGGGGTGTACGGAGCAGAGCTGGGTGTGTGCAAGGTGTATGGAGCTGAACTGGGTGTGTGCAAGGTGTATGGAGCGGAGCTTGGTGTGTACGGAGCGGAGCCGTACGAGGTGTACGGAGCAGAGCTGGGTGGTGTGTGCAAGGTGTATGGAGCTGAACTGGGTGTGTGCAAGTTGTATGGAGCGGAGCTGGGTGTGTACGGAGCGGAGCCGTGTGTGTACAAGGTGTACAGAGCGGAGCCGTGTGTGTACGAGGTGTACGGAGCAGAACTGGGTGTGTGCAAGGTGTATGGAGCAGAGCCGTGTGTGTACGAGGTGTACAGAGCGGAACTGGGTGTGTGCAAGGTATATGGAGCTGAGCCATGTGTGTATGAGGTGTATGGAGCGGAACTGGGTGTGTGCAAGGTGTATGGAGCGGAGTCGTGTGTGTACGAGGTGTACAGAGCGGAACTGAGTGTGTGCAAGGTGTATGGAACTGAACTGGGTGTGTGCAAGGTGTACGGAGCAGAGCTGAGTGTGTACGGAGCGGAGCCATGTGTGTACGAGGTATACAGAGCGGAACTGGGTGTGTGCAAGGTGTATGGAGCGGAGCCGTGTGTATACGAGGTGTACAGAGCGGAACTGGGTGTGTGCAAGGTGTATGGAGCGGAGCTGGGTGTGTACAGAGCGGAGCCATGTGTGTACAAGGTGTACAGAGCGGAACTGGGTGTGTGCAAGGTGTATGGAGCGGAGCCGTGTGTGTACAAGGTGTACAGAGCGGTACTGAGTGTGTGCAAGGTGTATGGAGCGGAGCTGGGTGTTTACGGAGCGGAGCCGTGTGTGTACGAGGTGTACGGAGCAGAGCCGTGTGTATACGAGGTGTATGGAGCAGAGCCACATTTGTACGAGGTGTACGGAGCCGAGCCGCATGTGTACAAGCTGTACGGATTGGAGCCACGTGTGTACGAGATGTACGGAGCGGAGCTGTGTGTGCAAGGTGTACAGAGCTCAGCCGCGTGTGTAGGAGTAACTAGGTGTGGCCATTATACTGTACGCAATATATGTGTGTGTGTGTTTGTGCGTGCATGCGTAGGGCTGTGGGTGAATGTGCAGAGACGTAAATGGTTTTGTGTGTGTGTACGGGGAGGAGAGGCGAGGGCAATGATGGGGAGAGGGCAATAATTGGGATGGACGGGGAGGAGGAAATGATGGATGTGGTGGAATGGGCAATGATGTAGGTGGAAATTGGAATGGACAATAATGGTGGTGGGGGGAGAATGCAATGATGGTGGGGAGGAGGAAATCATGGAGCTGGTGAAAAGGGCAATAATGAGGGGGGGAAGAAATGATGGAGGTGGTAGAATGGACAAGGATGGTGGTGGTGGAAAGCACACTGATGATATTGGAGGGGAGAAAATGATGGAGGTGGTGGAATGGGCAAGTATGGTGATGGCGGCGAAAAAGGACAATGAAGATGGTGGTGGAAAGGGCAAAGATGGGGATGGTGGGGGAAGAGAAAATGATGGATATGGTGGAAAAGGCAAAGGACGAAATGATGGAGATGGTGGAATGGGAAATTATGGGGTGACGGGGGAGAAAGCAATGATAGTGGTGGTGGAGAAGACAAAGATGGAGGTGGTGAAGAGAGCAATGATGGGGTGGGGTAGAGGAAAATAATGGGCATATATGAAGAAACAGTACAGGAGAATGGGGGGCATGTATGAGGAAACAGTACTGGGGAATTGGGGGCATGTATGAGGAAACAGTACAGGAGAATGGGGACATATCTGAGGAAACAGTATGGGGGATGGGTGCAGACAGTATGAGGAGAGAACGGGGGGAATGTATGCGGACACAGTATGAGTAGCGATGTGAAAAATGACAGAGTACGGGGAGTGAAGGTGATGGGATGTGTGTGCATAGGGAGTCAGGTGAGCAGGCAGTATAGAAAATGAGGGGTAAATATATGAGGAGACAGTATGGTGAACAAGGGGGTGTGAGAGGAGACAGTATGAGGAGGGAGGGGAATAGTGTGAGGAGACAGTATGGGGGAGAAAAGTGAGTGGGCACAGAATAGAAACTGAGTAGTGGGGGAGTAGCATGGAGGGACAGTGTAAGGGCACAGCCAGGATGGGACGGTATACCAAGGAGGGGGTTGTCTGATGAGAGTACAGTATAAATACTGGGCCCTATAGGGGGGGACACAGTGTGAGAGGACAGTGTGAAGAGGGGGCCGGTATGGAAAGGAGAGGTCAGTGTGAAGAGCATGTACCATAAGAGGGACAGTTTGGGGGTGATATTTTGTGCAGACAATATAGTGAGGGGCAATTTTTTATTACGCACTCCTCCTGCATCCTGTGTCAGCGCCGGCCGGCCGCAAAGCAGATTACAGCGGTGACGTCACCGCTCTGCTTTTACAGCCAGCACTTACACAGTGCAGGGAAGCAGAACGCCGGGGGACAGACACCGGAATGTAAGTATGTAGTGTTTTTTTTTTTTTTACATTTACAATGGTAACCAGGGTAAACATCGGGTTACTAAGCGCGGCCTTGCGCTTAGTAACCCGATGTTTACCCTGGTTACCCGGGGACTTCGGGATCGTTGGTCGCTGGAGAGCTGTCTGTGTGACAGCTCTCCAGCGACCACACAGCGACGCTGCAGCGATCGACATCGTTGTCGGTATCGCTGCAGCGTCGCTAAATGTGACGGTACTTTAAGTGTGCAAATCGCATATGTCCGGGGATGGGGGGGGGGGGCAACAAAATGAATTCTTGCCCCGGGTGCCAGAAACTCTAGATACGCCTCTGGGGGGGGGGGGGGGGGAATCACGTGAGATGGGGGAAAGATGATGAATTCTGTTTTGTCCATGTTAAGTTTCAGAAATCTAGCGGAGAAGAAGGATGAAATAGTGGACAGACATTGAGGGATTCTGGTTAGAAGGGAGGTGATATCTGGTCCAGAGATGTAGATCTGTGTGTCGTCAGCATAGAGATGATACTGAAAGCCATGAGATTCTATGAGCTGTCCCAGGCCAAAGGTGTAAATGGAGAAGAGCAGGGGCCCACGGACTGAACCTTGTGGGACTCCGACAGATAGAGGGCGAGGAGAGGAGGTGGTGTGTGAGTGGGAGACGCTGAATGTTCGGTCAGTAAGGCTGGGTTCACACTGCGTTCTGGCAGTCCGTTAGACGGACATAAACGCGGTGTAACGTAGTTCGTTAAGGCCGCCATTAATTCCTATGTCGGATGCATCGCTAGCGCACGCCCACAATTGAGTGACGGACCCTGAGACGCGGGCTGCAGCGTTTCCGGGTCCGTCACTGCTAGCGCGATGGAGAACGTCGGCACTTGCGTCAGCAGCCCGTTCGAGATCCAGGATAGGGCCAAGTCTGTGATGCCAAGGGATGAGAGGGTCTGTAGTAATAGGGAATGGTCCACTGTGTCAAAGGCAGAGGACAGGTCGAGGAGGAGGAGGACAGAGTAGTGTCACTTGCTCTTGGCGGTTAAGAGGTCATTGGTGACCTTAGTAAGGGCAGGTTCAGTGGAGTGGTGTGACCGGAAGCCAGATTGTAAGCGGTAGAAGGGGGAGCAGGAATAGAGATGGGAGGACAGTTCAAGATGGACGTGTTGCTCCAGTAGTTTTGAGGCATAGGGGAGAAGTGATATAGTGCGATAGATAGATAGATACAGAGGATGGTCAAGAGAGGGCTTGGGCTTTTTGAGGATAGGTGTGATTGAGGCATATTTAAAGCTTGAGGGTGTTATGAAGGGTTGACGTCGCCTCCCCGTCCCCCGCTGGCTCTAGCGCAGTTATCGTTGTGTATGCAGCACAAGTGCCTTTATAGTATTTCTAATAACAATGCTATTGCTGTATCGTGTAGTTTACGGCCGCCGGTGTCCTGCCGTACGGAACATTACCTCCGCCTATTGTTCTGGCTAATGCTGTCGGAGGAGTCACTAACGTATCAGGAGAAGTGTCTGTGTTTTCCATGGACATTTCTAGATGTCACCGTTCAATGACACTATGAATGTAACACATTACACCGAGAAAACAATATCATCTCTTACACCCAGCGCTGCGGGAGGGAGCCGCTCCGTGTACCCCAAACGTGAGCTCCAGATCCTACTACAGACATACTAGTGAAAGCCCCCAGGTGCCCCTCACAAAAGTACTCTCACCTCGCCCCAATCCTGCAGCCGTTACTCTCCACATCCTGTGGGCAATGGGTGTCAGCATGTCTGCCCAGGGGTTTGGTCTGTGGTCTGTACTAGTTTAGGGGGGCTCGGGTCTTGGATCAGTATTCATCCCCTTCACGTACCCGGCCATACATGTGCAGTCATGGTACACGTGTATAAAGCAAGCTCAGGAACTGTTCCCGCTCTATTCAGGCCAGATACCAGCTGTATGGGTAAGTTCACACAGGGCATTTTTGTTGCTTTTTTTCTGCAGCAAAACCTGATCTTCTTGGCAGGAAAGAAGCTGCATCAAAAACGTAGGTTTAGGTGCGTATTTGGTGCGTTTTTTGGTGTATTTTTTTTTTTGTCCATGCTAATGTCCTTGAATTTTCAGCAGCAAAAACGCAGCAAATAATGATACCTGCTTTTTTGCTGCGTTTTTTCAACACCCATTCAAGTCAATGGGTGAAAAACACTGAAAAAAGCTGCAAAAACCCTGAAAGAAGTGACATGCTCTATGTCCTAAAAACGCAGTAAAAAAGCACAAAATACTGATCACACAAAAAACCAATGTGTGTATGAGATTTCTGAAATCTTATAGGCTTTGCTGGTGCTGTAAAAAGCAGCTGAAAATTGCCATAAAAAAAAACGCAGCAAAAAAAAATGCAGCAAAAACGCCCTGTTTGATCTTACCCTAATACATAGCCGGTGTGTGCCTGTAACAGCAGCGACATATGTAATATATGTATTGTTGGGATTTAAGCTCTCAGGGATTAGGCAGTGTTCACACTGGCAATGCGGTTTGGTCTAAAGTGCAGTTTTATTGCTTTGATAAGACTTCAAAGGACTCAAAACCAAAAACAAGCACACAGCGAATGAACAGTTCATTCAGCAGCACATACATGTCAGTGTGGGTTCACACCAACAGATTACAGTACTTTCTTCTGCAGCAAACCTTACTCAGCTATAAGGTACAGTTTTACCACTCCTGGTATCCCCTTCAGCCTGAGCTTCAGCAGCTTCCAGCGCCAAACAGACATGTTCAAATCCATGCACAGTTCACACTGAACAGGCTGCAGCTCCAACACACAGACTGCTCAGCTTTCCTAGCTGACCCATGCAGTCTCCATTTATAGAGAGACCATCCATGGCTTGTCTCTCTTCCAGCTACAGCTCACATTTTGGCTGGTCACTCACCTGCAGCACACACGACTCTGCTCAACATCCAGCAGACTGACACACCTAGCGAGCACAGGCCCTGGTTCTTAGTGAAAGGTAGTCAGGTGCATACAGTGGGGGAAATAAGTATTTGATCCCTTGCTGATTTGGTAAGTTTGCCCACTGACAAAGACATGAACAGTCTCTAATTTTAAAGGTAGGTTAATTTTTAACGTTGAGAGATAGAATACCAAAAATAAAATCCAGAAACTCACACTGTATAAATTATATAAATTTATTTGCATTTTGCAGTGAGAAATAAGTATTTGTTCCCTCTGGCAACCAAGACTTAATACTTGGTGGTAAAACCCTTGTTGGCAAGCACAGCACAGCAGTCAGACGGTTTTTGTAGTTGGTGATGAGATTTGCGCACATGTCAGGAGGAATTTTGCTCCACTCCTCTTTGCAGATCATCTCTAAATCATTAAGATTTTGAGTCTGTTGCTTGGCAACTTGGAGCTTCAACTCCCTCCATAAGTTTTCTGTGCGATTAAGTTAATTATTAGTCCCCCATACACTTCAGACTAATGTCGGCCAAATTCGCTGGTATCACCGGGTACTGCTGACAGTCTACGGGCGCTTACAGATGAGTGCATGAGAAATCATGTTTCATCCAGAAAACTTCAGAGGATGATGTACAATTTATTTTTTTATTTTGATCACTGTGATAGACCCTATCACAGTAATCAAAATGAACCAATGGCAAAAATCTCCTATTGTTGTCGAGTACCGGCCGACAGATCTCGGGGGGCAGATCTTCCAGAAAAATGAGGCGGAGGGCCGGGGGACGGAGCAGGAGGGTCTGAGGATGGCAGAGGTACCAGGGGGAGCTCGGGGACCCCATTCCTCTCTCCTCTGAAGTGCTAGATCATCCAAGAGAAGAGAAATGAATTAAAAATCCAACTTTTTTTTTCTTTGTGATGCACCCCCAGTAAAGATGGCAGATTTCCTCCCCAGTCCAGTGGAAGAAAGAAGAAGAGGGAAGTTTAACCCCTTAACAACCGCCAATACGCCTTTTATTGGCTGCAGTTAAGGGTACTTATTCCTCAGCGCCGCACATCAGGGGGTCTCCAAACGCGACATCGATTCCAGCCAATTTTGCGTTCAAAAAGTCAAAGGGTGCTCCTTTCCTTCTGAGCCCTGCCATGCGCCCAAACAGTAGCTTTCCCCCACATACTGGGTATCGGCGTACTCAAGATAAATCGCACAACACATTTTGCCAATTTTGTTGGAAAAATGAGAAATCGCTGGTCAACTTTTAACCCTTACTAGCTGAAGAGCCCGGCGTTGCCTGGGCATAGTAAATATCTGTGGTTAGTTATAGCACGTCACTTCTCTTATTTTCCCATCACGCCTCTCATTTTCCCAATCACATCTTTAATTTTCCCCCTCACATCTCTCATTTTCTCCCTCACACCTCTCATTTTCTCCCTCACTCCTCTCATTCCCCCCCTAACACTTGTCATTTCGACCTCACATCTGTCATTTTCCGATCACTACACTATTTTCCCTCACTCCTCTCATTTTGCACTCACACCTTTTCATTTTCACCTCACACCTCTCATTTTCACCTCAGTATATACGTTTTTGTCATCTCCCTTATATATAGTATACACCTGTATGTCATCTCCTGTATATAGTATATACCTGTATGTCATCTCCCCTGTATATAGTATATACCTGCTGTGTGTCATCTCCCCTGTATATAGTATATACCTGTATGTCATCTCCTCCTATATATAGTATATACCTGTATGTCATCTCCTATATATAGTATATACCTGTATGTCATCTCCTCCTATATATAGTATATACCTGTATGTCATCTCCTTCTATATATAGTATATACCTGTATGTCATCTCCTCCTGTATATAGTATATACCTGTGTGTCATCTCCCCTGTATATAGTATATATCTGTGTGTCATCTCCTCCTGTATATAGTATATACCTGTATGTCATCTATATATAGTATATACCTGTATGTCATCTCCTCCTGTATATAGTATATACCTGTGTGTCATCTCCCCTGTATATAGTATATATCTGTGTGTCATCTCCTCCTGTATATAGTATATACCTGTATGTCATCTTCTATATATAGCATATACCTGTGTGTCATCTCTCCTGTATATAGTATATATCTGTGTGTCATCTCCCCTGTATATAGTATATACCTGTGTGATCTCCTGTATTAGACCTCGTTAACACGTTATTTGCTCAGTATTTTTACCTCAGTATTTGTAAGCTAAATTGACAGCCTGATAAATCCCCAGCCAACAGGAAGCCCTCCCCCTGGCAGTATATATTAGCTCACACATACACATAATAGACAGGTCATGTGACTGACAGCTGCCGTATTTCCTATATGGTACATTTGTTGCTCTTGTAGTTTGTCTGCTTATTAATCAGATTTTTATTTTTGAAGGCTAATACCAGACTTGTGTGTGTTTTAGGGCGAGTTTCGTTTGTCAAGTTGTGTGTGTTGAGTTGTGTGTGGCGACATGCATGTAGCGACTTTTGTGAGATGAGTTTTGTGTGGCAACATGCGTGTAGCAACTTTTTTTGTGTCGAGTTGCATGTGACAGGTTAGTGTAGCAAGTTGTGTGCAGCAAGTTTTGCGCATGGCGAGTTTTGCGCGTGGTGAGTTTTATGTCTGGTGCCTTTTGAGTATGTGCAAGTTTTGTGTGAGGCAACTTTTGCATGTGTTGCAAATTTTGTGCATGTGGCAATTTTTCCGCATGTGCAAGTTTTGCATGTGGCGAGTTTTCCATGAGGTGAGTTTTGCACTTGTGGCGAGTTTTGCGTGAGCCTATTTTTTGCATGTGGCGAGTTTTGCGTGTGGTGAGTTTTGAGCGGCGACTTTTGTGTTTCGACATTTATGTGGCGAGGTTGGTGTATGTGTGGTGAAATGTGTGCTGAGGGTGGTATATGTGTTCAAGCACGTGGTAGTGTGTGGCGCATTTTGTGTGTGTGTTCATATCCCCGTGTGTGGCGAGTATCCCATGTCGGGGTCCCACCTTAGCAACTGTACGGTATATACTCTTTGGCGCCATCGCTCTCACTCTTTAAGTCCCCCTTGTTCACATCTGGCAGCTGTCAATTTGCCTCCAACACTTTTCCTTTCACTTTTTTCCCCATTATGTAGATAGGGGCAAAATTGTTTGGTGAATTGGAAAGCGCGGGGTTAAAATTTCGCCTCACAATACAGCCTATTACGCTCTCAGGGTCCAGACGTGTGACTGTGCAAAATTTTGTGGCTGTATCTGCGACGGTGCAGATGCCAATCCCGGATATACACACACACATACACACACACACACACACACAGACATTCAGCTTTATATAGTAGATAACGTCCTAACAAAAAATATATATATGTTTCCAAAATTGTGATAATGTAAATTAGACATGTGGGAAATGTTATTTATTAACTATTTTGTGTGACATCACTCTCTGATTTAAGGGCACAAAAATTAAAAGTTTGAAAATTTGCAAAATTTTCACCAAATTTTACATTTTTTTAAGCACAAGTCATATCGAAGAAATTTTACCACTAACATGAAGTTCAATATGTAACGAAAAAACATTCTCAGAATCAGTGGAATTCGTTGAAGCGTTCCAGAGCTATAACCTCATAAAGTGACGGCCAAAGTTTTTTTTAAAACCTTCCTTCATGGTGGCTCCTCCCTTTCCCCCGCAACCTGCCGCTTAAGGCACCCGCCCTCAGGTGCCTAGTGGCAAAGTCATGCCTACTAACAGCTATGTTGATGGAAAAATAAAAAAATTATAGCTTTTCAAAAAGGGGAGACAAAAAATGATACTGTCCCAAAGGAGATAAATACCTGTCACTCACCATAAATGTGTAAATTTTGAACCTGGGGTAAATGTCGCTGTTCTGCTGAATGCGGCATAGTTCTTCTTTTGTTCCTGCTCCTCTCCATTCCTGAGATATGGCCTCTTCTTTCCTATATATAAATCTAGTCTTATTATTAGCTAAGTGGGTGTGTTCTGTCTTCTTGAGAGCCACACCCAGTTCGCTAACAAACCTTGATTTAAATACAGGGAAGAAAGGGCCATATCTCAGGAATGGAGAGTAGCAGGAACAAAAGGAGAACAGCGCTGGATTCGAGAGAACAGCGGTATTTACATCAAGTGGAAAAAAAATATATATATGGCAGGTGAGAAATTCCTTTAATTGGTCTGACCAATTTAATTTTAAGGGTCTGCCATCTACTTTAGTTTAGGGGTCTGTTCTGGTCTGTATTAGTTGGGGATCTTATTTGGGATTTTGCTATGTATTAGGGTGAGTCACAGTCCCTACAATGGGAACCGATATAACTAGGGAATGGATTGAACTTATCTATTAGGTTTAGAAATAATCCAGAATAACTCCCTGACTATGAGAATGGAGAATTACACAGAAAAGTAAATCCAATTTGATCATATTAGTGAAAGTTGCAGGAGGACGCGGAGACGGCGGCGCGGTAATCACATCAGAGGTGTGTAAGTAATTGTATTCCTCCTCATTCTCCAGACACTCTCTGACCCCGAGAACGAAGCCGCAGCCAAATTACTCCACGGGATGGGGATAATCTCTTTAGTGCGGCACGGAGGTGTTTAGATTCTGCTCCACCTGCGCAGATGTGGCGAAACTGGACAGGAGGGGCCCAGTCTGCGGAGTCACTTTTCAGAGTTGTGTCACTATCGAGTCTCATACTCATGTCACATCCAAAGCTGCAGCAGAACAGTGCCGACCTCACGCTTTCTGCACCCGCCGGGCTCGGGACCGCACGTCTTCCTGCTGCTGCCTGCGGGATTAGTGAGCGTGCTCGGTTGCGGTGCATGGCAGGAGGTGGAGAATGTACTACACCTTAGTACCTCCACGGTAGAGGCAAGAAAGTCCAGACAGCAGCTCTGGATGCGAGTGGAGCAGAAGATGAGAAAAATCTGATTAGTACAAAGTATGATGTGTTGTAACTGATTCCTAAAGTCACCTCACAGGGGCATGGACCTGATGGCGGCCGGCTTGCCATTCAGGGGCATGGACAGTGGAAACCAGAGACCTGGGTAGTTAGGGAGAGATGTTATCCCCCATGTCAGACATTCTGGTTGCTAGGGAGACAATGCCTAACAACACATATGGGTCTGTCAGACTCCAAGAGTCTAGTGACCGTTCTGTCTTAGATTTCTCAGGTCTTCATCATATCATCTTCATAGCTGGTTTGGAGTTATCGGGCCTAAGTATGTGTGTAAGCGTAATTCGTCCATATTTGACAGTCTGGTTGCTACGATGAGACATTAGAGACAAAATGGTGGTCTAAAAACATTCCTAGCAGCCATCCTGTCTCAGGTCATGAATGGGTGGGCTTTCTAGTGTTGCATAGTTTGGTCAGATAAGAAACGTGTGAGAGTAGATCATATGGGGTAGTTATTATTATTATTATTATTTATTGTTATAGCGCCATTTATTCCATGGCGCTTTACATGTGAGGAGGGGTATACATAATGAAAACAAGTACAATAATCTTAAACAATACAAGTCATAACTGGTACAGGAGGAATGAGGACCCTGCCCGCGAAGGCTCACAATCTACAAGGGATGGGTGAGGATACAGTAGGCGAGGGTAGAGATGGTCATGCAGCAGTTTGGTCGATCGGTGGTAGCTGCAGGTTGCAGGCTTGTCTGAAGAGGTGGGTCTTCAGGTTCTTTTTGAAGGTTTCGATGGTAGGCGAGAGTCTGATGTGTTGTGGTAGAGGGTTCCAGAGTAGGGGTGATACGCGAGAGAAATCTTGTATACGATTGTGGGAAGAGGAGATAAGAGGGGAGTAGAGTAGGAGATCTTGTGAGGATCGGAGGTTGCGGGTAGGTAAGTACCAGGAGACGAGGTCACAGATGTATGGAGGAGACAGGTTGTGGATGGCTTTGTACGTCATGGTTAGGGTTTTGTAGTGGAGTCTCTGGGCAATGGGGAGCCAGTGAAGGGATTGACAGAGGGGAGATGCCGGGGAATAGCGGGGGGACAGGTGGATTAGTCGGGCAGCAGAGTTTAGAATAGATTGGAGGGGTGCGAGAGTGTTAGAGGGGAGGCCACAGAGCAGGAGGTTGCAGTAGTCAAGGCGAGAGATGATGAGGGCATGGACTAGGGTTTTTGCAGATTCATGGTTGAGGAATGAACGGATTCGTGAAATATTTTTGAGTTGAAGTCGGCAGGAAGTGGAAAGGGCTTGGATATGTGGTTTGAAGGAGAGATCAGCGTCAAGGATTACCCCGAGGCAGCGAGCGTGTGGGACTGGGGAGAGTGGGCAGCCATTTAGTGTAATGGATAGGTTCGTTGGGGGAAGTCACGTGAGATGGGGGAAAGATGATGAATTCTGTTTTGTCCATGTTAAGTTTCAGAAATCTAGCGGAGAAGAAGAATGAAATAGTGGACAGACATTGAGGGATTCTGGTTAGTAGGGAGGTGATATCTGGTCCAGAGATGTAGATCTGTGTGTCGTCAGCATAGAGGTGATACTGAAAGCCATGAGATTCTATGAGCTGTCCCAGGCCAAAGGTGTAAATGGAGAAGAGCAAGGGCCCAAGGACTGAACCTTGTGGGACTCCGACAGATAGAAGGCGAGGTGAGGAGGTGGTGTGTGAGTGGGAGACGCTGAATGTCCGGTCTCTTAGGTATGATGAGATCCAGGATAGGGCCAAGTCTGCGATGCCAAGGGATGAGATAGAAGGGATAGTTCAACGTTTATCTACACAGAACATGAGATACATGCATCAGCTTCTTAATACAGCATAACAGGAAGTCTGAAGGATCTTTTACCAAACAGAAAGTGAAACCAAAGTACATCAAGTATAGGCATTACATTCAAGTAAGCATATAACAATAGCAACATCGCCATCTACTGTCAGAAAAGTGTAAACTTCTCCTGCACACAAATAAATCTGTATCTGTTGCATATCCGCCAACATCTATCAGGTATGAGGAAGTGTTATCTAAATAAGTTAGGAATCACTGGTTGTCACAGACTGGTTGTCTGTGTTGCTAGGGAGACATTGCCTAACAACAGTCATGGTGGTGTACCCGATCCATAGTAACCATCCTCTCTCTCATCTGATGGGTCTTTCTAGTTGGTTCAGGGTTGACTGTTGTGAATTCTGCTCCTGGGCTCCCTCCGGTGGTTGTAAGTGGCACTTTTGTGAGTTCTGCTCTTGGGCTCCCTCTTGTGGTTTCAAGTGGTATGGCTGCTCCTTGGCGTTAGCTGTGGTCAGCTGCCTCCACTTATCATCTCCTCTCTCGCCTATTTAAGCCTGGCTGTTCCTTCAGCTAGTGCCACTTGTAAATGGTTCCTGGTTGGATTCACATCTCTTTGGAGTTCCCTGTTATCCTGACCAGTTCTGCAAAGCTAAGTTTTTGCTTACTTTTTCTGTCCATAGTTTGTGGTCTTATCCATTCTGTGCTTTCTTTGTTTGTCCAGCATTATCAGTTTGAATTATTTTCTGTCTTGCTGGAAGCTCTGGGAAGCAGAGTGACCCTCCACACCTTTAGTCAGGTGTGGAGATTTTTTGTTTACTCTGCGTGGATTTTTGTAGTGTTTTATACTGACCACACAGTATTCCATCCTGTCCTATCTATCAAGCTAGACTGGCCTCCTGTGCTCATCCTGGTTTCATTCTGTGTATGTCTTTTTCCTCTCCACTCACAGTCATTATTTGTGGGGGGCTAATCTATCCTTTGGGGATTTTCTCTGAGGCAAGATAGTTTTCCTGCTACTGTCTTCAGGGGTAGTTAGCTCTTAGGCTCGTTCCATGTTGCTCCTAGACCACCGCATCATAACAGTTGACTGACTTAAGAAGTTTAGTAATCACTGTTCAGTCTGCGTTGTCAGGGAGATACTGGCTAACAACACATATGGGGTTGTCAGGTGCCTTGGCCTTAGCAACCATCCTGTCTTCCATCTCGTAGATCAGCTTTTTAGCTGATTTGGGATTGCCCACTCTAAATAGGTTTAGTAATAGTCTGGTTGTTAGGGAGACACTGCCTAACAACATATATGTATTTGTCATTTTGTCAATAACCCAGTCCCTTTTAACCATCTTGTATCATATCTCTTAGGTCTTCAAGGTTTCGGCCTTCTAGTTGGTTCGGAGTTGCCTGACCAAAATAATGTTTGGAATCACTGATGACAGTCTGGGTTGCTAGGGAGACCTTGCCTAGCAACATATATGGTCGTTGTCAATCAACCAGTTCCCGGCAACCATCCTGTCTCTAATCTCTCAAGTCAGAGCAGAAAAGGGCAAAGAAGCTTGGAGTCTATATATGTGACCCTTGCTGCAGCCTCCGCAGATCAGGGGACTGTGAGGGCCATTGTAAAACCTTCAGCTTTCGCCTTTTGAGGTCGTCTATTGCGGATTTTGACAAGTGTTTAGGATCATTATCCATTTGTAGAAGCCATCCTCTTTTCAACTTGCTTAATGGTTGGCGAGATATTCTTTTCCTGAAGTTCTGTGCCATTTTTTCTCCACACATACCTTTGATCATTGTAGACAAAGAATTCTATTTTAACCTCATCGCTCCACAGGACTTGTAGCCAAAATGCATCAGGCTTGTTCAGATGTTGTATTGCATACTTCTGACGCTTAATTTTATGGTGAGGATGCAGGAGAGGTTTTTTTCTGATGACTCTTCCATGAAGACCATATTTGCGCAGGTCTCTCTGAACAGTAGAACAATGTACTACAACTCCAGAGTCTGCTAAATCTTTCTGAAGGTCTTTTGCAGTCAAGCGGAGGGGTTCTGATTTGCCTCTCTAGCAATACTAGGAGCAGCTCTCACAAAATTTTTGCTTGGTCTTCCAGACCTTATTTTGACCTCCACTGTTTCTGGTAATTGCAATTTCTTAATTACATTTCGAACTGCTGAAAGGGCAACTTGAAAACTCTTTGCCGTCTTTTTATAGCCTTCTCCTGCTTTGTGTGTCTCCACCATTTTCAGAGTGCTCGGCAGTTGCTTAGAAGAACCCATGGCTGCGATTTTTTGGCACAAGGTTAGAGGAGGCTGGGTTTTTATAAAGCTGAAAATTTGCATCTCCTGACCTTTCCTAACGATGATAATAAACAAGCCATAACCCTAACAGGATAATTCATGTCTGAAACCTTGGTCAAAGAAATCTGAGCACAGAAATCTCCAAGGATGCCCAAATTTTTACATCAGTCCATTTTCTTTTTTTGTAATTTTTAAAATGTAAACAACAACGTTTGAAATATCCGCTATAGTCTCTTAATCTAGAAGGTTCTTTCTGTCAGAGTTTAGTGACCTATTATTCTTCACTTTCTAGATGGATGGCAGGAAGGTCCTGATCACAGAGTTAAGTCACCTGGCGAGCGTCGCACCGCAGACCCCTCCGGTCTATGAGGACCCCTTTGAACGATCTCTGAAGTACATGGAGAGACACAACATCCTGCAGATATTTCAGGTAAAACATCCCAAATATCCAGCTGTAAACTGGACTAACCAGTACAGGAACAAGTGCTGCTCCACTACAGATCGGGATATTGGAGCTGGAGGAGCGATATATGTCCGTAGAGGAGGCTTGTGGGGCAATACTGCCCCTGTGTGTCCACAGTTATTACTGCACTCCAATGTCTATTTTCTATCTATTATCTATTTATTATCATCTATTATCTATCTATTAACTATCTCATACATGACTTTGACTTCCACCTATTTAGCATATTAGTTATGCAGATTCTCGTCATGTCGCTGCATTGTCACTGTTTTGTTCCTGATGATGGAATCATCTTTTTGCTTCTTGAATCTTACAAATTACAGTCAGTTCTCACATTCCCTATTAGCTCAGTGCCTTATTATGTTGATTCCCCAGTGAATAGTCACTGGATCGAATCGAGGAGCAGCCATGAAGACGATTTCCCAAGAAAAGAAAAACCGCATCATTGATAGCGGTATGTTGGCCAAGAAAAATGCCAAACTGCATCATGTGAGCGCCAGTTGGAAGGATACAAACTGAAGTCCATCCCCATTCGGAAGCCAAGAGGTGGACGTCCAGGAGAAATGTCAGTCACCAAGTCGGCTCATCCCAAGGTCTATCAGTTGTGGAGACAAACACTTCAGTGGAGGAGGCTCGTAAGCTCCATAATAGTGAGATCACAGACGTCCATGGAAGCACCGTGTGAAGCACATTACACAAGTCTGGAGTGGTGGCCCGAAAAAGTGAAGAAGCTTCAACCTCAATATCATCATAAGAAGAGCCGGCTCGAGTTTGCAAAAAAGTACGAAAAGAAGTAGAAGATTGGAAACGGGTGATTTGGAGCGTTGAGACGAAAGTCTATGGACGGCTCCGATGGGGGCAAATGGGTCTGGAAGAAACCAGGGAAAAAGGGGCTAATGGATCGAGAAATTGAAGGAACTGTGACGTTCGGTGGAGGCAGGCTGATGATATGAGGATGTTTTACAGGCAGAGGTGTTGGATATTTGACCAGGATCGATGGTGGTCTCAATGCTGAGCTATATGTGAGTGTCCTACATGATGAGTTACTTTTTACACTCTAGTACTATGGGTATGAAAAAGACGACAGCAGGACAACGACGCGAAGCATGCGGCGAGATTGGTGAAGAAATGGATCAATGAAGTAGCGGTGCTGGATTGTCCCCACAGTCCTCGGACCTCTCCCCAATCCAACACTTGTGGTTAGAGGTGAAGAACAAGCCGTAGACAGACACAAGTGAGGCCACCAGTATACACCAACATGGGGAACGTGGAGAAGAGACCTGGGATCAGATTTAGGACCAGACATGCTTGACTTTGATGGAGAGCTGCCCAGAAGGATTCAGGCCGTGGTGAAAACCAAAGGTGGATTATAAAATACTAACAAAATAATACAAATTAAATTTAGATCTTTATGAGCAAAACAGAAACAATGCAGCGACATGACGAGAATCTGCATAACTGATCATATGCTAAATAGCTGCAAGTCACATTTATGTAGGAGATAGCCAAGATGATGGTCTATAAAATGATGGTGGTCTCACGATCAAAACAGAAGAGGATGGTGAGATATGGAGCCTGAGAGTCATGGGCATTTCCTGTGCCCATCTAATTATATTTATATTTCACCCCCCAAAGGAGGCCGATCAGGAGGCTAACACACTAATACATGTGTGCTAACAAACACATTACTTAGGAGCCGCACGGCAGTGGTGGTCCGGATGCCAGACATTTATACATTACACCTCGCCTTCCTGCCCTGACGCTCACTGAATTGTATTTAGGTTTTAGCCTCCTGATTGTGCCCACCCTGCGTGTTTGGGGGGCGAAATGTGGCCAATACATACAATATAATTAGATGGGCACAGTGAATATACAGTGGGGGAAATAAGTATTTGATCCCTTGTTGATTTTGTAAGTTTGCCCACTGACAAAGACATGAACAATCTATAATTTTAAAGGTAGGTTAATTTTAACATTGAGAAATAGAATATCAAAAATAAAATCCAGAAAATCACTGGAGTTCTGGCTCCTACAGACCAGTTAGACGCTCCTAATCTCCTGTCCACAGACTCAATCAATCAGACTCTGACCTCCACAACATGGGCAAGACCAAAGAGCTTTATGAGGATGTCAGGGACAAGATCATAGAGCTGCACACAGCTGGAATGGGCTACAAAACCATAAGTAAGACGACGGGAGAGAAGGAGACAACTGTTGGTGCAATAGTAAGAAAATGGAAGAAATACAAAATGACTGTCAATCGACATCGATCTGGGGCGTCATGCAAAATCTCACCTCGTGGGGTATCCGTGATCATGAGGAAGGTGAGAGATCAGCCTAAAGGTACCGTCACACTGAACGATATCGCTAGCGATCCGTGACGTTGCAGCGTCCTGGATAGCGATCGTTCAGTTTGACACACAGCAGCGATCAGAATCCTGCTGTGACATCGTTGGTCGCTGCAGAAAGTCCAGCACTTTATTTAGTCGCTGGACTCCCTGCAGACATCGCTGAATCGGCGTGTGTGACGCCGATTCAGCGATGTCTTCGCTGGTATCCAGGGTAAACATTGGGTTACTAAGCGCAGGGTCGCACTTAGTAACCCGATGTTTACCCTGGTTACCAGCGTAAAAGTAAAAAAAAAAATACATACTTACCTTCCGCTGTCTGTCCCTCGGCGCTCTGCTTCTCTGCCCTGTGTAAGCACAGAGGCCGGAAAGCACAGCCTGTGCTCAGCTATACGCCGCAGTCTTCTACTTTGAGATGTACCACAGGTCCCAGCAGAATGCAGCACATTCATGACACTATGAGACAATAATCTCCCGTATACTTCATGCCAGGCCTGTGGGGTAGGGTGATAAGATGCAAGCCTTTTGTTCACTTAAAGCCCGGTTATGTTTTATCCAGTCTGCTAAAAACATTTGAGAAACGTTTTATGGTTTGATGAGATCAACGTAGAGCTCTGCGTCTGTAATTCCAAAATGTATGTTTGTCGCAAAACCTATAGTTTGCACCACCAAAAGAGTGAAGCACCCACAGTGAAGCATGGTGGAGACACATTTGAGAAACGTTTTATGATTTGATGAGATCAACGTAGAGCTCTGCGTCTGTAATTCCAAAATGTATGTTTGTCGCAAAACCAATAGTTTGCACCACCAAAAGAGTGAAGCACCCACAGTGAAGCATGGTGGAGACACACTTGAGAAACGTTTTATGGTTTGATGAGATCAACGTAGAGCTCTGCGTCTGTAATTCCAAAATGTATGTTTGTCGCAAAACCAATAGTTTGCACCACCAAAAGAGTGAAGCACCCACAGTGAAGCATGGTGGAGACACATTTGAGAAACGTTTTATGGTTTGATGAGATCAACGTAGAGCTCTGCGTCTGTAATTCCAAAATGTATGTTTGTCGCAAAACCAATAGTTTGCACCACCAAAAGAGTGAAGCACCCACAGTGAAGCATGGTGGAGACAACTCTATGCTTTGGGGCAGTTTTTGGGTTGCTGGAATTGGAGCTTTAGTTAAGGTGGAGGGAATTGTGAGCAGTTCTAAATATCAGTCAATTTTGCAACAAACTCTTCAGGATTCTGCTATAAAGCTAAAGGTGCAGAGGTATTTCACCTTTCATCACGACAGCGACCCTAAGCGACCTCCAAATCGGCAAAAGAAGAGTGGCTTCATCAGAAAACCATCAGGGCTTTGGAACGGCCCAGTCAAAGATAGACCTGAATCCAAGTGAAAATCTGTTGGAGACATGAAGAGGAGCCATTGCAAGGAAGAGTGGGAAAAAATGGTTAATTCTCTATGTGCCATGCTGATAGACTCCGACCCAAAAAGAATGAATGGTGTCAGAAATAAAATGCACAGGGCACTTCACCAAGGTATTAGTTTGAGCGTGCATATTTATGCAACCACATTATTTTAACTATTTATTTTCATTTTTTCACCTAAAAACAAATTGTACAGATTATGGGAGATCTTAAAGGTGGAAAAAGTTCTGAAATTATTTTTCTTGGTAGGATTTTTCTACATGACAAAAACTTGGCATTTCATTAGAGGTGTGTAATTCTTTTTATATCCACTGTAGTATTCATTGTGCCTGCAGTTAACCATTCATGTCCTGATTGCATACAACTCTGCCATTAACTATTTTATTGCTGCAAGTACTGGGCTGACAATGCAATTAGTGTTCCTGTGTATATAAACTCTATTTGCTCGATGTCCTATAGTATTTCCCTCTCTGCTTGTCTGCTTGCTGTCTACTACTGTCATGGCACTTGCTGATCCACATGCTGTCCTTCGTGTCCTGCCTGTTGTGCCGTCACCTTCCTTCTATGTTGCTCGTTCTGACTTATGAGAGAATGCACCTCACCACATGAGCCCATAACACGACTCATACCAGTTGTTCAGCACGATGCTTTAGGGGTCATAATTTGGGCTCGTTTTACAGCTGAAGCATAGAATCTCCCCCCAAATTTTCATGCACCCCTAGTGGTCAGTGCTGTTCAGAAAGTGATGGTAGATCTGTGGCTCTGTTATTGCAGGTTTATCATTGTCTTCTCTTTAATGTTTTATTAGGAGATCACAGAAGATCTGGTTTTCGAAAAGCCAGAGGATCCACTGGATTTTATGCTTGGAAAGGTAAATTATGAGTTCTCCCTCCACTCGTACTATACACCAAGAATAATTTTGGATTACTTTTACCATAAACCTTGTTGGGTGAGGTACAGGGATTGTCTATAACACATAATATGGTGGAAATCATGGAACAGAGTTATTTTTGGTACAAATGATGCCAGGATTGTGGAGTGTTGAGCTCGATACATATCTCAGTGTGTGTTAATATGAAATCCCTATGTCTATCTCTATTATAGTCAGTATTATAAGTGTTATATAGTATAATACTGTATAATATTGCCCTCTGCATACAATGATATAACTACTATAATACTGCCCCCTATGTACAAGAATGTAACTACTATAATACTGCCCCTATGTACAAGAATATAACTACTATAATACTGTCCCTATGTACAAGAATATAACTACTATAATACTGTCCCCTATGTACAAGAATGTAACTACTATAATACTGCCCCTATGTACAAGAATATAACTACTATAATACTGTCCCCTATGTACAAGAATGTAACTACTATAATACTGCCCCTATGTACAAGAATATAACTACTATAATACTGTCCCCTATGTACAAGAATATAACTACTATAATACTGTCCCCTATGTACAAGAATATAACTACTATAATACTGTCCCCTATGTACAAGAATATAACTACTATAATACTGCCCCTATGTACAAGAATATAACTACTATAATACTGCTCCTATGTACAAGAATATAACTACTATAATACTGCCCCCATGTACAAGAATATAACTACTATAATACTGCCCCTATGTACAAGAATATAACTACTATAATACTGCCCCTATGTACAAGAATATAACTACTATAATACTGCCCCTATGTACAAGAATATAACTACTATAATACTGCTCCTATATACAAAAATATAACTACTATAATACTGCTATGTACAAGAATATAACTACTATAATACTGCTCCTATGTACAAGAATATAACTACTATAATACTGCTCCTATATAAAAGAATATACAATGGGTACTGAAAGCATTCAGACCCCTTTACATTTTTCACTCTTTCTTTCTTTGCATCCATTTCATAAATTCAAAAAAGTTCTTTTTTTTTTCTCATTAATGTACACTCTGCACCCGATTTTGACTGAAAAAAAGCAGAAATGTACACATTTTTGCAAATGTATTAAAAAGGAAAAACTGAAATATCACATTGTCATAAGTCTTCAGCCCCTTTGCTCAGACACTCATATAGAAGTCCCATGCTGTTCATCTCCTTGTGATCCTCCTTGAGATGGTTCTACTCCTTCATTGGAGGCCAGCTGTGTTTAATTAAACTGATAGGACTTGATTTGGAGCGGCGCACACCTGTCTATATAAGACCTCACAGCTCACAGTGCATGTCAGACAAAATGAGGATCATGAGGTCAAAGGAACTGGACAAGGAGCTCAGAGACAGAATTGTGGCAAGGCACAGATCTGGCCAAGGTTACAGCAGAATTTCTGCAGTACTCAAGGTTCCTAAGAGCACAGTGGCCTCCATAATCCTTAAATGGAAGAAGTTTGGGACCAGCAGAAGTCTGCCTAGACCTGGCCGTCCAGCCAAACTGAGCAATCGTGGGAGAAGAGCATTGGTGAGAGGTGAAGAAGAACCCCAAGATCACTGTGGCTGATCTCCAGAGATGCAGTAGGGTGATGGGAGAAAGTTCCTCAAAGTCAACTATCACTGCAGCCTCCACCAGTCAGGCCTTTATGGCAGAGTGGCCGACGGAAGCCTCTCCTCAGTGCAAGACATATGTAAGCCGCATAGAGTTTGCTAAAAAAAAACACATGAAGGACTCCCAGACTATGAGAAATAAGATTCTCTGGTCTGATGAGATGAAGATAGACCTTTTTGGTGATAATTCTAAGCGGTATGTGTGGAGAAAACCAGGCACTGCTCATCACCTGCCCAATACAATCCCAACAGTGAAACATGGTGGTGGCAGCATCAAGCTATGGGGGTGTTTTTCAGCTGCAGGGACAGGACGACTGGTTGTCATCGACTTGGGCGAAGGTTCACCTTCCAACAAGACAATGACCCTGAGCACACAGCTAAAATAACAAAGGAGTGGCTTCAGAACAACTCTGTGACCATTCTTGACCGGCCCAGCCAGAGCCCTGACCTAAACCCAATGGAGCATCTCTGGAGAGACCTGAAAATGGCGTCCACCAACGTTCACCATCCAACCTGACGGAACTGGAGAGGATCTGCAAGGAAGAATGGCCGAGGATTCCCAAATCCAGGGGTGAAATACTTGTTGCATCATTCCCAAGAAGACTCATGGCTGTACTAGCTCAAAAGCGTGCTTCTACTCAATACTGAGCAAAGAGGCTGAAGACTTATGACCATGGGCTATTTCAGTTTTTCTTTTTTATTACGTTTGCAAACATTTCTACATTTCTGTTTTTTTCAGCCAAGATGGGGTGCAGAGTGCACATTAATGAGAGAAAAATGAACCTTTTAGGATTTACAAAAGGGCTGCGATGAAACAAAGAGCAAAAATTTTAAAGGGGTCTGAAAACTTTCCGTACCCACTGTAACTACTATAATACTGCCCCTATGTACAAGAATATAACTACTATAATACTGCTCCTATGTACAAGAATATAACTACTATCATACTGCTCCTATGTACAAGAATATAACTACTATAATACTGCCCCTATGTACAAGAATATAACTACTATAATAGTGCTCCTATGTACAAGAATATAACTACTATAATACTGCCCCTATGTACAAGAATATAACTACTATCATACTGCTCCTATGTACAAGAATATAACTACTATCATACTGCTCTTATGTACAAGAATATAACTACTATAATACTGCCCCTATGTACAAGAATATAACTACTATAATACTGCCCCTATGTACAAGAATATAACTACTATAATACTGCTCCTATGTACAAGAATATAACTGCTATAATACTGCCCCTATGTACTAGAATATAACTCTATAATACTGCTCCTATGTACAAGAATATAACTACTATAATACTGCCCCTATGTACAAGAATACAACTACTATAATACTGCTCCCTATGTACAAGAATATAACTACTATCATACTGCTCCTATGTACAAGAATATAACTACTATAATACAGCCCCTATGTACAAGAATATAACTACTATATTACTGCTCCTAGGTACAAGAATATAACTACTATAATATTGCCCCCTATGTACTAGAATATAACTACTATAATACTGCCCCTGTGTACAAGAATATAACTACAATCATACTGCTCCCATGTACAAGAATATAACTACTATCATACTGCTCCTAATAACAAGAATATAACTACTATAATACTGCCCCTATGTACAAGAATATAACTACTATATTACTGCTCCTAGGTACAAGAATATAACTACTATAATATTGCCCCCTATGTACTAGAATATAACTACTATAATACTGCCCCTATGTACAAGAATATAACTACTATATTACTGCTCCTAGGTACAAGAATATAACTACTATAATATTGCCCCCTATGTACTAGAATATAACTACTATAATACTGCCCCTATGTACAAGAATATAACTACTATCATACTGCTCCTATGTACAAGAATATAACTACTATCATACTGCCCCTATGTACAAGAATATAACTACTATAATACTGCCCCTATGTACAAGAATATAACTACTATAATACTGCCCCTATGTACAAGAATATAACTGCTATATTACTGCTCCTAGGTACAAGAATATAACTACTATAATATTGCCCCCTATGTACTAGAATATAACTACTATAATACTGCCCCTATGTACAAGAATATAACTACTATCATACTGCCCCTATGTACAAGAATATAACTACTATCATACTGCTCCTATGTACAAGAATATAACTACTATCATACTGCTCCTATGTACAAGAATATAACTACTATAATACTGCCCCTACGTACAAGAATATAACTACTATAATACTGCCCCTATGTACAAGAATATAACTGCTATATTACTGCTCCTATGTACAAGAATATAACTACTATAATACTGCTCCTATGTACAAGAATATAACTACTATAATACTGCTCCTATGTACAAGAATATAACTACTATAATACTGCTCCCTATGTACAAGAATATAACTACTATAATACTGCTCCTATGTACAAGAATATAACTACTATAATGCTGCCGCTATGTACAAGAATATAACTACTATAATACTGCCACTATGTACAAGAATATAACTACTATAACACTTCCCCTATGTACAAGAATATAACTACTATAATACTGCCCCTATGTACAAGAATATAACTACTATAATGCTGCCCCTATGTACAAGAATATAACTACTATAATACTGCCCCCTATGAACAAGAATATAACTACTATAATACTGCCACTATGTTCAAGAATATAACTACTATAATACTGCGCCCTATGTACAAGAATATAACTACTATAATACTGCTCCTATGTGCAAGAATATAACTACTATAATACTGCTCCTATGTACAAGAATATAACTACTATCATACTGCTCCTATGTACAAGAATATAACTACTATCATACTGCCCCTATGTACAAGAATATAACTACTATAATACTGCTCCCTATGTCCAAGAATATAACTACTATAATACTGCTCCTATGTACAAGAATATAACTACTATCATACTGCTCCTATGTACAAGAGTATAACTACTATCATAGTGCTCCTATGTACAAGAATATAACTACTATAATACTGCCCCTATGTACAAGAATATAACTACTATATTACTGCTCCTAGGTACAAGAATATAACTACTATAATATTGCCCCCATGTACTAGAATATAACTACTATAATACTGCCCCTATGTACAAGAATATAACTACTATCATACTGCTCCTATGTACAAGAATATAACTACTATCATACTGCTCCTATGTACAAGAATATAACTACTGTAATACTGCCCCTATGTACAAGAATATAACTACTATAATACTGCCCCTATGTACAAGAATATAACTGCTATATTACTGCTCCTATGTACAAGAATATAACTACTATAATACTGCTCCTATGTACAAGAATATAACTACTATAATACTGCTCCTATGTACAAGAATATAACTACTATAATACTGCTCCCTATGTACAAGAATATAACTACTATAATACTGCTCCTATGTACAAGAATATAACTACTATAATGCTGCCGCTATGTACAAGAATATAACTACTATAATACTGCCACTATGTACAAGAATATAACTACTATAACACTTCCCCTATGTACAAGAATATAACTACTATAATACTGCCCCTATGTACAAGAATATAACTACTATAATGCTGCCCCTATGTACAAGAATATAACTACTATAATACTGCCCCCTATGAACAAGAATATAACTACTATAATACTGCCACTATGTTCAAGAATATAACTACTATAATACTGCCCCCTATGTACAAGAATATAACTACTATAATACTGCTCCTATGTGCAAGAATATAACTACTATAATACTGCTCCTATGTACAAGAATATAACTACTATCATACTGCTCCTATGTACAAGAATATAACTACTATCATACTGCCCCTATGTACAAGAATATAACTACTATAATACTGCTCCCTATGTCCAAGAATATAACTACTATAATACTGCTCCTATGTACAAGAATATAACTACTATCATACTGCTCCTATGTACAAGAATATAACTACTATCATACTGCCCCTATGTACAAGAATATAACTACTATAATACTGCCCCTATGTACAAGAATATAACTGCTATATTACTGCTCCTAGGTGCAAGAATATAGCTACTATAATATTGCCCTCTATGTACTAGAATATAACTACTATAATACTGCTCCTATGTACAAGAATATAACTACTATATTACTGCTCCTAGGTGCAAGAATATAGCTACTATAATATTGCCCTCTATGTACTAGAATATAACTACTATAATACTGCTCCTATGTACAAGAATATAACTACTATAATACTGCTCCTATGTACAAGAATATAACTACTATCATACTGTTCCTATGTACAAGAATATAACTACTATCATACTGCTCCTATGTACAAGAATATAACTACTATAATACTGCCCCTATGTACAAGAATATAACTACTATAATACTGCCCCTATGTACAAGAATATAACTACTATATTACTGCTCCTAGGTACAAGAATATAACTACTATAATATTGCCCCCTATGTACTAGAATATAACTACTATAATACTGCCCCTATGTACAAGAATATAACTACTATAATACTGCCCCCTATGTACAAGAATATAACTACTATCATACTGCTCCTATGTACAAGAATATAACTACTATCATACTGCTCCTATGTACAAGAATATAACTACTATAATACTGCCCCTATGTACAAGAATATAACTACTATAATACTGCCCCTATGTACAAGAATATAACTGCTATATTACTGCTCCTAGGTACAAGAATATAACTACTATAATACTGCTCCTATGTACAAGAATATAACTACTATAATACTGCTCCTATGTACAAGAATATAACTACTATAATACTGCTCCCTATGTACAAGAATATAACTACTATAATACTGCTCCTATGTACAAGAATATAACTACTATAATACTGCTCCTATGTACAAGAATATAACTACTATAATACTGCTCCCTATGTACAAGAATATAACTACTATAATACTGCTCCTATGTACAAGAATATAACTACTATAATGCTGCCCCTATGTACAAAAATATAACTACTATAATACTGCCACTATGTACAAGAATATAACTACTATAACATTTCCCCTATGTACAAGAATATAACTACTATAATGCTGCCCCTATGTACAAGAATATAACTACTATAATACTGCCCCCTATGAACAAGAATATAACTACTATAATACTGCCACTATGTTCAAGAATATAACTACTATAATACTGCCCCCTATGTACAAGAATATAACTACTATAATACTGCTCCTATGTGCAAGAATATTACTACTATAATACTGCCCCCTGCCAGGAAATAGGAAGAAGTTCTGATTACTTAAATTAGACATACCGGGCACTCAGCTGCAGTTTCCTCTGCCTGCCAGCACAGGCTGGAATTCTAAGCCACTCCTTCTCCCTCCCTCCTGCTATATAGTTGTATTGTGAGACCAGAGTGCCAGCTCCATGGAGGAATTTTTATGGCTCTGTGCTGGGAAAGCCAGTCCTCTCCCAAACCCCTTATCCCCCCCTCCCGCCTGATACTAGCTAAAACTGGTACAGCCATTTCCCTGACTGCATGGGACTCTTTTGTTTTTGAAAAGTTATATATAATGGCAGGGATAGCGAGATAAGGGTTACATATTACGAATGTCCACCGAGGAATCTATAACTCACTGAAATCGCTAGGATCTAAGCCAACGAAATGCAAGGAACGGATTTCTCCGTAAGCGGGTCAAATACCTACGCCTTGTTTATACTTAAGCGAACACCCCTGACGTGGTGAGCCTCATGATCCTTGTGTCATTCTTCTATGAGGTTCCTTACATCGAGTTATGTATAGAAATGGTTTGTCATAACTCTAAGAAAGGGGAGCATTCAACCTCTGAGAGAGGTCACAGGGGGAGTGCCTTGGCTTTAGGCACTGAGATAAGTGAGTGAGGCATCAGTCTTCACTAGTCTTTTGTCCCGGGTCTAGCTGCGAGACAGATGTGTGATGCATCTAGATGTGTGCCCCTCCTCCACAGCACATGGTCAGCCATGAGATGAAATGATATGAAAGAACTGTACGTGTTTTTCAACTGCAATCCCATTTTATTTGTAATTGTACTGTACATACGATACTTGTCTACTTTTATAATACCTTTTTATACTGCGGTAAACACTACCTACCCTTTTTGGAGTAAAATATATAAAATTACTAGTTTTGTTTTTCCTTGCTCTATAACGAACTATCACGTCCTCTGAAGTGAATTACACTACTAATCTGGGTTGGCTCCTGACCCGTTATTAATTAAGAAATCGGAGCTGGTGGTAGCAGATTTGTCCTGTACATTTGGGAGGCTTTATAGTGACGGACGTTGTTGATAATTATTGTTCCCGCCTGAGTGGGAGTAGTTATATCGCCCTCGCTGCATTGTGCCCATTAGCCAGTACAAAGTAAAGCAGCCTTTCTGACAACTAATTATCCTAGGTGCAGTACCCTGACTGACTTGAGGGTAAGGGGGGACGCCAGAGAGCTGCAAGTTCCAAACCGGAACTGGTAAGTGGTATATAGATAAATCCCATTCAGAAAAGAACTGGGCAACCAAACAACCCCGGTTCCTGACAAATTGGTGTGAGCGGTGGAGATGATAAAGGTATCCTCCCTGTGAACCGTGACATATTGGTGGCAGCGGGGTGGGATATTAGAGCATTAGTGATCGGGTTCGAGCAACCATTCCTCTCACTAAAAACTTGCACTGTTCTTGCGAGGACTTTGCGCAAAAACGTTTTGGAGAACGAACTCAGTGTTTACTAGTCCTGAGACGATACCGTGTGTACTTTCGATTACCCCTCCCTTTCTCTTTGTTTTTCTATCCTATCTTTTATTTGGCAATGATTGCTGGAAAAGGAGTGGGCTGGTATAAGCAGCATAACAAGGACACTCTTGGATCGCCCCCATGGGGCCGTGGGGTACTCGGTACCGGGTCCTGCGGTTCACAGGGGGATGTCACGGTAGCTGACCCGGTCCGTGGCCCTGGGACGTCCGTGTAAAAGGGAAAGGTCTTTAACGGGATTGTTCGTGACGCCACCAGTGGTATTCGGTCAGGGTGACCGACTCTGCTTTAAGGGGTCCGCTGGGGTGATGTTATGGCAGCTAGATGGCATACCTTCCCACAGGTGAAGTATGTCCCCAGGGCTTCCTGGTGTGTTGATGGTGGATGGTGAGAGGCGCAGAGAAGAATGAGGACACAAGGTTGCAGTCTCTTTACCTTTACTGAAGACTTCAGCATCCACAGTCCAGGGCACCAGATCACAGGGCAGGCTGAGTCCGGCCGGTTTGGAGGCAAATCCAGAGTCCCCTTGTCCAGGTGGAAATCAGTAGCCTTCCTTTGCACTGTAGTGGTGTAGTCCCTTACTGCCTATGGCTTCAAATAAGGGTCTCACAGATGTAATGTCTCTCTCTCTGTCCCCCGTGGTCGGATAGGACAAACTCGTATGACTGGTGGCTTGAGGCTGTTTGTAGGGACTCTAGCACGCCCCGGCCTCTGAGAGATGCCACCGTGCCTCCTGGGTGTAGGGCGGACAGGTAACTTGCAATTAGCTGTCCTGCCGGTCTCTGGAGCAAAGCATAAAGGTCCTTACTCCCTCAGTGTTCCGGCTACTGGGATTCTGTGCCTCAGAAGGAGGCAGCCTGTGTAGAGCTGGTCCCCTTCTGGTATCCTCTCCTTTGCTACGACTTCCTTCATGCTCGCTGCAATACAGTTCTGCCTTCTGTGTGTCTCTTCCCAGGAGGTGTAGCACTTCAGGCTACATGGCTCCTCTGCTTCCTTTCCCTCTGTCTTTCTGACAGGAACTGAACCCTTTCCCTCCAGATCAGGATGTTCTTATAGGGGAGTTCACCTTAAACAGGCTTAAAGCTCCCCCTTCTGGTCTGGAGTGTTAAGATGTTGCATGCATTGTGTTACCTGACAAAAAATTCTCCTTCATTGCCTCCAAACGTAGCATCACTCTCTCTGAGAGAAAAGCAATACCACTGCAACGACCAGGCGCCTGAGGCGCCGCACTCTTATTGCCCTTTGCGGGTGATGCAGATTGACGCGACGGGCAAAAACCAAAGCCAACTGGTCGCGGCTCTGGTGCAACGGGAAATCGCTCAGAGCCCAGAGGATGCAGAAGCCAGCCCAAGCAAAAATGGGGCTGCAGCAGAGGTCCAACCACTGAATGCCGGCCCTACTAGCAACCAGGGCGGATTGGACCCCACCTGCTGGCGGCCTTGGAACAACTCCCCGCCGACGACCGTGATGGACCTCTGCAGCTGATCCAGCAATACCAAGAGAATGCGGAAAAGCGGGAGGCGGAGTGGGCCCAGCGGTAAGCGGAGAGAGCAGAGCGGCAAGCAGAGCAGGAGCACCCCCTGGAGTTAGCCCGACTCCAGGGGCCGAGTTCGTAACAGTCCAGCGGCGAGCCCAGCAGCGCTCAGGTCCCTAAACCCCGGCCAGAGCACTTTCCTGTGATGGAAAAGGAGGGGGACTTGGACACTTTTCTGCAGGCATTTGAGAAAGCGTGCAGACAGTACCAACTGTCTGGGAACCAATGGGCCAGATACCTGACCCCAGGACTAAAAGGCAAAGCTCTGGAGGCGTTTGCTTCTCTCCCGCCAGACCAAGATGAAGATTATGAGGCCATCAAGCAGGCCCTGATAACAAAGTACCAGCTTACACCTGAGGTTTACCGTAGAAGGTTCCGGAACCTCCAACGTGGCCCACACGACAGCTATAGCGATGTGGCGCATGGACTCAGGATCCACTTTAACCAGTAGATCCAAGGACTGTCAGTGACCACCTTTGAGCAGCTGGGAGACCTGATGATCAAAGACCAGTTCTTACATCTTTGCCCAGCTGAGGTGCGACAGTTCATGATGGACAGAGAGGCCAAAGCCGTGACTAAAGCAGCGCAGATTGCCGATACCTATGAAGCCAACCATAAATCGGAAGTGCAGAAGCCAGTCACCTCCAGCTGGAGAGAGGGTAAGCCTGCAACCAACCCCAGTGCCCCTGCCAGCCAGCTCACCAGAGGCCCTGTCCCTGTTGCCAACAGCACCAGACCTACCACCAACCTTCACCAGTGTTTTTTCTGCAAACAGACTGGTCATATCAGCGCCCACTGTCCAGAGAAGCAGAAGAACCCCCAGGACCTAATGCAGCAGTTCTTTTGGTGGGTGGGGCAGTTGAGAGGGTCTGTGACAACGTGCAGCACGTCACCGTGGGGGGCCATGTCGCTACAGGCCTCAAGGACATCGGGGCTGAATGAACCCTCTTCCGACCCTGACTGGCGGCCCTTGAAGAGATTATTCTGTGGAAAACCTTGACTGTCACCAGGATTGGGGACATCCGCTGTCCCCTGCCAATGGCCTCGGTGTATATAGATTGGGGTGCCGGGAGCGGGATGAAGGAAGCGGGGCTGTCCGATAACTTGCCCATTGATGTTTTATTGGGGACTGATTTGGGAAGGATGGTTGCATATTATGTCCCTGACTCCCCTCCCCAAACGAATGCTGATGATAGCGATGGGAAATTGCATGTGTTACCTGGCAATACATTACTGATTAATGATGTTCCTGATAATGATTTTTCTGAAAATGCCGAGAGTAATACTGATGATGCGGATGATGAAAATGTGCATGTTTTACCTGATAACCATTTGTTTCCTAGGAATGATGTGTTCACAGGTGCAGGAGCGCTCAGCCACGTCGCTCTGCTGGGTGGGATGGCTTAGGAACCCCTAACAGGAGCAAGCGATGGTGCTCAGGGAAATGGGGAGATGCATGGGAACCGTGAGGAAGGTGATGCCGTGCAACTGACTAGTGCCGCAGAAGAAGGTAACTGGCCCATAAGTAGCACTGCTCCTGAGGTGTTGAGGGTGGATGGGGAGGTAGTACCCATAGCAGCGCTGGCTGATGGGTCTGTGGAAATCCCCGGGGAGACAGCCTACGTAGCTGCTGTCACCCGCAGTCAGTGTGCCCGGAACGCAGATAACGTTCTGCTTTCTGGAGCCTCCTCAGTCACAGGCATGACTGAACCAGAGAAGGACCCAGAGCAGGTCCAAGAGGGTTCCCGTGAGGAAGGGACCCTGACGTCACTTTTGGCTGCCCCTAGGTAGGAGTTCCAGGCTGCTCTGCACTCAGATGCGAGCTTGGAGAATTTGAGACACCTCGCCGAGATGCCCACCTCCTTGACTGATAAGGAGATGGTGTTCTGGGAACAAGGGAGGTTGTACCGGGAGACAGTACCCACCCAGAAAATCCCAAAAGGAGTGGTTGTGGGAAAGACAGCTGGTCATCCCGTACCAATTCAGGGGTGAGTTGTTGCGGATTGCCCATGAGATCCCACTCGCTGGACACTTGGGGATCAGCAAAACTAAGGCCCGGCTGTCTCAACACTTCTATTGGCCTAAGATGGGGACAGATGTGTCAAAAAACTGCCGGTTCTGTATCACCTGTCAAAGATTGGGGAAGGCGGGGCCTGCCCTTAAGGCTCCCCTGATCCCTTTGCCAGTGATAGAGGAGCCTTTCCAGAGAATCGTGGTGGACATTGTGGGCCCGCTGGCCATCTCCAGCAGCTCTGCAAAGCACTACATCCTTACTGTGGTAGACTACGCTACCCGGTACCCAGAGGCAGTGACTCTGTTCTCAACCAGGGCAGATAAGGTGGCGGATGCACTTTTGGCCATCTTTTCACGGGTACGATTTCCCAGGGAGATGCTTACCGATCAAGGGACCCAATTCATTTCTTGCCTAATGGAGGCTCTCTGCATACCTCCCAACCGTCCCGGATCCAGCGGGACTGTCCCGATTTTGACAGTCAGCCCCACGATCCCGGGCGGGACATTAGTTGTCCAGCACTGGTTGGGAGGTGTGTAATATCACCCGTCACCTCCCTGAGTCCCTGCACCCGCAGAGCAGCACACCACATGTTGGCTGCTCTATGCGCACAGGACCTGTGATGAAGTCACAGGATGGGAGGAGTCAGGGGGTCACATGATCGGGAGGACCTCCGTGTACAGGACTCTGCTGGTTGTCATGGCGCCGGACGAGGGTAAGCGTATGTGTGAGGTCAGGAGGTGTTTACAGTGTGGATATAGCAGAGCCGTGTGTGTACGAGGTGTATGGATCGGAGCAGCGTGTGAAAGGTGTATGGAGCGGAGTCGTGTGTGTAAGAGGTGTACAGAGCCGTGTGTACGAGGTGTACAGAGCCGTGTGTACGAGGTGTACGGAGCAGAGCAGCGTGTGACAGCTGTATGGAGCAGAGTTGTGTGTGTAAGACGTGTACGGAGCCGTGTGTATGAGGTGTGCGGATCGGAGCAGAGTGTGAAAGGTGTATGGAGCAGAGTCGTGTGTGTGTATGAGGTGTATGGAGCGGAGCCACATATGTATGAGGTGTACAGAGCAGAGCCACGTGTGTACGAGGTGTGCGGAGCAAAGCCATATGTGTACAAGGTATACGGAGCGGAGCAGCGTGTGCAATGTGTATGGAGCGGAGCTGTGTGTGTACGAGGTGTACGGAGTGGAGCCGTGTGTGACAAGGTATACAGAGCGAAGCAGCGTGTGCAATGTGTATGGAGCGGAGCCGTGTATGTACGAGGTGTACGGAGTGGTGCCGTGTGTGTACGAGATGCATGGAGAGGAGCCAAGTGTGTATGAGGTGTACGGAGTGGAGCCATGTCTTTACGAGGTGTACGGAGCAGAGCAGCGTGTGCAATGTGTATGGAGCGGAGCCGTGTGTGTACGAGGTGTACGGAGTGGTGCCGTGTGTGTACGAGATGCATGGAGAGGAGCCATGTATGTATGAGGTGTATGGAGCGGAGCCGTGTGTGACAAGGTATACAGAGCGGAGCAGCGTGTGCAATGTGTATGGAGCAGAGCCGTGTGTGTACGAGGTGTACGGAGTGGAGCTGTGTGTGACAAGGTATACGAAGCGGAGCAGCATGTGCAATGTGTATGGAACAGAGCTGTGTGTGTATGAGGTGTACGGAGTGGAGCCGTGTGTGTATGAGGTGTACGGAATGGAGCCGTGTGTGTACGAGGTGTACGGAGCGAAGCAGCGTGTGCAATGTCTATGGAGCGGAGCCATGTGTGTACGAGGTGTACGGAGTGGAGCCGTGTGTGACAAGGTATACGGAGCGGAGCAGCGTGTGCAATGTGTATGGAGCGGAGCCGTGTGTGTACGAGGTGTACAGAGTGGTGCCGTGTGTGTACGAGATGCATGGAGAGGAGCCATGTGTGTATGAGGTGTACGGAGCAGAGCCGTGTCTGTACGAGGTGTACGGAGCGGAGTAACGTGTGCAATGTGTATGGAGCGGAGCCGTGTGTGTACGAGGTGTACAGAGTGGTGTGTGTGTACGAGATGCATGGAGAGGAGCCACGTATGTATGAGGTGTACGGAGCGGAGCCGTGTGTGTGCAAAGTATACGGAACTGAGCAGAGTGTGCAATGTGTATGGAGCATAGCCGGGTGTGTACGAGGTATACGGAGTGGAGCCGTGTGTGTACGAGATGTATGGAGGGGAGCCGTGTGTGTATGAGGTGTACGGAGCTGAGCCGTGTGTGTGCATGGTATACGGAGCGGAGCAGCATGTGCAATGTGTATGGAGCGGAGCCGTGTGTGTATGAGGTGTATGGAGCGGAGCCGTGTGTGTATGAGGTGTACGGAGCGGAGCCGCATGTGCAAGGTGTATGGAGCGGAGTCGTGTGTGTACGAGGTGTATGAAGCGGAGTCGCATGTGTACGAGGTGTACGGAGCGGACGCTGGCTGTGTCGGGACGGAGCAGATATTGCTCCTCGCTCTGTCACTGACTGGCACAGGAGACACGGAGAGGTCTTTATCAGTGTCGTATCACAGCTGCAGCGACGTGAGCTGTCAGCGGCGCAGCTGGATGACACCATTCAGCGTCGTGGGAGTGGAAGCTGCCGGCTTCTGCGAGGGAGCGCGGTGAAAGGTGTGTGTGTGTAGTGATGGAGAAGGCAATGATGGGGGTGGGGTAACCATGTGTGGCCATTATACTGTACCCAGCATTGTGTGGGGCCATTATACTGTATGGAGCATCGTGTGGGGCCATTATACTGTACCCAGCATTATGTGTGGCCATTATACTGTACCCAGCATTGTGTGGGGCCATTATACTGTATGGAGCATCGTGTGAGGCCATTATGCTGTACCCAGCATTATGTGTGGCCATTATACTGTACCTAGCATTGTGTGGGGCCATTTTACTGTATGGAGCATCGTGTGGGGCCATTATACTGTACCCAGCATTATGTGTGGCCATTATACTGTACCCAGCATCGTGTGGGGCCATTATACTGTACAAAGCATCATGTGGGGCCATTATACTGTATGGACCATTATGTGGGGCAAGTATACTGTACACTGCATCATGTGTGGCCATTATACAGTATGGAGAATAATGTGGCCATTATACAGTATGGAGCATTATGTGTGGCCATTATACAGTATGGGGCACTGTGTGGCCATTATACAGTATGGAGCATCATGTGGAGCCATTATACAGTAAGGCCATTATACAGTATGTGGCCATTATACATGTGTGGCCATTATACAGTATGGAGCATCATGTTTGGCCATTATACAGTACGAAGCATCAAGTGGGGCTATTATAGAGTCTGGAGCATAATGTGGCCATTATACAGTTGTGTGTGGCCATTATACAGTATAGAGCATCATGTGTGGCCATTATACAGTATGGAGCACTGTGTGGCCAATATACAGTATGGAGCATCATGTGGAGCCATTATACAGTGTGGAGCATCATGTGTGACCATTATACAGTATGCAGCATCATGTGGGCCCATTATACTGTATGGAGCATCACGTGGGGCCAGTACACTGTACGCAGCATCATTTGGGGCCATTATACAGTACCCAGCATCATGTGTGGTCATTATACAGTATGGAGCATCATGTGGGGCCATTATACAGTATGGAGCATCATGTGTGGCCATTATACAGTATGGAGCACTGTGTGGCCATATTTTTTTGTTAATAATTATTGTTTACGAAACATTGTGATCAGAAGTGCTAAATGGGTGTGGTTGGGGCGTGACTAGTTGTGAAATGGGTGTGGTCAGAGGTGTGGCCTAAAATTTGCCGCGGTGCGCTGCGCTCACCGCTAACTTTGTCCCTCTTTCCCTTCCTCGAAAGTTGGGAGGTATGCTCTCTGTAAGAAAATGCAGATGAAGCGTCTGGTATCGAATGCATATCACCCACAGACCAATGACTTGTGTGAGCGCTTCAACGGTACCCTCAAACAGATGCTACACATGCTAGTTGAGACCCAAGGATGCAACTGGGAGAGCTACCTTCCACACCTGCTATTCGCTTACCGAGAGGTTCCGCAGGCCTCGACAGGTTCTCCCCCTTTAAGCTCCTGTACGGCAGGCGAGTCCAGCGACCCCTTGGGTTGATAAGGGAATCCTGAGAAGAGGAGCCGAACTCTTCTGAAGTGTCCATAGTGGAGTATGTCATGCGCTTCCATGACAAAATGAAGACCTTGACGCAGTTGGTGCATGACAACATGACGCAGTCTCAGGCTGATCAGAAGCACTGGTATGACCAGAACTCACGGAGCGGACCTATTAGGTAGGTCAAAAGGTGTGGGTGCTGGTCCCCATACCAAAGGATAAACTACAGGCAGCCTGGGAAGGCCCGTACGTCGTCCACCAACCGCTCAACCCAGTCACCTACGTGGTCATACTTGACCATGCTCGGAGTAGGCGTAAGGCCTTTCACGACAATATGATGAAGGCTCATCACGAACGTGAAGCCTAAGTCCTACCGGTCTGCAGCCTGCCGGAAGACGGGGAGAAAGACCCCCTCCTAGACATGCTGGCCCAAGCCAAAGCCGGTGGCTCTGTCGAGGACTTGGAGGCAAGCACCTTGTTAACCGAACCCCAGCCGTTGCAGTTGCGGACCAGGCTGGAACCCTTCCGGGCCATGTTCTCCAACTGACCTGGAAGGACTGAGTTAGCGGTCCACGAGGTGGACACCTGGAATCATGCCCCACTATGGCAAACAGCCTATCAGATCTCCAACGAGGTGCAGCAGATTATGCGCCAGGAGATCGATGAGATGTTACAGCTGGGGGTGATTCAACGGTCAAAGAGCGCGTGGGCCTCACCTGTAGTTCTCGTGCCAGAAAAGGATCGGACAACCCGGTTCTGCGTGGACTACCGGGGGCTCAACGCCATCACAGCCTCTTGACGCGCACCCAATGCCGTGCATCAAGGAGCTGCTTGAGCGGTTAGCTGGCGCAAAATATCTGACCATAGTGGATCTGAGTCGGGGATACTGGCAGATTCCCCTGAGCCCCGAGGCGCACTAGAAGTCTGCCTCTATCACACCCTTCAGACTGTACCAGTCCACGGTCATGCCCTTTGGCTTTCCAGCGGATGGTCAACCACCTACTACAGGGACTGGAGAAGTATGCGGCGGCGTACTTGGATGACATTGCGATCTTCAGTTCCTCCTGGGATGAACACCTGCAGCATCTACAGGAGGTGCTTAGGCGAATTCACCAAGCCGGTCTGACCATCAAGCCGGGAAAGTGCCAGATGGGCATAAGAGAGGTCCACTACCTGGGGCACCAGGTAGGTGGGGGCTCCATGATGCCAGAGCATGGCAATGCAGACAGGTTGTCCCGCCGGGGCGAACCTGCCGAGGTGTGCATGGAGGAGTGCCGAGAGGTTCTGCCTCTGTAGCGCAGTCCAAAAAGGGAGTCAGGAAATAGGAAGAAGTTCTGATTACTTCAATTACACATATACACAGCTCTGAGCTGCAGTTTCCTCTGCCTGCCAGCACAGGCTGAAATTCTAAGCCAATCTTTCTACCTCCCCTCTGCTATATAGTTGTAATGTGAGACCACTGTGCCAGCTCCATGGAGGAATTTTTATGGCTCTGTGCTGCGAAAGCCAGTCCTCTCCAAAACCCCTCATTCCCCCTCCTGCCTGATACTAGCTAAAACTGGTACAGCCATTTCCCAAACTGCGTGGGACTCTTTTGTTCTTGAAAAGTTATGTATACTGGCACAGATCAGGGATAGTGAGATAAGAGTTACTTATTCCGAATGTCCACTGAGGAATCTATAACGCACTGAAATCGCTAGGATCTAAGTCAATGAAATGCAAGGAATGGATTTCTCCGTAAGCGGGTCATATAGCTACGCCGTGTTTATACTTACACGAACACCCCTGACGTGGTGAGCCTCATGATCCTTGTTCTATGAGGTTCATACAGCGAGGACTGCAGAGACCCGTGTGTCGTAACCAGTGCCTTCCCCCGTCCCACAACTCCGTAATAAAAGATACCAACAAACCTGGATGGGTTGAACAGGTCGGTCACAGTTTATTATTTGCAAAGTAGAGAAGGGCAATTACACTTCGCGATGGACTCATTGCTGAAGGCCCCAGCCGACGACCGCTGGGCCAGCAAGCCGATGAGAGGTTACGAACCTTTGCCCCCCTCTACCTACCGCTGTGACGTATATAAAAGAACGTCAAAATTTTATTTTTTTTTTTTTTAAATAATTTAAAACATTTTAACAATAATAGCACAGTACAATCCCCAGTTTATAAGGGAGGGAGGGTGGGACAACAGCTTCCAAGGGTCAGCCGGGGAGAAAGAGGGAGAACTTGGTCCCGTCACTAGAATTTAACCCCTGAGGGTGTGGCCTGACTCCCCTCCTCTCCCCGGTTGGTCCGCTGAGCGTCCCAATCATGACCTCATCTGGGGAAGTAGTGGGAGGGGGGAATTGGGCACTGCACAGATTTCCCCTCTAGCTATCCCTTAGGGGCTCTGCAGTCAGAGGCACGTTCCTTATACAGTGCCGTGCCTACCAGACTGCAGAGACCCATGTGTCGTAACCAGTGCCTTCCCCCGTCCCACAACTCCGTAATAAAAGATACCAACAAACCTGGATGGGTTGAACAGGTCGGTCACAGTTTATTATTTGCAAAGTAGAGAAGGGCAATTACACTTCGCGACGGACTCATTGCTGAAGGCCCCAGCCGACGACCGCTGGGCCAGCAAACCGATGAGAGATTACGAACCTTTGCCCCCCTCTACCTACCGCCACAGAGGATCATGTGTATGACCTACACAGGACTCCGACCCCCACACAACATCATTAGAGCCTGTTCAACACCATCCTGCAAACCCGTCAAGAATATGTCGAGCCCAACGTCCGTGAGGTGGATGCCGTCCGGTCTTAGTAAAGCTAAATTGTTCCCTTCTAACTCTTGGTGTCGAACCACAATGCTGTAATTTTCTCTCGCAAACTTCGACATCTTTGTGTTAATCCTTTTTCTTGAGTTTTCGATGGCTTTTATGTCCTTGGCTCCGTGCCAAACTGCTCGAGGTATTATCTCAGACCACACCACCACCATATCCGGTAATAAACAGACAAACCGTTCGATGTCTTGACATTACTGTGTACAGCTCGGCCCCTTTCCGCTTGCCCAAATCATTGCCTCCGGCATGAAGCACCAGAACCACCGGCCCCTTGGCCCTCTTGGCGATGTCGATCATCTCCGGGAAGATCTGACGCCACCGGAGCCCTCTGATGCCTCTCCAGTTGACTTCCAGATTCGGGAAGCCAAAGTTGGTTCCACCCGGCCTCAGTTTGGCCCTTTTGCACGCCCAGTAGACAAAGACAAAAGAATGCCCCACTACCCAAACTGCGGGCCTACAGCTGCCTGTAAGAGACAAAAAGTGTTAGAGCAGGCCTGGTCTTATGTATCTTGCAAAGCATGCGGATTTCCAGCCGCCCATTCTCTGCACCTCGACTTCCGATACCCCCGCTCTAGCTGCTTCGGTAGCCGCCCCTATTCAGAAGGAATGTGTCCCATACTCTTTTGGAGCCACGCCGACTGCCTCTAGGCACTGTCTAAACATCACTTGAAAATGATATTTTGTAAGAGGGGACCCGTCGGTGTTTGAAAGAAAAAATCTACCCGAATGTCTTACTACCGCATAGTGTTTGACTATTTCTAGGGGGCATATAGGGCCGCCTGACGCCTTGACCAATACCCATGTCCCCCTCCCGGTGGGGTCGCATTTGGATCTCTGTACTCTAATGCGCAGAGCTTCTCTGCATACGACGAGGTCTTCATTGATTTACCCACCTACTGATGCTATTTTTTTGACTGCGGCACTAATTCGCTGATGCGAAGTGCCCCGAAGAAGGCGATTGCGAACGCTGCAGATATCAGCGTTGCCTCGTATTGTGACTTGCACACTGATGACGATATTGCAATTATGTCGGCCAATAGCCTTAAGGAAACTGGGCGACGGCATTCCTGGCTAGGTTGCAGCCTTCTCCAGCCTTTAACGGCTTGTTTGATGAAAAAATATTTGGTTACGTCTACCCACCCCAGCAGCTGAAAGAAAAAGGCTATTCCCGACAGATGACCTTGAGCTAATGTCCCTGTCGCACCTCTCCGCCTGAGCTTTTCTAAGAGTTTTACTAAGACGTCACATCTCGCCCGGTCGCACCTATCGACTGTTCTTCCTTGCGTTAGCGAGCACCCCTCCTCCCACGCCTTACCATAAACCTGCCAAGTCGCCGGTGTCACTGAAGCGCGGATCAAGGGCATCAATGATTGGCCACCATGTCCAAGAGGGAAGTAGGACATCGTAGGCCCGACGTTCACGCCCTGGGGAGGAAGAGTTTGAATGCCTGCCAATCGGAAGAAAACAAAGAGTTAACAATTATCATCCACAGTCGCCGTAAATCTGGCCCGGGACCAGATGTTGTGTTTCAGGCATAATAGTGCTAGGCGGCGCAACAGCGCGAGTGCTGGCTGAGAAGGAGAGGACATGCTGTTTAGGGCTTTAGCTGTTCTCAGCTGTTTGGTTATAAATCTGATGTTCGTATTTTCCGATTGGGCATCCCATAGCTCGACTGATGTTACTATTGCCAAAATTTCTACCAGTGCTGGGTCACGGCCCCATGCGGCTGTGGTCCATAGTTCAGGCCATTGGCCTTTGCACCAGTGGTCCTTGTAGATTGCCGCGAAACCATCTGTAATATTTCCACCAACCACTAGGCCTAAACCTTTGCTTGGCGTCTCCTGAGCCATAACGCATGTATGCCCATTGTAGGACTCTAGGAATGTCCTCCAGACCAGCAAGTCTGCCTTCAGGGAGCAGTTTAGTCTAATTCTGTGGCTCGGCTGGGCTATGCCCTTGGTTGCTAGTGATAGCCGGCGTGAAAAAGCTCTGCCCGCCGACATTACACGACAGGCAAAGTTGAGCAATCCTAGTAGGGACTGCATCTGCTGTAGGGTGATTTTTTTTTTTTGCTTCGTGGCAACTTTTAACAAACTGCAAAAAACTTTGCAGATGATCAGCTGGTAATCGAAACACCATTGCATTGGTGTATATTTTAATACCGAGAAAAGGCAGAACGTTACAAGGGCTGACTGTTTTATCCGGTGAGAGTGGTACTCCGAATTTCCAAGCTAAAAACTTAAACTTTGGAGAAGAAAGGAGCAGAGTTTGGAGTCCCCGGGACCGACGACCAAAAAATCATCGAAGGTAGTGAATCGTTGAATTGCTTGATTAATTGACTATTGCTATACTCTGGTTAAAAATATGTCAAGCCCATTAATAATCTCATTTTCTCGTCCTCTGAGCTCTTCCCCAGGGACCTATATTCACTGTCCGATTTGGGAACCCATATTTCGCCATCCCCTAAGTCCCCTCAGGGCCCTTGTTTCGCTGCCTGATGAACCAGGACCATTGAATACGCCAGAATGAAAACACTCACCATTAGTTGTTTTTTTTGGGAGAGTGACTCCATGTTGATGGAGGAACTACAGCCCCAGTGTATCATCATTGTTGTAATAACAGCCTCGCTCAGCATTGATTCATTATCGATTTCACACCCCACACAATTGTGAGTCACAAGAGGAGTGACATCCGATGATGGAGGTACTCCGACTCCTGTGTCGCTAGTTCTTAGTAACTACTTACTTCAGCGTTGATTCCAGTAACTGCGCCATTAATTCATTGTCGATTTTGCACCGCACATCATTGTGTATCGCAAGAGGAGTGACATTTACACCTTGCAGGAGGAGTGACATCCAATGAAGGAGGAACTCCAACTCCTGTGTAGCTCGTTTGTATTCATTATTGATTTTACACCTCGCAGGAGGATCATCCTTGAGTTTACACCTTACAGGAGGAGTGACATCCAATGAAGGAGGAACTCCGACTCCTGTGTAGCTCGTTTGCATTATTGATTTTACACCTCGCAGGAGGCCACTACTGATCGGCACGGGGGTTTTGACCTAGGCCTTTATAGCGGATGCTAGCTCGCTTTCCCCTACATTTTGTATTGTAGAGTGCTCACCGACATCAAGGAACTCACCGCTGTCAGATGCAGGCAGAGTGTCTCCGGACGGAGGTACTCTGGCTCCCGCCGTGGCGGGATTTCTCCGTAAGCGGGTCATATAGCTACGCCATGTTTATACTTACACGAACACCCCTGACGTGGTGAGCCTCATGATCCTTGTTCTATGAGGTTCATACAGCGAGTTATGTATAGAAATGGTTTGTCATAACTCTAAGAAATAGGAGTATTCAGCCTCTGAGTGAGGTCACCACAGGGGGAGTGCCTTGGTTTTGGGCACGGAGATAAGTGAGTGAGGCATCAGTCTTCATTAGTCTTTTGTCCCGGGTATAGCTGCGAGACAGATGTGTGCTACATCTAGGTATGTGCCCATCCCCCACAGAACATAGTCAGCCATGAGATTAAATGATATGAACGAACTATAAGTATTTTTCAACTATAATCCCATTTTATTTGTAATTGTACTGTATATACGATACTTGTCTACTTTTATAATACCTTTTTATACTTCTATAAACACTGCCTACCTTTTTTGGGAGTAAAATATATAAAATTACTAGTTTTGTTTCTCCTTGCTCTATAACGAACTGTCATGTCCTCTGAAGTGAATTACGCTACTATGGGTTGGCTCCGGACCTGTTATTAATTAAGAAATCGGAGCTGGTGGCAGCAGATTTGTCCTGTGCATTTGGGAGGCTTTATAGCGATGGACGGCGTTGATAATTATTGTTCCTGCCTGAGTGGGATTAGTTATATCACCCTCTCTGCAGTGTGCCCATTAGCCAGTACAAAATAAAGCAGCCTTTCTGATGACTAATTATCCTAGGTGCAGTACCCGGTCAGACCTGAAGGTAAGAGGGGGCGCCAGAGAGCTGCAAGTTCCAATCCGGAACTGGTAAGTGGGATATAGATAAATCCCCATCAGAAAAGAACTGGGCAATCAAACAACCCTGGTTCCTCACAAGTTGGTGTGTGCGGTGGGGATGATAAAGGTATCCTCCCCGTGAAGTGTGACACCCCCCAATATGCAAGAATATAACTACTATAATAGTGCCCCTTTGTACAGGAATATACTGTAACTACTATAGTACTGCCCCCTATGTACAAGAATATAACTAATATAATACTGCCCCTATGTACAAGAATATAACTACTCTAATACTGCCCCCTATGTACAAGAATATAACTACTATAATACTGCCCCTATGTACAAGAATATAACTACTATAATACTGCTCCTATGTACAAGAATATAACTACTATAATACTGCCCCTATGTACAAGAATATAACTACAATAATACTGCTCCTATATACAAGAATATAACTACTATAATACTGCTCCTATATACAAGAAGATTACTATAATACTGCCTCTATGTACAGGAATATAACTACTATAATACTGCTCCTATATACAAGATTATAACTACTATAATACTGCTCCTATGTTCAATAATATAACTACCATAATACTGCTCCTATGTACCAGAATATAACTACTATAATACTGCCCCTATGTACAAGAATATAACTACTATAATACTGCTCCTATGTGCAAGACTATAAGTACTATAATACTGCCCCTATATACAAGAATATAACTACTATAATACTTCCCCTATGTGCAAGAATATAACTACTATAATACTGCTCCTATGTACAAGATTATAACTAGTATAATACTGCCCCTATATACAAGAATATAACTACTATAATACTGCTCCTATGTACAAGACTATAACTAGTATAATATTGCCCCCTATGCACAAGATTATAATTACTATAATACTGCTCCTATGTACAAGAATATAACTACTATAATACTGCTCCTTTGTACAAGAATATAACTACTATAATACTGCTCCTATGTACAAGAATATAACTACTATAATACTGCTCCTATGTACAAGAATATAACTACTATAATACTGCTCCTATGTACAAGAATATAACTACTATAATACTGCTCCTATGTACAAGAATATGACTACTATAATACTTCCCCTATGTACAAGAATATACTGTAACTTCTATAATACTGCCACTATGTATCAGAATATAACTATAATGTGCTCTTGAACAGTTCTGTAATGTAATTCTTGCACAGTTCCTCTATAATCTCTGCATTTCCTTTATGTAATCAAGGTTCTCCCCGTAGTTTATTTCTACTCAGAAGACTTAGTAGAACACAAAAGTCAATATTAGTGAGCAGCAGTGAGGAAATATTAACATCCAGAAATAAACACTTAGTGCGGCCGCTCTCGCTCAGTAGATTCTGTAGCGATAAATGATATTGATTGCTCCGTTAATCTCTGGGCTTCTTTTCCGGCACTAATGAGAGTCTGGTTACAGCCGCTGTTCCGCCATCACCGTGCACCTCTAATGCAAATATCAATAGAGCAAGCAGCAGAATAAATAAGGCTGCGCTATCTATTGCTTCCACCGCTAAACAACCCCAATATATAGTCACAAGGACATTACTGTAATCTGCAGAACAGACATTATAAAGCGTGCAGTGTAATTCAGGACTAATATTACAGAGGCACAAACATCTCACCCCGGAGCGTAATAATGAGGAGCAGAGAGCGCGAACGCTGAAACATACAAGTTACCAGTGAACGAGAAAACAAGAACCTTAGAAGAAATGTCAAATATAATAATAAGAAGAAACCCGGTCACATAGGGGAAGTATTATCTATAATATAACGCTGGGAGCGTCACTCTGTCCGAAGCCTTTATAGACTGCGCAAGCGCCGGCGCAGTCTGGACAGCACAGAGTGACGCTCCCAGGAGATCGCGGTATGCGTAAACACTGAACGCACACCGCGATCTCCAACGGATTAGCAGGGTCGTGCCAGGAGGGTATCAGCTATATTCACCTGTCCCCCGTTCCAGCGCTGCGTGCGGCTCAGTCTCCCGGGTCCTCTGCCTGTGACGTTCACAGTTCAGAGGGCGCGATGACGCGCTTAATGCGCGCCGCCCTCTGACTGAACAGTCACAGCCAGAGGAGCCGGAAGACGGAGCGGACGCAGCGCTGGATCAGGGCCAGATGACTATAGCAAGTGTCGGGGGCCTGAGCGAGCGGCGACTCCGGCACCTGACCCCCACAGCGCGCCGGTGTCCCCGCCTGCTCAGGCCCCCCAGCACTCGGCGCCCAGCGACGATAGGTGAGTATGGTATTTTTTTTTTCATATATCGCAGCAGCATACGGGGCATACACTATGGAGCATCTTATGGGGCCATCAACCATAATGGAGCAGTGTACGGGGGCATATACTATGGAGCATCTTAAGGGGGCCATAAACCATAATGGAGCAGTGTACGGGGGCATATAATACTATGGAGCATGTTATGGGGGCCATAAACCTTTATGGAACAGCGTACTGGGCATACACTATGGAGCATCTTATGGGGGCCATAAACCTTTATGGAGCAGTGTACGGGGCATATACTATGGAGCATCTTATGGGGGCCATAAACCATAATGGAGCAGTGTTCGGGGGCATATACCATGGAGCATCTTATGGGGGCCATAAACCTTTATGGAGCAGTGTACGGGGCATATACCATGGAGCATCTTATGGGGGCCATAAACCTTTATGGAGCAGTGTACGGGGCATATATTATGGAGCATCTTATGGGGGCCATAAACCATAATGGAGCAGTGTTCGGGGGCATATACCATGGAGCATGTTATGGGGGCCATAAACCTTTATGGAGCAGTGTATGGGGCATATACTATGGAGCATCTTATGGGGGCCATAAACCTTTATGGAGCAGTGTACGGGGCATATGGATGGGAGCAGCAAATTACAGAATGGTGGCGCAGGATGGGAGCAGCACATGACAGAACGGGGGCGCAGGATGGGAGCAGCACATGACAGAACGGGGGAGCAGGATGGGAGCAGCACATGACAGAATAGGGCAGCACATGACAGAATAGGGCAGCACATGACAGAATAGGGCAGCACATGACAGAACGGGGGCGCAGGATGGGAGCAGTACATGACAGGATGGGGACGCAGGATGGAGCAGCACATGACAGAACGGGGGCGCAGGATGGGAGCAGCACATGACAGGATAGGGACGCAGGATGGAGCAGCACATGGCAGGATGGGGACGCAGGATGGAGCAGCACATGACAGGATGGGGACGCAGGATGGAGCAGCACATGACAGGATGGGGGCGCAGGATGGAGCAGCACATGACAGGATGGGGCGCAGGATGGAGCAGCACATGACAGGATGGGGGCGCAGGATGGAGCAGCACATGACAGGATGGGGGCGCAGGATGGAGCAGCACATGACAGGATGGGGACGCAGGATGGAGCAGCACATGACAGGATGGGGGCGCAGGATGGAGCAGCTCATGACAGGATGGGGAGGCAGGATGGAGCAGCACATGACAGGATGGGGACGCAGGATGGAGCAGCACATGACAGGATGGGGACGCAGGATGGAGCAGCACATGACAGGATGGGGACGCAGGATGGAGCAGCACATGACAGGATGGGGGCGCAGGATGGAGCAGCACATGACAGGATGGGGGCGCAGGATGGAGCAGCACATGACAGGATGGGACGCAGGATGGAGCAGCACATGACAGGATGGAGACCATATACCAATATAAATGCTCGCCACCCGGCCGTAGAACGGGTTCAATAGCTAGTACTATTTATATTCCTGCACAGAACCTTGGAAAACTATTCACACCCTGTGAACTTTTCCATATTTTTTCGCATTACATCTGCAAACTTACATTTATTAATTGGGATTTTATGTGATACAAACACAAAGTATCGATTATTTGTGAAGTGTAAAGGAAATGATACAGGGTTCAATAAATATTTGCAAAGTATAAATCTGAAAATTATGATTAATCCGCGAGTCAAAACTTTTTAGGACCAACTCTCGCTGCAGTCTATTGGGGTCTGTCTCTACCAGCTTTGCACATCTAGAGGTGACATTTTGCCCCTTCTTGTTTGCACACTCGCTCTCACTCAGTGAGGTTGGATGGCAATGTCTGTGATCAGCAATTTTCACATCTTGTCACAGATTCTCACTGGTACTTAGATCTGGATTGTGACTGGGCCGTTCATATATAGGAATACGCTCTGATCTAAACCATCCATTGTTGCTCTGACAGGATGTTGATGGTCGTTGTCCTGCTGTCCCTATTCTCAAATCTTCTGCAACCACTAACATGTTTTCCTCCAGGATTGCCCTGTATAAGCTTCATCCATCTCCCCATCAACTCTGACCAGTTTCCCTGCCCCTGCTGAAGAAAAGCCTCCCCACAGCATGATGCTGCCACCACCATGTGTGACGGTGGGGATGGTGTTCAGTGTTAGTTTTCTACCCCATATAGCATTTTGCATTTAACCCATAATGTTCTTCTTTGGTGTCATCTAACCAGAGCCCCCTCGTCAACATGCTCACTGTGTCCCCTACATGGCTTTTGCAAACGGGACTTCTTATGATTTGCTTTTAACAATGGCATTCTTCCTTCCACTCTTCGATAAAAGCCAGATTTGTGGCTTATGCTACTAATAGTTGTCCTGGGAACAGAATATCCCACCTGAGCTGTGGATCTCTGCAGCTCCTCCAGTGTGACCCATGGGCCTCTTGGCTGCTTCTCTAATTAGTGCTCTCCTTGCTTGGGATGTCGGTTTAGATGGACAGCTATGTCTTGGTAGTTTGCAGTTGTGACATACTCCATCCATTTTTGGATGATAGATTGAACAGTGCTCCGAGAGATGCTCAGAGCTTGAGCTATTGTTTTTATAACCTAACCCCACTTTACTCTTCTCCAAAACTTTATCCTTCTCCTGTCTGGTGGGCTCCTTGGTTTTCATGACAATGTTTGATTCCTAATATTCTCACGCAGACCTTCACAGAACAGCTGTAGTTATGCTGAGAAGAAATCACACCCAGGTGGACTCATAGTAGTCATAATCGTGTAGATTTGGTCTTCAAACTGCAAATATTCAGCTCTTTCAACCTTTTTTCTACGTGTGGATTTATCTTGGATTACAATACACTTGCTGATCGCAGTATAACTCAAGTACATTGTCAGTGCTATCAATTTGTCTACTTAGGACGCAGAAGAAATGATAAAATCAGTGTCGTCAGCTTAGTTCTAAATTAAATGAACAAGAGATACAATGGAGAATAACCCAAAAAAAGAGAATCATTGGAGCGCTGCCAGAGCCCTATAAAAGCAGCATCTACTCGTGACTGTTTTTTATACTTTTGATTTCAGTAGCCCTTAATTGGCTTTTGGTTTCAATTCACCTTTGATAGTGAATGACGCAACTTATATAAGTAGAGATTTTCACATTTAACTGGATCATGCTTTGGCAGTATGTAATTTACTTTGTGCATTGTGTGTGTATAGTGTGTGCAGTATGTGCAGTGTGTCCATGAGCTTGGTTACCGCATGCTCACTGTGTGTCTGATGACTGGAAGAAATTGGCTGCAGAGAGAATAGGTTCATTTTCTCCTTGTACACAAACCTGCAGATTACCACTGTGACTGCAGGTAAATATCATTTTTTATGACTCCGTATTTTCCCTGTCCCTAACACTAGGGAGCGCCCTAGCTTGCCCTACTACCATGGATACTTCTGAAGGTGAAGATGCCGGGGCCTCCACCCTTGCCTTATCTCCTGAGTTAGCCCTCCGTCTGTTCTCTTCCCCCACCGAGGGAAGAGGGGACGCTACTGTGAACCGTAGTACACAAACCCGACAAACAAGGGTTAACATAAAACTCCAGGCATACAAAATATTCACTCACATTTAACAGAGGAATGCATCGGGGAGTGGAGGATGGGCAATAAGCAAAAACAGAGAAGGATAAGGAATTACCACACATACAAAACAAGCAACAGTCACTAATAACTCATTCAACTCTCCATCTCATATGTGCTCCTCTCCCACCATTAGCCATGCAGCAAATACTAGCTCTGACAAGGATTAGTAACAGAGCCCAGATTATAAAGGGGAAGGGAGTGGCTAATTGAGCTCAGCTGTGAACACAGGGATTCCAAACATGGCCGATTAACCCCTGTTCTGCCAGAAAGAAATAAACTCATTTAAAATGAAGGAGAAGTGCTTCTTCTCAGTGCCGGAGTAGGAACAATCAGACGCTGCGGTCTTCTGGCTCCACACTGTCGCGGTAACCCCGTGACACTTCCGATACTGAATTTTATGGTGAGGATGCAAGAGAGGTTTTCTTCTGATGACTCTTCCATGAAGACCATATTTGTGCATGGGTCTTTGAACAGAAGAACAATGTACCACAACTCCAGATTGTTAGGGCTAGCGGAGCGCACCAAATAATTAGAGAAAATGTATAAGGTGCGTTCGCAGTCCGGGGTCCACCGTGCAGAGATGGAACCTGCTGCTAAGCAATGACGGACTATATGGGGTACAATGAGGATACAAACACAGGTTAGCTTCGCCCTGTGTGAAAGAAGCGAACCCTGTTGCGTCACAGGGCAGCGGTACCGCACGTAACAGAAATAAAAATAAAAGCGTCACAGGGCCACAGTACCGCACATAACAGAAATAAAAATAAAGTAGCACGAGAGTGCATGCGGTGCCGCCCTGGCGGACGCCACTAACCACCCAGACTTGGGTTTGGAAAGCGCGGTGATAGCGCACGGCGCTCCACTGGCAGTCACAGTAATAGACGCTGTTTGTGTACCAGTGTTGGTAACAAGTCGGGCGCTAGATTGCAATCTACCTCCTTACGCGAGCATTCAAACACAAGGGAGGGGATGATTAAAGAGCGAATTTCACTCACAACACACACATAAACAAGAGTATTCTAGCGTATGGCCATGCGAACCTTTTATAACTCAGCAAGTTCAGGACCTTCCTAGCGGACCAATGAGAACTGCTACAGTAACTGAGCAACTTCAGGACCTTCCTAGAGGACCAATAGGAGCTACTGCAGTACCTGAGCATGTGACCCCAGACCTCCACTGAGAAGTCTTCCTTTGGGCATGCTCAGAAGGGGAAAAGCAGGACTTAGTCCCAGAGACGTCTGCTCCCGCTGATCAGTACAGTCTACAATGGCAGAGCCTGAAAAGGCAGCAGTAACCCTTTGCACAGTATCAGGCTGAGCTAGACGCTGGGACCAACGTCTCTACTGAGCAGGCTCCACTGCGGCTGATGCAGAATCAGAGACTGCAGCGGAGATGGTTCAAGATTCCCCCTGTGCAGCGACGGGAACTCGACTCCTAACACAGATGCTGCTAAATCTTTTTATAGGTCTTTTGCAGTCAAGCAGGGGCTCTGATTTACCTCCCTAACAATCCTATGAGTAGCTCTAACTGAAATATTGCTTTATCTTCCAGACCTTATCTTGATCTCCACTGTTCCTGTTAACTAGCTGTAGTGCTGATGTCCCTGCATGCTTCTGTCCTCCCATGGCAGCGCTCCCTCCTTCTTAGGCCTGTTTCACACGTCAGTGTCTCCGGTACGTGAGGTGACAGTTTCCTCACGTACCGGAGACACTGACACACGTAGACACATAAAAATCAATGCATCTGTGCAGATGTCATTGATTTTTTGCGGACCGTGTCTCCGTGTGCCAAACACGGAGACATGTCAGTATTCGTGGGAGCGCACGTATTACACGGACCTATTAAAGTCAATGGGTCCGTGTAAAACACGTACCGCACACAGACGTTGTCCGTGTGCAGTCCGTGTGCCGTGCAGGAGACAGCGCTACAGTAAGCGCTGTCCCCCCCACTGGTGCTAAAGCCGTGATTCATATCTTCCCTGCATAAATACACCAAAGAAAAAGCACTAAGCGAAAAAGTAATAAAATATATAAATTTTATTATAACACCAATAAAATCAATCAAGTAAATACCATACATAACCAAGGGGAACCAAAAAATACAGAAAAACCACAAGGTATGGCTGGAAAAAGTGGTAACAGACAATATGGAGTAACCTTCACAATATCAGCATCATCATAATGACAGCAAAGTAATCACATGTTCAAAGGACTTATATATAAAACATTAATAATACACCTGATACCACAGCCATCAATGACAATGAACCCAAAGCCAGTGCATATATATGATAAAATAATAGTTTATATAAAGATAAGGTGCAAAGTACCAGCTAGAAATGAATATAAGTATCAACAAATAGTAACGTTTTTAACCCCTTCCCGACCTGTGACACAGCGTATGCGTCATGAAAGTCGGTGCCAATCCGACCTGTGACGCATATGCTGTGTCACAGAAAGATCGCGTCCCTGCAGATCGGGTGAAAGGGTTAACTCCCATTTCACCCGATCTGCAGGGACAGGGGGAGTGGTAGTTTAGCCCAGAGGGGGTGGCTTCACCCCCTCGTGGCTACGATCGCTCTGATTGGCTGTTGAAAGTGAAACTGCCAATCAGAGCGATTTGTAATATTTCACCTAAAAAAATGGTGAAATATTACAATCCAGCCATGGCCGATGCTGCAATATCATCGGCCATGGCTGGAAATACTAATGTGCCCCCACCCCAACCCACCGATCGCCCCCCCAGCCCCCCGATCTGTGGCCCGCTCCCCTCCGTCCTGTGCTCCGCTCCCCCGTCCTCCTGTCCGCTCCCCCCGTGCTCCAATCACACCCCCCGTGCTCCAATCAAACCCCCCCGCACTCCGATCCCCCCCGTGCTCCGATCCACCCCCCCTGCACACCGATCCACCCCCCCTGCACACCGATCCACCCGCCCGCACACCGATCACTCTCCCCCATGCTCCGATCCCTCCCCCCCCGTGCTCCGACGCCCCCCCGTGCCCTGATCTCCCCCCCTGTGCCCTGATCTCTCCCTTTATACTTACCGATCCTGGCGGGGTCCGTCCGTCTTCTTCCCCGAGCGCCGCCATGTTCCAAAATGGCGGGCGCATGCGCAGTGCGCCCGCCGAATCTGCCGGCCGGCAGATTCGTTCCAATGTGAATTTTGATCACTGTGATATAATCTATCACAGTGGTCAAAATAAAAAAACAGTAAATGACCCCCCCCCATTTGTCCCCCATAGATAGGGACAATAATAAAATAAAGAATTTTTTTTTTTTTCACTAAGGTTGGAGTTAGAACTAGGGTTAGGGGTACGGTTAGGGGTAGGGGTAGGGGTAGGGTTAGGGGTAGGGTTAGGGGTAGGGTTAGGGGTAGGGTTAGGGTTAGGGTTAGGGTTTCGGTATGTGCACACGTATTCTGGTCCTCTGCGGATTTTTCCGCAGCGGATTTGATAAATCCGCAGTGCTAAACCGCTGCGGATTTATGGCAGATTTACCGCGGTTTTTCTGCGCATTTCACTGCGGTTTTACAACTGCGATTTTCTATTGGAGCAGTTGTAAAACCGCTGTGGAATCCGCAGAAAGAAGTGACATGCTGCGGAATGTAAACCGCTGCGTTTCCGTGCAGTTTTTCCGCAGCATGTGTACAGCGATTTTTGTTTCCCATAGGTTTACATTGAAATGTAAACTCATGGGAAACTGCTGCGGATCCGCAGCGTTTTCCGAAGCGTGTGCACATACCTTTAGAATTAGGCTATGTGCACACGGTGCGGATTTGGCTGCGGATCCGCAGCGGATTGGCCGCTGCGGATCCGCAGCAGTGTTCCATCAGGTTTACAGTACCATGTAAACCTATGGAAAACCAAATCCGCTGTGCCCATGGTGCGGAAAATACCGCACGGAAACGCTGCGTTGTATTTTCCGCAGCATGTCAATTCTTTGTGCGGATTCCGCAGCGTTTTACACCTATTCCTCAATAGGAATCCGCAGGTGAAATCCGCAGTAAATCCGCAGGTAAAACGCAGTGCCTTTTACCCGCGGATTTTTCAAAAATGGTGCGGAAAAATCTCACACGAATCCGCAACGTGGGTACATAGCCTTAGGGTTAGGGTTGGGTTGGAATTAGGGTTGTGGTTAGGGTTAGGGGTGTGTTGGGGTTAGGGTTGTGGTTAGGGGTGTGTTGCGGTTAGGGTTGTGGTTAGGGTTACGGCTACAGTTGGGATAAGGGTTAGGGGTGTGTTGGCGTTAGAATTGAGGGGTTTCCACTGTTTAGGCACATCAGGGGGTCTCCAAACGCAACATGGCGCCACCATTGATTCCAGCCAATCTTTTATTCAAAAAGTCAAATGGTGCTCCTTCCCTTCCGAGCCCCGACGTGTGCCCAAACAGTGGTTTACCCCCACATATGGGGTATCAGTGTACTCAGGACAAACTGGGCAACAATTACTGGGGTCCAATTTCTCCTGTTACCCTTGAGAAAATAAAAAATTGCTTGCTAAAACATCATTTTTGAGGAAAGAAAAATGATTTTTTATTTTCACGGCTCTGCGTTGTAAACGTCTGTGAAGCACTTGGGGGTTCAAAGTGCTCACCACATATCTAGATAAGTTCCTTGGGGGGTCTAGTTTCCAAAATGGGGTCACTTGTGGGGGGTTTCTACTGTTTAGGCACACCAGGGGCTCTGCAAACGCAACGTGACGCCCGCAGACCATTCCATCAAAGTCTGCATTTCAAAACGTCACTACTTGACTTCCGAGCCCCGACATGTGCCCAAACAGTGGTTTACCCCCACATATGGGGTATCAGCGTACTCAGGACAAACTGGGCAACAATTACTGGGGTCCAATTTCTCCTGTTACCCTTGAGAAAATAAAAAATTGCTTGCTAAAACATCATTTTTGAGGAAAGAAAAATGATTTTTTATTTTCACGGCTCTGCGTTGTAAACGTCTGTGAAGCACTTGGGGGTTCAAAGTGCTCACCACATATCTAGATAAGTTCCTTGGGGGGTCTAGTTTCCAAAATGGGGTCACTTGTGGGGGGTTTCTACTGTTTAGGCACACCAGGGGCTCTGCAAACGCAACGTGACGCCCGCAGACCATTCCATCAAAGTCTGCATTTCAAAACGTCACTACTTGACTTCCGAGCCCCGACATGTGCCCAAACAGTGGTTTACCCCCACATATGGGGTATCAGCGTACTCAGGACAAACTGGGCAACAATTACTGGGGTCCAATTTCTCCTGTTACCCTTGAGAAAATAAAAAATTGCTTGCTAAAACATCATTTTTGAGGAAAGAAAAATGATTTTTTATTTTCACGGCTCTGTGTTGTAAACGTCTGTGAAGCACTTGGGGGTTTAAAGTGCTCACCACATATCTAGATAAGTTCCTTGGGGGGTCTAGTTTCCAAAATGGGGTCACTTGTGGGGGGTTTCTACTGTTTAGGCACACCAGGGGCTCTGCAAACGCAACGTGACGCCCGCAGACCATTCCATCAAAGTCTGCATTTCAAAAGTCACTACTTCCCTTCTGAGCCCCGACGTGTGCCCAAACAGTGGTTTACCCCCACATATGGGGTATCAGCGTACTCAGGAGAAACTGGACAACAACTTTTGGGGTCCAATTTCTCCTGTAACCCTTGGGAAAATAAAAAATTCTGGGCTAAAAAATTATTTTTGAGGAAAGAAAACGTATTTATTATTTTCACTGCTCTGTGTTATAAACTTCTGTGAAGCACTTGGGGGTTCAAAGTGCTCACCTCACATCTAGATAAGTTCCTTTCGGGGTCTAGTTTCTAAAATGGGGTCACTTGTGGGGGGTTTCTACTGTTTAGCCACATCAGGGGCTCTGCAAACGCAACGTAACGCCCGCAGAGCATTCCATCAAAGTCTGCATTTCAAAATGTCACTACTTGACTTCCGAGCCCCGACATGTGCCCAAACTGTGGTTTACCCCCACATATGGGGTATCAGCGTACTCAGGAGAAACTGTACAACAACTTTTGGGGTCAAATTTCTCCTGTTACCCTTGGGAAAATAATAAATTGCAGGCTAAAAAATCATTTTAGAGAAAATAAAATTTTTATTTTATTTTCATGGCTCTGCGTTATAAACTTCTGTGAAGCACTTGGAAGTTCAAAGTCCTCACCACACATCTAGATTAGTTCCTTTGGGGGTCTAGTTTCCAAAATGGGGTCATATGTGGGGGATCTCCAATGTTTAGGCACACAGGGGCTCTCCAAACGTGACATGGTGTCCGCTAATGATTGGAGCTAATTTTCCATTTAAAAAGCCAATTGGCGTGCCTTCCCTTCCGAGCCCTGCCGTGCGCCCAAACAGTGGTTTACCCCCACATATGGGGTATCAGCGTACTCAGGACAAACTGGACAACAACATTTGCGGTCCAATTTCTCCTATTACCCTTGGCAAAATAGGAAATTCCAGGCTAAAAATCATTTTTGAGGAAAGAAAAATTATTTTTTATTTTCATGGCTCTGCATTATAAACTTCTGTGAAGCACCTGGGGGTTTAAAGTGCTCAATATGCATCTAGATAAGTTCCTTGGGGGGTCTAGTTTCCAAAATGGGGTCATTTGTTGGGGAGCTCCAATGCATAGGCACACAGGGGCTCTCTAAACGCGACATGGTGTCCGCTAACAATTGGAGCTAATTTTCCATTCAAAAAGTCAAATGGCGCGCCTTCCCTTCCGAGCCCTGCCGTGTGCCCAAACAGTGGTTTACCCCCACATATGAGGTATCGGCGTACTCGGGAGAAATTGCCCAACAAATTTTAGGATTCATTTTATCCTATTGCCCATGTGAAAATGAAAAACTGAGGCGAAAAGAATTTTTTTGTGAAAAAAAAAGTACTTTTTCATTTTTACAGATCAATTTGTGAAGCCCCCGGGGATTCAAAGTTCTCACTATGCATCTAGATAAGTTCCTTGGGGCGTCTAGTTTCCAAAATGGGGTCACGTGTGGGGGAGCTCCAATTTTTAGGCACACGGGGGCTCTCCAAACGTGACATGGTGTCCGCTAAAGAGTGGAGCCAATTTTTCATTCAAAAAGTCAAATGGCGCTCCTTCCCTTCCAAGCCCTGCCGTGCGCCCAACAGTGGTTTACCCCCAACATATGAGGGATCAGCGTACTCAGGACAAATTGGACAACAACTTTCGTGGTTCAGTTTCTCCTTGTACCATTGGGAAAATAAAAAAAATGTTGCTAAAAGATAATTTTTGTGACTAAAAAGTTAAATGTTCATTTTTTCCTTCCATGTTGCTTCTGCTGCTGTGAAGCACCTGAAGGGTTAAAAAACTTCTTGAATGTGGTTTTGAGCACCTTGAGGGGTGCATTTTTTAGAATGGTGTCACTTTTGGGTATTTTCAGCCATATAGACCCCTCAAACTGACTTCAAATGTGAGGTGGTCCCTAAAAAAAATGGTTTTGTAAATTTCGTTGTAAAAATGAGAAATCGCTGGTCAAATTTTAACTCTTATAACTTCCTAGCAAAAAAAAATTTTGTTTCCAAAATTGTGCTGGTGTAAAGTAGACATGTGGGAAATGTTATTTATTAACTATTTTGTGTCACATAACTCTCTGGTTTAACAGAATAAAAATTCAAAATGTGAAAATTGCGAAATTTTCAAAATTTTCGCCAAATTTCCGTTTTTATCACAAATAAACGCAGAATTTATTGACCTAAATTTACCACTAACATGAAGCCCAATATGTCACGAAAAAACAATCTCAGAACCGCTAGGATCCGTTGAAGCGTTCCTGAGTTATTACCTCATAAAGGGACACTGGTCAGAATTGCAAAAAACGGCCAGGTCATTAAGGTCAAAATAGGCTGGGTCATGAAGGGGTTAATGGTTCAGGATCATTGTAAGCCGAAGCATCAGAGGAAATAATAACAGCTTTAGAAAAAAGCAAGTAAAGGGAACATATTTACCCAGTATAAACCACCAGCCAGGGACCCACGACACCCGACGCACGTTTCGCTCAGGAAATCTTACCTGCAGCAGCGTTTGCTGCAGAGAAGATATGAATAATAGTGTTTAAAATAAAGATCTATGTGCCCCCCGCCCTCCCACCCCCTGTGCGCCCCCCCACCCCCTGTGCGCCCCCCCGCACACTGTGTGCAGAATTATTAGGCAAGTTGTATTTTAGAGGATTCTTTTTATTATTGATCAACAACTATGTTCTCAATCAACCCAAAAGACTCATAAATATCAAAGCTTAATATTTTTGGAAGTTGGAGTGGTTTTTTTTTTTAGATTTGGCTATCCTAGGAGGATATCTGTTTGTGCAGGTAACTATTACTGTGCAGAATTATTAGGCAACTTAATAAAAACCAAATCTATTCCCATCTCACTTGTTTATTTTCACCAGGTAAACCAATATAACTGCACAAAATTTAGAAACAAACATTTCTGACATGCAAAAACACAACCCCAAAAATGAGTGCCCAATATAGCCCCTTTCTATATGATGACACTCAGCAGCCTCCATCCATAGATTCTGTCAGTTGCTTGATCTGTTTACGATGAACATTGCGTGCAGCGGCCACCACAGCCTCCAGACACTGTGCCGAGAGGTGGACGGTTTTCCCTCCCTGTAGATCTCACATTTTATGAGGGACCACAGGTTCTCTATGGGGTTCAGATCAGGTGAACAAGGGGCCATGTCATTATTTTTTCTTCTTTGAGACCTTTACTGGCCAGCGACGCTGTGGAGTAGTTGGAGGCATCTGATGGAGCATTGTCCTGCATGAAAATCATGTTTTTCTTGAACGATACCGACTTCTTCCTGTACCACTGCTTGAAGAAGTCTTCCAGAAACTGGCAGTAGATCTGGGAGTTGAGCTTCACTCCATCCTCAACCCGAAAAGGTCCCACAAGTCCATCTTTGATTATCCCAGCCCAGACCAGTACCCCACCTCCACCTTGCTGGTGTCTGAGTCGGAGTGGAGCTCTCTGCCCTTTACTGATCCAGCCTCTGCCCATCCATCCGGTCCATCAAGAGTCACTCTCATTTCATCAGTCCATAAAACCTGTGAGAAGTCAGTCTTAAGATATTTCTTGGCCCAGTCTTGACGTTTTATCTTATGTTTCTTGTTCACAGGTGCTCGTTTTTGAGCCTTCCTTACCTTGGCCATGTCCCTGAGTATCGCACACCTTGTGCTTTCTGTTACTCCAGTAACGTTGCAGCTCTGAAATATGGCAAAACTGGTGGCAAATGGAATCTTGGCAGCTTCACGCTTGATTTTCCTCAATTAATGGGCAGTTATTTTGCGCCTTTTTTGCCCAACACGCTTCTTGCGACCCTGTTGGCTATTTGCCATGAAACGCTTGATTGTTCGGTGATCATGATTCAAGTTTGGCAATTTCCAGACTGCTGCATCCCTCTGCAAGACATCGCACAATGTTGGACTTTTCAGAGCCCGTCAAATCTCTCCTCTGACCCATTTTGCCAAAGGAAAGAAAGTTGCCTAATAATTAAGCACACCTTATATAGCGTTCTGATGTCATTAGACAACACCCCTCCTCATTACAGAGATGCTCATCACCGGATTTACTGAATTGGTAGTTGTCTCTCAAACCTGAACAGCTTGGAGTAGGACAACATGTATAAAAAGTATCATGTGATCAAAATACAACCTGCCTAATAATTCTGCACGCAGTGTATACTGTATATTTTGCCTAAAATACAAAGGAAATGTTTCATCTTTAACTTTAGGCCTTTTAGAGATCATTTAATCTTTAACTTGCTTAACTGTTCACAATAACAGTAATTTAGACCAGGGGTGCCCAAACTTTTACATTCCACTGTATACAGTTGCTGTAGTATAAATAGTTTTGGGTTTGCAGTAATTCTGATTGCACTGTCATTTTAATTATATTTGTGCTCCATCCATATGGAGAATTTATTCCCATACTTGTGAGATAACATTAGGTTGTTTTTTGGATATGGATATTTTCTTTTTGTATAGAATTCTCATTATGCTGCCTCGTCCTGAGTGGCAAAAGAGAATGTGACGAGCAGTCAGAGTACAGATATATAGATGGTGGAAATGCAATCTGTACTTAGCTGTAATAATGACATGGGAATCTTCTTTCATATTCTTCATTTAGTGTAGGATCTGCAGGGGCGGAGCATGACACAAGAATTATCTCTTCCATGTTCTTTGTTTAGTGTAGGATCTGCAGGGGCGGAGCATGACACAAGAATTATCTCTTCCATGTTCTTTGTTTAGTGTAGGATCTGCAGGGGCAGAGCATGACACAATAATCATCTCTACCATGTTCTTTGTTTAGTGTAGGATCTGCAGGGGCGGAGCATGACACAAGAATCATCTCTTCCATGTTCTTTGTTTAGTGTAGGATCTGCAGGGGCAGAGCATGACACAATAATCATCTCTACCATGTTCTTTGTTTAGTGTAGGATCTGCAGGGGTGGAGCATGACACAAGAATCATCTCTTCCATGTTCTTTGTTTAGTGTAGGATCTGCAGGGGCGGAGCATGACACAAGAATCATCTCTACCATGTTCTTTGTTTAGTGTAGGATCTGCAGGGGCGGAGCTTGACACAAGAATTATCTCTTCCATGTTCTTTATTTAGTGTAGGATCTGCAGGGGCGGAGCATGACACAAGAATCATCTCTTCCATGTTCTTTGTTTAGTGTAGGATCTGCAGGGGCGGAGCATGACACAAGAATCATCTCTTCCATGTCCTTTGTTTAGTGTAGGGTCTGCAGGGGCGGAGCATGACACAAGAATCATCTCTTCCATGTTCTTTGTTTAGTGTAGGATCTGCAGGGGCGGAGTATGACACAAGAATCATCTCTTCCATGTTCTTTGTTTAGTGTAGGGTCTGCAGGGTCGGAGCATGACACAAGAATCATCTCTTCCATGTTCTTTGTTTAGTGTAGGATCTGCAGGGGCGGAGCTTGACACAATAATTATCTCTTCCATGTTCTTTATTTAGTGTAGGATCTGCAGGGGCGGAGCATGACACAAGAATCATCTCTTCCATGTTCTTTGTTTAGTGTAGGATCTGCAGGGGCGGAGCATGACACAAGAATCATCTCTTCCATGTTCTTTGTTTAGTGTAGGATCTGCAGGGGCGGAGCTTGACACAATAATTATCTCTTCCATGTTCTTTATTTAGTGTAGGATCTGCAGGGGCGGAGCATGACACAAGAATCATCTCTACCATGTTCTTTGTTTAGTGTAGGATCTGCAGGGGCGGAGCATGACACAAGAATTATCTCTTCCATGTTCTTTGTTTCGTGTAGGATCTGCAGGGGCGGAGCATGACACAAGAATCATCTCTTCTATGTTCTTTGTTTAGTGTAGGATCTGCAGGGGCGGAGCATGACACAAGAATCATCTCTTCCATGTTCTTTGTTTAGTGTAGGATCTGCAGGGGCGGAGCATGACACAAGAATCATCTCTTCCATGTTCTTTGTTTAGTGTAGGATCTGCAGGGGCAGAGCATGACACAAGAATCATCTCTTCCATGTTATTTTAGTGTAGGATCTGTAGGGGCAGAGCATGACACAAGAATTATCTCTTCCATGTTCTTTGTTTAGTGTAGGGTCTGCAGGGGCGGAGCATGACACAAGAATCATCTCTTTCATGTATTTAGTTTAGTGTAGGGTCTGCAGGGGCGGAACATGACACAAGAATTATCTCTTCCATGTTCTTTTAGTGTAGGATCTGTGGGGTCGGACATGACACAAGAATCATCTCATCCATGTTCTTTGTTTAGTGTAGGATCTGCGGGGTCGGAGCATGACACAAGAATCATCTCATCCATGTTCTTTGTTTAGTGTAGGGTCTGCGGGGTCAGAGCATGACACAAGAATTATCTCTTCCATGTTCTTTGTTTAGTGTAGGATCTGCAGGGTCGGAGCATGACACAAGAATTATCTCTTCCATGTTCTTTGTTTAGTGTAGGATCTGCGGGTTCGGAGCATGACACAAGAATCATCTCTTCCATGTTCTTTGTTTAGTTTAGGATCTGCAGGGGCGGAGCATGACACAAGAATTATCTCTTCCATGTTCTTTGTTTAGTGTAGGGTCTGCAGGGGCGGAGCATGACACAAGAATTATCTCTTCCATGTTCTTTGTTTAGTGTAGGGTCTGCAGGGGCGGAGCATGACACAAGAATTATCTCTTCCATGTACTTTGTTTAGTGTAGGGTCTGCAGGGGCGGAGCATGACACAAGAATCATCTCTTTCATGTATTTAGGTTAGTGTAGGGTCTGCAGGGGCGGAGCATAACACAAGAATCATCTCTTTCATGTATTTAGTTTAGTGTAGGGTCTGCAGGGGCGGAGCATGACACAGAAATCATCTCTTTCATGTATTTAGTTTAGTGTAGGGTCTGCAGGGGCAGAGCATGACACAAGAATTATCTCTTTCATGTTCTTTGTTTAGTGTAGGGTCTGCAGGGGCGGAGCATGACACAGAAATCATCTCTTTAATGTATTTAGTTTAGTGTAGGGTCTGCAGGGGCGGAGCATGACACAAGAATCATCTCTTTCATGTATTTAGTTTAGTGTAGGGTCTGTGGGGTCGGAGCATGACACAAGAATCATCTCTTTCATGTATTTAGTTTAGTGTAGGGTCTGCAGGGGCAGAGCATGACACAAGAATTATCTCTTTCATGTTCTTTGTTTAGTGTAGGATCTGCGTGGTCGGAGCATGACACAAGAATAATTTCTTTCAGGCTTTTTGTTTAGTGTAGGGTCTGCAGGGGCGGAGCATGACACAAGAATTATCTCTTCCATGTTCTTTGTTTAGTGTAGGGTCTGCAGGGGCGGAGCATGACACAAGAATCATCTCTTTCATGTATTTAGTTTAGTGTAGGGTCTGCAGGGGCGGAGCATGACATAAGAATCATCTCTTCCATGTTCTTTGCTTAGTGTAGGGTCTGCAGGGGCAGATCATAACACAAGAATCATCTCTTCCATGTTCTTTGTTTAGTGTAGGGTCTGCAGGGGCGGAGCATGACACAAGAATCATCTCTTTCATGTATTTAGTTTAGTATAGGGTCTGCAGGGGCAGAGCATGACAAGAATTATCTCTTTCATGTTCTTTGTTTAGTTTAGGGTCTGCAGGGGCGGAGCATGACACAAGAATCATCTCTACCATGTTCTTTGTTTAGTGTAGGATCTGCAGGGGCGGAGCATGACACAAGAATCATCTCTACCATGTTCTTTGTTTAGTGTAGGCTCTCCAGGGGCGGAGCATGACACAAGAATCATCTCTTTCATGTATTTAGGTTAGTGTAGGGTCTGCAGGGGCGGAGCATGACACAAGAATCATCTCTTTCATGTATTTAGGTTAGTGTAGGGTCTGCAGGTGCGGAGCATGACACAAGAATTATCTCTTCCATGTTCCTTGTTTAGTGTAGGGTCTGCAGGGGCGGAGCATGACACAAGAATTATCTCTTCCATGTTCTTTGTTTAGTGTAGGGTCTGCAGGGTCGGAGCATGACACAAGAATCATCTCTTTCATGTATTTAGTTTAGTGTAGGGTCTGCAGGGGCGGAGCATGACACAAGAATCATCTCTTTCATGTTCTTTGTTTAGTGTAGGATCTGCAGGGGCGGAGCATGACACAAGAATCATCTCTTCCATGTTCTTTGTTTAGTGTAGGGTCTGCAGGGGCGGAGCATGACACAAGAATCATCTCTTCCATGTTCTTTGTTTAGTGTAGGATCTGCAGGGGCAGAGCATGACACAAGAATTATCTCTTCCATGTTCTTTGTTTAGTGTAGGGTCTGCAGGGGCGGAGCATGACACAAGAATTATCTCTTCCATGTTCTTTGTTTAGTGTAGGGTCTGCAGGGGCGGAGCATGACACAAGAATTATCTCTTCCATGTACTTTGTTTAGTGTAGGGTCTGCAGGGGCGGAGCATGACACAAGAATCATCTCTTTCATGTATTTAGGTTAGTGTAGGGTCTGCAGGGGCGGAGCATGACACAAGAATTATCTCTTCCATGTTCTTTGTTTAGTGTAGGGTCTGCAGGGGCGGAGCATGACACAAGAATCATCTCTTTCATGTATTTAGTTTAGTGTAGGGTCTGCAGGGGCGGAGCATGACACAGAAATCATCTCTTTCATGTATTTAGTTTAGTGTAGGGTCTGCAGGGGCAGAGCATGACACAAGAATTATCTCTTTCATGTTCTTTGTTTAGTGTAGGGTCTGCAGGGGCGGAGCATGACACAGAAATCATCTCTTTTATGTATTTAGTTTAGTGTAGGGTCTGCAGGGGCGGAGCATGACACAAGAATCATCTCTTTCATGTATTTAGTTTAGTGTAGGGTCTGTGGGGTCGGAGCATGACACAAGAATCATCTCTTTCATGTATTTAGTTTAGTGTAGGGTCTGCAGGGGCAGAGCATGACACAAGAATTATCTCTTTCATGTTCTTTGTTTAGTGTAGGATCTGCGTGGTCGGAGCATGACACAAGAATAATTTCTTTCAGGCTTTTTGTTTAGTGTAGGGTCTGCAGGGGCGGAGCATGACACAAGAATTATCTCTTCCATGTTCTTTGTTTAGTGTAGGGTCTGCAGGGGCGGAGCATGACACAAGAATCATCTCTTTCATGTATTTAGTTTAGTGTAGGGTCTGCAGGGGCGGAGCATGACACAAGAATCATCTCTTCCATGTTCTTTGCTTAGTGTAGGGTCTGCAGGGGCAGAGCATGACACAAGAATCATCTCTTCCATGTTCTTTGTTTAGTGTAGGGTCTGCAGGGGCGGAGCATGACACAAGAAACATCTCTTTCATGTATTTAGTTTAGTATAGGGTCTGCAGGGGCAGAGCATGACAAGAATTATCTCTTTCATGTTCTTTGTTTAGTTTGGGGTCTGCAGGGGCGGAGCATGACACAAGAATCATCTCTACCATGTTCTTTGTTTAGTGTAGGATCTGCAGGGGCGGAGCATGACACAAGAATCATCTCTACCATGTTCTTTGCTTAGTGTAGGATCTCCAGGGGCGGAGCATGACACAAGAATCATCTCTTTCATGTATTTAGGTTAGTGTAGGGTCTGCAGGGGCGGAGCATGACACAAGAATCATCTCTTTCATGTATTTTGGTTAGTGTAGGGTCTGCAGGGGCGGAGCATGACACAAGAATTATCTCTTCCATGTTCCTTGTTTAGTGTAGGGTCTGCAGGGGCGGAGCATGACACAAGAATTATCTCTTCCATGTTCTTTGTTTAGTGTAGGGTCTGCAGGGTCGGAGCATGACACAAGAATCATCTCTTTCATGTATTTAGTTTAGTGTAGGGTCTGCAGGGGCGGAGCATGACACAAGAATCATCTCTTTCATGTTCTTTGTTTAGTGTAGGATCTGCAGGGGCGGAGCATGACACAAGAATCATCTCTTCCATGTTCTTTGTTTAGTGTAGGATCTGCAGGGGCGGAGCATGACACAAGAATCATCTCTTCCATGTTCTTTGTTTAGTGTAGGATCTGCGATGTCGGAGCATGACACAAGAATCATCTTTTCCATGTTCTTTGTTTAGTGTAGGGTCTGCAGGGGCGGAGCATGACACAAGAATCATCTCTTCCATGTTCTTTGTTTAGTGTAGGATCTGCGATGTCGGAGCATGACACAAGAATCATCTCTTCCATGTTCTTTGTTTAGTGTAGGGTCTGCAGGGGCGGAGCATGACACAAGAATCATCTCTTCCATGTTCTTTGTTTAGTGTAGGATCTGCAGGGGCGGAGCATGACACAAGAATCATCTCTTCCATGTTCTTTGTTTAGTGTAGGATCTGCGATGTCGGAGCATGACACAAGAATCATCTCTTCCATGTTCTTTGTTTAGTGTAGGATCTGCGATGTCGGAGCATGACACAAGAATCATCTCTTCCATGTTCTTTGTTTAGTGTGGGATCTGCGGCGTCGGAGCATGACACAAGAATCAACTCTTCCATGTTCTTTGTTCAGTGTAGGATCTGCGATGTCGGAGCATGACACAAGAATTATCTCTTCCTTGTTCTTTGTTTAGTGTAGGATCTGCGATGTCGGAGCATGACACAAGAATCATCTCTTCCATGTTCTTTGTTTAGTGTAGGATCTGACGGGTCGGAGCATGACACAAGAATCATCTCTTCCTTGTTCTTTGTTTAGTGTAGGATCTGCGGGGTCGGAGCATGACACAAGAATCATCTCTTCCTTTTTCTTTGTTTAGTGTAGGATCTGCGGGGTCGGAGCATGACACAAGAATCATCTCTTCCATGTTCTTTGTTTAGTGTAGGATCTGCGATGTCGGAGCATGACACATGAATCATCTCTTCCATGTTCTTTGTTTAGTGTAGGATCTGCAGGGTCGGAGCATGACACAAGAATCATCTCTTCCATGTTCTTTGTTTAGTGTAGGATCTGCGGGGTCGGAGCATGACACAAGAATCATCTCTTCCATGTTCTTTGTGTAGTGTAGGATCTGCGGGGTCGGAGCATGACACAAGAATCATCTCTTCCATGTTCTTTGTTTAGTGTAGGATCTGCGATGTCGGAGCATGACACAAGAATCATCTCTTCCATGTTCTTTGTTTAGTGTAGGATCTGCGATGTCGGAGCATGACACAAGAATCATCTCTTCCATGTTCTTTGTTTAGTGTAGGATCTGCAGGGGCGGAGCATGACACAAGAATCATCTCTTCCATGTTCTTTGTTTAGTGTAGGATCTGCGATGTCGGAGCATGACACAAGAATCATCTCTTCCATGTTATTTGTTTAGTGTAGGGTCTGCAGGGGCGGAGCATGACACAAGAATCATCTCTTCCATGTTCTTTGTTTAGTGTAGGATCTGCGATGTCGGAGCATGACACAAGAATCATCTCTTTCATGTTCTTTGTTTAGTGTAGGATCTGACGGGTCGGAGCATGACACAAGAATCATCTCTTCCTTGTTCTTTGTTTAGTGTAGGATCTGCGGGGTCGGAGCATGACACAAGAATCATCTCTTCCTTTTTCTTTGTTTAGTGTAGGATCTGCGGGGTCGGAGCATGACACAAGAATCATCTCTTCCATGTTCTTTGTTTAGTGTAGGATCTGCGATGTCGGAGCATGACACAAGAATCATCTCTTCCATGTTCTTTGTTTAGTGTAGGATCTGCAGGGTCGGAGCATGACACAAGAATCATCTCTTCCATGTTCTTTGTTTAGTGTAGGATCTGCAGGGGCGGAGCATGACACAAGAATCATCTCTTCCATGTTCTTTGTTTAGCGTAGGATCTGCAGGGGCGGAGCATGACACAAGAATTATCTCTTCCATGTTCTTTGTTTAGTGTAGGATCTGCGATGTCGGAGCATGACACAAGAATCATCTCTTCCATGTTCTTTTAGTGTAGGATCTGCGATGTCGGAGCATGACACAAGAATCATCTCTTCCATGTTCTTTTAGTGTAGCATCTGCAGGGGCGGAGCATGACACAAGAATCATCTCTTCCATGTTCTTTGTTTAGTGTAGGATCTGCAGGGGCGGAGCATGACACAAGAATCATCTCTTCCATGTTCTTTGTTTAGTGTAGGATCTGCGGGGTCGGAGCATGACACAAGAATCATCTCTTCCATGTTCTTTGTTTAGTGTAGGGTCTGTGGGGTCGGAGCATGACACAAGAATTATCTCTTCCATGTTCTTTGTTTAGTGTAGGATCTGCAGGGTCGGAGCATGACACAAGAATTATCTCTTCCAAGTTCTTTGTTTAGTGTAGGATCTGCAGGGTCGGAGCATGACACAAGAATCATCTCTTCCATGTTCTTTGTTTAGTGTAGGATCTGCAGGGGCGGAGCATGACACAAGAATTATCTCTTCCATGTTCTTTGTTTAGTGTAGGGTCTGCAGGGGCGGAGCATGACACAAGAATTATCTCTTCCATGTACTTTGTTTAGTGTAGGGTCTGCAGGGGCGGAGCATGACACAAGAATCATCTCTTTCATGTATTTAGGTTAGTGTAGGGTCTGCAGGGGCGGAGCATGACACAAGAATTATCTCTTCCATGTTCTTTGTTTAGTGTAGGGTCTGCAGGGGTGGAGCATGACACAAGAATTATCTCTTTCATGTTCTTTGTTTAGTGTAGGATCTGCGTGGTCGGAGCATGACACAAGAATAATTTCTTTCAGGCTTTTTGTTTAGTGTAGGGTCTGCAGGGGTGGAGCATGACACAAGAATTATCTCTTCCATGTTCTTTGTTTAGTGTAGGATCTGCAGGGGCGGAGCATGACACAGAAATCATCTCTTTCATGTATTTAGTTTAGTGTAGGGTCTGCAGGGGCGGAGCATGACACAAGAATCATCTCTTTCATGTATTTAGTTTAGTGTAGGGTCTGCAGGGGCGGAGCATGACACAGAAATCATCTCTTTCATGTATTTAGTTTAGTGTAGGGTCTGCAGGGGCAGAGCATGACACAAGAATGATCTCTTTCATGTTCTTTGTTTAGTGTAGGGTCTGCAGGGGCGGAGCATGACACAGAAATCATCTCTTTCATGTATTTAGTTTAGTGTAGGGTCTGCAGGGGCGGAGCATGACACTAGAATCATCTCTTTCATGTATTTAGTTTAGTGTAGGGTCTGTGGGGTCGGAGCATGACACAAGAATCATCTCTTTCATGTATTTAGTTTAGTGTAGGGTCTGCAGGGGCAGAGCATGACACAAGAATTATCTCTTTCATGTTCTTTGTTTAGTGTAGGATCTGCGTGGTCGGAGCATGACACAAGAATAATTTCTTTCAGGCTTTTTGTTTAGTGTAGGGTCTGCAGGGGCGGAGCATGACACAAGAATTATCTCTTCCATGTTCTTTGTTTAGTGTAGGGTCTGCAGGGGCGGAGCATGACACAAGAATCATCTCTACCATGTTCTTTGTTTAGTGTAGGATCTGCAGGGGCGGAGCATGACACAAGAATCAGCTCTACCATGTTCTTTGTTTAGTGTAGGATCTCCAGGGGCGGAGCATGACACAAGAATCATCTCTTTCATGTATTTTGGTTAGTGTAGGGTCTGCAGGGGCGGAGCATGACACAAGAATTATCTCTTCCATGTTCTTTGTTTAGTGTAGGGTCTGCAGGGTCGGAGCATGACACAAGAATCATCTCTTTCATGTATTTAGTTTAGTGTAGGGTCTGCAGGGGCGGAGCATGACACAAGAATCATCTCTTCCATGTTCTTTGTTTAGTGTAGGATCTGCAGGGGCGGAGCATGACACAAGAATCATCTCTTCCATGTTCTTTGTTTAGTGTAGGATCTGCAATGTCGGAGCATGACACAAGAATCATCTCTTCCATGTTCTTTGTTTAGTGTAGGGTCTGTGATGTCGGAGCATGACACAAGAATCATCTCTTCCATGTTCTTTGTTTAGTGTAGGATCTGCGATGTCGCAGCATGACACAAGAATCATCTCTTCCATGTTCTTTGTTTAGTGTGGGATCTGCGGCGTCGGAGCATGACACAAGAATCATCTCTTCCATGTTCTTTGTTCAGTGTAGGATCTGCGATGTCGGAGCATGACACAAGAATTATCTCTTCCTTTTTCTTTGTTTAATGTAGGATCTGCGGGGTCGGAGCATGACACAAGAATTATCTCTTCCTTGTTCTTTGTTTAGTGTAGGATCTGCGATGTCGGAGCATGACACAAGAATCATCTCTTCCATGTTCTTTGTTTAGTGTAGGATCTGACGGGTCGGAGCATGACACAAGAATCATCTCTTCCATGTTCTTTGTTTAGTGTAGGATCTGCGATGTCGGAGCATGACACAAGAATCATCTCTTCCTTTTTCTTTGTTTAGTGTAGGATCTGCGGGGTCGGAGCATGACACAAGAATCATCTCTTCCATGTTCTTTGTTTAGTGTAGGATCTGCGATGTCGGAGCATGACACAAGAATCATCTCTTCCATGTTCTTTGTTTAGTGTAGGATCTGCAGGGTCGGAGCATGACACAAGAATCATCTCTTCCATGTTCTTTGTTTAGTGTAGGATCTGCGGGGTCGGAGCATGACACAAGAATCATCTCTTCGATGTTCTTTGTGTAGTGTAGGGTCTGCAGGTGCGGAGCATGACACAAGAATCATCTCTTCCATGTTCTTTGTTTAGTGTAGGATCTGCGATGTCGGAGCATGACACAAGAATCATCTCTTCCATGTTCTTTGTTTAGTGTAGGATCTGACGGGTCGGAGCATGACACAAGAATCATCTCTTCCATGTTCTTTGTTTAGTGTAGGATCTGCAGGTGCGGAGCATGACACAAGAATCATCTCTTCCATGTTATTTGTTTAGTGTAGGATCTGCGATGTCGGAGCATGACACAAGAATCATCTCTTTCATGTTCTTTGTGTAGTGTAGGGTCTGCAGGTGCGGAGCATGACACAAGAATCATCTCTTCCATGTTCTTTGTTTAGTGTAGGATCTGCGATGTCGGAGCATGACACAAGAATCATCTCTTCCATGTTCTTTGTTTAGTGTAGGATCTGCAGGGTCGGAGCATGACACAAGAATCATCTCTTCCATGTTCTTTGTTTAGTGTAGGATCTGCGGGGTCGGAGCATGACACAAGAATCATCTCTTCCATGTTCTTTGTGTAGTGTAGGGTCTGCAGGTGCGGAGCATGACACAAGAATCATCTCTTCCATGTTCTTTGTTTAGTGTAGGATCTGCGATGTCGGAGCATGACACAAGAATCATCTCTTCCATGTTCTTTGTTTAGTGTAGGATCTGCGTTGTCGGAGCATGACACAAGAATCATCTCTTCCATGTTCTTTGTTTAGTGTAGGGTCTGCAGGGTCGGAGCATGACACAAGAATCATCTCTTCCATGTTCTTTGTTTAGTGTAGGATCTGCGGGGTCGGAGCATGACACAAGAATCATCTCTTCCATGTTCTTTGTGTAGTGTAGGGTCTGCAGGTGCGGAGCATGACACAAGAATCATCTCTTCCATGTTCTTTGTTTAGTGTAGGATCTGCGATGTCGGAGCATGACACAAGAATCATCTCTTCCATGTTCTTTGTTTAGTGTAGGATCTGCGTTGTCGGAGCATGACACAAGAATCATCTCTTCCATGTTCTTTGTTTAGCGTAGGATCTGCAGGGGCGGAGCATGACACAAGAATTATCTCTTCCATGTTCTTTGTTTAGTGTGGGATCTGCGATGTCGGAGCATGACACAAGAATCATCTCTTCCATGTTCTTTTAGTGTAGCATCTGCAGGGGCGGAGCATGACACAAGAATCATCTCTTCCATGTTCTTTGTTTAGTGTAGGATCTGCAGGGGCGGAGCATGACACAAGAATCATCTCTTTCATGTTCTTTGTTTAGTGTAGGATCTGCGGGGTCGGAGCATGACACAAGAATCATCTCTTCCATGTTCTTTGTTTAGTGTAGGGTCTGTGGGGTCGGAGCATGACACAAGAATTATCTCTTCCATGTTCTTTGTTTAGTGTAGGATCTGCAGGGTCGGAGCATGACACAAGAATTATCTCTTCCAATTTCTTTGTTTAGTGTAGGATCTGCAGGGTCGGAGCATGACACAAGAATCATCTCTTCCATGTTCTTTGTTTAGTGTAGGATCTGCAGGGGCGGAGCATGACACAAGAATCATCTCTTCCATGTTCTTTGTTTAGTGTAGGATCTGCGATGTCGGAGCATGACACAAGAATCATCTCTTCCATGTTCTTTGTTTAGTGTAGGATCTGCGATGTCGGAGCATGACACAAGAATCATCTCTTCCATGTTCTTTGTTTAGTGTAGGATCTGCAGGGGCGGAGCATGACACAAGAATCATCTCTTCCATGTTCTTTTAGTGTAGCATCTGCAGGGGCGGAGCATGACACAAGAATCATCTCTTCCATGTTCTTTGTTTAGTGTAGGATCTGCAGGGGCGGAGCATGACACAAGAATTATCTCTTCCAAGTTCTTTGTTTAGTGTAGGATCTGCAGGGTCGGAGCATGACACAAGAATCATCTCTTCCATGTTCTTTGTTTAGTGTAGGATCTGCAGGGGCGGAGCATGACACAAGAATCATCTCTTCCATGTTCTTTGTTTAGTGTAGGATCTGCGATGTCGGAGCATGACACAAGAATTATCTCTTCCATGTTCTTTGTTTAGTGTAGGATCTGCAGGGGCGGAGCATGACACAAGAATCATCTCTTCCATGTTCTTTGTTTAGTGTAGGATCTGCGATGTCGGAGCATGACACAAGAATTATCTCTTCCATGTTCTTTGTTTAGTGTAGGGTCCGCAGGGGCGGAGCATGACACAAGAATCATCTCTTCCATGTTCTTTGTTTAGTGTAGGATCTGCGATGTCGGAGCATGACACAAGAATCATCTCTTCCATGTTCTTTGTTTAGTGTGGGATCTGCGATGTCGGAGCATGACACAAGAATCATCTCTTCCATGTTCTTTGTTTAGTGTAGGATCTGCGTTGTCGGAGCATGACACAAGAATCATCTCTTCCATGTTATTTGTTTAGTGTAGGATCTGCAGGGGCGGAGCATGACACAAGAATCATCTCTTCCATGTTCTTTGTTTAGTGTAGGGTCTGTGATGTCGGAGCATGACACAAGAATCATCTCTTCCATGTTCTTTTAGTGTAGGATCTGCAGGGGCGGAGCATGACACAAGAATCATCTCTTCCATGTTCTTTGTTTAGTGCAGGATCTGCGATGTCGGAGCATGACACAAGAATCATCTCTTCCATGTTCTTTGTTTAGTGTAGGATCTGCAGGGGCGGAGCATGACACAAGAATCATCTCTTCCATGTTCTTTGTTTAGTGTAGGATCTGCAGGGGCGGAGCATGACACAAGAATCATCTCTTCCATGTTCTTTGTTTAGTGTAGGATCTGCAGGGGCGGAGCATGACACAAGGATCATCTCTTCCATGTTCTTTGTTTAGTGTAGGATCAGCAGGGGCGGAGCATGACACAAGAATCATCTCTTCCATGTTCTTTGTTTAGTGTAGGATCTGCAGGGGCGGAGCATGACACAAGGATCATCTCTTCCATGTTCTTTGTTTAGTGTAGGATCAGCAGGGGCGGAGCATGACACAAGAATCATCTCTTCCATGTTCTTTTAGTGTAGGATCTGCGATGTCGGAGCATGACACAAGAATCATCTCTTCTATGTTCTTTGTTTAGTGTAGGATCTGCAGGGGCGGAGCATGACACAAGGATCATCTCTTCCTTGTTCTTAGTTTAGTGTAGGGTCTGTGGGGGCAGAGTTTGACATGGATCTTCATTTTAATGTTTTTTATTTACTGTAGGGTCTGCGGTGGGTGGCGCATGATACAGGGACTTTTTGTTTGGTGTTCTTTGTTTAGTTTAGGGTCTGCGGGGCGGAGTATGACACAGGGAATTTTCTGTTACAAATTAGACTAACTAATAAGTAACTATAATGGATATTACATTGGGGGAAAGAAGCATAAAGTTGTGTCTCTTGCTTTTTAGGTCCAGTCTATGATCTCCACCAAGAAGGAACAGTAATGACCCCTCCCCGAGGAACCTGCTGAGAAGAAATTCAAACTCCTCAACAATTTACATCAATGACATCCTCTATAAATGAGCGAGTAACTTTTAGGAGAGACTATTCTAATCACTGATGGTATTGGACCCCCTGGAGTGGTACTAACTCCCTGCGCTGGAATTCATCCTCTAGGGCTGAACTCAGCCACGACTAAGGTGTAATTACCAAAATATATTCGTGTGACTAGTGGCTCCACTTCTATTTTGACTAATTTTACTGCAACGTGGAATAAACATTTTTGGGGGGAAATCCTTCATCTTTTATCTTATCATTTGGGACTGTATTAATCCTTGAGGATATCCATGCTTGGTGATCTGACTTTACTGTGTTGTATAACCTTCCAGAACTGGTAATAATCCTCCAAGACAGGTACAGTTCCTCCAGGACGGGTACAAGTCCCTGCAAGACTAGTACAGATTCTCCAGGGCCCGAATTAGCCATTTGGGACTGGTACTAATCCTTTAGGACTGGTATAAACTCTGTAACTGGTACTGACCCTTCAGGGATGGCACAAGAGCCCGAGCGATGTATCAGTGCAGGCAACATGTATTAGGTTAGAGTCCTTGACTGTTCAGCTGCCTGCACTGATACACTGTAACAAACCAACAGCACAGGAGAGAGAGCGTTTTGCAGTGATGTGTTCAGTGCAGACACGATTGTCTAGATTGGATACAACTGTGACAAAGCTTCAGCTGTGAGATGTATCATCTGATGTGTTATTATGTGCAGGATTCCAGGCTGAAGATGTGAATGCAATAATCTCCATTCACTGACAACAAGCAGCTCTTCAGGACTCCACAAGTGGGATCAGACAATGATTTTCTGTCAGTCTATCCACTGAAGAACACTGCTACTACTGAGCCGTGTATCTAATCCTATCCTGTGTTACACTGACTGCTGAGCGGTGTATCTAATCCTATCCTGTGTGATACTGTGTGCTGAGCGGTGTATCTAATCCTCTCCTGTGTGATACTGACTGCTGAGCTGTGTATCTAATCCTATCCTGTGTTACACTGACTGCTGAGCGGTGTATCTAATCCTCTCCTGTGTGATACTGTGTGCTGAGCCGTGTATCTAATCCTCTCCTGTGTGATACTGTCTGCTGAGCCGTGTATCTAATCCTATCCTGTGTGATACTGTCTGCTGAGCCGTGTATCTAATCCTATCTTGTGTGATACTGACTGCTGAGCTGTGTATCTAATCCTATCCTGTGTGATACTGTGTGCTGAGCCGTGTATCTAATCCTCTCCTGTGTGATACTGTGTGCTGAGCCGTGTATCTAATCCTCTCCTGTGTGATACTGTCTGCTGAGCCGTGTATCTAATCCTATCCTGTGTGATACTGTCTGCTGAGCCGTGTATCTAATCCTATCTTGTGTGATACTGACTGCTGAGCTGTGTATCTAATCCCATCCTGTGTGATACTGTGTGCTGAGCCGTGTATCTAATCCTATCCTGTGTGATACTGTCTGCTGAGCCGTGTATCTAATCCTATCCTGTGTTACACTGACTGCTGAGCGGTGTATCTAATCCTCTCCTGTGTGATACTGTGTGCTGAGCCGTGTATCTAATCCTCTCCTGTGTGATACTGTCTGCTGAGCCGTGTATCTAATCCTATCCTGTGTGATACTGACTGCTGAGCCGTGTATCTAATCCTATCTTGTGTGATACTGACTGCTGAGCTGTGTATCTAATCCCATCCTGTGTGATACTGTGTGCTGAGCCATGTATCTAATCCTATCCTGTGTGATACTGTCTGCTGAGCCGTGTATCTAATCCTATCCTGTGTTACACTGACTGCTGAGCGGTGTATCTAATCCTCTCCTGTGTGATACTGTGTGCTGAGCCGTGTATCTAATCCTCTCCTGTGTGATACTGTCTGCTGAGCCGTGTATCTAATCCTATCCTGTGTGATACTGTCTGCTGAGCCGTGTATCTAATCCTATCTTGTGTGATACTGACTGCTGAGCTGTGTATCTAATCCTATCCTGTGTGATACTGACTGCTGAGCCGTGTATCTAATCCTATCTTGTGTGATACTGACTGCTGAGCTGTGTATCTAATCCCATCCTGTGTGATACTGACTGCTGAGCGGTGTATCTAATCCTCTCCTGTGTGATACTGTGTGCTGAGCCGTGTATCTAATCCTCTCCTGTGTGATACTGTCTGCTGAGCCGTGTATCTAATCCTATCCTGTGTGATACTGTCTGCTGAGCCGTGTATCTAATCCTATCTTGTGTGATACTGACTGCTGAGCTGTGTATCTAATCCTATCCTGTGTGATACTGTCTGCTGAGCGGTGTATCTAATCCTCTCCTGTGTGATACTGTGTGCTGAGCCGTGTATCTAATCCTCTCCTGTGTGATACTGTCTGCTGAGCCGTGTATCTAATCCTATCCTGTGTGATACTGTCTGCTGAGCCGTGTATCTAATCCTATCTTGTGTGATACTGACTGCTGAGCTGTGTATCTAATCCTATCCTGTGTGATACTGACTGCTGAGCCGTGTATCTAATCCTATCTTGTGTGATACTGACTGCTGAGCTGTGTATCTAATCCCATCCTGTGTGATACTGACTGCTGAGCGGTGTATCTAATCCTCTCCTGTGTGATACTGTGTGCTGAGCCGTGTATCTAATCCTCTCCTGTGTGATACTGTCTGCTGAGCCGTGTATCTAATCCTATCCTGTGTGATACTGTCTGCTGAGCCGTGTATCTAATCCTATCTTGTGTGATACTGACTGCTGAGCTGTGTATCTAATCCCATCCTGTGTGATACTGTCCGCTGAGCCGTGTATCTAATCGAAGACTAAGGGGTGATCTTATGTTAATGTATAAATATATGAGGGGACAGTACAAAGACCTTTCTGATGATCTTTTTAATCATAGACCTGAGACAGGGACTAGGGGGCATCCTCTACGTCTGGAGGAAAAAAGGTTTAAGCATAATAACAGACGCGGATTCTTTACTGTAAGAGCAGTGAGACTATGGAACTCTCTGCCGTATGATGTGTAATGAGTTATTCATTACTTAAATTTAAGAGGGGACTGGATACATTTCTGGAAAAGTATAATGTTACAGGGTATATACACTAGATTCCTTGATAGGGCGTTGATCCAGGGAACTAGTCTGATTGCCGTATGTGGAGTCGGGAAGGAATTTTTTTCCCCAATGTGGAGCTTACTCTTTGCCACATGGGTTTTTTTTTGCCTTCCTCTGGATCAACATGTTAGGGCATGTTAGGTTAGGCTATGGGGTGAACTAGATGGACTTATAGTCTTCCTTCAACCTTAATAACTATCTATCTAATCCTATCCTGTGTTATACTGTCCGCTGAGCTGTGTATCTTATCCCATCATACAGTGGGGCAAAAAAGTATTTAGTCAGTCAGCAATAGTGCAAGTTCCACCACTTAAAAAGATGAGAGGCGTCTGTAATTTACATCATAGGTAGACCTCAACTATGGGAGACAAACTGAGAAAAAAAATCCAGAAAATCACATTGTCTGTTTTTTTAACATTTTTTTTGCATATTATGGTGGAAAATAAGTATTTGGTCAGAAACAAACAATCAAGATTTCTGGCTCTCACAGACCTGTAACTTCTTCTTTAAGAGGCTCCTCTGTCCTCCACTCATTACCTGTAGTAATGGCTCCTGTTTAAACTTGTTATCAGTATAAAAAGACACCTGTGCACACCCTCAAACAGTCTGACTCCAAACTCCACTATGGTGAAGACCAAAGAGCTGTCAAAGGACACCAGAAACAAAATTGTAGCCCTGCACCAGGCTGGGAAGACTGAATCTGCAATAGCCAACCAGCTTGGAGTGAAGAAATCAACAGTGGGAGCAATAATTAGAAAATGGAAGACATACAAGACCACTGATAATCTCCCTCGATCTGGGGCTCCACGCAAAATCCCACCCCGTGGGGTCAGAATGATCACAAGAACGGTGAGCAAAAATCCCAGAACCACGCGGGGAGACCTAGTGAATGAACTGCAGAGAGCTGGGACCAATGTAACAAGGCCTACCATAAGTAACACACTACGCCACCATGGACTCAGATCCTGCAGTGCCAGACGTGTCCCACTGCTTAAGCCAGTACATGTCCGGGCCCGTCTGAAGTTTGCTAGAGAGCATTTGGATGATCCAGAGGAGTTTTGGGAGAATGTCCTATGGTCTGATGAAACCAAACTGGAACTGTTTGGTAGAAACACAACTTGTCGTGTTTGGAGGAAAAAGAATACTGAGTTGCATCCATCAAACACCATACCTACTGTAAAGCATGGTGGTGGAAACATCATGCTTTGGGGCTGTTTCTCTGCAAAGGGACCAGGACGACTGATCCGGGTACATGAAAGAATGAATGGGGCCATGTATCGTGAGATTTTGAGTGCAAACCTCCTTCCATCAGCAAGGGCATTGAAGATGAAACGTGGCTGGGTCTTTCAACATGACAATGATCCAAAGCACACCGCCAGGGCAACGAAGGAGTGGCTTCGTAAGAAGCATTTCAAGGTCCTGGAGTGGCCTAGCCAGTCTCCAGATCTCAACCCTATAGAAAACCTTTGGAGGGAGTTGAAAGTCCGTGTTGCCAGGTGAAAAGCTAAAAACATCACTGCTCTAGAGGAGATCTGCATGGAGGAATGGGCCAACATACCAACAACAGTGTGTGGCAACCTTGTGAAGACCTTCAGAAAACGTTTGACCTCTGTCATTGCCAACAAAGGATATATTACAAAGTATTGAGATGAAATTTTGTTTCTGACCAAATACTTATTTTCCACCATAATATGCAAATAAAATGTTAAAAAAACAGACAATGTGATTTTCTGGATTTTTTTTTTCTCAGCTTGTCTCCCATAGTTGAGGTCTACCTATGATGTAAACTACAGACGCCTCTCATCTTTTTAAAGGGAACCTGTCACCCCGTTTTTTCAGATTGAGCTATAAATACTGTTAAATAGGGCCTGCGCTGTGCGTTACTATAGTGTATGTAGTGTACCCTGATTCCCCATGTATGTTGAGAAATACATTACCAAAGTTGCCGTTTTCGCCTGTCAATCAGGCTGGTCTGGTCAGGTGGGCGTGTTCACAGCGCTCTTTTCTTCTCCAGCTTTCCGTTGGTGGTGTAGTGGTGTGCGCATGTCCAAGGTCCGAATTCCCTGCGCCCACGTGAAGACACAGCGCGCGATCTGCGCTGTCATCCCTTTCATCGGTGGGGGCGGCCATCTTCCTGGGGCCGCGCGTGCGCAGATGGAGTGCTCTGCTGCACGGGGCTTCAGGAAAATGGCCGTGGGATGCCGTGCGTGCGCATTAGAGATCGCGGCGGCCATTTTCCCAAAGCTGAGATGCAAACTCGGCTTTGGGAAAATGGCCACCGCGATCTCTTGTGCGCACGCGCGGCATCCCGCGGCCATTTTCCTGAAGCCCCGTGCAGCAGAGCACTCCATCTGCGCACGCGCGGCCCCAGGAAGATGGCCGCCTCCACCGATGAAAGGGATGACAGCGCAGATCGCGTGCTGTGTCTTCACGTGGGCGCAGGGAATTCGGACCTTGGACATGCGCACACCACTACGCCACCAACGGAAAGCTGGAGAAGAAAAGAGCGCTGTGAACACGCCCACCCGACCTGACCAGCCTGATTGACAGGCGAAAACGGCGACTTTGGTAATGTATTTCTCAACATACATGGGGAATCAGGGTACACTACATACACTATAGTAACACACAGCGCAGGCCCTATTTAACAGTATTTATAGCTCAATCTCAAAAAACGGGGTGACAGGTTCCCTATAAGTGGTGGAACTTACACTATTGCTGACTGACTAAATACTTTTTTGCCCCACTGTATGTGATACTGACTGCTGAGCCGTGTATCTAATCCTATCCTGTGTGATACTGTCTGCTGAGCTGTGTATCTAATCCCCTCCTGTGTGATACCGTCTGCTGAGCTGTGTATCTAATCCTCTCCTGTGTGATACTGTCTGCTGAGCCGTGTATCTAATCCCCTCCTGTGTGATACTGACTGCTGAGCCGTGTATCTAATCCTATCCTGTGTGATACTGTCTGCTGAGCTGTGTATCTAATCCCCTCCTGTGTGATACCGTCTGCTGAGCTGTGTATCTAATCCTCTCCTGTGTGATACTGTCTGCTGAGCCGTGTATCTAATCCCCTCCTGTGTGATACTGACTGCTGAGCCGTGTATCTAATCCTATCCTGTGTGATACTGTCTGCTGAGCCATGTATCTAATCCTATCCTGTGTGATACTGTCTGCTGAGCCGTGTAGCTAATCGTATCCTGTGTGATACTATCTGCTGAGCTGTGTATCTAATCCTATCATGTGTGATACTGTGTGCTGAACTGTGTATCTAATCCTATCATGTGTGATTCTGACTGCTGAGCTGTGTATCTAATCCTATCCTGTGTGATACTGTCTGCTGAGCCGTGTATCTAATCCTATCCTGTGTGATACTGTGTGCTGAGCCGTGTATCTAATCCTATCCTGTGTGATACTGTGTGCTGTGCCGTGTATCTAATCCTATCCTGTGTGATACTGTCTGCTGAGCTGTGTATCTAATCCTATCCTGTGTGATACTGTGTGCTGAGCCGTGTATCTAATCCTATCCTGTGTGATACTGTGTGCTGAGCCGTGTATCTAATCCTATCCTGTGTGATACTGACTGCTGAGCTGTGTATCTAATCCTATCCTGTGTGATACTGTGTGCTGAGCCGTGTATCTAATCCTATCCTGTGTGATACTGTGTGCTGAGCCGTGTATCTAATCCTATCCTGTGTGATACTGACTGCTGAGCTGTGTATCTAATCCTATCCTGTGTGATACCGTCTGCTGAGCTGTGTATCTAATCCTATCCTGTGTGATACTGTCTGCTGAGCTGTGTATCTAATCCTATCCTGTGTGATACTGTCTGCAGAGCTGTGTATCTAATCCTATCCTGTGTGATACTGACTGCTGAGCCGTGTATCTAATCCTATCCAGTGTGATACTGTCTGCTGAGCCGTGTATCTAATCCTATCCTGTGTGATACTGACTGCTGAGCTGTGTATCTATTCCTATGCTGCGTCATACTGTGTGCTGAGCCGTGTATCTAATCCTATCCTGTGTGATACTGACTGCTGAGCTGTGTATCTAATCCTATCCTGTGTGATACTGACTGCTGAGCCGTGTATCTAATCCTATCCTGTGTGATACTGACTGCTGAGCTGTGTATCTAATCCTATCCTGTGTGATACCGTCTGCTGAGCTGTGTATCTAATCCTATCATGTGTGATACTGACTGCTGAGCTGTGTGTCTAATCCTATCATGTTTGATACTGACTGCTGAGCTGTGTATCTAATCCTATCCTGTGTGATACTGTCTGCTGAGCTGTGTATCTAATCCTATCCTGTGGGATACTGACTGCTGAGCCGTGTATCTAATCCTATCCTGTGTGATACTGTCTGCTGAGCCGTGTATCTAATCCTATCCTGTGTGATACTGTCTGCTGTGTATCTAATCCTATCATGTGTGATACTGTCTGCTGAGCCGTGTATCTAATCCTATCATGTTTGATACTGTCTGCTGTGTATCTAATCCTAACATGTGTGATACTGTCTGCTGAGCCGTGTATCTAATCCTATCCTGTGTGATACTGACTGCTGAGCCGTGTATCTAATCCTCTCCTGTGTGATACTGTCTGCTGAACTGTGTATCTAATCCTATCATGTGTGATACTGACTGCTGAGCTGTGTATCTAATCCTATCCTGTGTGATACTGACTGCTGAGCCGTGTATCTAATCCTATCCTGTGTGATACTGTCTGCTGAGCCGTGTATCTAATCCTATCCTGTGTGATACTGACTGCTGAGCCGTGTATCTAATCCTCTCCTGTGTGATACTGTCTGCTGAACTGTGTATCTAATCCTATCATGTGTGATACTGACTGCTGAGCTGTGTATCTAATCCTATCCTGTGTGATACTGACTGCTGAGCCGTGTATCTAATCCTATCCTGTGTGATACTGTCTGCTGAGCCGTGTAGCTAATCGTATCCTGTGTGATACTATCTGCTGAGCTGTGTATCTAATCCTATCATGTGTGATACTGTGTGCTGAACTGTGTATCTAATCCTATCATGTGTGATTCTGACTGCTGAGCTGTGTATCTAATCCTATCCTGTGTGATACTGTCTGCTGAGCCGTGTATCTAATCCTATCCTGTGTGATACTGTGTGCTGAGCCGTGTATCTAATCCTATCCTGTGTGATACTGTGTGCTGAGCCGTGTATCTAATCCTATCCTGTGTGATACTGTCTGCTGAGCCGTGTATCTAATCCTATCCTGTGTGATACTGTCTGCTGAGCCGTGTATCTAATCCTATCCTGTGTGATACTGACTGCTGAGCTGTGTATCTAATCCTATCCTGTGTGATACTGTGTGCTGAGCCGTGTATCTAATCCTATCCTGTGTGATACTGACTGCTGAGCTGTGTATCTAATCCTATCCTGTGTGATACCGTCTGCTGAGCTGTGTATCTAATCCTATCCTGTGTGATACTGTCTGCTGAGCTGTGTATCTAATCCTATCCTGTGTGATACTGTCTGCAGAGCTGTGTATCTAATCCTATCCTGTGTGATACTGACTGCTGAGCCGTGTATCTAATCCTATCCTCTGTGATACTGTCTGCTGAGCCGTGTATCTAATCCTATCCTGTGTGATACTGACTGCTGAACTGTGTATCTAATCCTATCCTGTGTGATACTGACTGCTGAGCCGTGTATCTAATCCTATCCTGTGTGATACTGACTGCTGAGCTGTGTATCTAATCCTTTCCTGTGTGATACCGTCTGCTGAGCTGTGTATCTAATCCTATCATGTGTGATACTGACTGCTGAGCCGTGTATCTAATCCTCTCCTGTGTGATACTGTCTTCTGAGCTGTGTATCTAATCCTATCCTGTGTGATACTGACTGCTGAGCCGTGTATCTAATCCTATCCTGTGTGATACTGTGTGCTGAGCCGTGTATCTAATCCTATCCTGTGTGATACTGTCTGCTGAGCCGTGTATCTAATCCTATCCTGTGTGATACTGACTGCTGAGCTGTGTATCTATTCCTATGCTGCGTCATACTGTGTGCTGAGCCGTGTATCTAATCATATCCTGTGTGATACTGACTGCTGAGCTGTGTATCTAATCCTATCCTGTGTGATACCGTCTGCTGAGCTGTGTATCTAATCCTATCATGTGTGATACTGACTGCTGAGCCGTGTATCTAATCCTATGCTGCGTGATACTGTATGCTGAGCCGTGTATCTAATCCTATTCTGTGTGATACTGTCTGCTGAGCCGTGTATCTAATTCTCACCTGTGTGATACTCTCTGCTGAGCTGTGTATCTAATCCTATCATGTGTGATACTGACTGCTGAGCCATGTATCTAATCCTCTCCTGTGTGATACTGTCTGCTGAGCTGTGTATCTAATCCTATCCTGTGTGATACTGTCCGCTGAGCCGTGTATCTAATCTTATCCTGTGTGATACTGTCTGCTGAGCTGTGTATCTAATCCTCTCCTGTGTGATACTGTCTGCTGAGCTGTGTATCTAATCCTATCCTGTGTGATACTGTCTGCTGAGCTGTGTATCTAATCCTCTCCTGTGTGATACTGTCTGCTGAGCCGTGTATCTAATCCTATCCTGTGTGATACTGTCTGCTGAGCTGTGTATCTAATCCTATCCTGTGTGATACTGTCTGCTGAGCTGTGTATCTAATCCTCTCCTGTGTGATACTGTCTGCTGAGCTGTGTATCTAATCCTATCCTGTGTGATACTGTCTGCTGAGCTGTGTATCTAATCCTATCCTGTGTGATACTGTCTGCTGAGCCGTGTATCTAATCCTATCCTGTGTGATACTGTCTGCTGAGCCGTGTATCTAATCCCATCCTGTGTAATACTAACTGCTGAGCCGTGTATCTAATCCCATCCTGTGTGATACTGTCTGCTCATCTGTGTATCTAATCCTCTCCTGTGTGATATTGTCTGCTGAGCCGTGTATCTAATCCTCTCCTGTGTGATACTGTCTGCTGAGCTGTGTATCTAATCCTCTCCTGTGTGATACTGTCTGCTGAGCTGTGTATCTAATCCCCTCCTGTGTGATACTGTCTGCTGATCTGTGTATCTAATCCTATCATGTTTGATACTGACTGCTGAGCCGTGTATCTAATCCTATCCTGTGTGATACTGTCTGCTGAGCCGTATATCTAATCCTATCCTGTGATACTGACTGCTGAGCTGTGTATCCAATCCTATCCTGTGTGATACTGACTGCTGAGCTGTAATTCTAATCCTATGCTGTGTGATACTGTCTGCTGAGCTATGTATCTAATCCTATCATGTTTGATACTGACTGCTGAGCCGTGTATCTAATCCTATCCTGTGTGATACTGTCTGCTGAGCCGTATATCTAATCCTATCCTGTGATACTGACTGCTGAGCCGTGTATCTAATCATATCCTGTGTGATACTGTCTGCTGAGCTATGTATCTAATCCTATCCTGTGTGATACTGTGTGCTGAGCTGTGTATCTAATCCTATCCTGTGTGATACTGTCTGCTGAGCTATGTATCTTATCCCATCCTGTGTGATTTTGTCTGCTGAGCTGTGTATCTAATCCTATCCTGTGTGATACTGTCTGCTGAGCCGTGCACCTAATCCCATCCTGTGATACTGTCTGCTGAGCCGTGTATCTAATCCTATCCTGTGTGATACTGTGTGTTGAGCCGTGTATCCAATCCTATCCTGTGTGATACTGTCTGCTGAGCTGTGTATCTAATCCTATCCTGTGTGATACTGACTGCTGAGCCGTGTGTCTAATCCTATCCTGTGTGATACTGTCTGCTGAGCCGTGTATCCAATCCTGTCCTGTGTGATACTGTCTGCTGAGCTGTGTATCTAATCCTATCCTGTGTGATACTGACTGCTGAGCCGTGTATCTAATCCTATCCTGTGTGATACTGACTGCTGAACCGTGTATCCAATCCTGTCCTGTGTGATACTGTCTGCTGAGCTGTATATCCAATCCTGTCCTGTGTGATACTGTCTGCTGAGCTGTGTATCTAATCCCATCCTGTGTGATACTGTCCGCTGAGCTGTGTATCTAATCCCATCCTGTGTGATACGGTCTGCTGAGCTATGTATCTTATCCCATCCTGTGTGATACTGACTGCTGAGCCGTGTATCTAATCCCATCCTGTGTGATACTGTCTGCTGAGCTGTGTATCTAATCCCATCCTGTGTGATACTGACTGCTGAGCCGTGTATCTAATCCTATCCTGTGTGATACTGACTGCTGAGCCGTGTATCTAATCCTATCCTGTGATACTGTCTGCTGAGCCGTGTATCTAATCCTATCCTGTGTGATACTGACTGCTGAGCTGTGTGTCTAATCCTATCCTGTGATACTGTGTGCTGAGCTGTGTATCTAATCCTATCCTGTGTGATACTGACTGCTGAGCCGTTTAGCTAATCCTATCCTGTGTGATACTGTCTGCTGAGCTATGTATCTAATCCTATCCTGTGTGATGCTGACTGCTGAGCCGTGTAGCTAATCCTATCATGTTTGATACTGTCTGCTGTGTATCTAATCCCATCATGTGTGATACTGTCTGCTGATCTGTGTATCTAATCCTATCATGTTTGATACTGTCTGCTGAGCCATGTATCTAATCCTATCCTGTGTGATACTGTCTGCTGAACTGTGTATCTAATCCTATCATATGTGATGCTGACTGCTGAGCTGTGTATCTAATCCTATCCTGTGTGATACTGTCATCTGAGCCGTGTATCTAATCCTATCATGTTTGATACTGTCTGCTGTGTATCTAATCCCATCATGTGTGATACTGTCTGCTGAGCTGTGTATCTAATCCTGTCCTGTGTGATACTGATTTCTGAGCTGTGTATCTAATCCTATCCTGTGTGATACTGTCTGCTGAGCCGTGTATCTAATCCTATCATGTGTGATACTGTGTGCTGAGCCATGTATCTAATCCGATCCTGTGTGATACTGTCTGCTGAGCTATGTATCTAATCCTATCCTGTGTGATACTGACTGCTGAGCCGTGTATCTATTCCTATGCTGTGTGATACTGTGTGCTGAGCCGTGTATCTAATCCGATCCTGTGTGATACCGGCTGCTGAGCCGTGTATCTAATCCTATCCTTTGTGATACTGTCTGCTGAGCCGTGTATCTAATCCTATCCTGTGTGATACTGTCTGCTGAGTCGTGTATCTAATCCTATCCTTTGTGATACTGTCTGCTGAGCCGTGTATCTAATCCTATCCTGTGTGATACTGTCTGCTGAGCCGTGTATCTAATCCTATCATGTTTGATACTGTCTGCTGTGTATCTAATCCTCTCCTGTGTGATACTGTCTGCTGAGCTGTGTATCTAATCCTCTCCTGTGTGATACTGTCTGCTGAGCTGTGTATCTAATCCCCTCCTGTGTGATACTGTCTGCTGATCTGTGTATCTAATCCTATCATGTTTGATACTGACTGCTGAGCCGTGTATCTAATCCTATCCTGTGTGATACTGTCTGCTGAGCCGTATATCTAATCCTAACCTGTGTGATACTGACTGCTGAGCCGTGTATCTAATCCTATCCTGTGTGATACTGACTGCTGAGCCGTGTATCTAATCCTATCCTGTGTGTTACTGTCTGCTGAGCCGTATATCTAATCCTATCCTGTGATACTGACTGCTGAGCCGTGTATCTAATCCTATCATGTGTGATACTGACTGCTGAGCCGTGTATCTAATCATATCCTGTGTGATACTGTCTGCTGAGCTATGTATCTTATCCCATCCTGTGTGATTTTGTCTGCTGAGCTGTGTATCTAATCCTATCCTGTGTGATACTGTCTGCTGAGCCGTGCACCTAATCCCATCCTGTGATACTGTCTGCTGAGCCGTGTATCTAATCCTATCCTGTGTGATACTGTGTGCTGAGCCGTGTATCCAATCCTATCCTGTGTGATACTGTCTGCTGAGCTGTGTATCTAATCCTATCCTGTGTGATACTGACTGCTGAGCTGTGTATCTAATCCTATCCTGTGTGATACTGTCTGCTGAGCTGTGTATCTAATCCTATCCTGTGTGATAATGTCTGCTGGACTGTGTATCCAATCCTGTCCTGTGTGATACTGTCTGCTGAGCTGTGTATCTAATCCCATCCTGTGTGATACTGTCCGCTGAGCTGTGTATCTAATCCCATCCTGTGTGATACTATCTGCTGAGCTATGTATCTTATCCCATCCTGTGTGATACTGACTGCTGAGCCGTGTATCTAATCCTATCCTGTGTGATACTGTCTGCTGAGCCGTGTATCTAATCCTATCATGTGTGATACTGACTGCTGAGCTGTGTGTCTAATCCTATCCTGTGATACTGTCTGCTGAGCTGTGTATCTAATGTATCTAATCCTATCCTGTGTGATACTGACTGCTGAGCCGTGTAGCTAATCCTATCCTGTGTGATACTGTCTGCTGAGCCGTGTATCTAATCCTATCATGTTTGATACTGTCTGTTGTGTATCTAATCCCATCATGTGTGATACTGTCTGCTGATCTGTGTATCTAATCCTATCATGTTTGATACTGTCTGCTGAGCCATGTATCTAATCCTATCCTGTGTGATACTGTCTGCTGAACTGTGTATCTAATCCTATCATGTGTGATACTGACTGCTGAGCTGTGTATCTAATCCTATCCTGTGTGATACTGTCAGCTGAGCCGTGTATCTAATCCTATCATGTTTGATACTGTCTGCTGTGTATCTAATCCCATCATGTGTGATACTGTCTGCTGAGCTGTGTATCTAATCCTGTCCTGTGTGATACTGATTTCTGAGCTGTGTATCTAATCCTATCCTGTGTGATACTGTCTGCTGAGCCGTGTATCTAATCCTGTCCTGTGTGATACTGATTTCTGAGCTGTGTATCTAATCCTATCCTGTGTGATACTGTCTGCTGAGCCGTGTATCTAATCCTATCATGTGTGATACTGTGTGCTGAGCCGTGTATCTAATCCTATCCTGTGTGATACTGTCTGCTGAGCTATGTATCTAATCCTATCCTGTGTGATACTGACTGCTGAGCCGTGTATATATTCCTATGCTGTGTGATACTGTGTGCTGAGCCTTGTATCTAATCCGATCCTGTGTGATACTGTCTGCTGAGCCGTGTATCTAATCCTATCCTTTGTGATACTGTCTGCTGAGCCGTGTATCTAATCCTATCCTGTGTGATACTGTCTGCTGAGTCGTGTATCTAATCCTATCCTTTGTGATACTGTCTGCTGAGCCGTGTATCTAATCCTATCCTGTGTGATACTGTCTGCTGAGCCGTGTATCTAATCCTATCATGTTTGATACTGTCTGCTGTGTATCTAATCCTATCATGTGTGATACTGACTGCTGAGCTGTGTATCTAATCCTATCATGTGTGATACTGTGTGCTGAGCCGTGTATCTAATCCTATCCTGTGTGATACTGTCTGCTGAGCCGTGTATCTAATCCTATCCTGTGTGATACTGTCTGCTGAGCCGTGTATCTAATCCTATCTTTTGTGATACTGTCTGCTGAGCCGTGTATCTAATCCTATCCTGTGTGATACTGTCTGCTGAGCCGTGTATCTAATCCTATCATGTTTGATACTGTCTGCTGTGTATCTAATCCTATCATGTGTGATACTGACTGCTGAGCTGTGTATCTAATCCTATCCTGTGTGGTACTGACTGCTGAGCCGTGTATCTAATCCTATCCTGTGTGATACTGACTGCTGAGCCGTGTATCTAATCCTATCCTGTGTGATACTGTCTGCTGAGCCGTGTATCTAATCCTATCCTGTGTGATACTGTCTGCTGATCCGTGTATCTAATCCTATCATGTTTGATACTGTCTGCTGTGTATCTAATCCTATCATGTGTGATACTGACTGCTGAGCTGTGTATCTAATCCTATCATGTGTGATACTGTGTGCTGAGCCGTGTATCTAATCCTATCCTGTGTGATACTGTCTGCTGAGCCGTGTATCTAATCCTATCTTTTGTGATACTGTCTGCCGAGTCGTGTATCTAATCCTATCCTGTGTGATACTGTCTGCTGAGCCGTGTATCTAATCCTATCATGTTTGATACTGTCTGCTGTGTATCTAATCCTATCATGTGTGATACTGACTGCTGAGCTGTGTATCTAATCCTATCCTGTGTGGTACTGACTGCTGAGCCGTGTATCTAATCCTATCCTGTGTGATACTGACTGCTGAGCCGTGTATCTAATCCTATCCTGTGTGATACTGTCTGCTGAGCCGTGTATCTAATCCTATCCTGTGTGATACTGACTGCTGAGCCGTGTATCTAATCCTATCCTGTGTGATACTGTCTGCTGAGCCGTGTCTCTAATCCTATCTTGTGTGATACTGTCTGCTGAGCCGTGTATCTAATCCTATCCTGTGTGATACTGACTGCTGAGCCGTGTATCTAATCCTATCCTGTGTGATACTGTCTGCTGAGCCGTGTATCTAATCCTATCCTGTGTGATACTGACTGCTGAGCTGTGTATCTAATCCTATCCTGTGTGATACTGACTGCTGAGCCGTGTATCTTATCCTATCCTGTGTGATACTGTCTGCTGAGCCGTGTATCTAATCCTATCCTGTGTGATACTGTCTGCTGAGCCGTGTATCTTATCCTATCCTGTGTGATACTGTCTTCTGAGCCGTGTATCTAATCCTATCCTGTGTGATACTGACTGCTGAGCCGTGTATCTAATCCCATCCTGTGTGATACTGTCTGCTGAGCTGTGTATCTAATCCTATCCTGTGTGATACTGTCTGCTGAGCCGTGTATCTAATCCTATCCTGTGTGATACTGACTGCTGAGCCGTGTATCTAATCCCATCCTGTGTGATACTGTCTGCTGAGCTGTGTATCTAATCCTATCCTGTGTGATACTGTCTGCTGAGCCGTGTATCTAATCCTCTCCTGTGTGATACTGACTGCTGAGCTGTGTATCTAATCCTATCCTGTATGATACTGTCTGCTGAGCCGTGTATCTAATCCTATCCTGTGTGATACTGTCTGCTGAGCCGTGTATCTAATCCTCTCCTGTGTGATACTGACTGCTGAGCTGTGTATCTAATCCTATCCTGTGTGATACTGACTGCTGAGCTGTGCATCTATTCCTATCCTGTGTGATACTGACTGCTGAGCCGTGTATCTAATCCTCTCCTGTGTGATACTGACTGCTGAGCTGTGTATCTATTCCTATGCTGCGTGATACTGTGTTCTGAGCCGTGTATCTAATCCTATCCTGTGTGATACTGTCTGCTGAGCCGTGTATCTAATCCTATCCTGTGTGATACTGTCTGCTGAGCTGTGTATCTAATTCTCACCTGTGTGATACTCTCTGCTGAGCCGTGTATCTAATCCTATCCTGTGTGATACTGTCTGCTGAGCTGTGTATCTAATCCTATCCTGTGTGATACTGTCTGCTGAGCCGTGTATCTAATCCTCTCCTGTGTGATACTGTCTGCTGATCTGTGTATCTAATCCTCTCCTGTGTGATACTGTCTGCTGAGCCGTGTATCTAATCGTCTCCTGTGTGATACTGTCTGCTGAGCCGTGTATCTAATCCTCTCCTGTGTGATACTGTCTGCTGAGCCGTGTATCTAATCGTCTCCTGTGTGATACTGTCTGCTGAGCCGTGTATCTAATCGTCTCCTGTGTGATACTGTCTGCTGAGCCGTGTATCTAATCCTCTACTGTGTGATACTGTCTGCTGAGTCGTGTATCTAATCCTATCCTGTGTGATACTGTCTGCTGAGCCGTGTATCTAATCGTCTCCTGTGTGATACTGTCTGCTGAGCCGTGTATCTAATCCTCTACTGTGTGATACTGTCTGCTGAGCCGTGTATCTAATCCTATCCTGTGTGATACTGACTGCTGAGTCGTGTATCTAATCCTATCCTGTGTGATACTGTCTGCTGAGCCGTGTATCTAATCGTCTCCTGTGTGATACTGTCTGCTGAGCAGTGTATCTAATCGTCTCCTGTGTGATACTGTCTGCTGAGCCGTGTATCTAATCCTCTACTGTGTGATACTCTCTGCTGAGCCATGTATCTAATCCTATCCTCTGTGATACTGTCTGCTGAGCTGTGTATCTAATCCTATCCTGTGTGATACTGACTGCTGAGCCGTGTATCTAATCCTCTCCTGTGTGATACTGTCTGCTGAGCCGTGTATCTAATCCTCTCCTGTGTGATACTGACTGCTGAGCTGTGTATCTATTCCTATGCTGCGTGATACTGTGTGCTGAGCCGTGTATCTAATCCTATCCTGTGTGATACTGTCTGCTGAGCCGTGTATCTAATCCTATCCTGTGTGATACTGTCTGCTGAGCTGTGTATCTAATTCTCACCTGTGTGATACTCTCTGCTGAGCCGTGTATCTAATCCTATCCTGTGTGATACTGTCTGCTGAGCCGTGTATCTAATCCTCACCTGTGTGATACTGTCTGCTGAGCCGTGTATCTAATCCTCTCCTGTGTGATACTGTCTGCTGAGCTGTGTATCTAATCCTCTCCTGTGTGATACTGTCTGCTGAGCCGTGTATCTAATCGTCTCCTGTGTGATACTGTCTGCTGAGCCGTGTATCTAATCCTATCCTGTGTGATACTGTCTGCTGAGCCGTGTATCTAATCCTATCCTGTGTGATACTGTCTGCTGAGCCGTGTATCTAATCCTCTCCTGTGTGATACTGTCTGCTGAGCCGTATATCTAATCCTATCCTGTGATACTGACTGCTGAGCCGTGTATCTAATCCTATCATGTGTGATACTGACTGCTGAGCCGTGTATCTAATCATATCCTGTGTGATACTGTCTGCTGAGCTATGTATCTTATCCCATCCTGTGTGATTTTGTCTGCTGAGCTGTGTATCTAATCCTGTCCTGTGTGATACTGTCTGCTGAGCTGTGTATCTAATCCCATCCTGTGTGATACTGTCCGCTGAGCTGTGTATCTAATCCCATCCTGTGTGATACTGTCCGCTGAGCTGTGTATCTTATCCCATCCTGTGTGATACTGACTGCTGAGCCGTGTATCTAATCCTATCCTGTGTGATACTGTCTGCTGAGCCGTGTATCTAATCCTATCATGTGTGATACTGACTGCTGAGCTGTGTGTCTAATCCTATCCTGTGATACTGTCTGCTGAGCTGTGTATCTAATCCTATCCTGTGTGATACTGACTGCTGAGCCGTGTAGCTAATCCTATCCTGTGTGATACTGTCTGCTGAGCTATGTATTTAATCCTATCCTGTGTGATACTGACTGCTGAGCCGTGTAGCTAATCCTATCCTGTGTGATACTGTCTGCTGAGCCGTGTATCTAATCCTATCATGTTTGATACTGTCTGTTGTGTATCTAATCCCATCATGTGTGATACTGTCTGCTGATCTGTGTATCTAATCCTATCATGTTTGATACTGTCTGCTGAGCCATGTATCTAATCCTATCCTGTGTGATACTGTCTGCTGAACTGTGTATCTAATCCTATCATGTGTGATACTGACTGCTGAGCTGTGTATCTAATCCTATCCTGTGTGATACTGTCAGCTGAGCCGTGTATCTAATCCTATCATGTTTGATACTGTCTGCTGTGTATCTAATCCCATCATGTGTGATACTGTCTGCTGAGCTGTGTATCTAATCCTGTCCTGTGTGATACTGATTTCTGAGCTGTGTATCTAATCCTATCCTGTGTGATACTGTCTGCTGAGCCGTGTATCTAATCCTGTCCTGTGTGATACTGATTTCTGAGCTGTGTATCTAATCCTATCCTGTGTGATACTGTCTGCTGAGCCGTGTATCTAATCCTATCATGTGTGATACTGTGTGCTGAGCCATGTATCTAATCCTATCCTGTGTGATACTGTCTGCTGAGCTATGTATCTAATCCTATCCTGTGTGATACTGACTGCTGAGCCGTGTATCTATTCCTATGCTGTGTGATACTGTCTGCTGAGCCTTGTATCTAATCCGATCCTGTGTGATACTGTCTGCTGAGCCGTGTATCTAATCCTATCCTTTGTGATACTGTCTGCTGAGCCGTGTATCTAATCCTATCCTGTGTGATACTGTCTGCTGAGTCGTGTATCTAATCCTATCCTTTGTGATACTGTCTGCTGAGCCGTGTATCTAATCCTATCCTGTGTGATACTGTCTGCTGAGCCGTGTATCTAATCCTATCATGTTTGATACTGTCTGCTGTGTATCTAATCCTATCATGTGTGATACTGACTGCTGAGCTGTGTATCTAATCCTATCATGTGTGATACTGTGTGCTGAGCCGTGTATCTAATCCTATCCTGTGTGATACTGTCTGCTGAGCCGTGTATCTAATCCTATCCTGTGTGATACTGTCTGCTGAGCCGTGTATCTAATCCTATCTTTTGTGATACTGTCTGCTGAGCCGTGTATCTAATCCTATCCTGTGTGATACTGTCTGCTGAGCCGTGTATCTAATCCTATCATGTTTGATACTGTCTGCTGTGTATCTAATCCTATCATGTGTGATACTGACGACTGCTGAGCTGTGTATCTAATCCTATCCTGTGTGGTACTGACTGCTGAGCCGTGTATCTAATCCTATCCTGTGTGATACTGACTGCTGAGCCGTGTATCTAATCCTATCCTGTGTGATACTGTCTGCTGAGCCGTGTATCTAATCCTATCCTGTGTGATACTGTCTGCTGATCCGTGTATCTAATCCTATCATGTTTGATACTGTCTGCTGTGTATCTAATCCTATCATGTGTGATACTGACTGCTGAGCTGTGTATCTAATCCTATCATGTGTGATACTGTGTGCTGAGCCGTGTATCTAATCCTATCCTGTGTGATACTGTCTGCTGAGCCGTGTATCTAATCCTATCCTGTGTGATACTGTCTGCTGAGCCGTGTATCTAATCCTATCTTTTGTGATACTGTCTGCCGAGTCGTGTATCTAATCCTATCCTGTGTGATACTGTCTGCTGAGCCGTGTATCTAATCCTATCATGTTTGATACTGTCTGCTGTGTATCTAATCCTATCATGTGTGATACTGACTGCTGAGCTGTGTATCTAATCCTATCCTGTGTGGTACTGACTGCTGAGCCGTGTATCTAATCCTATCCTGTGTGATACTGACTGCTGAGCCGTGTATCTAATCCTATCCTGTGTGATACTGTCTGCTGAGCCGTGTATCTAATCCTATCCTGTGTGATACTGACTGCTGAGCCGTGTATCTAATCCTATCCTGTGTGATACTGTCTGCTGAGCCGTGTCTCTAATCCTATCTTGTGTGATACTGTCTGCTGAGCCGTGTATCTAATCCTATCCTGTGTGATACTGACTGCTGAGCCGTGTATCTAATCCTATCCTGTGTGATACTGTCTGCTGAGCCGTGTATCTAATCCTATCCTGTGTGATACTGACTGCTGAGCTGTGTATCTAATCCTATCCTGTGTGATACTGACTGCTGAGCCGTGTATCTTATCCTATCCTGTGTGATACTGTCTGCTGAGCCGTGTATCTAATCCTATCCTGTGTGATACTGTCTGCTGAGCCGTGTATCTTATCCTATCCTGTGTGATACTGACTGCTGAGCCGTGTATCTAATCCTATCATGTGTGATACTGTCTGCTGAGCCGTGTATCTTATCCTATCCTGTGTGATACTGTCTTCTGAGCCGTGTATCTAATCCTATCCTGTGTGATACTGACTGCTGAGCCGTGTATCTAATCCCATCCTGTGTGATACTGTCTGCTGAGCTGTGTATCTAATCCTATCCTGTATGATACTGTCTGCTGAGCCGTGTATCTAATCCTCTCCTGTGTGATACTGACTGCTGAGCTGTGTATCTAATCCTATCCTGTATGATACTGTCTGCTGAGCCGTGTATCTAATCCTATCCTGTGTGATACTGTCTGCTGAGCTGTGTATCTAATCCTCTACTGTGTGATACTGACTGCTGAGCTGTGTATCTAATCCTATCCTGTGTGATACTGACTGCTGAGCTGTGCATCTATTCCTATCCTGTGTGATACTGACTGCTGAGCCGTGTATCTAATCCTCTCCTGTGTGATACTGACTGCTGAGCTGTGTATCTATTCCTATGCTGCGTGATACTGTGTGCTGAGCCGTGTATCTAATCCTATCCTGTGTGATACTGTCTGCTGAGCCGTGTATCTAATCCTATCCTGTGTGATACTGTCTGCTGAGCTGTGTATCTAATTCTCACCTGTGTGATACTCTCTGCTGAGCCGTGTATCTAATCCTATCCTGTGTGATACTGTCTGCTGAGCTGTGTATCTAATCCTATCCTGTGTGATACTGTCTGCTGAGCCGTGTATCTAATCCTCTCCTGTGTGATACTGTCTGCTGATCTGTGTATCTAATCCTCTCCTGTGTGATACTGTCTGCTGAGCCGTGTATCTAATCGTCTCCTGTGTGATACTGTCTGCTGAGCCGTGTATCTAATCCTCTCCTGTGTGATACTGTCTGCTGAGCCGTGTATCTAATCGTCTCCTGTGTGATACTGTCTGCTGAGCCGTGTATCTAATCGTCTCCTGTGTGATACTGTCTGCTGAGCCGTGTATCTAATCCTCTACTGTGTGATACTGTCTGCTGAGTCGTGTATCTAATCCTATCCTGTGTGATACTGTCTGCTGAGCCGTGTATCTAATCGTCTCCTGTGTGATACTGTCTGCTGAGCCGTGTATCTAATCCTCTACTGTGTGATACTGTCTGCTGAGCCGTGTATCTAATCCTATCCTGTGTGATACTGACTGCTGAGTCGTGTATCTAATCCTATCCTGTGTGATACTGACTGCTGAGTCGTGTATCTAATCCTATCCTGTGTGATACTGTCTGCTGAGCCGTGTATCTAATCGTCTCCTGTGTGATACTGTCTGCTGAGCCGTGTATCTAATCCTCTACTGTGTGATACTGTCTGCTGAGCCATGTATCTAATCCTATCCTCTGTGATACTGTCTGCTGAGCTGTGTATCTAATCCTATCCTGTGTGATACTGACTGCTGAGCCGTGTATCTAATCCTCTCCTGTGTGATACTGTCTGCTGAGCCGTGTATCTAATCCTCTCCTGTGTGATACTGACTGCTGAGCTGTGTATCTATTCCTATGCTGCGTGATACTGTGTGCTGAGCCGTGTATCTAATCCTATCCTGTGTGATACTGTCTGCTGAGCCGTGTATCTAATCCTATCCTGTGTGATACTGTCTGCTGAGCTGTGTATCTAATTCTCACCTGTGTGATACTCTCTGCTGAGCCGTGTATCTAATCCTATCCTGTGTGATACTGTCTGCTGAGCCGTGTATCTAATCCTCACCTGTGTGATACTGTCTGCTGAGCCGTGTATCTAATCCTCTCCTGTGTGATACTGTCTGCTGAGCTGTGTATCTAATCCTCTCCTGTGTGATACTGTCTGCTGAGCCGTGTATCTAATCGTCTCCTGTGTGATACTGTCTGCTGAGCCGTGTATCTAATCCTATCCTGTGTGATACTGTCTGCTGAGCCGTGTATCTAATCCTCTACTGTGTGATACTGTCTGCTGAGCCGTGTATCTAATCCTCACCTGTGTGATACTGTCTGTTGAGCTGTGTATCTAATCCGATCCTGTGTGATACTGTCTGCTGAGCCGTGTATCTAATCCTCACCTGTGTGATACTGTCTGCTGAGCCGTGTATCTAATCCGATCCTGTGTGATACTGTCTGCTGAGCCGTGTATCTAATCCTCACCTGTGTGATACTGTCTGCTGAGCCGTGTATCTAATCCTCACCTGTGTGATACTGCTTTCTTAGCCCTGCATTTAATCCTATTAGGTGTCATATGGTCTGTTAAGCTGCTGTATCTAAGCCTATAATTTATGGTGTATGCAATTTTGTATCGTGTGATAATCTCCAGTGTATCTAAGTTTCTGCTGTGTGATACACTCCTGCCTTACCTCCTATGTGAATAATGGGTATAGATCTGATAGAGCAGGCGCCATCTCCTGGTCAGGACTGGGTATTACCGCTGGTGGAGTCGGTGAGATGATGAGGATGTAGTAGATGTGCGCGTGCTCAGCGTCACTTGTTACCGCGCATAATAACGTCCCCGGGGGGCGCTGCCGCCATCGACTCCTCTCCGCACACAGTAACACGTCTAATGAAGAAGCGAATAACCAGAAGACTCCCGTCCTCTATCTCATTCTCAGCTGATTTTCCCTCCATCTCTGATCTCCTGTAATTTCTGTTTAGCTGAGAAAGGAAAGAATATTGTGGAAGGAGAAGGAGCTAAATGATAACAGCTATGATATTACCATATTTGCTATTTATTTAATGAGGTTCTTCGCGCACAATGTGATTGTATTCTGTGAACCCACGTCAGTGGCTATACCACCTCATATAGATGTCTATATACCAGGAATAACACTATTCCTGGCAATTTTATGTCTTGTTTCAGGGATTCCTGAACTCGTGTCACAAAGTTTAGAAGTATCAGCATGGAAAACATTATGCAGCAGTACTGAGCAGTGTAGCTGTGAGATTGAATAAAACAATGGGATGAAATGAAGCACATGGATGATATTACACAGCCGTAACGAGCTGTGTAGCAAGGAAATCAGCTCTGGAATTAGAACATTTACTGGAAAACAGCAGCATAGGGATCATTATACATTAGAACTGAGCAGTGTAACTGTGAATCCTTCTTTGAGGTGACAGAGAACACTACAATCATGAACAGCACTGAAAAGTGTAGCGGTAAATCCAGATTTTGGGCAAGATAAACCCTTACTAAAAAAGAGGATCAGCATTAAGGACAATATACAGCAGTACAGATGAAATAAAACACATGGAGGATATTATGCAGCAGCAACAAGCTATGTAGCAATTAATTCAGCTCTGGAATTAGATAAAACACTTATTAGAAAGCAGCATGGACAGCAATACATTAGAACTGAGCATTGTAGGTGTGAATCCATCTCTGAGGTGAGAGAAAACACTAACATTATCAGCATCATGGATAGCATTATAAAGCAGCACTGGGGAGTCTAGCTGTGAATCCAGCTTTTTGGTAGGATAGGCCCTTACTAGAAAGCAGAATCAGCATTAAAACCATACAGCCAGGGCCGGACTGGCCATCGGACACTTCTGGCAAATGCCAGAAGGGCCGGTGCCAGTAGTGGGCCACTCGATCTGTGCATGCTGTGCCGCTGTCAGCGGCGCCAGTGCCGACTCACCCCTCCGCCAGCACCGCCGCATTCAACAGTTCAATGCAATGATGGAGGGGAGAGCGCCTGCTGACTGTTTCTCTCCCATCATTCCCCGCTCTGGCTCTGACACTGCAGGTGCGTGATGACATCATATCACTGCGTACCTGCTGGGCAGACTGCGGCCTCTGAAACCGGAGCCAGGAGCAGCGCGGGGCACGAGGAGAGGTGAGGATTGTTTGTGGGTTTTTTTTAATATATCAATGAGTGATAACTGGATTGTGGGGCTATTGGGGGGGCGCTACATTACATTCTATGGGGGGCTGTATTACATTCTATGGGGGGCTGTATTACATTTTATGGGGGGCTGTATTACATTTTATGGGGGGGGCTGTATTATATTCTATGGGGAGCAGTATTACATTCTATGGGGGGCTGTATTACATTCTATTGGGGGGCTGTATTACATTCTAGGGGGGGCTGTTTTACATTCTAGGGGGGCTGTATTACATTCTATGGGGGGTTGTATTATATTCTATGGGGGCTGTATTACATTCTATGGGGGTTGTATTATATTCTATGGGGGCTGTATTACATTTTATGGGGGGCTGTATTACATTCTATTGGGGGGCTGTATTACATTCTATGGGGGGTTGTATTATATTCTATGGGGGCTGTATTACATTCTATGGGGAGCAGTATTACATTCTATGGGGGTTGTATTATATTCTATGGGGGGGCTGTATTACATTTTATGGGGGGCTGTATTACATTCTATTGGGTGGCTGTATTACATTCTATGGGGGTTGTATTATATTCTATGGGGGCTGTATTACATTCTATGGGGGTTGTATTATATTCTATGGGGGGCTGTATTACAGTTTATGGGGGGGCTGTATTATATTCTATGGGGAGCAGTATTACATTCTATGGGGGGCTGTATTATATTCTATGGGGGAGCTGTATTACATTTTATGGGGGGCTGTATTACATTCTATTGGGGGCTGTATTACATTCTATGGGGGGCTGTATTACATTCTATGGGGGGCTGTATTACATTCTATGGGGGGTTGTATTATATTCTATGGGGGGCTGTATTACATTTTATGGGGGGGACTGTATTATATTCTATGGGGAGCAGTATTACATTCTATGGGGGGCTGTATTACATTCTATGGGGGGTTGTATTATATTCTATGGGGGCTGTATTACATTCTATGGGGGTTGTATTATATTCTATGGGGGGCTGTATTACATTTTATGGGGGGGCTGTATTATATTTTATGGGGAGCAGTATTACATTCTATGGGGGGCTGTATTACATTCTATTGGGGGGCTGTATTACATTCTAGGGGGGCTGTATTACATTCTATGGGGGGCTGTATTACATTCTATTGGGGGGCTGTATTACATTCTAGGGGGGGCTGTATTACATTCTATGGGGGGCTGTATTACATTCTATGGGGGAGGATTGCATCATACTCTTTTATGGGGCTACATTATATTCTATGGGGATCTGTAGCATCGCTTGGAAAACTGATTGACAGGTTGGTCACACTTGTTAAACATAGCCGTGAATATCAGTGTGGCACACGTGCGGTAGCCGTGTGCCGCCCGTGTGCCAACTGGGTACCACACGGACCGTGCAGGAGACAGCGCTACAAGTAAGCGCTGTCCCCTGCATCTGGTGCTGAAGCCGGCATGCATATCTTCTTTCCAGCAGCGTTCGCTGGAGAGAAGATATGAAAACCCCCATTTTTTTTCCTTCTTTAAAATAAAGATCCCTGTCAACACCCCCCCTCCCACTCCCTGTGCGCCTCCCCCTTCCCCCCCCCCCCCCCCCCCCCGCTGTTAATAAAATACCTATGGGAGGTGGAGCCGCATATTCATGACTGTAATCGGCGGCCCCGCGTGACCGCTCATACAGGAGAAGCTGCGGCGAGGACAGGACGCTGCGAGGGAGCCGGGTGAGTATTTTATTAACAGCGGGGGGGGGGGGGGGCGCACAGGGGGTGGGAGGGGGGTGGGGACAGGGATCTTTATTTTAAACAAGGAAAAAAAAAGGGGGGGGTTTTCATATCTTCTCTACAGCGAACGCTGCTGGAGAGAAGATATGAATGGCGGCTTCAGCACCACGTGGGGGGGGCAGCGCTTACAGTGGCGCTGCCTCCTGCACGGCACACGGACTGCACACGGACAGCGTCCATGTGCGGCACGTGTTTTACACGGACGCATTGACTTTAATGGGTCCGTGTAATCCGTGCGCCCCCAAGAACACTGACATGTCTCACACGGACACACGGTCCATGAAAACACGCTGACATGTGCAGAGACACATTGATTTCAATGTGTCTACGTGAGTCAGTGTCTCCGGTACGTGAGGAAACTGTCACCTCACGTACCGGAGCCACTGACGTGTGAAACCAGCCTTACAATTGATGCTGCCTATGCCGCATCAATAGTAAAAGATAGAATGATAAAAAATAATAAAAAAATTTTAAAAATGGTTATACTCACCTTCTGAGGTCCCGATCTCCTCAGCGGCTTCCGTTCCTATAGATAGTGTGTGTGCAGGACCTTCGATGATGTCACGGTCACGTGACCGCGATGTCATCGCGGTCATGTGACTGCGACGTCATCGCAGGTCCTTCACACACACTATCTATAGGAACAGAAGCGGCAGTGTGCACCGCTGAGAGGCGGGAGGACTCCGGGGGCCATCGAAGGTGAGTATATCATGATTTTTTATTTTAATTCTTTTTTTTTTTTACCAATTATATGGTACCCAGTCCGTGGAGGAGAGTCTCCTCCCCTCCACCCTGGGTACCAACCGCACATGATCTGCTTACTTCCCACATGGCGTACACAGCAGATCAATGCATTCCTTGGTGTGCGAAATCCCCGCGATTCTGCAAATTTAATGAACATGTTGCTTTTTTTTCCGCGATGCGATTTTTTCGCGGAAAAAATGCAACATTTGCACAAGATATACGGAATACACTGAAAATAATGGGAGGCATATGTAAGCGTTTTTTTTTGCGTTTTTATCACGTTTTTATAGCGAAAAACCGCGGAAAAAAAAACGCACATGGCCTAAAAAACGCAACAAAAATGCAGCAAAAACTAAGTAAAATAACGCAACAAAAACGCAGCAAAAACTAAGTAAAAAAGCAGCAAAAACTGCAAAAAACAAGTAAAAAGCAACAAAAAATAGGCAGAAAACGCAGCAAAAACTAAGCAAAAAATGCAACAAAAACTATGCAAAAAACAAGTAAAAAACGCAACAAAAGCTAAGCAAAAAACAGCAAAAAATGCAACAAAAACTGCAAAAAACAAGTAAAAAACGTAACAAAAACTAAGCAAAAAATGCAACAAAAATTATGTAAAATACAAGTAAAAACCGCAACAAAAACTAAGCAAAAAACGCAGCAAAAACTAAGAAAAAACGCAACAAAAACTAAGCACAAAACAAGTAAAAAAAGCAACAAAAGTAAGCACAAAACAAGCAAAAAATGCAACAAAAACTATGTAAGAAAAAACACAACAAAAATTATGCAAAAAACAAGTAAAATGCAACAAAAACTAAGCACAAAACAAGAAAAAAAAATGCATTAAAAAGTAAGCAAAAAATGCAGCAAAAACGAAGTAAAAAAAGCAAGGAAAACTTAGCAAAAAACGCAGCATAAACTAAGCAAAACCTGCTTTTTGCAAGCAGCTTAAACTCAGATGAAATTTGGCAAAAAAAACCCACAGCATAAAAATGGAGTGAACATAGCCTAAGGCCGGGATCACACATGCGAGAAACACGGCCGAGTCTTGCATGTTAATACCCGACACTGCCGCCGGCACTCAGGAGCGTAGCGTGCAGCCGCATAGGAATACAGGCAGCTGCCGGATATTAACATTTGAGACTTGGCCGTATTTCTCACATGTGTGATCCCGGCCTAATAGGTGTAGCGGAAGTTAGTCATATGAGGTTGTGTTGGTGTGGCAGTAGGTGTGTGGCAGTAGGTTCATCATAAAATTAGAGCAAAATGTGCACTAATCATATCAAATAAATAAAAGTACCTTAGGACCTGTCGGGAGCTGCTGCGTCTCTTTTCTTTTGCATTGTCCTCACAATAGATTTTGCTGAGTAATTTTGTCTTTTATACAGAACTTTGCACAATGGCGATATATATATATTTTTTAGAACGGTGCTGCTATTTTCCTTATGGCCAGGAGGTGGCAGCAGAAATACACGCTGGTTTCCTAATATTGGACGCTTCATCCGGGAGGCAATATAATAATTTCGGTAAAGACACATAGCGCTGTGTGGCCCTAACGAGTTGTGGCTAACGAGCAATCGCTGCTTGAGACCTCTGAAGCCTGAAGAAGGGCGCGTCATGTAAGGCCAGTCCTACGCAGTCTGGACATGTTGAGAGTTGTAGTTACTTTTAAAAATAAGACTATTTCAAATTGGATGAAACCTTATAAACAAATATTAATATAAATGTAACCAATATAAAAAAAAAAACACCTTGCCCCATTCCATATTAACCCTTTCCTGATATGCCATTCTTTGGGTGTGGGGCTGGTGCCAGCTGTGCTATGCAGCCAGCGCCTGCCCCTGACAGCAGCGACCGGAGCCCTGGCAGCAGCATTGAAGCCGTACAATAGGTCGTAGGCGCAAATAGTCCGCAGTGCAATAGTGACGTGCCAATGGGTTACCACGGAGGATCCTGTCCCCAACATCTGGGGGCTGCTATTTGGATTGTTAATTTAACCTTATACAATAGTAAAGGGTTTTTTTCAGGATATATGTTTCAAATAATCACAGATTCACATAAAACGCATGAAAAATAGTTAAAAAATTATAAAATAAAATGTAACTAAATTTAGGAAAATGGCAAAAAAAAGGCGACATTTTCTTTTAGGCAGTTCAGAAAGAGATAGAAGTCTGGTATCTCCAGGACCGTACTGTCCGGCGGAGTCACGTCACCAGCTGATATTTACCAGAGAATGAATTTTAGTCAAAGCAAAACTCCAAAAATAATGTTGGAATGTTGGAATTAAATTTTTTTAAATTAGAATAATTAACAAATCCACCTGTAAAGGCGCCTAAGTGTTTATTAAGGCCCTCGGTCTGTTTCAGTAGCTCCACAATCATGGGGAAGACTGCGGACCTGACAGATGTCCAGAAGGCGTCACTGACACACTCCACAAGGAGGGGAAGCCACAAAAGGCCATTGGTAAAGAAGCCGGCTGTTCACACAGTGCTGTATCCAAGAATATTAATGGAAAGTGGAGCGGAAGGAAAAAGTGTGGTAGAGAAAGGTGCACAAGCAACCGGGATAACCGCAGCTTGGAAAGGATTGTTAAGAAAAGGCCATTCAATAATGTGGTGGAGATTCACAAGGAGTGGACTGCTGCTGGGGTCATTGCTTCACCACACACAGACGTCTCCAGGACATGGACTACAAGTGTCACATTCCTCGTGTCCTGCCACTCATGACCGATAGACAACGCCAGAAGCCTCTTACCTGGGCCAAGGAGAAAAGAACCGGACTGTTGTCAGTGGTCCGAGGTGTTGTGTTCAGGTGAGAGTAAATTTTGCATTTCATTTGGAAATCCAGGTCCCAGAGTCTGGAGGAGGAGTGGAGGCCACAATCCAAGCTGCTGGAGGTCTAGTGTGAAGTCTCCACAATCAGTGATGGTTTGGGAGCCATGTCATCTGCTGGTGTAGGTCCACTGTGTTTTATCAAGACCAAAGTCAGCGCAGCCGTCTACCAGGACATTTTAGAGCCCTTCATGCTTCCCTCTGCTGACAAGCTTTTTGGAGATGGAAATGTCATTCTCCAGCAGGACTTGGCCCCTGTCCACACGGCCAAAAGTACCAATACCTGGTGTAAAAACAACAGTATCACTGGGCTTGATTGGCAGCAAACTCGCCTGACCTTAACCCAATAGAGAATCTATGGAGTGTTGTCAAGAAGAAGATGAGACACCAGACCCAACAATGCAGACGAGCTGAAGGCTGCTATCAAAGCAACCTGGGCTTCCATAACCCTTCAGCAGTGCACAGGCTGATCACCTCCATGCCACGCCGCATTGATGCAGTAATTGATGCAAAAGGAGCCTGTTGTAAATTCTGCTCTTGGGTTCCCTCCAGTGGTTGTAGGTGGGAATGCAGTTGTCTCTGAGTCACAGACCTGGCCAGGTGTATCGGATGATTACAATTCTGACTGGGATATTTAAGTGGGCAGGATCCTTTAGCCCTTGCCAGTAGTCAATGTTCCTTGTGAAGTGTTGGATCACTTTCTGGCTTCTCCTGCTCGCTGCCTATTTCAGCAAAGATAAGTGTTTGATTTTTGTTTTTGATTGACCGACGCCTGCGGGAGCGCAGAACTGTGCGGGCTGTGGCGTTATCCTCAGAGCAAATTTCTGAGCCTATGCAATGTGATAGAATTCTGTCTAGAACGGAACGACAAGGTTTCAGACGTCAAAATAGGTTGTGTTATTATTGTGGCGACGCTTCTCATGTAATTTCTGTCTGCCCTAAGCGGACAAAGAGGATCGCCAGTTCAATTACCATCAGTACTGTACAACCTAAATTTCTGTTATCTGTGTCCTTGATCTGCTCATCGTCATCATTTTCTGTCATGGCGTTTGTGGATTCAGGCGCCGCCTTGAATTTAATGGACTTTGAGTTTGCCAGGCGTTGTGGTTTTCCCTTGCAGCCTTTGCAGAACCCTATTCCTTTAAGAGGCATTGATGCTACACCCTTGGCTAAAAATAAGCCCCAGTTTTGGACACAGGTGACCATGCGCATGGCGCCAGCCCATCAGGAAGATTGTCGATTTCTGGTGTTGCATAACTTGCATGATGTTGTCGTGCTGGGTTTTCCATGGTTGCAGGTACATAATCCTGTGTTGGACTGGAAGTCCATGTCTGTGACTAGTTGGGGTTGTCAGGGGGTTCATAATGATGTTCCTTTGATGTCAATCTCCTCTTCTTCACCTTCTGAAATTCCAGAGTTTTTGTCTGATTTTCAGGATGTATTCGATGAGCCCAAGTCCAGTTTCCTTCCACCGCACAGGGACTGTGATTGTGCTATTGACTTGATTCCAGGCTGTAAGTTTCCTAAGGGCCGACTTTTCAACCTGTCTGTACCTGAACATACCGCCATGCGGAGCTATATTAAGGAGTCTTTGGAGAAAGGGCATATTCGGCCATTTTCTTCACCGTTGGGAGTGGGGTTTTTTTTTGTTGCTAAAAAAGATGGTTCCTTAAGACCCTGTATTGATTATCGCCTCTTGAATAAGATCACGGTCAAGTTTCAATATCCTTTATATTTGCTTTCCGATTTGTTTGCTAGGATTAACCCCTTCGTGACATGCGCCGTACTAGTACTGCGCTGCCGGCACTGCATTTGTGCCAGCAGCAGTACTAGTACGGCGCACCGATCACCGCGATCTCGCGCTGAGCGCCGCGGTGATCGGGTGCGGGTGTCAGCTGTATATGACAGCTGACACCCCGCAGCAATGCCCACGATCGGCGCTATCGCCGATCGCGGGCATTTAACCCCTCTGATGCCGCTGTCAGTAGTGACAGCGGCATAGAGGGGGATCGCGCAGGGACGGGGGCTCCATGCGCTCTCCCACCGGAGCAACGCAATGAGATCGCGTTGCTCCGGTGACCCGGAAGGAGTCCCCGGATCCAAGATGGCCGCCGGACTCCTTCCGGGTCATGAAATGACCTGGCTAGCCGGCGCCTGCTGAGAGTTGCTGAGAGCAGGCGCCAGAAAGCCAGCTAAACTGCCTGTCAGATCGTTGATCTAACAGAGTAACATAGTAACATAGTAACATAGTAACATAGTTAGTAAGGCCGAAAAAAGACATTTGTCCATCCAGTTCAGCCTATATTCCATCATAATAAATACCCAGATCTACGTCCTTCTACAGAACCTAATAATTAGGTTCTATGCGCTGTGCTATGCACAGTGTCAGATCAACGATCTGATCTAATACAGTGATGTCCCACCCTGGGACAATGGTAGAAAGTTAAAAAAAAAAAAAAAGAATGTATAAAAAAAAAAATAAAGAAATCCCCAAATAAAAAAACAAACATTTCCCAGTAAATCCATTTATTTATGTAAATTAAAAAAAACAATAAAAGTACACATATTTGGTATCGCCGCGTCCGTAACGACCCGCTCTATAAAACTATCCCACTAGTTAACCCCTTCAGTGAACACCGCAAAAAAAAACAAAAAAAAAACATTGCTTTATTATCATACAGGCGAACAAAAAGTGGAATAACACGCGATCAAAACGACGGATATAAATAACCATGATACCGCTGAAAACGTCATCTTGTCCCGCAAAAAATAAACTGCCATACAGCATCATCAGCAGAAAAATTAAAAAGTTATAGCTCTCAGAATAAAGCGATGCAAAAACAATTATTTTTTTATATAAAATAGTTTTTATTGTGTAAAAGCGCCAAAACATAAAAAAAATTACATAAATGAGGTATCGCTGTAATCGTACTGACCTGAAGAATAAAGCTGCTTTATCCATTTTACCACACTTGGAACGGTATAAACGCCCCCCCTAAAAGAATTTCAGGAATTGCTGGTTTTTGTTCATTCCGCCTCACAAAAATCGGAATAAAAGCGATCAAAAAATGTCATCTGCCTGAAAATGTTACCAATAAAAACGTCAACTCGTCCCGCAAAAACAAGATCTCACATGACTCTGTGGGCCAAAATATGGATAAATTATAGCTCTCAAAATGTGGTGATGCAAAAACTATTTTTTGCAATAAAAAGCGTCTTTTAGTGTGTGACGGCTGCCAACCCTAAAAATCCGCCAAAAAAACGCTATAAAAGTAAATCAAACCCCCCTTCATCACCCCCTTAGTTAGGGAAAAATAATAAAATGTAAAAAAAAATGTATTTATTTCCATTTTCCCATTAGGGTTAGGGTTAGGGCTAGGGTTAGGGCTAGGGTTAGGGCTAGGGTTAGGGTTGGGGTTAGGGTTTCAGTTAGAATTGGGGGTTTCCACTGTTTAGGCACATCAGGGGCTCTCAAAACGCGACATGGCGTCCGATCTCAATTCCAGCCAATTCTGCTTTGAAAAAGTAAAACAGTGCTCCTTCCCTTCCGAGTTCTCCTGTGCGCCCAAACAGTGGTTCACCCCAACATATGGGGTATCAGCGTTCTCAGGACAAGTTGGACAACAACTTTTGGGGTCCAATTTGTCCTGTTACCCTTGGGAAAATAAAACCATAGGGGATAAAATATCATTTTCGTGGAAAAAAAATTTTTTTTTATTTTCACGGCTCTGCGTTATAAACTGTAGTGAAACACTTGTTGGTTCAAAGTTCTCACAATACATCTAGATAAGTTCCTTGGGGGGTCTAGTTTCCAATATGGGGTCACTTGTGGGGGGGGTTTCTACTGTTTAGGTACATCAGGGGCTCTGCAAATGCAACATGACGCCTGCAGACCAATCCATCTAAGTCTGCATTTCAAATGGCGCTCCTTCCCTTCCGAGCTCTGCCGTGCACCCAAACAGTGGTTCCCCCCAACATATGGGGTATCAGTGTTCTCAGGACAAGTTGGACAACAACTTTTGGGGTCTAATTTGTCCTGTTACCCTTGGGAAAATAAAAACGTGGGGGCTAAAATATCATTTTCGTGGAAAAATTATTTTTTATTTTCACGGCTCTGCGTTATAAACTGTAGTGAAACACTTGTTGGTTCAAAGCTCTCACAACACATCTAGATAAGTTCCTTGGGGGGTCTAGTTTCCAATATGGGGTCACTTGCTCCTTCCCTTCCGAGCTCTGCCATGCACTCAAACGGTGGTTCCCCCCCCACATTTGGGGTATCAGCGTACTCAGGACAAATTGGACAATAACATTTGTGGTCCAATTTCTCCTGTTACCCTTGGGGAAAAAAAATTGCGGGCCAAAACATCATTTTGTGGAAAGAAAAAATGATTTTTTAATTTTCACAATGCTACATTCTAAACTTTAGTGAAACAATTGTGGGTTAAAAGTGCTCACCACACATCTAGATAAGTTCCTTAGGGGGTCTTCTTTCCAAAATGGGGTCACTTGTGGGGGGTTTCCACTGTTAAGGCACATCAGGGGCTCTCCAAATGCGACATGGCGTCCGATCTCAATTCCAGCCAATTTTGCATTGAAAAGTCAAATGGCGCTCCTTCCCTTCCGAGCTCTGCCATGCGCTCAAACAGTGGTTTATCCCCATATATGAAGTATCAGCGTACTCAGGACAAATTGCACAACAACTTTTGGGGTCCAATTGATCCTGTTACCCTTGGGAAAATAAAAAATTTGGGGCAAAAAAATCATCTTTTGTGAAAATTAATATGAAATTTTTTTTACGGCTCTACATTATAAACTTCTGTGAAGCACTTGGAGGTTCAAAGTGCTCACCACACATCTAGATTAGTTCCTTAGAGGGTCTACTTTCCAAAATGGTGTCACTTGTGGGGTTTTCCACTGTTTAGGCACGTCAGGGGCTCTCCAATCGTGACATGGGCTCCGATCTCAATTCCAGCAAATCTTGCATTGAAAAGTCAAATGGCGCTCCTTCCCTTCCGAGCTCTGCCATGTGCCCAAACAGTGGTTTACCCCCACATATGGGGTATCGGCGTACTCAGGACAAATTGTACAACGACTAAGCTAACATATTAAACACCTTCTTCTCCACGGTATTCACGGTGGAAAATGAAATGCTAGGTGAAATCCCAAGAAACAATGAAAACCCTATATTAAGGGTCACCAATCTAACCCAAGAAGAGGTGCGAAACCGGCTAAATAAGATTAAAATAGATAAATCTCCGGGTCCGGATGGCATACACCCACGAGTACTAAGAGAACTAAGTAATGTAATAGATAAACCATTATTTCTTATTTTTAGTGACTCTATAGCGACAGGGTCTGTTCCGCAGGACTGGCGCATAGCAAATGTGGTGCCAATATTCAAAAAGGGCTCTAAAAGTGAACCTGGAAATTATAGGCCAGTAAGTCTAACCTCTATTGTTGGTAAAATATTTGAAGGGTTTCTGAGGGATGTTATTCGGGATTATCTCAATGAGAATAACTGTTTAACTCCATATCAGCATGGGTTTATGAGAAATCGCTCCTGTCAAACCAATCTAATCAGTTTTTATGAAGAGGTAAGCTATAGGCTGGACCACGGTGAGTCATTGGACGTGGTATATCTCGATTTTTCCAAAGCGTTTGATACCGTGCCGCACAAGAGGTTGGTACACAAAATGAGAATGCTTGGTCTGGGGGAAAATGTGTGTAAATGGGTTAGTAACTGGCTTAGTGATAGAAAGCAGAGGGTGGTTATAAATGGTATAGTCTCTAACTGGGTCGCTGTGACCAGTGGGGTACCGCAGGGGTCAGTATTGGGACCTGTTCTCTTCAACATATTCATTAATGATCTGGTAGAAGGTTTACACAGTAAAATATCGATATTTGCAGATGATACAAAACTATGTAAAGCGGTTAATACAAGAGAAGATAGTATTCTGCTACAGATGGATCTGGATAAGTTGGAAACTTGGGCTGAAAGGTGGCAGATGAGGTTTAACAATGATAAATGTAAGGTTATACACATGGGAAGAGGGAATCAATATCACCATTACACACTGAACGGGAAACCACTGGGTAAATCTGACAGGGAGAAGGACTTGGGGATCCTAGTTAATGATAAACTTACCTGGAGCAGCCAGTGCCAGGCAGCAGCTGCCAAGGCAAACAGGATCATGGGGTGCATTAAAAGAGGTCTGGATACACATGATGAGAGCATTATACTGCCTCTGTACAAATCCCTAGTTAGACCGCACATGGAGTACTGTGTCCAGTTTTGGGCACCGGTGCTCAGGAAGGATATAATGGAACTAGAGAGAGTACAAAGGAGGGCAACAAAATTAATAAAGGGGATGGGAGAACTACAATACCCAGATAGATTAGCGAAATTAGGATTATTTAGTCTAGAAAAAAGACGACTGAGGGGCGATCTAATAACCATGTATAAGTATATAAGGGGACAATACAAATATCTCGCTGAGGATCTGTTTATACCAAGGAAGGTGACGGGCACAAGGGGGCATTCTTTGCGTCTGGAGGAGAGAAGGTTTTTCCACCAACATAGAAGAGGATTCTTTACTGTTAGGGCAGTGAGAATCTGGAATTGCTTGCCTGAGGAGGTGGTGATGGCGAACTCAGTCGAGGGGTTCAAGAGAGGCCTGGATGTCTTCCTGGAGCAGAACAATATTGTATCATACAATTATTAGGTTCTGTAGAAGGACGTAGATCTGGGTATTTATTATGATGGAATATAGGCTGAACTGGATGGACAAATGTCTTTTTTCGGCCTTACTAACTATGTTACTATGTTACTATGACTTTTGTGGTCCAATTTATCCTGTTACCCTTGGTAAAATGAAACAAATTGGACCTGAAGTAAAAATTTTGTGAAAAAAAAGTTAAATGTTCAATTTTTTTAAACATTCAAAAAATTCCTGTGAAGCACCTGAAGGGTTAATAAACTTTTTGAATGTGGTTTTGAGTACCTTGAGGGGTGCAGTTTTTAGAATGGTGTCACTTTTGGGCATTTTCTGTCATATAGACCCCTCAAAGTCACTTCAAGTGTGAGGTGGTCCGTAAAGAAAATGGTTTTGCAAATTTTGTTGCAAAAATGAGAAATCGCTGGTCAACTTTTAACTCTTATAACTCCCTAACAAAAAAAAATTATGTTTCCAAAATTGTGCTGATGTAAAGCAGACATGTGGGAAATGTTGTTTATTAACTATATTATGTGATATAACTCTCTAATTTAAAGGCATGAAAACTAAGAGTTTGAAAATTGCTAAATTTTCATAATTTCCGACAAATTTTTGTTTTTTTCACAAATAAATGCAAGTCATATCGAAGCAGTTTTACCACTATCATGAAGTACAATATGTCACGAGAAAACAATGTCAGAATCACCAGGATCCGTTGAAGCGTTTCAGAGTTATGACCCCATAAAGTGACAGTGGTCAGAATTGTAAAAATTGGCCCTGTCACTTAGGTGAAAACAGGCTTTGGGGTGAAGGGGTTAAGGGAGCTAGTTGGTTTACTAAGATTGACCTTCGGGGGGCATATAATCTTGTTCGTATTAAGCAGGGTGATGAATGGAAAACTGCGTTTAATACGCCCAAAGGCCATTTTGAATACCTTGTGATGCCATTCGGACTCTCTAATGCTCCATCTGTTTTTCAGTCCTTCATGCATGATATCTTCCGGACTTATCTTGATAAATTCTTGATTGTATATTTGGACGATATTTTGATTTTTTCCGATGATTGGGAGTCTCATGTGCAGCAGGTCAGGATGGTATTTCAGATCCTTCGTGACAATGCCCTATTTGTGAAAGGGTCTAAGTGTCTCTTTGGGGTGCAGAAGGTCTCTTTTTTGGGCTTCATTTTTTCTCCTTCGTCTATAGAGATGGATCCGGTTAAGGATCAGGCCATTCATGATTGGATTCAGCCCACATCCGTGAAGAGCCTTCAGAAATTTTTGGGTTTTGCAAATTTTTATCGCCGTTTCATTGCTAATTTTTCCAGCGTGGTTAAACCCTTGACGAAGAAAGGCGCTGATGTGATGAATTGGTCCTCTGAGGCTGTTGAGGCCTTTCAGGAGCTTAAACGTCGATTTACTTCTGCTCCGGTGTTGCGCCAACCGGATGTTTCTCTTCCATTTCAGCTTCTGAGATTGGGGCAGGGGCCATTTTGTCTCAGAGGGATCCTGTTGGTCCTTAATGAAACCGTGTGCCTTCTTTTCCCGTAAGTTTTCGCCTGCTGAACGCAATTATGATGTCGGCAATCGGGAGTTGTTGGCTATGAAGTGGGCGTTTGAGGAGTGGCGACATTGGCTTGAGGGAGCTAAGCACCGTATTGTGGTCTTGACCGATCATAAGAATTTGATTTACCTCGAGTCTGCTAAACGGCTGAATCCTAGACAGGCTCGATGGTCCTTGTTTTTTTCCCGTTTTGATTTCATGGTCTCGTACCTTCCGGGTTCTAAAAATATTAAGGCTGATGCCCTCTCTAGGAGTTTTTTGCTTGATTCTCCTGAGGTCTTAGAGCCAGGTCGGTATTCTGAAAGAGGGGGTGGTCCTTTCTGCCATTTCCCCTGATTTACGACGGATTCTTCAGGAATTTCAGGCTGACAAACCTGACCGCTGTCCTGTGGGGAAATTGTTTGTTCCTGACAGATGGACTAGTAGAGTGATTTCTGAGGTTCACTGTTCCGTGTTGGCCGGTCATCCTGGCATTTTTGGTACCAGAGATTTGGTTGGTAGGTCCTTTTGGTGGCCTTCATTGTCACGTGATGTGCGTTCTTTTGTGCGGTCCTGTGGGACTTGTGCGCGGGCCAAGCCTTGTTGTTCCCGTGCTAGTGGGTTGCTTTTGCCATTGCCAGTCCCTGAGAGGCCCTGGACGCATATTTCGATGGATTTTATTTCTGATCTTCCGGTCTCCCAGAAGATGTCTGTTATCTGGGTTGTTTGTGACCGGTTCTCTAAGATGGTTCATTTGGTGCCCTTACCTAAATTGCCTTCCTCTTCAGATTTGGTTCCGTTGTTCTTTCAGCATGTCGTTCGTTTGCATGGTATTCCGGAGAATATTGTGTCCGACAGAGGTTCCCAGTTTGTTTCTAGGTTTTGGCGGGCCTTTTGTGCTAGGCTGGGCATTGATTTGTCTTTTTCTTCTGCGTTTCATCCTCAGACAAATGGCCAGACCGAGCGAACTAATCAGACCTTGGAGACTTATTTGAGATGCTTTGTGTCTGCTGATCAGGATGATTGGGTGGCCTTCTTGCCATTGGCCGAGTTTGCCCTTAATAATCGGGCTAGTTCTGCTACCTTGGTTTCGCCTTTCTTTTGTAATCTTGGTTTTCATCCTCGTTTTTCTTCTGGGCAGGTTAAGCCTTCTGACTGTCCTGGTGTGGATTCTGTGGTGGACAGGTTGCAGCAGATTTGGGCTCATGTGGTGGACAAGTTGGTGTTGTCTCAGGAGGAGGCTCAGCGTTTTGCTAATCGTCGTCGGTGTGTTGGTTCCCGGCTTCGGGTTGGGGATCTGGTCTGGTTGTCTTCCCGTCATGTTCCTATGAAGGTTTCTTCTCCTAAGTTTAAGCCTCGGTTTATTGGTCCTTATAGGATTTCTGAGATTATTAATCCGGTGTCTTTTTGACTGGCGCTTATGGCCTCTTTTGCTATCCATAATGTCCTCCATAGATCTTTGTTGCGGAAATATGTGGAGCCCGTTGTTCCCATTGTTGATCCTCCGGCCCCTGTGTTGGTTGATGGGGAGTTGGAATATGTTGTTGAGAAGATTTTGGATTCCCGTTTTTCGAGGCGGAAGCTCCAGTATCTGGTCAAATGGAAGGGTTATGGCCAGGAGGATAATTCTTGGGTTTTTGCCTCTGATGTCCATGCTGCTGATTTGGTCCGTGCCTTTCATCTGGCTCGTCCTGATCGTCCTGGGGGCCCTGGTGAGGGTTCGGTGACCCCTCCTCAAGGGGGGGTACTGTTGTGAATTCTGCTCTTGGGTTCCCTCCAGTGGTTGTAGGTGGGAATGCAGTTGTCTCTGAGTCACAGACCTGGCCAGGTGTATCGGATGATTACAATTCTGACTGGGATATTTAAGTGGGCAGGATCCTTTAGCCCTTGCCAGTAGTCAATGTTCCTTGTGAAGTGTTGAACTGCTCGCTGCCTATTTCAGCAAAGATAAGTGTTTGGTTTTTGTTTCTGTGGCACACTGCCGGTGTGCTTGTTTCAGTTTTATTCCTGCTCTGATTGTAGGATTCACTGGAGTTGCAGATTTACGCTCCTACATCTTTTAGTAAAGATGTAGGAAGTTTTTGTATATTCTGCTGTAGATGTTTTGAAGGGTTTTTTATACTGACCGCACAGAACTCTGTCCTATCCCGTCCTATCTAGCTAGAGTGGCCTCCTGTGCTAATCCTGTTTTTCTGCCTGTGTATGTTTTTTCCTCTCCGACTCACCGCCAATATTTGTGGGGGGCTGTCTATCCTTTGGGGATTTTCTCTGAGGCAAGATAGTATTCCTATTTCCATCTTTAGGGGTATTTAGTTCTCCGGCTGTGACGAGGTGTCTAGGTGTGTTAGGTACACTCCACGGCTACTTCTAGTTGCGGTGTTAAGTTCAGGATTGCGGTCAGTATAGTGATCACCTTCTCCAGTGAAAGTTCTCATGCAGCTCCTAGGTCACCGGATCATAACAGGAGCCGCGACCAAGTATTGAGTGCATTTACTGTTATGACCTGGTGGTCAGGACAATAATGGACCTGGAGGTTAAGAGCACACGGAATGACCTGATAGTTACTGATAATAAGGACGAGCTCTGGGACGTGGGAACTCTGCTGACCGCAATCCCTAATCCTATCACACACACTAGAAATAGCTGTGGATTGCGCCTAACGCTCCCTATGCAACTCGGCACAGCGTAAGGAACTAGCTAGCCCTAAAGATAGAAAAATAAAGCCTACCTTGCCTCAGAGAAATTCCCCAAAGGAATAGGCAGCCCCCCACATATAATGACTGTGAGTAAAGATGAAAATACAAACACAGAGATGAAATAGATTTAGCAAAGTGAGGCACGACTAACTGAACAGACCGAAGATAGGAAAGGTTGCTGTGCGGTCAGCACAAAAACCTACAAAAAGACCACGCAGAGGGCGCAAAAAGACCCTCCGCACCGACTCACGGTGCGGAGGCGCTCCCTCTGCGTCCCAGAGCTTCCAGCAAGCAAGACAGCAATAAAAATAGCAAGCTGGACAGAAAAATAGCAAACCAAAGAAAAACAAACAGGACTTAGCTTCTGTTGGGAAGACAGGTCACAAGAACGATCCAGGAGTGAACTAGACCAATACTGGAACATTGACAGGTGGCATGGAGCAAAGATCTAAGAGGAGTTAAATAGAGCAGCCAGCTAACGAATTAACCTCGTCACCTGACGAAGGAAACTCAGAAACACCCACCAGAGGAAGTCCATGGACAGAACCAGCCGAAGTACCATTCATGACCACAGGAGGGAGCCCGACAACAGAATTCACAACAGTATCGAACCCTCACCAGAGCCCCCAGGCTGACCAGGATGAGCCAAATGAAAGGCACGAACCAGATCGGCAGCATGAACATCAGAGGCAAAAACCCAGGAATTATCTTCCTGACCATAACCCTTCCAGTTGACCAGGTACTAAAGTTTCCGTCTCGAAATACGAGAATCCAAAATCTTCTTCACCACATACTCCAACTCCCCCTCAACCAATACCGGGGCAGGAGGATCAACGGATGGAACCACAGGCGCCACGTATCTCCGCAATAACGACCTATGGAACACATTATGGATGGCAAAAGAAGCAGGAAGGGCCAAACGAAATTACACAGGATTGATAACCTCAGAAATCTTATACGGACCAATGAAACGAGGCTTAAACTTAGGAGAGGAAACCTTCATAGGAACATAACGAGACGACAGCCAAACCAAATCCCCAACGCGAAGTCGGGGACCCACACAGCGCCGGCGGTTAGCGAAACGTTGAGCCTTCTCCTGGGACAATGTCAAATTGTCCACCACATGAGTCCAAATCTGCTGCAACCTATCCACCACAGTATCTACACCAGGACAGTCCGAAGACTCAACCTGCCCTGAAGAGAAACGAGGATGGAAACCAGAATTGCAGAAAAACGGCGAAACCAAAGTAGCCGAGCTGGCCCGATTATTAAGGGCGAACTCAGCCAACGGCAAAAAGGACACCCAATCATCCTGATCAGAAACAAAGCATCTCAGATATGGTTCCAAAGTCTGATTAGTTCGTTCAGTTTGGCCATTTGTCTGAGGATGGAAAGCCGAGGAAAAAGACAAATAAATACCCATCCTAGCACAAAAGGATCGCCAAAACCTCGAAACAAACTGGGAACCTCTGTCAGAAACGATGTTCTCCGGGATACCATGTAAACGAACCACATGCTGGAAAAATAATGGCACCAAATCAGAGGAGGAAGGCAATTTAGACAAAGGTACCAAATGGACCATTTTAGAAAAGCGATCACAAACCACCCAAATGACCGACATCTTTTGAGAGACGGGAGATCCGAAATAAAATCTATAGAAATATGCGTCCAGGGCCTCTTCGGGACCGGCAAGGGCAAAAGCAACCCACTGGCACGAGAACAGCAGGGCTTAGCCCGAGCACAAGTCCCACAGGACTGCACAAAAGAACGCACATCCCGTGACAAAGACGGCCACCAAAAGGATCTAGCCACCAAATCTCTGGTACCAAAGATTCCAGGATGTCCAGCCAACACTGAACAATGAATCTCAGAGATAACTCTACTAGTCCATCTATCAGGGACAAACAGTTTCTCCACTGGGCAACGGTCAGGTCTATCAGCCTGAAATTTTTGAAGCACCCGCCGCAAATCAGGGAAGATGGCAGACAAAATTAACCCCTCTTTGAGAATACCCGCCGGCTCAGGAACACCCGGAGAGTCAGGCACAAAACTCCTTGACAGGGCATCAGCCTTCACATTCTTAGAGCCCGGAAGGTACGAAACCACAAAATCAAAACGGGAGAAAAATAACGACCATCGAGCCTGTCTCGGATTCAACCGTTTGGCAGACTCAAGATAAGTCAAATTCCTGTGAACTGTCAAGACCACCACGCGATGCTTGGCTCCTTCAAGCCAATGACGCCACTCCTCGAATGCCCACTTCATGGCCAACAACTCACGATTACCAACATCATAATTACGCTCAGCAGGCGAAAACTTTCTAGAAAAGAAAGCACATGGCTTCATAACCGAGCCATCAGAACTTCTTTGCGACAAAACAGCCCCTGCTCCAATCTCAGAAGCATCAACCTCAACCTGAAACGGGAGCGAAACATCTGGCTGGCACAACACAGTGGCAGAAGAAAAACGACGCTTCAACTCCTGAAAAGCCTCCACAGCTGCAGAAGACCAATTGACCACATCAGCACCCTTCTTGGTCAAATCAGTCAACGGTTTAGCAACACTAGAAAAATTAGCGCTGAAGCGCCGATAAAAATTAGTAAAGCCCAGGAACTTTTGCAGGCTCTTCACAGATGTCGGCTGAGTCCAATTGTAAATGGCCTGGACTTTAACAGGGTCCATCTCGATAGTAGAAGGGGAAAAAATGAACCCCAAAAATGAAACCTTCTGAACTCCAAAGAGACACTTTGACCCCTTCACAAACAAGGAATTCGTACGAAGGACCTGGAACACCATTCTGACCTGCTTCACATGAGACTCCCAATCATCCGAAAAGACCAAAATATCATCCAAATACACAATCAGGAATTTATCCAGGTACTCTCGGAAGATGTCATGCATAAAGGACTGAAATACTGATGGAGCATTGGAAAGCCCGAATGGCATAACCAGGTACTCAAAATGGCCCTCGGGCGTATTAAATGCTGTTTTCCATTCATCGCCTTGTTTAATACGCACAAGATTATACGCCCCTCGAAGATCTATCTTGGTGAACCAACTAGCCCCTTTAATACGAGCAAACAAATCAGACAGCAACGGCAAAGGATACTGAAATTTGACTGTAATTTTATTAAGAAGGCGGTAATCAATACAAGGTCTCAAAGAACCATCCTTCTTGGCCACAAAAAAGAACCCTGCTCCTAACGGTGATGACGAGGGGCGAATATGGCCTTTCTCCAAGGATTCCTTTATATAACTCCGCATAGCGGCGTGTTCTGGCACAGATAAATTGAACAATCGACCCTTAGGAAACTTACTACCAGGAATCAAATTAATTGCACAATCGCAATCCCATGAGGAGGTAGGGCACTGGCTTTGGGCTCATCAAATACATCCCGATAATCCAACAAAAACTCTGGAACTTCAGAAGGAGTGGAAGACGAAATAGACAGAAATGGAACATCACCATGTACCCCCTGACAACCCCAGCTGGACACAGACATAGATTTCCAGTCCAATACTGGATTATGAACCTGTAGCCATGGCAACCCCAAAACGACCACATCATGCAGATTATGCAACACCAGAAAACGGATATCCTCCTGATGTGCAGGAGCCATGCACATGGTCAATTGGGTCCAGTACTGAGGCTTATTCTTGGCCAAAGGCGTAGCATCAATTCCTCTCAATGGAATAGGATACTGCAAGGGCTCCAAGAAAAAACCACAGCGCCTGGCATACTCCAAGTCCATCAAATTCAGGGCAGCGCCTGAATCCACAAATGCCATAACAGAATAGGATGACAAAGAGCAAATCAGAGTAACGGACAATAGAAATTTAGACTGTACCGTACCAATGGTGGCAGACCTAGCGAACCGCTTAGTGCGCTTAGGACAATCGGAGATAGCATGAGTGGAATCACCACAGTAAAAACACAGCCCATTCCGACGTCTGTGTTCTTGCCGTTCAGCTCTGGTCAAAGTCCTATCACATTGCATAGGCTCAGGCCCATGCTCAGATAGTACCGCCAAATGGTGCACAGCTTTACGCTCACGCAAGCGTCGATCGATCTGAATGGCCAAGGACATAGACTCATTCAGACCAGCAGGCATGGGAAACCCCACCATGACATCCTTAAGGGCTTCAGAGAGACCCTTTCTGAAGATTGCTGCCAGGGCACATTCATTCCACTGAGTGAGCACAGACCACTTTCTAAACTTCTGACAATATATCTCCGCTTCATCCTGACCCTGACACAGAGCCAGCAAGATTTTCTCTGCCTGATCCACTGAATTAGGTTAGTCATAAAGCAATCCAAGCGCCAGGAAAAACGCATCAACATCACGCAATGCCGGATCTCCTGGCGCAAGGGAAAATGCCCAGTCTTGAGGGTCACCACGTAACATAGAAATAATGATCCTTACTTTTTGAACAGGGTCACCTGAGGAGCAAGGTTTCAAGGCAAGAAACAATTTACAATTATTTTTGAAATTCAAGAACTTAGATCTATCACCAAAAAACAAATCAGGAATAGGAATCCTAGGCTCTAACATCGGATTCTGAACCACAAAATCTTGAATGTTTTGTACCCTTGTAGTGAGATTATCCATCCAAGAGGACAGACCTTGAATGTCCATGTTTACACCTGTGTCCTGAACCACCCAGAGGTAAAGGGGAAAAGAGAGACGAAACACAGTGCAAAGAAAAAAAAATGGTCTCAGAACTTCTCTTATCCCTCTATTGAGATGCATTAGTACTTTGGGCCACCTGTACTGTTATGACCTGGTGGTCAGGACAATAATGGACCTGGAGGTTAAGAGCACACGGAATGACCTGATAGTTACTGATAATAAGGAAGAGCTCTGGGACGTGGGAACTCTGCTGACCGCAATCCCTAATCCTATCACACACACTAGAAATAGCTGTGGATTGCGCCTAACGCTCCCTATGCAACTCGGCACAGCCTAAGGAACTAGCTAGCCCTAAAGATAGAAAAATAAAGCCTACCTTGCCTCAGAGAAATTCCCCAAAGGAATAGGCAGCCCCCCACATATAATGACTGTGAGTAAAGATGAAAATACAAACACAGAGATGAAATAGATTTAGCAAAGTGAGGCCCGACTAACTGAACAGACCGAAGATAGGAAAGGTTGCTGTGCGGTCAGCACAAAAACCTACAAAAAGACCACGCAGAGGGCGCAAAAAGTCCCTCCGCACCGACTTACGGTGCGGAGGCGCTCCCTCTGCGTCCCAGAGCTTCCAGCAAGCAAGACAGCAATAAAAATAGCAAGCTGGACAGAAAAATAGCAAACCAAAGAAAAACAAACAGGACTTAGCTTCTGTTGGGAAGACAGGTCACAAGAACGATCCAGGAGTGAACTAGACCAATACTGGAACATTGACAGGTGGCATGGAGCAAAGATCTAAGAGGAGTTAAATAGAGCAGCCAGCTAACGAATTAACCTCGTCACCTGACGAAGGAAACTCAGAAACACCCACCAGAGGAAGTCCATGGACAGAACCAGCCGAAGTACCATTCATGACCACAGGAGGGAGCCCGACAACAGAATTCACAACAATTTACTGAACATACATTTCAGTAGGACAACATTTCAGAAATTAAAATCATTTCTCAAGCTGGTGTTATAAAATATTCTAATTTACTGAGATAATAATGACTTTTGTGTTTTCATTGGCTGTAAGCCATAATCATCAACATCAACAGAAATAAACACGTGAAATAGATCACTCTGTGTGTAATGACTCTATAGAACATATGAGATTCACTTTTTGCATTGAAGAACTGAAATAAATTAACTTTTTGATGATATTCTAATTTTGTGAGAAGCACCTATATGTACACAGTGACTGCACCAGCAGAATAGTGAGTGCAGCTCTGGAGTATAATACAGGATGTAACTCAGGATCAGTAATGTAATGTACGTACACAGTGACTGCACCAGCAGAATAGTGAGTGCAGCTCTGGAGTATAATACAGGATGTAACTCAGGATCAGTAATGTAATGTATGTACACAGTGACTGCACCAGCAGAATAGTGAGTGCAGCTCTGGGGTATAATACTGGATGTAACTCAGGATCAGTAGTGTAATGTGTGTACACAGTGACTGCACCAGCAGAATAGTGAGTGCAGCTCTGGAGTATAATACAGGATGTAACTCAGGATCAGTAATGTAATGTATGTACACAGTGACTGCACCAGCAGAATAGTGAGTGCAGCTCTGGAGTATAATACAGGATGTAACTCAGGATCAGTAATGTAATGTATGTACACAGTGACTGCACCAGCAGAATAGTGAGTGCAGCTCTGGAGTATAATACAGGATGTAACTCAGGATCAGTAATGTAATGTATGTACACAGTGACTGCACCAGCAGAATAGTGAGTGCAGCTCTGGAGTATAATACAGGATGTAACTCAGGATCAGTAATGTAATGTACGTACACAGTGACTGCACCAGCAGAATAGTGAGTGCAGCTCTGGGGTATAATACTGGATGTAACTCAGGATCAGTAATGTAATGTATGTACACAGTGACTGCACCAGCAGAATAGTGAGTGCAGCTCTGGAGTATAATACAGGATGTAACTCAGGATCAGTAATGTAATGTATGTACACAGTGACTGCACCAGCAGAATAGTGAGTGCAGCTCTGGAGTATAATACAGGATGTAACTCAGGATCAGTAATGTAATGTATGTACACAGTGACTGCACTAGCAGAATAGTGAGTGCAGCTCTGGAGTATAATACAGGATGTAACTCAGGATCAGTAATGTAATGTATGTACACAGTGACTGCACCAGCAGAATACTGAGTGCAGCTCTGGAGTATAATACAGGATGTAACTCAGGATCAGTAATGTAATGTATGTACACAGTGACTGCACCAGCAGAATAGTGAGTGCAGCTCTGGAGTATAATGCAGGGTGTAACTCAGGATCAGTAATGTATGTACACAGTGACTGCACCAGCAGAATAGTGAGTGCAGCTCGGGAGTATAATACAGGAGGTAACTCAGGATCAGTAATGTAATGTATGTACTCAGTGACTGCACCAGCAGAATAGTGAGTGCAGCTCTGGAGTATAATACAGGATGTAACTCAGGATCAGTAATATAATGTATGTACACAGTGACTGCACCAGCAGAATAGTGAGTGCAGCTCTGGAGTATAATACAGGATGTAACTCAGGATCAGTAATGTAATGTATGAAACCAGGGATTCAAGTTTGAGGAGGCTAATTTGCATATTCCAGGTGCCTTCTGGGAAAAGCGAAGTCTCCCTAAGCTAGAAGATCGTTGGGTACAGCCGGGACCAGCTGCTTGGAAAGCATCACAAAACCGCGCGCCGTAAGGCGCGCGAATTTTTGCCTGTAGGATATTATTGCAAGAGAGCTTGGCTGAGTAGATTACACAAGAAGGAAAACACACAGCAAGTCAGCAGGATCTAGGAGCAACATGGCAGATGTGACAACCTACATGGTGAGCTGCAGCATGTGCTACATGTTCACAGATCGACCAGAAGAAGAATTAAATTTCACCTGTCAGAAGTGTAGACTAGTGGCCCTTTTAGAAGAAAAGGTGCGGGGTCTGGAAGAAAGAATAACAACTTTGAAACTCATCAAAGAGAATGAAGACTTTCTAGACAGAACAGAAGCATCTCTACTGGTCACAGAAGGTGAAAAAAGTGTCAGAGAACCTCCAAAAGCAGATGAGTGGAAGCATGTGACCAAAAGAAGCAAGAAGAACATGGAGAAATCACCAACCACACAACTGAAGAACCGATATCAAATCTTTGTAGAGGATGAAGATGGCACACCTAAGGATGAAGCAATACCAGCAAGCAAAAAAGAAAAGGGCACACAGCAACAAGTGACAGCAAAAAGTACAGCCAAGAAGCAACGAAGAGTGGTGGTGGTGGGAGACTCACTACTGAGAGGCACAGAAGCAGCCATCTGCAGACCGGACATAACTGCAAGAGAAGTATGCTGCCTTCCAGGTGCGATGATCAAGGATGTGACCGATAGGATACCAAAGCTCTTCAGCTCCAAGGACGTCCACCCATTTCTTCTGATACATGTTGGCACCAATGACACGGCAAGGAAAGACCTACCGACAATCTGCAAAGACTTTGAAGAGTTGGGGAAGAAAGTAAAGGAACTGGATGCACAGGTAGTTTTTTCTTCTATCCTTCCAGTAGACGGGCATGGCACCAGGAGATGGAACAGGATCCTTGATGCAAACAACTGGCTAAGACGATGGTGCAGACAACAAGGATTCGGATTCCTGGACCACGGTGTGAATTACTGGTACAATGGACTCCTCGCCAGAGATGGACTACACCTCAACAAACCTGGGAAACACACATTCGCCAGAAGACTCGCTACACTCATCAGGAGGGCGTTAAACTAGAAGAAGAGGGGACGGGAAGAAAAACATTAGACTTGAACAAAGAAGATCCAGGAAAACATACTCAGATGGGAGGTAAGAACATTTCTAAAACAATCCACAGCGAGGAGATTGGAACAAAACAAAATCCTCTAAACTGCATGCTCGCAAACGCCAGAAGCCTGACAAACAAGATGGAAGAACTAGAAGCAGAAATATCTACAGGTAACTTTGACATAGTGGGAATAACCGAGACATGGTTAGATGAAAGCTATGACTGGGCAGTTAACTTACAGGGTTACAGTCTGTTTAGAAAGGATCGTAAAAATCGGAGAGGAGGAGGGGTTTGTCTCTATGTAAAGTCTTGTCTAAAGTCCACTTTAAGGGAGGATATTAGCGAAGGAAATGAGGATGTCGAGTCCATATGGGTCGAAATTCATGGAGGGAAAAATGGTAACAAAATTCTCATTGGGGTCTGTTACAAACCCCCAAATATAACAGAAACCATGGAAAGTCTACTTCTAAAGCAGATAGATGAAGCTGCAACCCATAATGAGGTCCTGGTTATGGGGGACTTTAACTACCCGGATATTAACTGGGAAACAGAAACCTGTGAAACCCATAAAGGCAACAGGTTTCTGCTAATAACCAAGAAAAATTATCTTTCACAATTGGTGCAGAATCCAACCAGAGGAGCAGCACTTTTAGACCTAATACTATCTAATAGACCTGACAGAATAACAAATCTCCAGGTGGTCGGGCATCTAGGAAATAGCGACCACAATATTGTACAGTTTCACCTGTCTTTCACTAGGGGGACTTGTCAGGGAGTCACAAAAACACTGAACTTTAGGAAGGCAAAGTTTGACCAGCTTAGAGATGCCCTTAATCTGGTAGACTGGGACAATATCCTCAGAAATAAGAATACAGATAATAAATGGGAAATGTTTAAGAACATCCTAAATAGGCAGTGTAAGTGGTTTATACCTTGTGGGAATAAAAGGACTAGAAATAGGAAAAACCCAATGTGGCTAAACAAAGAAGTAAGACAGGCAATTAACAGTAAAAAGAAAGCATTTGCACTACTAAAGCAGGATGGCACCATTGAAGCTCTAAAAAACTATAGGGAGAAAAATACTTTATCTAAAAAACTAATTAAAGCTGCCAAAAAGGAAACAGAGAAGCACATTGCTAAGGAGAGTAAAACTAATCCCAAACTGTTCTTCAACTATATCAATAGTAAAAGAATAAAAACTGAAAATGTAGGCCCCTTAAAAAATAGTGAGGAAAGAATGGTTGTAGATGACGAGGAAAAAGCTAACATATTAAACACCTTCTTCTCCACGGTATTCACGGTGGAAAATGAAATGCTAGGTGAAATCCCAAGAAACAATGAAAACCCTATATTAAGGGTCACCAATCTAACCCAAGAAGAGGTGCGAAACCGGCTAAATAAGATCAAAATAGATAAATCTCCGGGTCCGGATGGCATACACCCACGAGTACTAAGAGAACTAAGTAATGTAATAGATAAACCATTATTTCTTATTTTTAGGGACTCTATAGCGACAGGGTCTGTTCCGCAGGATTGGCGCATAGCAAATGTGGTGCCAATATTCAAAAAGGGCTCTAAAAGTGAACCTGGAAATTATAGGCCAGTAAGTCTAACCTCTATTGTTGGTAAAATATTTGAAGGGTTTCTGAGGGATGTTATTCTGGATTATCTCAATGAGAATAACTGTTTAACTCCATATCAGCATGGGTTTATGAGAAATCGCTCCTGTCAAACCAATCTAATCAGTTTTTATGAAGAGGTAAGCTATAGGCTGGACCACGGTGAGTCATTGGACGTGGTATATCTCGATTTTTCCAAAGCGTTTGATACCGTGCCACACAAGAGGTTGGTACACAAAATGAGAATGCTTGGTCTGGGGGAAAATGTGTGTAAATGGGTTAGTAACTGGCTTAGTGATAGAAAGCACAGGGTGGTTATAAATGGTATAGTCTCTAACTGGGTCGCTGTGACCAGTGGGGTACCGCAGGGGTCGGTATTGGGACCTGTTCTCTTCAACATATTCATTAATGATCTGGTAGAAGGTTTACACAGTAAAATATCGATATTTGCAGATGATACAAAACTATGTAAAGCAGTTAATACAAGAGAAGATAGTATTCTGCTACAGATGGATCTGGATAAGTTGGAAACTTGGGCTGAAAGGTGGCAGATGAGGTTTAACAATGATAAATGTAAGGTTATACACATGGGAAGAGGGAATCAATATCACCATTACACACTGAACGGGAAACCACTGGGTAAAACTGACAGGGAGAAGGACTTGGGGATCCTAGTTAATGATAAACTTACCTGGAGCAGCCAGTGCCAGGCAGCAGCTGCCAAGGCAAACAGGATCATGGGGTGCATTAAAAGAGGTCTGGATACACATGATGAGAGCATTATACTGCCTCTGTACAAATCCCTAGTTAGACCGCACATGGAGTACTGTGTCCAGTTTTGGGCACCGGTGCTCATGAAGGATATAATGGAACTAGAGAGAGTACAAAGGAGGGCAACAAAATTAATAAAGGGGATGGGAGAACTACAATACCCAGATAGATTAGCGAAATTAGGATTATTTAGTCTAGAAAAAAGACGACTGAGGGGCGATCTAATAACCATGTATAAGTATATAAGGGGACAATACAAATATCTCGCTGAGGATCTGTTTATACCAAGGAAGGTGACGGGCACAAGGGGGCATTCTTTGCGTCTGGAGGAGAGAAGGTTTTTCCACCAACATAGAAGAGGATTCTTTACTGTTAGGGCAGTGAGAATCTGGAATTGCTTGCCTGAGGAGGTGGTGATGGCGAACTCAGTCGAGGGGTTCAAGAGAGGCCTGGATGTCTTCCTGGAGCAGAACAATATTGTATCATACAATTATTAGGTTCTGTAGAAGGACGTAGATCTGGGGATATATTATGATGGAATATAGGCTGAACTGGATGGACAAATGTCTTTTTTCGGCCTTACTAACTATGTTACTATGTTACTATGTTAGGCTACGTTCACACTAGCGTTGCGCTACCCTGCGTCGGCGACGCAACGCGCGGCGCACGAAAAAACGCGTGCGTCGTTTTTTGACCACAATCGGACGCACAGAAAATGCAACTTGTTGCATTTTCTTGCGTCCGACGCTAGCGTCGGAAACGACGCAAGTGTCGAAAAACGCCACCCTAAAAACGCACGCGTCCCCTATGTTAAACATAGGGGCGCGTCGCCGCTGCGTCGCCGCTGCGTCGCCGGCGCAACAGCGACGCACATTGGCGGAACGCCAATGTGAACGTAGCCTTACACAGTGACTGCACCAGCAGAATAGTGAGTGCAGCTCTGGAGTATAATACAGGGTGTAACTCAGGATCAGTAATGTATGTACACAGTGACTGCACCAGCAGAATAGTGAGTGCAGCTCTGGAGTATAATACAGGATGTAACTCAGGATCAGTAATGTAACGTATGTACACAGTGACTGCACCAGCAGAATAGTGAGTGCAGCTCTGGGGTATAATACAGGATGTAACTCAGGGTCAGTAATGTAATGTATGTACACAGTGACTGCACCAGCAGAATAGTGAGTGCAGCTCTGGAGTATAATACAGGAGGTAACTCAGGATCGGGTCCTACTCAATGACTTCCCTGTCTCGCTGTAGATGCAGAGGTTGCTGTCCATCACTAGTAGGACCGCCCACTGGACTCCTTTGTATACAAGCATCGGGGACTTCAGTGAATATAATACAAGTTATGCTCACTCTTTTGCAGTAATCCTGTAGATCATTCTGCTTTGTCTTCTTCTCTTTCCCAGGCGGCCACAGATCAGACCGTGTGATCCACCAGATTGTTCCCTTAATATGTAGAATTATTACAATAATGAAATGATTTGATGCTCATGGAACCCAAATACCTTAATAATCCCCCCGAGAGCGCAGCCGCCCCCGCGCTCCATTATCTCTGACATGCCTGCTTTGTGTGGACCCTGATGCACCTGTGTGAGGAGCCGTCAGGACTCAGAACTTTCGGCGGCTCGTGGAATCACAGAACGTTTATGGTTCCGGGGATTCGCAGATCTGCAGCAGTAATTAGATCTCCGAGACTTTATTACGCTGTGAGTAATCGCCATAAATAGTTTATAGCTGTGACGTGTGATGAGCGTCGGGATTTTGGGGTCAATGTCTCAGGTGCAGACGCTGCCAGGAGTGGAGTGGCCATACACGTCCTTAATGGGACAATCCCTAAAAGGGGGTCCTGGCGTATTATCCAGGACCCTCCACCCCAGACAGCAGGGAATGAATGGAGGCGGCAGCTACGGATGATGTGGCTGGTACCAGCACAATGGGCGACGCGGCTGTTGGTCCCCGCCATCACCACAGCTTATTTATCTGCGCACTGCCCCCTCAGTACCGGACACTGCTACAACCACCGAGGTCCGTCCACAGCGGACCAGGACCCCTATTCAGTGTGCAGTTCAGTAGATGGGACCAATGGACATAAGAAATTGGGCAGCAAACCTCAAAGACACTGCCAACCGGGGGCAAGGGCACTAAATACCTGGACATATGTGACTGGGACACTAACCGCTAGTCACCAGGGACTGTTACACTGACCACTCGTCACCAGGGACTGTTACACTGACCATTAATCCCCAGGGACTGTTACACTGACCATTAATCACCAGGGACTGGTACACTGACCTCTAGTCACCAGGAACTGTTACACTGACCACTCACCACCAGGGACTGTTACACTGACCACTAGTCACCAGGGACTGTTACACTGACCATTAATCCCCAGGGACTGTTACACTGACCACTAGTCACCAGGAACTGTTACACTGACCACTCACCACCAGGGACTGTTACACTGACCACTACTCACCAGGAACTGTTACACTGACCACTCACCACCAGGGACTGGTACACTGACCTCTAGTCACCAGGAACTGTTACACTGACCACTCACCACCAGGGACTGTTACACTGACCACTCGTCACCAGGGACTGTTACACTGACCATTAATCCACAGGGACTGTTACACTGACCACTAGTCACCAGGAACTGTTACACTGACCACTAATCACCAGGGACTGTTACACTGACCACTAGTCACCAGGGGCTGTTACACTGACCACTCGTCACCAGGGTCTGTTACACTGACCACTAGTCACCAGGAACTGTTACACTGACCACTAATCACCAGAGACTGTTACACTGACCACTCGTCACCAGGGTCTGTTACACTGACCACTCGTCACCAGGGACTGTTACACTGACCACTACTCACCAGGGACTGTTACACTGACCATTAATCACCAGGGACTGGTACACTGACCTCTAGTCACCAGGAACTGTTACACTGACCACTCACCACCAGGGACTGTTACACTGACCACTAGTCACCAGGGACTGTTACACTAAGCACTAGTCACCAGGGACTGTTACACTGACCACTAGTCACCAGGAACTGTTACACTGACCACTCACCACCAGGGACTGTTACACTGACCACTAGTCACCAGGGACTGTTACACTGACCACTCGTCACCAGGGACTGTTACACTGACCACTACTCACCAGGGACTGTTACACTGACCACTCGTCACCAGGTACTGTTACACTGACCACTAGTCACCAGGGGCTGTTACACTGACCACTAGTCACCAGGGACTGTTACACTGACCACTAGTCACCAGGGACTGTTACACTGACCACTACTCACCAGGGACTGTTACACTGACCACTCGTCACCAGGTACTGTTACACTGACCACTAGTCACCAGGTACTGTTACACTGACCACTAGTCACCAGGGGCTGTTACACTGACCATTAATCACCAGGGACTGTTACACTGACCACTAGTCACCAGGGACTGTTACACTGACCACTACTCACCAGGGACTGTTACACTGACCACTCGTCACCAGGTACTGTTACACTGACCACTAGTCACCAGGTACTGTTACACTGACCACTCGTCACCAGGTACTGTTACACTGACCACTCGTCACCAGGTACTGTTACACTGACCACTCGTCACCAGGGACTATTACACTGACCACTAGTCACCAGGTACTGTTACACTGACCACTCGTCACCAGATACTGTTACACTGACTACTACTCACCAGGGACTGTTACACTGACCACTCGTCACCAGGGACTGTTACACTAACCATTAATCACCAGGGACTGTTACACTGACCACTAGTCACGAGGAACTGTTACACTGACCACTCACCACCAGGGACTGTTACACTGACCACTAGTCACCAGGGTCTGTTACACTGACTACTCGTCACCAGGGACTGTTACACTGACTACTCACCACCAGGGACTGTTACACTGACCACTAGTCACCAGGGACTGTTACACTGACCACTCGTCACCAGGGACTGTTACACTAACCATTAATCACCAGGGACTGTTACACTGACCACTAGTCACCAGGGACTGTTACACTGACCACTCGTCACCAGGTACTGTTACACTGACCACTACTCACCAGGGACTGTTACACTGACCACTCGTCACCAGGGACTGTTACACTGACCACTAGTCACCAGGTACTGTTACACTGATCACTCGTCACCAGGTACTGTTACACTGACCACTACTCACCAGGGACTGCTACACTGACCACTCGTCACCAGGTACTGTTACACTAACCACTACTCACCAGGGACTGTTACACTAACCACTAGCCACCAGGGACTGTTACACTAACCACTAATCACCAAGGACTGTTACACTAACCACTAATCACCAGGGGCTGTTACACTGACCACTAGTCACCAGGTACTGTTACACTGACCACTAGTCACCAGGGACTGTTACACTAACCACTACTCACCAGGGACTGTTACACTGACCACTAGTCACCAGGGACTGTTACACTAACCACTACTCACCAGGGACTGTTACAGTGACCACTCGTCACCAGGGACTGTTACACTGACCACTACTCACCAGGGACTATTACACTGACCACTCGTCACCAGGTACTGTTACACTGACCACTAGTCACCAGGTACTGTTACACTGACCACTACTCACCAGGGACTGTTACACTGACCACTAGTCACCAGGGACTGTTACACTAACCACTACTCACCAGGGACTGTTACAGTGACCACTCGTCACCAGGGACTGTTACACTGACCACTACTCACCAGGGACTGTTACACTGACCACTCGTCACCAGGTACTGTTACACTGACCACTACTCACCAGGGACTGTTACACTGACCACTACTCACCAGGGACTGCTACACTGACCACTCGTCACCAGGTACTGTTACACTGACCACTAGTCACCAGGTACTGTTACACTGACCACTCGTCACCAGGTACTGTTACACTGACCACTCGTCACCAGGGACTGTTACACTGACCACTACTCACCAGGGACTGTTACACTGACCACTACTCACCAGGGACTGTTACACTGACCGCTAGTCACCAGGTACTGTTACACTGACCACTAGTCACCAGGGACTGTTATACTGACCACTTGTCACCAGGGACTGTTGCACTGACCACTACTCACCAGGGACTGTTACACTGACCACTACTCACCAGGGACTGTTACACTGACCACTCGTCACCAGGGACTGTTACACTGACCGCTAGTCACCAGGTACTGTTACACTGACCACTACTCACCAGGGACTGTTACACTGACCACTTGTCACCAGGGACTGTTGCACTGACCACTACTCACCAGGGACTGTTACACTGACCACTACTCACCAGGGACTGTTACACTGACCACTCGTCACCAGGTACTGTTACACTGACCACTAGTCACCAGGTACTGTTACACTGACCACTACTCACCAGGGACTGTTACACTGACCACTACTCACCAGGGACTGTTACACTGACCACTAGTCACCAGGGACTGTTACACTGACCACTTGTCACCAGGTACTGTTACACTGACCACTTGTCACTAGGGACTGTTACACTAACCACTAATCACCAGGGACTGTTACACTAACCACTAGTCACCGGGGACTGTTACACTGACCACTCGTCACCAGGGACTGTTACACTGACCACTCATCACCAGGGACTGTTACACTGACCACTCTTCACCAGGTACTGTTACACTAACCACTACTCACCAGGGACTGTTACACTAACCACTAGCCACCAGGGACTGTTACACTAACCATTAATCACCAAGGACTGTTACACTAACCACTAATCACCAGGGACTGTTACACTAACCACTAATCACCAGGGACTGTTACACTAACCACCAGGGACTGTTACACTAACCACTAATCACCAGGGACTGTTACACTAACCACTAGTCACCAGGGACTGTTACACTAACCACTAATCATCAGGGACTGGTACACTAACCACTAATCATCAGGGACTGGTACACTAACCACTAATCACCAGGGACTGGTACACTAACCACTAATCACCAGGGACTGGTACACTAACCACTAATCACCAGGGACTGGTACACTAACCACTAATCACCAGGGACTGTTACACTAACCACTACTCACCAGGGACTGTTACACTAACCACTAATCACCAGGGACTGTTACACTGACCACTCGTCACCAGGGACTGTTACACTGACCACTAGTCACCAGGGACTATTACACTGACCACTCGTCACCAGGTACTGTTACACTGACCACTAGTCACCAGGGACTGTTACACTGACCACTACTCACCAGGGACTGTTACACTGACCACTCGTCACCAGGGACTGTTACACTGACCGCTAGTCACCAGGTACTGTTACACTGACCGCTACTCACCAGGGACTGTTACACTGACCACTTGTCACCAGGGACTGTTGCACTGACCACTACTCACCAGGGACTGTTACACTGACCACTACTCACCAGGGACTGTTACACTGACCACTCGTCACCAGGTACTGTTACACTGACCACTAGTCACCAGGTACTGTTACACTGACCACTACTCACCAGGGACTGTTACACTGACCACTACTCACCAGGGACTGTTACACTGACCACTTGTCACCAGGGACTGTTGCACTGACCACTACTCACCAGGGACTGTTACACTGACCACTACTCACCAGGGACTGTTACACTGACCACTCGTCACCAGGTACTGTTACACTGACCACTAGTCACCAGGTACTGTTACACTGACCACTACTCACCAGGGACTGTTACACTGACCACTTGTCACCAGGGACTGTTACACTGACCACTACTCACCAGGGACTGTTACACTGACCACTTGTCACCAGGGACTGTTACACTGACCACTAGTCACCAGGGACTGTTACACTGACCACTTGTCACCAGGTACTGTTACACTGACCACTTGTCACTAGGGACTGTTACACTAACCACTAATCACCAGGGACTGTTACACTAACCACTAGTCACCGGGGCTGTTACACTGACCACTCGTCACCAGGGACTGTTACACTGACCACTCGTCACCAGGGACTGTTACACTGACCACTCGTCACCAGGGACTGTTACACTAACCACTACTCACCAGGGACTGTTACACTAACCACTAGCCACCAGGGACTGTTACACTAACCACTAATCACCAAGGACTGTTACACTAACCACTAATCACCAGGGACTGTTACACTAACCACTAATCACCAGGGACTGTTACACTAACCACCAGGGACTGTTACACTAACCACTAATCACCAGGGACTGTTACACTAACCACTAGTCACCAGGGACTGTTACACTAACCACTAATCATCAGGGACTGGTACACTAACCACTAATCATCAGGGACTGGTACACTAACCACTAATCACCAGGGACTGGTACACTAACCACTAATCACCAGGGACTGGTACACTAACCACTAATCACCAGGGACTGGTACACTAACCACTAATCACCAGGGACTGTTACACTAACCACTACTCACCAGGGACTGTTACACTAACCACTAATCACCAGGGACTGTTACACTGATCACTACTCACCAGGGACCAGGGTGGATAAAAATCAATGTTTGTTTTTTTTTTAAATCAAAAAAATCGGATTTTTTTTAATTAAATCGGATTTTTTTTATTTAAATCGGATTTTTTTCAATAAACTGCTTTTTGAGGAAAATATTTTACCATCCAAAGGTTCTTCCATCATGAGATAAAGCTGAGTTGTTTAACTCAGTAAAATAAAGGCTGTATATGTGTAACATTCACAATGCCATGCTCTTCCAGAGGTTTCTGTAGGATTAGTGGGCAGTTTCTCTCCTATATTATCACAGACGCTCGCTTTACTTACGCAGTTCTCAAAACTGAATTTGACTCCGCAGAGGTCCCAGCCTCTTCTTCACGGCAAAAATGTTACAACATGAACAGAGTTGAGAAAAAGACCTTAATGAGTCATCTTCATCACCGCACTTCTCATGATGTTGCCTCATTCGCGCCACCAGGCCTTGCATCTCTTTGTTGCATCGTTTGCATTTTGCACGCATGCCTGCCTTACCGATAGGCGAAGGAGCTTCATTAAAATATTCCCAAACTGGGTCTCTTTTACGGCCTGCTGCCATTATAAGGAAAGAATGTAATAAACCTCAGATCGTACACACAAACAGATCCAGACTTGTCTGTCTGTGGCTATGCTGCAGTATTGTGCTCAAAGTTTCACTTTCATTTTCTTGCCTGCTTGCCCTTCCTCCTCCTCACACTTAGATTCACATTCTTCTTGTGTTGTGCAGATCTATTCCACTCCAAACAATCAGAAACATATTGTCTAACTTCTTGGACTTGGCACTGAAGGGGTTGATTCTGTATTCATAGGTTTGTAGAACAATAAGATTAAGGTCTTTTTCTCAACTCTGTTCATGTTGTAACATTTTTGCCGTGAAGAAGAGGCTGGGACCTCTGCGGAGTCAAATTCAGTTAGGTAGAAACTTTGAGTTAAATCACTGATTTAAATCAAGCCTTACTGACTAGTGATTTAAATCGTGATTTAAATCAGTTAGATTTAAATCAAATCCACCCTGCCAGGGACTATTACACTGACCACTCGTCACAAGGTACTGTTACACTAACCACTAATCACCAGGGACTGTAAAGGTACCTTCACACTCAGCAACTTTACATCGAGAACAACAACGATCCGTGACGTTGCAGCATCCTGGATAGCGATCTCGTTGTGTTTGACACGCAGCAGCGATCAGGATCCCGCTGTGACATCGCTGGTCGTAGCTGAAAGTCCAGAACTTTATTTGGTCGTCAGGTCGGCGTATATCGTCATGTTTGACAGCAAAAGCAACGATGCCAGCAATGTTTTTTCATGGAGCTAACAACCAGCGAGAACGATAAGTACCTCACTGGATCGCTCCTGCATCGTTCTGGAGTTGCTGTGTTTGACATCTCCACAGCGACGCTCCAGCGATCTAGTTTAGGTCAGATCGTTGTCTATATCGCTGGAGCGTCGCTAAATGTGACGGTACCTTTACACTAACCACTCATCACCAGGGACTGTTACACTAACCACTACTCACCAGGGACTCACCAGGGACTGTTACACTAACCACTAGCTATCATGGGCTGAAACACTATCTACTCACCAGGGACTGTTAAACTATCTGCTAGTCACCAGAGACTGTTACACTAACCGCTAGTCACTAGTGACTGTTACACCACCCACTACTCACCAGGGACTGTTGCACTATCCGCTAGTCACCAGGGACTGTTGCACTAACCGCTATTCACCAGGGACTGTTGCACTAACCGCTATTCACCAGGGACTGTTACACTGACCGCTCGTCACCAAGGACTGTTACACTAACCGCTAGTCACCAGGGACTGTTGCACTGACCGCTAGTCACCAAGGATTGTTACACTAACCGCTAGTCACCAGGGACTGTTACACTAACCACTAATCATCAGGGACTGGTACACTAACCACTAATCATCAGGGACTGGTACACTAACCACTAATCACGAGGGACTGGTACACTAACCACTAATCACCAGGGACTGGTACACTAACCACTAATCACCAGGGACTGGTACACTAACCACTAATCACCAGGGACTGTTACACTGACCACTACTCACCAGGGACTGGTACACTAACCACTAATCATCAGGGACTGGTACACTAACCACTAATCATCAGGGACTGGTACACTAACCACTAATCACGAGGGACTGGTACACTAACCACTAATCACCAGGGACTGTTACACTAACCACTACTCACCAGGGACTGTTACACTAACCACTAATCACCAGGGACTGTTACACTGATCACTTCTCACCAGGGACCAGGGTGGATAAAAATCAATGTTTGTTTTTTTTTAAATCAAAAAAATCGGATTTTTTTTAATTAAATCGGTTTTTTTTTATTTAAATCGGATTTTTTTCAATAAACTGCTTTTTGAGGAAAATATTTTACCATCCAAAGGTTCTTCCATCATGAGATAAAGCTGAGTTGTTTAACTCAGTAGAATAAAGGCTGTATATGTGTAACATTCACAATGCCATGCTCTTCCAGAGGTTTCTGTAGGATTAGTGGGCAGTTTCTCTCCTATATTATCACAGACGCTCGCTTTACTTACGCAGTTCTCAAAACTGAATTTGACTCCGCAGAGGTCCCAGCCTCTTCTTCACGGCAAAAATGTTACAACATGAACAGAGTTGAGAAAAAGACCTTAATGAGTCAACATCTTCATCACCGCACTTCTCATGATGTTGCCTCATTCGCGCCACCAGGCCTTGCATCTCTTTGTTGCATCGTTTGCATTTTGCACGCATGTCTGCCTTACCGATAGGCGAAGGAGCTTCATTAAAATATTCCCAAACTGGGTCTCTTTTACGGCCTGCTGCCATTATAAGGAAAGAATGTAATAAACCTCAGATCGTACACACAAACAGATCCAGACTTGTCTGTCTGTGGCTATGCTGCAGTATTGTGCTCAAAGTTTCACTTTCATTTTCTTGCCTGCTTGCCCTTCCTCCTCCTCACACTTAGATTCACATTCTTCTTGTGTTGTGCAGATCTATTCCACTCCAAACAATCAGAAACATATTGTCTAACTTCTTGGACTTGGCACTGAAGGGGTTGATTCTGTATTCATAGGTTTGTAGAACAATAGGATTAAGGTCTTTTTCTCAACTCTGTTCATGTTGTAACATTTTTGCCGTGAAGAAGAGGCTGGGACCTCTGCGGAGTCAAATTCAGTTAGGTAGAAACTTTGAGTTAAATCACTGATTTAAATCAAGCCTTACTGACTAGTGATTTAAATCGTGATTTAAATCAGTTAGATTTAAATCAAATCCACCCTGCCAGGGACTATTACACTGACCACTCGTCACAAGGTACTGTTACACTAACCACTAATCACCAGGGACTGTAAAGGTACCTTCACACTCAGCAACTTTACATCGAGAACAACAACGATCTGTGACGTTGCAGCATCCTGGATAGCGATCTCGTTGTGTTTGACACGCAGCAGCGATCAGGATCCCGCTGTGACATCGCTGGTCGTAGCTGAAAGTCCAGAACTTTATTTGGTCGTCAGGTCGGCGTGTATCGTCATGTTTGACAGCAAAAGCAACGATGCCAGCAATGTTTTTTCATGGAGCTAACAACCAGCGAGAACGATAAGTACCTCACTGGATCGCTCCTGCATCGTTCTGGAGTTGCTGTGTTTGACATCTCCACAGCGACGCTCCAGCGATCTAGTTTAGGTCAGATCGTTGTCTATATCGCTGGAGCGTCGCTAAATGTGACGGTACCTTTACACTAACCACTCATCACCAGGGACTGTTACACTAACCACTAGCTATCATGGGCTGAAACACTATCTACTCACCAGGGACTGTTAAACTATCTGCTAGTCACCAGAGACTGTTACACTAACCGCTAGTCACTAGTGACTGTTACACCACCCACTACTCACCAGGGACTGTTGCACTATCCGCTAGTCACCAGGGACTGTTGCACTAACCGCTAGTCACCAGGGACTGTTGCACTAACCGCTATTCACCAGGGACTGTTGCACTAACCGCTATTCACCAGGGACTGTTACACTGACCGCTCGTCACCAAGGACTGTTACACTAACCGCTAGTCACCAGGGACTGTTGCACTAACCGCTATTCACCAGGGACTGTTGCACTAACCGCTATTCACCAGGGACTGTTACACTGACCGCTCGTCACCAAGGACTGTTACACTAACCGCTAGTCACCAGGGACTGTTGCACTGACCGCTAGTCACCAAGGATTGTTACACTAACCGCTAGTCACCAGGGACTGTTACACTAACCGCTAGTCATCAGGGACTGGAATATTACGTCACTTTACATAGGGGACTGTGATATTAACCAATAGTCATCAGAGTCTAGTGGCCAATGTCTCATCTATAAGAGAGACGCTAACCACTCATCACCAGGACCAGAGACACTAAACCACTTTTAAGTCAGAGATTGGAACACTAAATAACGTAAGTGACTGAGACACTAACCACTAGGTGCAAGGGACTTGAGCACTAAACATCTTACACTTTGGACTGGGAGACTGAAAACCTGGATGTAATTAAAACTATTCACCAGGGATTATGGCACTAAACGACTTTACAGCGTAAACTGAGACACTGATCAATAATTTCCAGAGACTGTGGCACTAATCACTAATTTCCAGGGACTTAGGCATTAACTACTTTTGACCAAGGTCTGAGATTAAGTGACAAAGATGTAAATGACTGAGACATTAACCACTTGTCACCAGGGCCTATAAAAATTACTAACTAAACATAAATATCTGAAGCCAGTAACTGGGTAGCTATACATCTGGACAAAACAGCAGAGACTGGCCACTGACCCACTGGGCAGTACAGACCAAAGTACTAAACCACTGGACACCTCCGAGTACAGCGCTAAGTCACTGACCACTGAAGAGCTGAACCATTGGAAAGCAAGAATGACCGAGACTCTGACCACTAGAATCCAATGGGCAATAAAGGCTGAGAGCCAAACCCCTGGACACCAGGGACTGGGACAGTAAATAACTGGACACACTATCCACTATGAACAAGGATTTGGGCACAGAACTCCTGGATATCATGGACTTGTACTTTAATAACTGTTCATCAATTACTGAGACCCTAAACACCAGGGACAAGGGCCATAAACCACCGGGCATTAAAGGCTGAGAGAGCACTAATGAACTGGCCAAATGTCACTGACACACTATTAATCAGGGACTACGGTACAAAACACTTTACACCAGGGACTGGTTTCTACATAAATTATTGAGACACGAAAGACTAGTCACCAGGGACTAGGGCAATAAACCACAGGGAATTAAAGACTCAGAAACTGAAGCACTGAATACTAGGGACCGGTGCCAGGACATAGAAGCTGCACATAAACTGTTGACACATAGACCACTATTAACCAGGGATAAGGGCACCACAAAACCACTGGACACCAGGGACTGGTACTTTAGTATGACTGACACACTAACCACAAGTCATCCGGGACCAGGGCACAAAACCACTGGAAACCAGGGACTGGTACTTTAATAACTGTCCATAAATAACTGACACACTAACCACAAGTCATCAGGGACCAGGGCGCAAAACCACTGGACACCAGAGACTGGTACTTTAATAACTGTCCATAAATGACTGACACACTAACCACAAGTCATCAGGGACCAGGGCACAAAACCACTGGACACCAGGGACTGGTACTTTAGTAACTGTCCATAAATAACTGACACACTAACCACAAGTCATCAGGGACCAGGGCGCAAAACCACTGGACACCAGGGACTGGTACTTTAATAACTATCCATAAATGACTGACACACTAACCACAAGTCATCAAGGACCAGGGCACAAAACCACTGGACACCAGGGACTGGTACTTTAATAACTGTCCATAAATGACTGACACACTAACCACAAGTCACCAGGGACCAGGGCACATAATTATGCCACATTAGTGATTGGAGCACTAAATAACCGGCATGGATCCTACCATGGTTAATCATTGGTCCCAACTGAGCAGTGATGGCGCATCAACAGCGCTGCTGTCAATCCGGGAGCTCAGTGTCCCTACCCGAGTTGCAGCTCAGAGCCACTGATTGGCTGCAGCGCTGATTGGAGGTACAAGAACGTAGACTTCCCATTGTGATCTTCTCATGACAATTTAAAATGTGAATGATCCGTTTTGGGCGAATATTCCTGGGATCAGTGTCCTGGTCTTGTGCTGACTTCATGGTTCCATTAACGAGCCAAGACCCTCTTCCTTTCAAAACCACCATAAGTGATCGTTATGGAAGTCTGGATTTGCTTTACGCCATGTGTTTGGGATGTTCTTTGAACATGACGTTTCGTCCATGTAACATGATCCCATCCTGGATCATATCTGTGGAGGATCTATTTAATCTCATCCCAGTTACTCCATTTTTGGCTCTTCCACTACTGAGCATGGACATCTAGTCCTGGTTTCCTCAAGAAGCAAAACCCTACCACTACCATGACTACTTAGGAAGCCTGGATTTGCTTTACAACATATATTTGGAGACGTTTGTTGTCCAAGGACTTACATTCCTCAATATACTATTGTCCAATATTATTTCAGGACCATCCCAGCTTGAGATGACCATCGATGTCCCTCTTAGATAACGATGGTGGGTCCAGTTGGTCTTCAACCATGAGTGACATTTTGGTGGCCCATTTTTGAGCATCTATTCATGGTTTTGTTGAGTCTGGAACGCTCCTTTTCGCCATTGCCAATGCGTAATCTTGGATAAAATCCTTACGGGGCACCTGGCCTGGGGACATCCCCCAACCTTTTGAACAGAATCTATCAGGGAATATGGAAAGCTCTTTTACTTTTAAGGAAATTTGTCAAAGCTGCCAGATAATGAATGTAACTAGGTCTTATGTCTCACCACATTTCTTCATAGCTCCTCAGTGTTGACGGATTTATGGCATTACCTGTGGATTTACGGCTCTGTGTAGATTACAGGTTTAAACAATGGAAGAGAGGGAAAAATTCAACTTAATGATCATTTACAAAGGGTGACTCCACCCAGAAGAGAAAATCTCTGTATGGCTTACATAATATTCTTCTAGGAGAGTTCATGTGTTAAGAGATAATGGACTATTGGGTCGTCTGATCCACCTGTAACCGACCCCTTTTCTGGAGAATGAGGTCCATACGTGGGCACTCACTAGGTGCCTGGATCCAGAGTAGTGAAAAATCTGAGGAGCACCTAAAGTTCCTCCAAATAGAAAATTAATAAACGTTGTGTTATACGTGTCTGTAAATTCTGCCCCACAGGACTCCGTAAGACGTCCGCTCCCATGGCCCCATGACCATAATGAGTCACATGACTATGGTGACTAACAGCTGTCAAGAGACCAAATGTTACATTTTATAGATCGATGGAAATAATAGATAATAAATAGATAGATTAATGGATAGATAGATATAGATAGGTAATGGATAGATAATAGATAGATAACATATAATAGATAATAGAGAGATAATAGATAATATATATAGATAGATAATGGATAGCTATCACCATCCCCACAGTGAAACATGGTGGTAGCAGCATCATGCTATAGGGATATTTTTTGGCCACAGGGACAGGGAAAATGGTCCGAGTTGCGGGAAAGATGAAAGGTGCGAAATACAGGGATATTCTTAAGCAAAACCTGTTTGTCTGTCATAGATTTGTGACCAGGCCGGAGGTGCACCGTCCAACAAGACAGTGACCCAAATCATACTGCTAAAGCAACACTCAAGTGGTTTAAAGAGAACCTGTCTTTCCCCCAGGTCGTTTTTAAGTAAAAGAGCCACCTTCAGCAGCACTAAGGCTGCATTCTGTGAAGGTCAACCGCCTCGCAGCAGTCCATCATCCCCCTCTTGCGTCTGTGCACCGCCTCCTGTGTTCCCGTTACATGCCCGGCGCCTGCGCTGTGCCAACATTTCTCAGGCATGCGCCGTGCGCGCTGCCCGGGAACTTACATCAGGTCATGTGACAGGAACACAGAAGGACAGACGCAAGAGGGAGATGATTGACGGCTATGAGGCGGGTGACACCGGGGGAGAAAACACACCTCCGGGACACAATAGAGGTATGGCGGGCAATTTATAAAAGTCTTTATTTCTGCGTTCTTAGGGATGAGAAACATAAGAGCCACCTTCACAGAATGCAGCCTTAGTGAAGGTGGCTTTTTTACTGAAAAACGCCCTGGGGGGGAGACAGGTTCCCTATAAGGGAAAACGTGTAAATGTTCTTGAGTGGCCAAGTCACAGCCCAGACCTTAATCCAATGGTGAATCTGTGGTCAGACGTGAAGATCGCTGTTCACCAGAGGAAACATCTAACGTGAAGGAGCTGGGGCAGTTTTGCCTTGCGGAATGAGCAGGAATCCCAGTGAGAAGATGTGGAAAGCTCAGAGACTTATCCAAGGCGACTTGCAGCTGTAATTGCCACAAAAGGAGGCTCTACAAAGTACCGACTTTAGGGGGGTGAATAGTTATGCACGCTGAAGTTTTCAGTTATTTTATCCTATTTGTTGTTTGCTTCACAATAAAAAAAAGAACAAATGTTCACAGCTGTTGGCATGTTCTTTACACGAAGTGATGGAAACCCTAAAAAAAAAACCCCTCCAGGTTATGAAGTATCAAAATGCGATAAATCCCAAGGGGGTGAATACGTTTGCAAGTCACTGTAGTTTATTTGTATTCATTGACAAAATGCAAAGCGAATGATGAAAGAAAAATCTAAATTCGATCAGTAACTGTCCATTGACTCTATCATCAGTATTTGATGACCGCCCCTCGCCTTCACCATAAGTCTCTGGTGAGCATCCAAAGGAAAAAGATGAGGGGTTCCAGCATCCGATTAGTACTACTGATAAGTAGAGGTAATAAATGGCTTCAAACGATGCAGACTAAAATAGAACAGATCCATTGGGATAAAAATAAGAGGGGGGACAGGGAGGGACGTGAGGGGGGGGGGTTTGAAGGAATTAAGAGGGACACGGGTCAACGCATTTCGCTCTGGTGAGCATCTATTAACTCCCATCATCAGTATCCGGTGACCAGCCTTCACCTCCATCATCAGAATCTGGTGACCGCCCATCACCTCACTCATCAGAATCTGGTGACCGCCTGTCACCTCACTCATCAGAATCTGGTGACCGCACATTGCCTCCATCATCAGTATCTAGTGACTGTCCATCGCGTTTATCAGTATCCGGTGACCAGCCTTCACCTCCATCATCAGTATTTGGTGACCAGCCTTCACCTCCATCATCAGTATCTGGTGACCAGCCTTCACCTCCATCATCAGTATCTGGTGACCAGCCTTCACCTCCATCATCAGTATCTGGTGACCGCCCGTCACCTCCATCATCAGTATCTGGTGACCGCCCGTCGCCTCCATCATCAGTATCTGGTGACCGCCCGTCACCTCCATCATCAGTATCTGGTGACCGCCCGTCACCTCCATCATCAGTATCTGGTGACCAGCCTTCACCTCCATCATCAGTATCTGGTGACCACCCATCGCTTCACTCATCAGTATTCGGTGACCGCCCGTCACCTCCATCTTCTGTATCTGGTGACCGCCCGTCACCTCCATCATCAGTATCTGGTGACCGCCCGTCACCTCCATCTTCTGTATCTGGTGAGCGCCCGTCACCCCCATCATCAGTGTCAGGTGACCACCAGTCACCTCCATCATCATTATCTTGTGACCGAACATCGCCTCCGTCATCAATGCCTGGTGACCGCCCATCACCTCCGTCACTTCTCATCACGTACACAGATTATGAAGAATCTTGGCAGGAGGTTGTGCCAAACATCATGGAGACCTGACCCCAGATCTTCTGTGTATGATTCTTGTGTGGATCCTCCTGCCTCTTCATGTGATCCCAGACAGACTGGATGATGTGAGATCAGGACTCTGTGGGGCCAGATCACCCCCCGGGACTCTTTGCTCCTAATGACATTAGCTGGATGTTTGGGGTTGTTGTCCAACTGCAGAATGAATTTGAAGCCAATCAGACGCCTCCCTTGTGATATCACATGATGAATAAGTATCTTTCTTTATTTCTCAGTATTGAGGACATCATTAAACCTGACCAAATGATCAAATCCCCATTTAGTGAAATGCAGCCACAAACCTGCAGGACCCTCCACCATTCGTAACTACTCCTGCAGACCCTCATTATTGTGCCACTGTCCAGATATTTCACATTGTGTCTCCTCCGTCCAGAGACCTGCTGACATTGTTCTTCACCCCAGTTCCTATGTTTTCATGCATAGTTGGGTCACTTGGCCTTGTTTCCATGTAGAAAGTCTGATTTTTTGCCACAATTCTTCCATGAAGAACACTTCTGGAGACACTTCTCCAAAAAGTGGACGGGTGTTGCTGGGTTCCACTTTCTGCCACTTTTGAGTTGATGACACTGCTGGACACCTTCCAGTTGTGAAGGGAAGTAACATTATGTGTCTCTTATCTGGTGCACTAACTTTCCTTGACCAACCTGTATTTTGGCGATTCTCGATGTTCTCCTATTTCTTAAATGCCTTTTCAAAAGAACTTAAACAGCACATCATAAAACCCCAGTCTCTGAGAAATCTTTGCCTGAAAGAGACCTTGCTGATGCAGTATAACTACCTCGTGTCTTTTTTTTTGTGCTCAGACTTTAAAGAAGAACAGGGGTCTTGGAAATGATGATCCGGCCCCAGAAGCCTCTTATTTCACATCATCCAGTCTGTCTGGGATCACATGAAGAGACAGAAAGATTTAAACAATTAACATCCATAGAAGATCTGGGGTCAGTTTTCCAAGATGTTTCGAAAAACCTAATGCCATGTTCCTTAAAAACTGTGTGTTGGTGACAGGCGGGCCCAAAATAATGATAGTATTTAGATTTCTCTTTTGTTCATTCACTTTACATTTTATTAATTGATAAAATTAAACTATCAACTAGTGATGAGCGAATATACTCGTTACTCGAGATTTCTCGAGCACGCTCGGGTGACCTCCGAGTATTTTTTAGTACTTGAAGATTTAGTTTTTCTCACCACAGCTGAATGATTTCCATCTGTTAGCCAGCATAAGAACATGTGGGGATTCCTTAACAACCAGGCAACCCCCACATGTACTCAGCCTGGCTAGTAGCTGTAAATCATGCAGCTGAGGCGATGAAAACTAAATCTCTGAGCACTAAAAAATACTCGGAGGTCACCCGAGCGTGCTCGGGAAATCTCGAGTAACGAGTATATTTGCTCATCACTACTATTAACACTCCTATTTTTGGAATGTTCTTTCTTGGCAGCATTTTTTTCAACACCTGCCTAGTACTTTTGTACAGTACTGCAGATAGATAAACAGCAAGAATATTAAATGTGAAATTGATACTAGATAAATATATATATGTAAATAAATAGATTGATAGATATTAGAGAGATAGATACAGTATATAGATAATAGAGACAGATAATAGATAGATAATAGAGAGATAGATTGATAATAGATCTATAGATAATAGATAGATGAACCACCCTAGAGATCTCCCCATATTTTGGGCTTTTTGTATATGGAGCAGTGGATCCTGAGATTTGCACCCGCTCTTCTACATTCCCAGACTGGTATTTTATATCTATAGATAGATAGATTTTATGAGCGATTCCAGCATCTGTAGTTTGTTAATCCAGTTATTACTAAGCAACAATGAAAAGTCATCATCTGATATAAAGTATAATCACCACAATTAGTTTTACAGTTTATACTTCTGCTCGCAGCTATTTGCATTTTATGGAATATTCTTGGCAGTCAGTTTCTACAACACCCTGAGATTTCTCACGTGTCCTGATGTGGACCATCCACTGTAACATGACCGCGTATCGCCAATAAAGGATCCTTTCCGTAAGACATCCTCCACCCCAACTACCCTGTTCCCTTTAAACCATTCCGTTTAACTACCTAAGAAAAACACACCAACACGTTAATTTCTTTTGGATAATTTGGCCACAGTGGCCATTTTATTAACAAACAAATACATGAATAACAACATGTAAACATTGTAAATGTACAAAACCTCGAGGGGAGGGTTCTTGGAGCTAAAAAATCTGGCTCATAATAGGCAGAAAGCCTATACAAAATTTAACCAAAAACACGTATTTACCCTCAGCCGTAACCACCAGCTCGAGGGCACCATGTAACCCATTTTGGGCAAACCAACCACAAAGCTCCCGAGGTAAACACCCCGTCCAGAGCCCGTAACAAAAGCCAGATCAACCCTATAAGCATCATCACCAACTCCAAGAACCCCACCCCCCGCCACACACGAACAGCCCGGAACACCTCAGGCTCGTGAGTGCCCCACCATCGCCAAAGCTCTTTCTACTCCTTCCTGTAGACTGAGCGCCCATAAATCCATACCTATCTCGTTGAGATGCACTCCATCATCCCTCCAGAAATTACCGATCCCGGCCTCTAGTTCAAAATGTCTCACGGCAATACCCCCGTTCCGAGACACAAAGCTCGCCACCGTCCTATTCAGTTTCACCCTGGCCCTGTTAATCCCTTTATGGGAACGGGCCTCCCGCCACGTCCACCGTGGCACAATGTCCGACCACACCGTCAGTATACCAGGAAAAGATACCCACAGTCTCAACAAGTCAAAACGGATATCCCGAATCAGTTCCCTCACTGGTTTTGCCCTCAAATCGTTACCTCCAAGGTGAACCACCAAGATGTCCGGGGGGGCGATCCAAACGTGCGGCGTGGGAGAATTCCGGCAACAAACTACGCCACAACATACCACGAAAACCCATCCAACGAATGACCACTGCCTCCCGACCAAAACCCAATTGCCTACCTAGCATCAGCCCGGAGGGCACCACAGTAAACGAAAGAGTGTCCAACAATCCAAGCCAAGAAGGGGGTCCGACCTGGAAAACATAACCACAATTAACAATATGCAAAAACACACCCCCAGCATCGTCGACTCAATGTCGAACATAAGACAGATAAAGATTTGAACTCCATCTGCCTATTTTCTTAATCACATCCAGATCCAGGCCCAAACCATCGGCCTCGGACGCGGCCCTAATCATAAAAGAGTGTGAACTGAAATTATCCGGGTTAACACCCAGGAATCCCAAGCCTTTCTTCAAAATAGCTACAAATTGGAAACGTGACAGAAAATCCCCTTCTTGGTGTTGTAACAAAGGGCCTGACCTAAGCAGGCACAAACTCCAATATGCTTCCAAACAGTGTTGCGGGCACATCCCGCTACCAGCCACCCTTCCCAACACTACCTTCTTTTCCCTGCCCAGCTGATCCGTCTTTGAACGCCTGATCCAAAACGCGATACCACCATCCCAAAAAACCACATCTTCCGCTAAAAGACCACCCGCCTTGTTCTTGCTCAGGGAAACCAACTCTCCCAAACGAAGAGCACCAAAAAATGCTAAAGAAAAGGCCAACCGAAACAGTACCGCCTCGAACTGAGAAGAACAAATGAAACCTAAGGCCTCACCTAACCGCTGCAACATCCCAAAAGAAATGGGCCTCCGCTTATCAAAAGTCACATTACCTTTGCGAAAACCCTTCAACGCCTGCCGTATCACAAAGTCCTTTGTAACATCCCTTAACCCTTGCAGCTGAAAACCGAAAGCCAAACCTGCTATAAACTTGTTTAACCTAGACACAGACCAACCCCACTCCACCACCTTACCTATCAGGGCCAATAATGCCATCGTCCTGTCGCTATCGGACTCAGCTGAGCCACATTGGGCCAACCAACCTTCCCACATGGCCCATGCCGCCGTTTAATCTGACCATGTCCTGTTTGACACTGAAGCTTGGATCAATCGGCCTCCCCTTCCGTAACAACCTGCCACAGATGCAAAGGACATGCTGCTCCTGTCGCCTCCGAATCTGGAGCCAATTCCCGGAATCGGTCCCACTGCAAACGAGACAAAGCGTCAGCTATAGTGTTTTGAACTCCTGGCACGTGCACCGCCAAAATCCATGCATTCAAATCTAAACATCTCAACACCAATTCCCTGACCAGCCTGATTACTGGGGGGGAGGAAGAAGATAGGCTGTTAATCACGGACACCACGCTCGAGTTATCACAATGAAAACGTACTCGCCGATCCCTAAAATTCACCCCAAATAAACACCGACACCACAATTGGGAACAGTTCTAACAACGCCAAATTCTTGGTAAGCCCGTTCTTTTGCCAATCTTCAGGCCACACCCCCACACTCCATTTTCCTCCACAATAGGTCCCATAACCAACTCCACCCGCTGCGTCCGTGTAGATCTCGCAGTCAAAGGCATTCAGATCCTCCCGCTGAATAAGCGACCTGCCGTTATAGTTTTCCAAAAAACCTTGCCAAACAAGAAGGTCGTCCTTATGCTCTCTACCCAAACGGATAAAATGATGGGCTGACCGGACTCCCGCCGTCGCCCTGGACAATCTGCGGCAAAAAATCCTGCCCATCGGCATAATCTGGCAAGCAAAATTCAGGCGGTCCAGCAACGACTGCAACTGCTTCGAAATTGTCTTCCGCAATTTTCCGATCCTGCCCACCTCCTGCTTAAGCAACAGCAACTTATCGTCCGGCAACCTACACTCCATTTTTTCGGAATCAATGAGAATCCCTAGAAAACTCAAAACCTTGCAGGAGCCCTCCGTTTTATCCTGTGCCAAAGGAACACCAAACTGTCCGGCCACCCATTCCATGGTAGCAAGTAGATGGCCACACACCGCAGAATCCGGTGGACCAACAAACAAAAAGTCATCCAAGTAATGAATGACCGAAGGAACTGCCGAAACATCTCTAACTACCAATTCCAAAAAGGTACTGAAAGTCTCAAACAATGAACAAGAAATCGAACATCCCATAGGCAAACACCTATCCAAGTAAAAACCACCCTCCCACCAACAACCTAACAAAGGAATGCTCTGCGGGTGCACCAGCAAAAGCCTAAAAGCCGACTCGATGTCTGTCTTTGCCAACAAGGCCCCAGGCCCGTACCTTCGCACCCACTGGACAGCTGCATCGAACGACATGCAAACAACGGAGCACAACTCCTCCGCAATCCCATCATTAACCGAGGATCCCTTGGGATATGACAGGTGCTGAATTAGCCGGAACTTGTTCGGCTCCTTCTTGGGCACCACCCCAAGCGGAGAAACAATTACACCAGCCATGGGCAACGAACTAAACGGCCCCACCATTCTTCCCAATTTGACCTCTTTTGCCAACTTAGCCGAAACAACCTCCGAATGCAAACTAGCCGATCTCAAGTTTTTTGTAGAAAAGGGGACAATATGCGTCGGGTGAGGGATCTTAAACCCCCCAAGAAAACCATCCCTAATAACCTCCGCCTTTTGATAATCCTGGTATCTATTTAGATAGGGGGCCATCTTTGGAGTCACCCACTTGACCGCCACCCACTGATGGCTTACACCGTGATATTTTGAAACACTTAGCAGCCCCGTGTGAAGCCCCGTTGCAATGGGAGCACACATGTTTAAACTTACAGGTGGCGCCATACTTACACTGGCCGTCATTAAACTGCCAGCATGTCCCCGTTCTTTCCTTTGCCCCCTGTGACCCCTGTCCTCCTCCACCTTGTCCTGACTGCTGACTGCTACCCCCCCCTCACCCCCTTGAAAGGACTGCCCATATCGCACTGGAGCCATCACCTTCAACCACAATCCAATGTCCTTTTGATCCCATTTTATCTCGGGCCTCACCGCTTTCCGCTGCCTGAACTGTTCATCGTATCGCAGCCAGGCCTGGCCCCCATAGGTACGATGTGCTTCCCCAATGGCATCAAAATAACAGAACAGGCCCGAGCAATTCTCTGGGGCTTTCTCCCCTATAACACTCGCCAGAATGGCAAAGGCCTGCTGCCAGTTAACGAACGTCTGAGGAATAAGGCGCCAACGCCTCTTTTCTTCCTCCTCCTTTTTGCTATCGTCCTTCTTTCCTTTATCCAAATTAAATTTTTCTAAAGGAAGGAGAGAGAAAATCTCTACGTATTCGTCCTTCCAAATCTTCTCCTTCACCTCTTTCTTCAAATGGGCCCCCAGCGGGCCCTCAAAACACACATAGACCTCGCCTTTTGCCCTATCGTCTAACTTCGCCGTATCGCCCTTCCCTGTTTCCGTTTGCACCGACACCGACACCCCCGCCACTGAAGACGGCGGCCCGCTACCAGAACTCGCAATCTTGCTCGGACCCCCTACTCCACAACCAGCAACTGGCACCCAAGCCCCTGTGGGCGACGCTCCCACACTATCCACAACCCCACCATCCAATCTCCTCAGAATCTGCGACATACCCGCCAAAAGCTCTCTAACGCCCGGAACCTCACCACCACCCCCACCCCGCTCAACTAACCCCGAAACACCCGGCATCGGAGAAAGACTGGACATATACTCACGGGGCTGCGCAGGTGCTGTGTCCCCACCAGCCATGCTTCCTGAATCCTGCCACTCCCTTTCATCACGATGCTCGCTCCCAGAGTCGTCGCTGACACTCATCTGCCCCAGGACCGCGCCCCTGGCCTCCACGTCACCAGGGGGGACCGAAACTGGCGAAGGCGACCGGTCCCTCGACCTCCTGCTGGATCTGGATCTGGCAGCCTCTGTGGGTCCTCTGTGTGCTGCAGCCGCTGCGACCCGCTCCCTGCCGCAACGCTGCCACCGGCCTGCCCGACATCCTGCTCTGCCGACCTTTCCCCAAGCCAGGTGCACCGGGCGTCTGTGATACCGGTGCACCCGCCGCTGTCCTGTCTGGCTCCTGGATGATGCCGCCGCCGCTGGGCTCCCCTCTCGCCCCGTCGCTGATGCCGCCGCCGCTGGAGCTGCTCCCCGGCGGGTATAAGCTGGAGAACCGGCGCTGCAGAGCCCCCGGGCCCACTGCTAGGCTGCACCGGAAGTGCGGCCCTGACTTCCTGTGCAGCGCTGGTGTCCGGCTCCAGACTTCCTGTGCACCGCTCTCCCAGCACCTCGTCGCCTCGCGCCGGCAGGGCTGCCTGGTGGATTCCTGCCGGAGGGGGGGTGGGCAAGGAGGCTGCGCCACGTCCCACACCCCCCGCACAGTCCCCGGAGGGGCTCCGTGGCCTGCGCCTGCCACGCGGTGTCACGTCGGGGGACAGCCTCCCGGGCGGCCTCATCCTCCTGGTCCTGCTGCCCTAGCTCCCGCGGTCCCCTAGCAGCCCGGTGAGCTGCTCCTCAAGCCATCCGGCCCTCCTGGATCGTGGCCATGGTGAGTAACGCTGTGGTAGCAGGTCCACTCACTTCGCCTGTCTCTGACCAACTGATCCCCCTTCCCGCACTTTTTCAAAGCCCCCGCCTCCCCTTCCCACAAAACCCCCGCCCCATTCCTATCCTACCAATCCCGGGACCCCCTTGTTTAATTTTTCAAAAAATACTGCACTGCTCCCCATGGCAACGCAGTCATGTGGGGGCTTCATTTTAGCTGCGCCCCATACAGCCCCCCCTCTTTACCTGTGTTATCTGCTGGGATCCGCTCCTGCTGCAGATAATAATAAGCCGAATACCCGCAAGATTTAATCTAATGATCAGAATTATGCAGATTGCACATAAACAGGATTCAGGGCTTTACATGCGACAGATAGATACATTTGGGACATATATGATGGATAAAGAGATGATAGATTCGTTTGAGGAAGATAAATAAAAATTTAAAGAAAGTCTTTATTAATGGACACAATAATTCTTTCTCAAGAGAGGTTCTCAGATAGAACGGAAACGTCGCTATTAAATAGAACTTTTTGCACCTTTACAAAGTGGTGCTGCCTCCATTTTTACTGTATAAATAGACAGACACAGGTGTGTAATGACCATGGTAGCAAAGGTCGTGGCTATGCCCGTATGGGTGAAGGGCCCGCTGACGCCAGCACAAACTTCAACTGGGTCTGCAACACTGGATTTTGCGGCAAATTTTCTTTTTTGGATTCATGTATTGATGGTGGTTCTGGTCATGTACTCATGTACTGATGATGGTTCTGGTGCTGTATTCAAATACTGATATTGGTTATGGTGCTATATTCCTGTACTGATATTGGTTCTGGTGCTATATTCCTGTACTGATATTGGTTCTGGTGCTATATTCCTGTACTGGTATTGGTTCTGTAGCTATATTCCTTTACTGATATTGGTTCTGTATTCATGAACTGTTTTTGTTTCCGATTTTGTACAGATGTATTAATCCACAACTTGTTAAAAGACGTGCTACATGACTATGTTAATAAAGTGTTGTGCCATCTGACAAGTTATGGATTACTTCATCTGCACTTAAGTTACGAGCGTTATACCTCTTATTTGGTGGGGATGAACGGAGGGCAGAAAGATGGGATTCCTACCTCGGTGTGCTGTATGATCTGTGTACATTTTGTAATGGATACTTGTGTTAGACATTCTACCGCCCTGAAAATGCAATAAATAGCAATCAAAATGTGATATGTACCCCAAGATGTTATCAATAAAAACATCAACACAGGGAGAAAAAAAAGAAACCATACAATGAATACTGTAATAGCTAAAGCCAAAAAAACAAAGTAAGAATTACATTTATTTACATAGAACATAGAAACAAAGTATGGTAACATAATTTGTACTTTAAGAATTGCAGCAACCAACTTTAACAGCAGCTGATTGACTCTGGTTACTGCATTTTAGTTGTTTTTTGTTTTAATATTCCCAAATTCTTTAACTCCTCACTTTACCCAGTTTTTCATATTCAAAGGTTTGTTCGCGGCGGCAAGCAAGAAATTGAGAAGCTGGAGATCGGTGCGCTCCTTAAAGGATGTTGTGTGATAAATTCTTCTTGATTGACAGTTATGACCTGTGATACTGTCGTAACGCAGGCCCAAAATGTCCACTCTCAATGCAGCATCCATGAGGGACTCCTGCTCTCCTGTCTCTATACAGCCCATGTTCAGAAGCAACAGCAATATGGAAGACCGTATACTGCAGTACTGAGCAGAATAGCTGTAATTCCAGCTTTGGGGTGATATAAAACACTTACTAGAATGCAGCAGCACAGAGGACAGTATACAACGGTATTAAACATTGTGGCTGTGAATACAGCTCTGGGATGAAATACAAGACATGCTAGAAAGTAGCAGAACGGAGAACATTATACAACAGTATTGAGCAATGTAGATTTGAATCCAGCTCTTGGGTGAGATAAAATACTTACTAAAAATAGCAATATGGTTGATATTATAAAGAAGAACTGAGCAGTGTAGCTGTGAATACTGCTTCTGCATGATATAAAACACTTAGTAAAAAGCAGCAGCATGGAATAATATATACAGCATTATTGAGATGTATAGCTGTGAATCCAGCTCTAGGATGCGATAAAACACAATATGCAGCACGTTGGCTCAGTGGTTAGCACTTTTGCCTTTTAGTACTGTGGTCTTGGGTTCAAATCCCACCAAGGTCAGCAACTGCAAAGTGTCTGTATCTTCTTCTTGGGTTTCCTCTATTACTACATTAAATTACTAATTAAGGACTATTGGTTGGCAACCCAATAAGGAGAAGAGAAGACCTGGCCATGGTCACAAATGGTCACGTTGGGAAGCCGTTATCGGACAACTGTTGATGATGATGAAGCAACAGATAAAATAGTTTATACCACGAAAAAGACATACTGAAAAGCTGGGTCATCCCAATAAAACGTTGGGAGGAACAAGTGTCTGAAAATAGGGCGATACTTATCTTTTTACTAGGAGATGGAGCATCGCCCCCTGGCGCAGGCTTGTAATACATCGGAGCTGAGTGCCAAGTACACACGGAAACCTCTCATGACTCATTTCTTGGAAGGATTCCGGCTCCTCATCATCAGTCTGGCATGAAATACATAACTGTGGACTAATAAAACATGACCAGAGTGATAACAGCATTATTTATCCTGCAGATTACTTATCCCCAGATGCTGATGTGGAATGGACTGTAATGAGGACGGGACGCTCGCACCAACAAAAATATTGTTTGAAAGCTAAGAGTGTTTCTCGCTTTGGAGGATCCGACATGTCCAAGAATTACACGAACAGTACATTGATGGGTGTAATTCCTCTTCTATCCTGCGGAGGCACTGCAGAAAAATGATATACTTGCTGTCGCATTCCTGTAGCTATCATTGCTGATCACTGGAGGTTTCAAGATTAAGAAATGAGATTGACTTCTAGTCCAGGAACCTTCTTGCCCCCCCAAAAAAGTTTCTTCATCTTCTCCTTTCTGACAGTCCGTGATGCCATCCGAGTGTGGTCCAAATTTTTCACGGAGCCATAGAGTTGGATTGTCGATTTTGACCCAACACTTGGATCAAAATCAGACATCTATCGGCAGTTTTGTGCTGACCACTCGTGTGAATGGTCCTATATACTGTCATCCATGAAAACCATGGACAACACTCGCTCAAGAACAATGAATGTCTGGCTGAGGCCCAACGCTGATGGTCATCGTGAACCATTTAGGGACCATTCGTCCTCGAGTAATCAGTGCCAACCCGGCTGTGGAATCAACCTGGTGACTTCTGTAACTTTCATCTGCTCAATATATACTGGACTCACATACTCAGGCCCAATCATCAAATCAGTCTCCAATTTTCAAACATTTCTTAAATTAGGAGAAAGGAATTAAAATCTATTCATTGTGGGCAAAAAAAAAAATGCGTTCCTTCTAGGTCAAAAGCAAAATGCCACTGTCTTACATAAACGTGCCTCCATATTCCGCAGTAACAAGACCCCCATGGTAAATGGACACGGCTTCTATTGCCCGGCACTTTAATAAGAGACCACCCCTCTATAGATGCAGGAGGAGACTTGTGCTGAGGATCCATCAGGTCACCTCAGATGATGAATATTCGAGAGGCTCCTTGTTCTTTTTTATCGTCCTCGTTTTCAGTGATAAATACATTTCTTTGTCCACAAAGTTCTCCAACCTGAAATGCGGAAAGTCTTCATTCCTCACATTATCAGGGACACATTCTCCGGAGAACACACCAAGCCGGTTTTACAGAAACCCCCACAACCACTCCCAGCTCATCACCCTTTTACTTCTCGGGCTTCTACCAAGTGTCCACTCGGAACTAATCTTTTGTGCATCGACACTTTGTCACTTGTGACCATAACTTTGGAACCAATATGGTGTTTGACCCAAGAACCCACATGAACAAGGCAGGCACCATAGAGGCAAACCGAGCACCAGTATTGGGTCCCATATGGGTGAGGCCAGAAGTGGCTACTCACATGCTCCAGGCAGGACTCCTCTCAACCAAGGAGTATGGAAATGGTCGGAAGCAAGAAACAAAAACCAAACCCTATTGATCTGGAAGACAATACCCAACTTCATAATGGTGGCTCATTTGACCCTGACCTTAGGAAGCTATGCTAAAGAATCCATGTGATTCCAACCAGGATGGTTAAAATAAGGAACATGTTTGTCAAGTTCCGACCCTCAATTACACTTCTCAGCCAATCAGAAGCTCCAAGATGGCCAATATGTTGGCTTTTCCCATAATTCCCATTTAAACCATTTAAAGGGGAATATAGATTGTCAGCTCTGCTGTCAGCCAGACAGATGTGGCTGTCATCGCCCCATAAAGATTTTACAGCTCTTTATATAACGGCTAATGAATTCCCGGTAATCAGCGCTGCTCTATAATCTCTATGAACATATTATTCTGTACTGTCAGGAATTAGAGCAAAGTAATTGGATTGAGATTATTTTATTGTTCTGGCTCACATCCAGGACACATGAGTAATGCTGCCATCTCGTAACTAAACTCCACTACTTGTTGTAATAGTAGAGCTTTGTAACTTTTTGACTACCTTGACATTTGTTTTTCAAAAATACATCTATTTTATATAAAGCCCATAAATTCTCCTGATCAAAAGATAAATGTCTATATGAGTACGGACTAGTATTATAGTAGTTACAGTATTTTTTTTTTACATAGGGGCAGTATTATAGTAGATATATTCTTGTACATAGGGGGCAGTCTTATAGTAGTTATATTCTTGTACATAGGGGCAGTATTATAGTAGTTATATTCTTGTACATAGGGGCAGTATTATAGTAGTTATATTCTTGTACATAGGGGGCAGTATTATAGTAGTTATATTCTTATACATAGGGGCAGTATTATAGTAGTTATATTCTTGTACATAGGGGGCAGTATTATAGTAGTTATATTCTTGTGCATAGGGGGCAGTATTATAGTAGTTATATTCTTGTACATAGGGGGCAGTATTATAATACTTATATTCTTGTACATAGGGGCAGTATTATAGCAGTTATATTCTTGTAAAATAGGGGCAGTATTATAGTAGTTATATTCCTGTACAAAGGAGCAGTATTATAGTAGTTATATTCTTGTACATAGGAGCAGTATTATAGTAGTTATATTCTTGTACATAGGGGCAGTATTATAGTAGTTATATTCTTGTGCATAGGGGCAGTATTATAGTAGTTATATTCTTGTACATAGGAGCAGTATTATAGTAGTTATATTCTTGTACATAGGGGCAGTATTATAGTAGTTATATTCTTGTACATAGGGGGCAGTATTATAGTAGTTATATTCTTATACATAGGGGCAGTATTATAGTAGTTATATTCTTGTACATAGGGGGCAGTATTATAGTAGTTATATTCTTGTACATAGGGGCAGTATTATAGTAGTTATATTCTTGTACATAGGGGGCAGTATTATAGTAGTTATATTCTTATACATAGGGGCAGTATTATAGTAGTTATATTCTTGTACATAGGGAGCAGTATTATAGTAGTTATATTCTTGTGCATAGGGGGCAGTATTATAATACTTATATTCTTGTACATAGGGGCAGTATTATAGCAGTTATATTCTTGTAAAATAGGGGCAGTATTATAGTAGTTATATTCCTGTACAAAGGAGCAGTATTATAGTAGTTATATTCTTGTACATAGGGGGCAGTATTATAGTAGTTATATTCTTGTACATAGGGGCAGTATTATAGTAGTTATATTCTTGTACATAGGGGGCAGTATTATAGTAGTTATATTCTTGTACATAGGGGCAGTATTATAGTAGTTATATTCTTGTACATAGGGGGCAGTATTATAGTAGTTATATTCTTGTACATAGGGGCAGTATTATAGTAGTTATATTCTTGTACATAGGGGGCAGTATTATAGTAGTTATATTCTTATACATAGGGGCAGTATTATAGTAGTTATATTCTTGTACATAGGAGCAGTATTATAGTAGTTATATTCTTGTACATAGGGGGCAGTATTATAATACTTATATTCTTGTACATAGGGGCAGTATTATAGCAGTTATATTCTTGTAAAATAGGGGCAGTATTATAGTAGTTATATTCCTGTACAAAGGAGCAGTATTATAGTAGTTATATTCTTGTACATAGGAGCAGTATTATAGTAGTTATATTCTTGTACATAGGGGCAGTATTATAGTAGTTATATTCTTGTGCATAGGGGCAGTATTATAGTAGTTATATTCTTGTACATAGGAGCAGTATTATAGTAGTTATATTCTTGTACATAGGGGCAGTATTATAGTAGTTATATTCTTGTACATAGGGGCAGTATTATAGTAGTTATATTCTTGTACTTAGGAGCAGTATTATAGTAGTTATATTCTTGTACATAGGAGCAGTATTATAGTAGTTATATTCTTGTACATAGGGGCAGTGTTATAGCAGTTATATTCTTGTACATAGGGGGCAGTATTATAGTAGTTATATTCTTGTACATAGGAGCAGTATTATAGTAGTTATAATCTTGTACATAGGAGCAGTATTATAGTAGTTATATTCTTGTACATAGGGGGCAGTATTATAGTAGTTATATTCTTGTACATAGAGGCAGTGTTATAGCAGTTATATTCTTGTACATAGGGGGCAGTATTATAGTAGTTATATTCTTGTACATAGGGGCAGTATTATAGTAGTTATATTCTTGTACATAGGGGCAGTGTTATAGCAGTTATATTCTTGTACATAGGGGGCAGTATTATAGTAGTTATATTCTTGTACATAGGAGCAGTATTATAGTAGTTATATTCTTGTACATAGGAGCAGTATTATAGTAGTTATATTCTTGTACATAGGGGCAGTATTATAGTAGTTATATTCTTGTACATAGGGGCAGTATTATAGTAGTTATATTCTTGTACATAGGGGGCAGTATTATAGTAGTTATATTCTTGTACATAGGGGCAGTATTATAGTAGTTATATTCTTGTACATAGGAGCAGTATTATAGTAGTTATATTCTTGTACATAGGAGCAGTATTATAGTAGTTATATTCTTGTACATAGGGGCAGTATTATAGTAGTTATATTCTTGTACATAGGGGCAGTATTATAGTAGTTATATTCTTGTACTTAGGAGCAGTATTATAGTAGTTATATTCTTGTACATAGGGGCAGTGTTATAGCAGTTATATTCTTGTACATAGAGGTCCCTCAAGGATCAATCTAGGCCTCCTCCTCTTCTCTTTGTATACCGCCCTTATTGAACAATCAGTAGATTCGGTTTCCAGTACCATCTTTATACCAATGACACCAATTATACACCTTTTCTCCTGATATCACGCCTGCATTATTACAAAACACCAGGGATTGTCCGCTGTCTCTAGCATCATGTCCTTCTTCTATCTGAAACTGAACTTGTCAAAAACTGACCTCCTTGTGTTTCCTGTCTCCACTAACTGACCTATACCAGACATTGTCATTTCCGTGTGTGGTTCCTCCATTACTCCGAAGTTGCCTTGGGGTCATACTTGATTTAGATCTTTCTTTCACCCCCCCCCATCTGATATCTCGCCTACTCATGTTACTTAGACCTCAAAAACATTTCTAGAATTTGACCTTTTCTTACCTTTGACTGTAGAACATTTTACTGTCGTGCTTATTCATTCTCGTCTGGACTATTGTAACTCTCTACTAATCGGCCTCCCTCTTACCAAACTCTCCCCGCTCCAATCTGTCCTGAATGCAGCTGCCAGGATCATATTCCTCACCAACCATTACACCAGTGCCTCCACCTTGTGCCAGTCATTGCGCTTGTTACCCATCCAATATAGAGTTCAATATAAACTCATCAGTTTCACACACAAAGCGTTCCATGGCTCAGCTCCACCCTACATCTCCGACCTTGTCTCTCTCTACCACACTACTCGTACCTTGTTTTCCACATAAAATTTTTTCTTCAAAACCAGGACCCTCGTATCATCTGTTCACATGTCCCCCTTGCACGTAATAGCCCTCTGTGCCGTATATACACTGGCCTGTGACCGGTTCATGCAGAGTTATGTGAACACCCTATTTATTACATTGATGGCCGGACCGAGTAATACAAGGAATTGTTACCATCCACCTCTCGTGTCTCCTCTATTTCCTCATAGATTAAAGCTTGTGAGCAGCCGGACCCTCACTCCCCCTCGGTATCTGTTGTTTGTGTTTATTGTTATTCTGTAATGTGTATTGTATGTACAAGTCCCCTCTAATGTAAAGTGCTGCGGAATATGTTGGCGCTATAGAAATAAAATTATTATCTACTATATAATTGTCTAAGGGTCACTTCCGTCTTTCTGTCTGTCTTTCTGTCGCAGATATTCATTGGTCGCGGCCTCTGTCTGTCAGGGAAATCCAAGTCGCTGATTGGTCGCGGCAAAACAGCCACGACCAATCAGCGACGAGCACAGTCCGGAAGAAAATGGCCGCTCCTTACTCCCCGCAGTCACTGCCCGGCGCCCGCATACTCCCCTTCGGTCACCGCTCACACAGGGTTAATGCCGGCGGTAACGGAACGTGTTATACCGCGGGTAACGCACTCCGTAACCGCTGCTATTAACCCTGTGTGTCCCCAACTTTTTACTATTGATGCTGCCTATGCGGCCTCAATAGTAAAAAAATGTAATGTTAAAAATAATAAAAAAAAACAAAAAACCTGCTATACTCACCCTCCGTAGTCCGCCGAGCCGCTCGCACCTGCCGCCATCTTCCGTTCCCGGCGATGCATTGCGAAATTACCCAGAAGACTTAGCGGTCTCACGAGACCGCTAAGTCATTTGGGTAATTTCGCAATGCATCCTGGGAACGTAAGATGGCGGCAGCTGCGCGCGTATCGCCGGAGCTTCGCTGGATCCCGGCGGGTGAGTATATAACTATGGGCTGTGTTATATACAGTGTGGCTGCTATATACTACATAGGCAGTGTTATATACTATGTGGGCTGTGTGATATACTCCGTGGGCTGTGCTAGACATTACGTGGCCACTGTTATACACAGCGTGGGCAGTGTTATATACTTCGTGGCTGCTATATACTGCGTGGGCTTTGTTATATACTACGTGGCTGCTATATACTGCGTGGGCAGTGTTATATACTACGTGCTGCTATATACTGCGTGGGCTGTGCTATATATTACGTGCCCTGTGTTATATACTGCGTGGCCTTTGTTATATATTACGTCGACTGTGTTATATACTGTGTGGCTGCTATATACTGCGTGGCCTGTGTTATATAGTATGTAGGCTGTGTTATATACTACGTCGCCTGTGTTATATACTGCGTGGCCTCTGTTATATACTAAGTCGCCTGTGTTATATAATGCGTGGCCTGTGTTATATACTACGTGGCCTGTGCTATATACTGCATGGCCTGTGTTATATACTACGTCGCCTGTGTTATATACTGCGTGGCTGCTATATACTGCGTGGGCTGTGTTATATAGTACGTGGCTGTGTTATATACTGCGTGGTCACTGTTGTATATTGCGTGGCCTGTATTAACGCATCGGGTATTCTACAATATGTTTGTATATAGCAGCCACATAGTATATAGCACAGGCCACGTAGTATTTGTCTGCTATATACTACATGGCCTCTGCTATATACTATGTGGCTGCTATATACATACATACATACATATTCTAGAATACCCGATGCGTTAGAATCCGGCCACCATCTAGTTATCATTATAATATAACATGTATTTTGTGTGAACTGTTGAACGCACTGAAAATGTCGGCATTCCTGTGGCCTTATGGATGCGTCAGACTGAATAGAAATGAAAAGAATTGTGAGATAAAGTTTTTAACTGTTTTTTTAATTTTTTGCAAGTTCACAATTGATTAATTATGGGACATAAAGTCTCGCTGTGAACATCACTGTTCTGCGTTCGGTAGCAGGAGGTCTGGGCATGTAGACTTTTTTTTGGAGGGGATTGTGTGATCAGTGGGGGTCTTACACCAAGGACCACTAACAGTAGAATAAAGAGGCATGGGCACCTGTTGGGGAGTCGGAGCCCCATTACTGGCAGAGCGGCCATGTTGGGGACTTGCATTGGGTTCCAGGACCGGCAGCGATGCTGTAGTGGACGCGGGGGTCGCAGTCGCACCCAGTTATGGGCCCTGGTAGAGATTTTACGCTGGGGCTGACCAGCTGCATGTTACACTATTGCCGTACGCTAGTTTTGCAGATTGGTGGAATCCATCACAAATTGTATTATGTTTCCTTCTGTTGGGGAACCACAAGTCCCAGCACTCAGTATATAATGCGTATCTTATGGCGATGATATATAATGATGAGTGATATGCAATTTGTAGCCACAGATCAGGACACGGCTGAATCACACATTTTTGGGTTCCCCCCCATGAATCATCGCTCGCCTCTCCAGCAATGTGTGAGGTTTAATGTGACATTCCTGCATAATAGTGGAATAGCTGACATGCCTCTGCTGCAACCTGCTCAGCCAGGTACTGGGGGGTCACATGACACCCTGCCACCAATCCCAGCGCTCCAAGAGAGAGGGCTTAAAGAGAGAAGGAGGAGAACAGGTGTGTGAGCCATTGGTGAGGAGCTGCAGGACAGGTGTGAGGAGCTGCACAGGCGCTGGTGAGTCTAAAGCCTCATCTCATTGTATCTATTGATGGAGCAGAGCTGAGTTTGTCATTTTCATTTTTGTTTTCTAGAGTTGCAGGATTAAGTTTAATAATGTGAAAAAAAAAAATCTTTGATAAATTCAGCTCTGCTACATCAGCATGCATGTAGCAGAGCGGAGTTTGTTCAGTGCACCTCATAGTATTGTGTATAGATCTATATCTTGGCTCTGAGATCCTTTATGGAGTGAAATCACAAACTCAGCTCAGCTACATCTGGGCATAGTTAGTAGTGATGAGGTTATTCAGCACATTGCGCTCTCGGTGGATCTCACAAGTGGCGCAATATCGGATTATTCCACCTCTGGGACCTGTAATAATTCCTATCCAGCTCTGCTACATTTGTGTTAATCGACAGCTCGTTATTATTCTGCATGATCGCCTCTGATATCTCTTAAATTCACATGTCAGATATATATATATATACATATCCTAGTTTTTCTGCCTTGTGCATGGATGAGCTGAGTTTGCAACTTTGTATCGAAAACGCGGTGACATTTTTTTTTGTGCTTTTATCTGTAAGTAAATTTATCCAACCTCCACATTGTATCAAACTAAACCACAAAGCGTCTCTGTAAAGTGACAAATTCAGCTCTGCTACATATTGCTGTTGTAGATTTTTGCAGTTTTTCTTTTATCTTTTAATTAAAGGGGCTCCCAACCCTGCAGTCAGGGGGTCGCAGCATTGTAAGGGGAGCCCCTGATGCCGTGACGTGTGGATATAAGGCTATGTTCACACAGTGTTTGTTTTTTTTGTTTTTCTGCAAAAAAAGAACTTGCATTTTACAGAAGCAGCAAAAGCTATGAGGTTTCCAAAATTTCCCGCAGACTTGTGTGTTTTCTCTTTTTCTGACTTTTTCACCCATAGGAAGCAATGATACAAAAAACACAGGAAAAAAAACTTTGCTGGGTTCTTGCAGCATTTTTGGTAACTAAAACTGTTACACATTTGCTGTGGACGCATCACACACGTAATTCGCATCCAACAAAAAAAAAAAAAAATATATATATATATATATTTTTACAGCCAAGAAAGCGGGCTTTTGTCTGCTGAAAATGTGTACAATGTTCCCGGCACTGTGAAAACGTACCTGAAGTTGTTGATACCAGGGAACAATAGAGCGCGTTGAAATACACAGTAAATGGAAACGAGTTGAAGGTTTATTGTCTGTGACTGATACTCGCTGCTCGCTCTCATGATGACTCCCTGCTTACCCTAATCTTGTCCCTTTTTAGGTGTACTGGCCCTTTAAATAAGGGCTACCTGACAGTATTTGGTTCTGTGCGCTCTTTACATAGAAAATGGGTCACATTGGCCCCAGAGCCAGAATGTGAAGATCCTGGGTCCAGATGCACAATCTGTAACAGGCCCCAATGCCACGTGTTATTATTTTATATACTGGTGCTCTCGTATGTGGCAGATGAGGGTTTGGTGACCCCCTTAAGTGCCAGGGCCTAAGTGTGACTATTGGGTTGTGGTCTCCTTTAAGGGTAGATCGGCCTTTTCTCTATGGCGTGTTGTTCAGTTGCCCGTACGACGGCGGTAAGAATGTGAAGGATGATCGGCGGCCGTCGCTGCGGTTATTTCTGTTCTTGCTATAGGGCATCTAGGTGCGGCCCCTTCTACGTCTTAGGAAAATATAGAAATCTCCCCCGCCCCATATTGTACGTCCTGCAGCGGGGAGAGGCAGCAGTGATCAGCCCATTATTTATTATAACTTTCTGTGTTTGTTTGTTTTGATATTTTACTTACCCCATTTTAACGATTGCTTTCTATGAATGTAGCTTTTTGATTGGATCCTGGGTGGCTATGGTTACACAGGTTCCTTAACAAAGCACTTACTAAAATATCTCTGGAAGACCCCCAAAATATCCGCACAGTTTTATTGAAAGGTTACTTTTGTTGTATTCTATTTTGTTAGTTTCTCACCATTTCCTTGGTCCATGCTTCCATGTAATGAATGTGAACCTCCTGCCCTGATACATTGTAACAAACCCTCATGAGAGGAGAGTGATTGGCGCTGCTGGTGTAATAACCTCACAGAAGATTGTCTAAACGGGATGCAAATGTGACAAACCCTCCTCTGTGAGAAATATAACGTCAGGACACGTGTTCAGACTCTGCTTGCTTTCAGTGAACAGGAACAATGTTTTGCATCGATATATGTGGCTCCTATATTATTATTATTATTATTATTATTATTATTATTATTATTATTATTATTATTATTTTTTTTACTACTGGAAAGTTGCAGAACATTTATACAATGGGGGGGGGGGGAAGAAATGAGGCATCTGCATAAATATAAAATAATTAAAAAAAAAAATCTGAATAAACTAAACCGCAAAGTGACAGTCGTCTCTGCATCTTTTTCTTAATTTGCTGACCTTTTTCCCACATTTTGGCCCTTTTTTTTTTCAGTGGAACAGGTTTACCATGGCTTTTGTGCCCGTCTTGTTTGAATATTTTTTTTTTTTTTTACACAGTTCATTAATCTATGTGCATCCTTCTTTAAGTCAATTTTATGTTCTCGCTGCTTTTTTTTTTTGTTTTTTTTTTCCCCACTTTGTTTACTCCAGATGTTTTTCCTGATTGATTCAATTGAGACTTTAAAAAAAACAAAAACAACAACAAAAAAGTTTGTCCTCCCCCCCCCCCCCCCTCCCCCCCCTGTTCACCTGGTATATTTTGGCTCAATATTTGCATTATTTTGCAAAAAACACTTTTTTTATTTTCATTAAAATGTCGCAAAAAGTGTTGAGGACATTGTGCCAGCTTCATGAACCGCGTTCGGTGTTTTGAAGAAGTTGGCACCAAAAAATCAGCCACTAATACAAGACAAATAAAGCGAATAAGGATTTTTTTTATTTATTATTTTTTTTTTTTTATGGGATAGATGGATGCAGGAATCGCTTCCCATTACCGGCCTCGTAATATGGCTGTACATGGATTAATTTGGACAGTCCGGATCTGGGAGAAGCCGGATGTGGTGCCCACTAGGAGCGTACACCTAGATGATGGGATACAAGGGTTATCAATGCTAAGCCCAGATCGGATAATGTTTTATTGATATTTTTCCATTCGCTTTAATGCAAAAAAAAAAAAAAAAAAAAGCGCCGCTTTGGCTAATCTGCAATACCAGACACAACCTGTGGGCAAGGGAGGCGCTAGTCAGAGCTTCAGTGCATTATAAGCCACATTTTTGCCCCAGTCTTCTCTACGCTTCCATACTGGTTCTCAGTCCTCGTGTTCTCCCTGTAGGTGGGGTAAGGGCTGAATTTGAGGAATTGTACATTTTTGTGTAGGAATGTGGTATTTGGCTGAAAGGGCAGCGGTCCCACCTGAATACCTGACTATAGATGGGTGACTTTCTGAATGTGCCGGTTATGTGGGGTCACGGTAAGTATACGGGACCCTAGTGAGGAGCATGTGACGGGTGACGTGTAGGAATGCGGTGAGGCCGGGACAGCCACTAATGTAGGGTCACGGGAGAAGGAAAACTTGTTTTTGTTTTTCTTGCATAAAGAGACTTTTTTTTTTTTTTTTAGTTGTATTCTCGGAAACAAGACTCAGAAGCCTAATATAATATAAATGTATTTTATTTTTTTTATTGATCGTTTTGCTTTTGTACTGACCTGGAGTCCACGAAAGAAGAGACCGGTCAGGAAATGTCTTTTTCTAAAAATTCTATCCAGTGTTAAATGTGCCCCAACCTTGACAAAACCTATTCGTATAAAAAAAGAGGAGGTGATGAAATGTTTCCAAACTTCTCCTCTTGATTACTCTCCTAAACGAAGAAAAAAAAACTTACATAGTCTTTAAAATTCTAGTAACTGATTAGAGACCCTGACTTTGGGTAATAAAGTATATTACCCCCAATATGTCAGCAAGAAAAATAAAGAGAAGGGTAAGAAGGAAAAAAAAAAAAGTAAATTTGCAGGTGGCGTTTGTAAATGTAAGGACTGGTTATTGTTGGAAGCCGTAATGACTTTAGGACCATCTGGTTATAGTCCCAACACAATTAGCTGAATGGAAATTAGTAGTGCTGGGATGAGGTGTTATCTGAGCATACTCGGGTGCTAATAGTGTATCTTCCGCGTGGAAGGATGGCTGACTGTCTTGGGCATAGCCACTTGGGGAGACGCCATCCTTTCATTCTATGGATCTTCGGACTGTTGTCCATAATGAAGACATGACCTAGATCATCATGACACTCAGATCTACCTCTCTGACCCAGATGTCACCTCTCTGCTGTCCAGAATCCCGGAGTGTATCAGCCATATCCTCCTCCTTCTCCTCTCGCTTCCTCAAACTCAATGTGGACAAATCTGAACTCATCATCTTTCCTCCATCTCGCAGATCTTCCCTACCTGACCTATCACAATAAATTAATTCACAATAAATGAATTCACACTTTCCCCCGTACTGGAAATCCGGTGCCTCGGAGTAACCCTTGACTCTGCCCTGTCCTTCAAACCGCACATCCAAGCTCTTTCCACCTCCTGTCGCCTCCAGCTCAAAAACCTTTCCAAAATCTGTCCTTTCCTCAACCCTCAGTCTACTAAAATGCTTGTGCACGCTCTCATCATCTCCCGCCTCGACTACTGCAACACCCTCCTCTGTGGCCTACCTTCTAACACTCTCGCACCCCTCCAGTCTGTCCTTCATTCTGCTGCCCGACTAATTAATCTCTCTCCTCGCTACACTCCTCTGCTTCCCCTCTTTGCAAATCCCTTCAATGGCTCCCAATTTCCCAAGTTTAAATTACTAATACTGACCTACAAAGCCATCCACAACCTTTCTCCTCCGTATATTTCCAAACTAATCTCCCGATATCTTCCCTCACGTTATCCCCGGTCCTCCCAAGACCTCCTCCTCTCCTTCACACTTATTCGCTCCTCACCCGACCGCCTCCAAGACTTCTCCCGAATATCCCCCATCCTCTGGAATTCTGGGGATCCTTCTAAAGAAACCAGAAAACCCACCTTTTCAAGAAAGCTTACAACCCCTAATGACCACACGGCCACCTCAACACCATCGGAGCTCCTGTCTCCTTCCCCACCGTCCTGTAGAACGTAAGCCCGCAAGGGCAGGGTCCTCTTCCCTCTGTACCAGTCTGTCATTGTTAGTTTGTTTGCTGTGATATCTGTATTCTGATGTAACCCTGTCTAATGTACAGCACTGTGGAATTAATGGGGCCATATAAATAATAATAATCTGTAGTCGCCAATGAGCTTTTGGACAAGTCATGATGCTCGATGGTCGGCCTCCACGCCGTCCTCCTACAGGTCTATTGAGCTGATATCGCCTTTTATACACTGTGAACAATGTATCTAATAGTTTACTCTGAAAATTTAACGCTTGATTGTTTCCTCTTTTATAGATTGTCCACTCTTGACAAAATGAAGGGAGATTCCGGAGTTCGTTGTTTCCAAGTGATTCTGATACTCGGCAATGTGGTCATTGGTGTAAGTAGAAATGTTTCTGACACTTTCCTTCCCGTGGACTGAGGAACGCTTATCCCAGCTGGACTAGAGGAAGACCAAGAAAGATAGCGATAGAAGTGATCCTATACAGTAGATATTGGTCCTTTTTCTTAAGGGCTCATTCAGACGCCCGTGACCATTGATCCGATCTTTGAACGATTTGCACAGACATCTCAATGAGCCTTTAGGGGTTTCTCCATCCCAATTATTTTTACGAAAACTTTAAAATTTAAAACTAAAGGTTGGTGATCGGCCGAGGGACAATTTGGCCTTAAATTGAAGACCTGAGTATCACTAGATGACTTTTTTAACACCTAGTGCCCTAACCTTTACTCTGTCATATCTTATATTGCAAGACAAGCTCCTGTTGGCTTTAGCAGCAGCTGACTGGCATTCCATGTGATATTTTAGTTTACCATAATCAAGAACTTCTAAATCTTCTCCAGCTGGGCCGGGCACCTTCAGAAAAAATGTCATGGATGCTGTTTGATGGCTGTGACCTATTACCCAGTACTTTTCCAGGCGACCATTAGAACTTGTGGCTTTTTCTGTTTCCCTCCCAGCTGGCTGGTCTTGCCCTGACGGCGGAGTGCATCTTCTTTGTGTCAGACCAGAGTCGCCTCTACCCCCTTCTAGAAGCCACCAACAATGATGACATCTTTGCAGCGGCATGGATTGGCATATTCACTGGTTTCTGCTTTTTCTTGCTCTCCATCTTGGGTATAGTTGGCATCATGAAATCAAATCGGAGGATGTTAATGGCGGTGAGTTGTCCCTGGTCCTTTAATGATGCAAATTAATTTAATGACGTTCTCTTACGCACAGAAGAACGCACAGGCTGATGTCCAAAAATAATTCTCAAAAGGTTTGATCGTTTTGGATTCTGGCCACTTTGTCCTTCATGATTCTCAAGAACGTTCGATGCCGCTGCTGACCTTTAGTAGTCATTGTCTTATTAAATAGATGGGTATTATGAAAGGGTCAGTATTGGTCTATTTTGCATACTGACTATGCTTGACTGGGATGGTTTCGGGTTGTCTTCTACAAGAAGTCCCATTAAGGTTGGTGGCATCTTCCCTTCTGTTCACTTGACCTGCCAAGAATAACTGGAGGGGTCGCTGTGTAGGCAGGAGATATGGAGACTTTTGAGAACCATCGAGCGCTCGGAGCCAACGCCCTTAACAGCAACATGGGTCAAGTTCCACCTTGGTGATGTCAGAAACGAGCTATGTCAATATTTCTCAAATCGGTGAATGCAACAAGACTCAGTATTTTCAACGCCTCAAGCTAATTTTTGGAAAAAAAAAAACACAAAACTTCCTCCTAGTTCTTATCTACATAGTTAAAAGGTCACTGACTTGGATATGAGACACTGTGGGCAGAGAGGATGGGTGGTGGGATCACTGAAGAAGATGCCCTTTGTTCCACTCTTAGTGCATGGCGTGGTTCAGTTATAAATTTTTTTGTTTTTCAGTATTTAATCCTGATGTTCATCGTTTACTGCTTTGAAGTTGCATCTGCCATCGTTGCAGCAACGCAAAGAGATTTTGTAAGTATTTACAGGTGACTGACGGGTATCACCGCAACGGTCGTATGGTTGGGCGAAACAATCAACGTGGTGCCTATACTCTCTCCAAAGAAAAAAAACAAAACTGAACCCCCTATTCTGATCCTTTTGATCAGTAAAGCCGCCCCCAGTGCTTCATTAGGGAGCTGCCAATGTAGTAACACTCCTCATCCAGGAGCTTTACCGGTAACATCGATATTTCCATAAACGATGCCATTGTTACAAATGATTGTCCTAATTCATATGTTGCACATTGATCAAAATACCATTTAAAAGGGTTGTCCACTTTTACACCTGGTTGTCCCCATTAAGTGTCCCCTGACATGAAGATGGTCACAGCGAGTCCTGCTGAAAAGCCTGTAAGCAACTGTTTACTCCACCTGCAGCGCCCCCACAGGGGTAAAAAAGTATTACACAAATCTCATTGAAATCCACATACTAAACAAGTCCAAAAAAATAGCAAAACAAACGAAGGGCATTGAAGAAACGATATGTTCTGCCTTTGTAATACTTTTTTGTTTTTATCTTTTTAGTTCACTCCTAATTTATTCCTGAAGCAAATGTTGGAATATTACCAGAACCAAAATCCCAGTAACAACAACGATGAACAGATCAAAGCTAACGGAGTGACGAACACCTGGAACCAGCTGATGTTATTGGTACTTTGTGTTTATTGTACTTTTATGGCCCCACCGTAGAACAGCATTGGGTGATACATACACATTATGTGAAGACCACCTGGTCTGTATGGGGGGTGTTCTGATTCTTTCCTTGATGGGTCAAACATGTAGAATGTCAACATGCTCAATCCTTTTGTTAGATCTCTATCGTGGAATTTGACATCTTTAGAACCGTATCATGTCCTCACTCCTCCTCGTGAGCAGTATATGGTTATGTAGTCACCGTCGGTACAACGTTCAAAATACACTAATGTAGTAGTAGTAGTAAATTTTTTTTTTTTATTTTTTGTAGAAAAAATGTTGTGGTGTCAACGGTCCTCAAGACTGGCAGGATTACACTTCGGCATTCCACACTTTCAACAGTGATGCCGCCTATCCTTGGCCTCGGCAGTGCTGCGTCATGGACTTTAATGGACAACCAACTAATCTTCAGCTCTGCAGACTTGGAGTCAATGGATATTTGTATACAAACGTAAGCAACTTCTCTTGGCGAGGCCTTCATTGAAACATCATTGTGCATGTGAAGCTAGCCGGGTCCTGCTCGGTCACATTACTACTATATCCTTGATGTGAGAAAGTATATTTGCCCAGATGCCCATATGAGCCCCAAGCCCTGTCGTATAGCATTGGCCCAGATTTTGGTTAATGCCAGTCCTAGGCTGGACTGCCTGACCATGCAAACTTGGACTTGTGGTGGCTCTGTTACAATATGGTTAAATATGCACTCTTCTTGTAAAGCAGATGGTAAAAATGGGCTTGGGCTCTCGCCAAAGCATCTGCATAAACCTGGATCTAGCCCTAGTGCATCTCTAGCGTAGTCTGTGTTAATGAGTTGTCAAGCAAGAACCTTTATCTAATGTACATGTTTGATTTTCTTAAATACAGGGCTGTTATGATCAAATTGCTGGACCACTGTGGCGTCACGCTTGGGGTGTAGCATGGTTCGGATTCGCCATTCTGTGCTGGACAGTAAGTATATTGACCATCTTGGTTGAACCCATATTTTTTTTTTTTTTTTTGTAGTAATCTTAAACGTTGATGTCTTATATGCACTTTCTGATCTATCAGCTCCTCAGGGGTGGTACCTTTGTAGTTAACGCCCCTGAGCAAGTGCCACAGTGCTTCTCTCACTAGTCCTTTTATTTCCTATTTTTCCTATTCTCATTCTATGACTTTTTTTATTTGTGGATATACATTATATTAATATTTTAATTCTTCCAATTTCTTTAGTTCTTTGTGCTGCTTGGTACCATGTTCTACTGGGTTCGAATTGAATGTTAAATTCCACGATTTCTTCTCCTGTTGGAAAATTTTAAAGAAACTAATGACCAAAGAGCATATGGCCAATATGGAAGACGGGACGTGAAAGCACCTCTTCACGAAATCCAAAGTATTCTCTCTGACTAATGATATGTTGGCCGCTGGACTTGTTTTTTTGTTTTTTTTTTTTGGGGGGGGGGAGGAAGAGGAAGTCATCTGAAATAACGCTGCCTGCTATAGAGTTCTGTAGTGGTTGTGCTTGAATAAGTATTGTCCTCTTGTATATATCTATAATGTATCTCAGCCTGTGACCAGTTTACCAAAGTTCCGCATGGATCCTACCAGAATATTCCTGACCCGTTATCACCTGAGCTTTTTTTTTTTTTTTTTTAACTGAAATTGTAGCCGGTAACTTTCAACATTCCATTTACTTTTTAGTTTTTTGTTGTTTTTTTTTTCTTCTTTTAATTGTGAATTAAAATGTAACAAATGATACTTTTTTTTTTTTTTTTTTTTCCTCTTATTTTTATTGTTCTTTATCTTGAACAAATGTAAAAAGTATTAGGTCCTCTTACTTCTGTCTGCACACTTATTGCTTTGTGAGAATCACAGAATTAAATATTATCCAAAAATTGACTATTGGCTTCATGTAATTTTTACCTTTTTAATGAGCACAAATGGTTGATGTGGCGGATGGCTACAGAATTGTGGAGTCTTGGAACTGTATATGCCTATATAATCCTCCCCTAATCTGTGCCCATACCTTCGCCTTGTACCTTTTTAATATCCCTGACCACTTGTACCAAGACGTTTAATTTTTAGAGAATCCCAAGTAAAAATACGTTTTGCTATATATTTTGTGGGGGGTGAAAAAGTCTTTATCAAATGGGGTTGTCTCATTAGAATAACCGCTGTTCACCTTTCAAAGACAAGGATCCAGGACGCGGAACAATTTGCATCAAGTTTCGTTTATGATCGTGCCCACTTTACTGAAGCCGCCCCTTATTAACTGCCGCCATGGGTGAAGAAACCTCCATTTTATCACTAGGTTTTTTTTTTTTGGACTGTCAGGGGCCTCGGAAATTGATGAACCCCCATACAAACCTTCACACTGTATAATTACTTGCACACAGAATAATGGCCCCCACATTACTCTCCATAAAGTGTAAAGGCTTCCACATAGCTCTCTAAACATTAGAATGCCCCCCCCCCCCACACATAGCACTCCAAATATTATTAGCCTTCATATAGTATAATGGGCCCAATAGTCCTCCATATTGTATATTGCACCCCATAGTCCTCCATATAGTTTAATGCGCTCCCCATGTAGTGTAATGCGCTGCCGATAGCCCTCCATGTAGACTATTGCGCTTGCCATAGTCCTCCATATAGAATAATGCCATCCCCATAGACCACATGAAGTGTAATGCGCTCCCCATAGTCCCCCATATAGACTAATGTGCTTTCCGTAGTCCTCCGTGCAGTATAATGCGCTCTCCATAGTCCTTATAGTATTATGGCCACCACAATGTAAGCATGAGAAAAAAAACAAAAAATACTCGCCCCTCCTACTATTTCCCCTCAATGCTCCGATTTTGGCAAAGAAAATTCTGAAGCACTGTACATCTCAGCGCTGTGCTAAGACGTCAGGCACAGAGGAAGAATGATGGAGGAGGAAGCATTAGCTGATGCGTCCTCTTTCAACTGTATCAAATCCAGGATAGGTCATGTAAGGATAGGTTCACATGACCGATGTCTCCACATCCGAATAATCAAAATTGTTGTTTTTTTTTTCAGATCGGACAGACCTTTTTTTGCTTTTTTTTCAGATATGGGCAGAAATGAAAAGGTTCCACCACCTTCTCCATTCTGTCAGTTTGTGAACGGTTTTTCCCCAGACCCATAGACTTTCTTTGACTTTGATCCGATGCATGGATCAAAATCAAACTTGTCTCAGAATATTTCCACATGTATTTTTTTTTTTTTTTTCTTTCTTCAATGGTTTTGTGTAGGGTTGAGCGAAACGGGTCGGCAATTTTCAGAAGTCGCCGACTTTTGGCAAAGTTGGGTTTCATGAAACCCGACCCCTGTGTGGGGTCGGCCATGAAGTCGGCGATCTTCTGAATCTGGAATCGGAATTCCGATACCGATTTCCCGATATGTTTAAGATATCAGGAATTGGTATCGGAATTCATATTTAAGTGTAAAATAAAGAATAAAAATAAAAAATATCGCTATACTCACCCTCGGACGCGCCCTGGTACTAACCGGGAACCTTCCTTCCTTCGAATCAGCGCTTCCAGGACCTTGCGGTGACGTCGCGGCTTGTGATTGGTCGCGCGACCGCCCATGTGACCGCTCGCGCGACCAATCAGAAGCCATGATGTCACCGCAAGGTCCTGCAAGCGCTGATTCTTAGGAAGGAAGGCTGCCGGAAAGAAGCAGGGCGCGTCCGAGGATGAGTATATACCTAATAGGAATATACTCACCCTCAGACGCGCCCTGCTTCTTTTCCCTTCACCATGACAGCGCCGCACGTGAGAGATGGCATCCGCCCCCAGGAACAGGAAACCTGTAGCAGAGATATAAGAATGGGGCGGCCCCTCTCTCCTCAGTTTGGTTTCCTGTTCCTGCAGGTGGACGCCTGTCGCAGAGCTCCTACCTCCGGAGGGATACCCCCTCTGATGAGTCCGGTCCGGAGGCCGAGGTCCGCGGGGAAGCCAGCCGTAGTCGGCGGCATCGCGTGCGGTGCTGTCCGGTGTCGGGCTGCTGGGTCCGCGCCATCCCTTTCCTCGCTGGACTCCCGGCGACCGCTCTGTGCAAGAGGCCGGTCCGGGGTTGCGGGGGCGTGTCCCTCACTGACGCTGGCGCCGAAGTGAGGGATGACGCCTTCCGGTCGCAGGAAGTGACGTCACACGCCGAGGGAGCCGGTGTGCTGGACACTTCCGGGCGGAAGCTGATCCAGTGGCGCGCACACCGCTCCTCTATAAAATACGGCAGCAAAGAGGAGTCGCTGGTCCTGCTCTTCAGACGGAGATGACCGAACCAGCGGTAGATCCGGAGCTGCTGATGCCTGCGCCTAAAATGTCGGAAGACACTCAAGCTGCAGGGGTACCCAGGGTCCTGGAGGGGTGAGTGCCTTTGTAAGGCAAGCTACGCACACACTGATACCTGTACACTGTGTTTTGTAGGAAGGGAAAGCCACCTCCAAGCAAAAGAATAGGGTCTGTCCACTATGTAAAGAAAAACTCCCTAGGCTATACAACAAAAAGATCTGCCAGCCCTGTATTGACAGAACAGTTGCGGAGGAATCTTCTTCCCTATTACAAAACATTAAAACAATCATACGGGAGGAAGTTAAATCTACAGTTAAAGAACAGTTGAGACATCACACAAAGGAGACCCCCCCTCCCCCAACAAGTGAACAAGGGTCGGATGTAGATTCAGGGGATGAGCCGGGAGCCTTAACCCCCTCTGATGCCTCAGATTTAGACTCCTCAGATGAGGAGTATGGCCGCCCATGCTTTCAGTCGGAGGACATTGGAAAGCTGCTCAAACTTGTCAGAACGACTATGGGAGTAGAGACCCCTAGAGAACCACGGACAATCCAAGACACCATGTTTAGCAACTTGGAGGAGAAGAAGCGAAAGTTTTTCCCCTTCCATGATAACATAATTAAATTAATAAAACGTGAGTGGAAAAAGCCTAATAAAAAGATGTCTGTCCCTCAGGCATTAAAACGCAAATACCCCTTTGATGAGGAGGTCTGTGAGAAGTGGGATAAGGCGCCTAAGTTAGATGCAGCCATCGCCAGCACTTCTAAGGGGGTTGCGTTACCATTTGAAGACATGGGAGCCCTAAGGGACCCCCTCGACAAAAAAGCAGATGCTTTTCTAAAGTCGGCTTGGGAAGCAGCGACATGGTCATTTAAACCCGGGGTTGCTGCCACTTGCACGGCACGTGCTATGGTCAAGTGGTTAGAGGAGTTAAGTGACCAAATCAAAAACAAATGCCCAAGAGAGAGGCTTCTGGAAGCATTGCCCTCTCTGCAAGGCGCCGCAAGATTCCTAGCAGACGCCTCGATAGATTCAGTTAGAAGTGCCGCACGCGTGTGTGCCTTATCGAATTCAGGAAGGAGAACATTATGGCTGAAAAATTGGACAGCTGACTTCCAATCAAAGGTCAAACTCTGCGGAGTACCCTGTGAAGGGCAATACCTTTTTGGCAAATCTCTAGACGAGATCCTTGAGAAAGCGTCGGACAAAAAGAAGCGGTTTCCACCCCCTTCCTTTCCCAGGCGCCGATGGGATACCTCTCGTTCGTCCTTTCGTGGTGGATATAGAGGGACCCGCGGCCGATCAGATGACAGGTCTAGTCGAGGCAGACCCTGGAGAGAGCGAAAGGAAAGGGGATTCCTTTTCAACAAACCTCCCCCCAAGCCTGATCCCAAAAATCAGTGACGCCAGCATTCCGGTGGGGGGAAGACGCCGGCGGTTTGTCCATCACTGGGCAGCACTGCCGGCTTCTCATTGGATAACAAATTTGTTGTCAGAAGGTCTAAAGTTCAAATTCTCCAACCTCCCACCAAATTGTGTAAAAATGACCCAGGTGGGGGGAAAAAATCAGGCCATATTAGAAAGAGAAATTTATCTCCTCATGCAAAAAGAAGTGTTAGTAGAAGTACCCCATCAAGAGATAGGGAAAGGGTTCTACAGCACTTTATTTCTAACACCAAAACCAGACGGCTCGCTGAGGGTAATATTCAACCTAAAAGCCCTAAACCATTACATTCAAATAGACAAGTTCAAGATGGAGACTTTAAAGACCGCAGTAAAAGTACTCGACCCAAACTGTTACATGGTGGTGATCGATCTTACAGACGCTTACTACCATGTGCCAATCGCCGTCCAACACCAACAATACCTAAGATTGGTGGTAAATCTGGGAAAAACCCCCGTCCATCTACAATATCAATGTCTTCCTTTTGGGGTAGCCATTGCGCCCCGTATATTCACAAAAATTATTTCCGAAGTAGCATCTTTCGTCAGGAAAGAAGACATAATGTTGGTACCCTATTTGGACGATTTTTTGATAATAGCAAAAAACAAAGAAAGTTTCAAAAGTGCGGCCGCAAGGGTGCTGGAGGTACTGACCAATTTAGGATGGATGATAAACCTGAAAAAATCAAGGCTTGTCCCAACTCAAACCCAAGAATTCCTCGGAATGGTGTTAGATTCAGTCAAGCAGGAGTGTGTCCTCCCACAGAGGAAAGTTCAATCTATCCAACAGAGGGTAGAGTCATTCCAATTACAACAGACTATCTCTCTGAGAAACGCAATGTCACTCCTAGGGGTCCTAACGGCAACGATTCCAGCAACGCGATGGGCACAAAGCCACACACGGGAGTTACAATGGCAGATACTAGCCGAACAAGAAAAAAATCCATACAATCTGAATCGGAAGATTCTTCTGTCACCAGAAGTTCAAAACTCACTAGAGTGGTGGCTGAAAACAGAAAATCTAACCAACGCAGTGCCATGGTCAGTACGAGATCCAGTAGTCATTACTACCGATGCGAGTCCGTGGGGTTGGGGGGCACATTTGGGAGATCAGGTCCTACAGGGTCAATGGGGAAGCCCAATGACAACAGCGTCCTCCAATCTAAAAGAATTGTCTGCGGTGAGACTAGCACTTCTTCATATAGGGGAAAGGATTCTGGGAAGACATGTGGTAGTGTTATCCGACAACAACACAACAATAGCTTATATAAACCGCCAAGGGGGCACAAGATCAACATCCCTTATGGCAGAGGCCAAAGAACTTTTTATATGGGCCGAAAACAACCTTCTTTCGCTAACCGGAACATACTTGAAAGGATCAGAGAATCAAGTAGCCGACTACTTAAGCCGTCACACGTTACATCAGGGGGAGTGGTCCCTGAACCAGCAAGTATTTGGGAAAATATGTGCCAGCTGGGGCGTTCCAGACGTAGACCTGTTCGCCACAAAACAAAATCGGAAGGTGAAGAGGTTCTATTCTCTGAACCCAAGAGAGCACCCGGAGGGGGTAGACGCGTTCCTGTATCGGTGGAACTTCCATCTAGCATACGCATTCCCCCCAATACCATTAATCCCAGCAGTCCTCAGGAAAATTCGGGAGGACAAAGCACGAGTGATCCTCATAGCTCCCTTTTGGCCGAAGAGAGCGTGGTTCACGTGGCTCAGGCGCATGTCTATCTCGGACCCGTGGATCTTTCCGGATGCTCCGGATCTCCTATACCAAGGGCCAGTTCAACATCCCCAAGTTCACAGATTGCATCTCACCGCCTGGAACTTGAAAGGGGACTTCTGTTAGCAAAAGGATTCTGAAGCCCTTTGGTGACCACATTGCTTGCTAGCAGGAAAAAGGTCACCTCAGACAAATACCAAAAAATCTGGCAAAAATTCCTAGATTTTTCGGGACGACAGTTGTCTGACTCTGGTCAACAGGTCCCAGTAAAAGAAATTCTTGAATTTCTCCAAAAAGGGTTGGAAAAAGGTCTGTCTACTAACACCTTAAAGGTGCAGGTCTCTGCCCTTGGTGCACTGTTCGATCAAAAACTTGCTGACCACCCTTGGATCTATAGGTTCATTCGAGCCTCCTTTACTTCCAGATCCTCAAAATTAATACCTAAGATAGCTCCCTGGGATTTGAATTTAGTTTTAAAGGCTCTTACCGTTTCCCCCTTTGAACCTCTGGATTCTATATCAATAAAATCCTTGACTCTAAAAACGGTTCTCCTAGTTGCCTTAACGTCTGCCCGCCGTACTTGTGAGTTACAAGCTATGTCGGTGAACCCTCCTTACACTACTTTCCATGATGACAAAGTAGTTATTAAAACCGACCCTGCCTTTCTTCCGAAGGTCAATTCTAAATTTCATAGAGACCAGGAAATTATTCTGCCCTCTTTTTGTTCCCAACCAAAATCCCAGGGAGAGAAGACCTTCCATTGTCTCGATGTCAGACGCTGCCTCCTTCAATACTTAGAGGCCACAAATTCCTGGCGTCAGTCATCGGCCCTTTTTGTCACCTATCAGGGGACAAACAGGGGAAAAAAGACCTCAAAGGCAACTATTGCACGGTGGTTGCGTACGGCTATTTCACTTTCGTATTCTTTTTCTGGTCAAGTTCCCCCACAGGGTGTTACGGCTCACTCCACGCGTGCTATAGCCACTTCTTGGGCGGAAAGGGCTAACGCCTCGATAGAACAGATTTGTAAAGCGGCAGTATGGTCATCACCCTCTACCTTCTTCCGACATTATAGGTTAGACTTAGGTCAATCAGACTTGTCTTTTGGGAGAAAGGTGTTGTCTGCTGTCGTCCCACCCTAGGAATCTTCTATTTTTTCCTCTCACGTGCGGCGCTGTCATGGTGAAGGGAAAAATGATAATTACTTACGGGTAATTTGATTTTCCGGAACCATGACAGCGCCGCATTAATTCCCGCCCTATCTTGGTGATGGTTGTGTGATTCACAAAAAAAAAAAAAAAAAAAACTTATTGTATATGGATAAATGTATATATGCAAAGCATGTGTGTACACAAGAGCTAACGAAATGGCTATACAAATGTAAATATGATACATAACTGTGTACTAACAAAGCGGTCATCTTCCATACTCTGCAAACAAACTGAGGAGAGAGGGGCCGCCCCATTCTTATATCTCTGGTACAGGTTTCCTGTTCCTGGGGGCGGATGCCATCTCTCACGTGCGGCGCTGTCATGGTTCCGGAAAATCAAATTACCCGTAAGTAATTATCATTTTCCGGCAGCCTTCCTTCCTAAGAATCAGCGCTTGCAGGACCTTGCGGTGACATCACGGCTTCTGATTGGTCGCGTGACCAATCAGAAGCCGTGACGTCACCGCAAGGTCCTGCAAGCGCTGATTCGAAGGAAGGAAGGTTCCCGGTTAGTACCAGGGCGCGTCCGAGGGCAAGTATAGCAATATTTTTTATTTTAATTCTTTATTTTACACTTAAATATGGATCGCAGGGCCTGAAGGAGAGTTTCCTCTCCTTCAGACCCTGGGAACCCAATGCACTGCATTGGGTTTCGAGTTTCGGCCGACCCCGACTTTTTTATAGGATCGGCCGATTTCACTCGACCCGACTTTTGAAAAAGTAAAAGTCGCTCAACACTAGTTTTGTGGGTTTTTTTTTTTTCTTTTTATCTGCTCGCGTCTGCACCACAGAACACCATAACATCTTCTGAGTAGTGTTGAGCGATACCGTCCAATACTTGAAAGTATCGGTATCGGCCGATACCCGAAAAATATCGAATATCGCCGATACCGATATCCGATATCAATACAAGTCAATGGGACATCAAGTATCGGAATGTATCCTGATGGTTCCCAGGGTCTGAAGGAGAGGAAACTCTCCTTCAGGCCCTGGGATCCATAGTGAGGTGTAAAATAAAGAATTAAAATAAAAAATATTGATATGCTCACCTCTCCGGCGGCCCCTGGACATCACGCTGGTAACCGGCCGGCTTCTTTGTTTAAAATGAGCGCCTTTAGGACCTGCGAATGACGTCGCGGCTTCTGATTGGTCACGTGCCGCCCATGTGACCGCCACGCGACCAATCAGAAGCCGCGACGTCATTCTCAGGTCCTAAAGGCGCTCATTTTAAACAAATAAGCCGGCCGGTTACCAGCGTGATGTCCAGGGGCCGCTGGAGAGGTGAGCATATCAATATTTTTTATTTTAATTCTTTATTTTACACATCCCTATTGATCCGATACCTGATACCACAAAAGTATCGGATCTCAGTATCGGAATTCCGATACCGCAAGTATCGGAATGCTCAACACTACTTCTGAGTGTTTGCTACAATTCTTTTATGCCTTTTACTCCTTATCTGATGCGTTTTTGATGCAGATGTGAATCTGCATTTATAATGTTTTACTTTCTTTTTAAATACTACAGAAAAGCTTTGATTCTTCACTTGCATAAAAAAAAAAAATAAAAAAAAAAAAAATGCTGTTGTATTTTTGTCTCCACATAGTAGCTTGTGGAGAAGAACAAAAAGCACCAAAACCGCACAGTTCAGCCGTGTCTTTAGGGTATGTGCACACGTAGCAGATTTGGCAGCGGATTGAACGCTGCGGATTCACAGCTGTTTTCCGTGAGTTTACAGTACCATGTGAACCTATGGAAACAAACAAAATCCGCAGTGCACATGCTGTAGAAAATACCGTGTGGAAACGCAGCATTGTGTTTTCCACAGCATGTCGATTCTTTGTGCGGATTCCGCAGTATTTTACACCTGCTCCATAATCGGAATCCGCAGGTGAAATCTGCACAAAAAAAACTTTGGAATTTTGCGGTAAATCCGCAGGAAAAACGCAGTGCGTTTTACCTGCAGATTTATCAAAAACGGTATGGAAAAATCCGCACACTAATCCGCAACGTGTGCACATAGCCTTAGACTACAGGTGGTGCAGTTGAATGAAATCACATCCACTCTCCTTGGACATTAAGTCTATGATCACATGTACGGTAAATGCTGCGTTTTCCTGCAGATTTTTTTTTTTTGCACTGAAATCTACTGTGTTTAATTGTCCAAGAAAGGTAGATGTGATTTTAATGAAAGCTGGCCCCCCTGATGCGGCTGAACTGTGCGGTGTTGGTGCAGAATCAAATTTTTTTTTTCTAATCGTATAAAAATACAAAAAATAAAATACGGGCTTCAAATCTGCACCAAAAAACGCATCAAATAAGGGAGAAAAGGCTTAAATAAAAATGCAATAAACAGAATATCGTTATTGTGTAGTTTGGAGCGTATCCTGCAGAAAATCTAAAATAGAGTATTTTATACAGCGTGTGAACACGGCCTTACAAAGACCAAAAAGCCCGATTGTCATATAGTGAAGCTCCATAAAGATGAGAAAGTTCTGGCGCCTTCGACTGTGAATGAATGAGCAAAAAATAAATCCACAGGTCCCAACTAGAGATGAGCAGGACGCACAGATGATGTCGCACCAACCCTGGCTGATCAAAAGCCGCGCCGGGGACATCGGAAGGTTAGATTCACAGGCCTCCCGTCCAGCTGCCAGGTACCACTGATCTGGACGCTGGATCGGAGTCCCGTGAATCGATCCTCAGTCTCATCTCTTGTCCCAACTGTCCTAGATACAGTCCCGGATTTGGGTCTACGCCCTGCAGTCTCGGGCGTCTGCTGAATGTCTCTCACTGCCACCTCCTCCTGCCACGGAAGAAAGAAATAGTAAATGGGTGTGGCAAAACATTTTCCGCCATGCACTGCATGCGCAGCGCCGCCTGATTTGTCCCGCTATCTTTTCATCAGGAGTGGGTAGGTACGCCCAAATACTGAGGTAAAATACTGAGCGTTTGAACATGGCCTAACAGTCATGTGTTTCTGTGATTAATCCTGTGTGTACTTCAGCCTCCACTATCACAATACACCATATTGAACTCGAACACGACCGCGTGCCCTCCGCCAAGCTGACAGGAAAACGACGACTGACTCGGTCATTTCGAACATAGCTGAGGTAAAAGGAAAGCTGAGCTGTGATTGGGTAAAAGGAAGATGTGGTAAAATGAAAGCAGAGCTCTGATTGGACACTTGGGTAAAATGAGGGCTGAGCTCTGTCTGATTGGTTTCTCTGGTAAATAAAAGCTGTGCTCAGATTCGTTGCTTTGCGCAGTGCAGACGGCTTTACTGTCAGTCAGTTCTGATGAATGTGGCTCGGTAAGCGACGAGAGCTGCGAATCGTCACCCAGCCTGTGCATGGGTATTAGAGCGTGGGACATGCGCATGTAAACGATTTGATCACCATAGTGTGACCATTCACCCCTTTACGGCACTGCCAATTTCCACTTTTGGGTTTTTGTTTTTTCCTTCAGTCTTCCAAGAGCCTTTATTTTCCTTCCCCCATAGCCAACAAGTTGTCGTTTTGAATGACTCCGTTCATTTTACTATAGAATGTGCCAAAAAATGGCAAAAAATAATTGAAGTGGGGTAAAATGGTGAAAAAAAACCTCAAATTCGCCATTGTTTTCTTTTTCGATTTTGTTTTAACGGCATTCATTGTACGGTAAAAGTCACTTGGCGAAATCATTCTCCAGGTCCGTTTGATGTCGGCGACACTAAACTTGTAAAATCACTATTTTGAGGCCTCTAACTTTTTTTCCAATGTTTCTGCTGATGGAACTGTGTGAGGGCTTGTTTTTTTTTTTGCATGTTGAGTTTACGGTTTTATTGCTACCGTTTTTGGGCTACATTTGATGTTATTATCCCTTTTATATTGTATTTTGGGGGTCAAAATATAGCAATTCTGGAGTGTTGACCATAGGGGTTAATTAATTTTTTATATATTGTTAGATTGTACTTATACAGAGGCGGAAATAATGAATATAGTATTTTTTTGTCTTTATTTTTAGATGGGTAAAACGGGAGCAATTCAAACTTTTAGGCCCTTTTTTTTAATATACTTTAAAAAAAAAAGTTTTTTAATCAGTTCCCATTTATTTAGTGCATTATCACGGAATTGCAGTAAGTAGACACCCGATAATGGACAGCCGATGCTTTGTTGGTGCCGATCTGCAATACCACACACAGCCTGTAGATGGGGGTGGCGCTGTTTTAGAGTGAAAGCAGCCATATTTTTCGAATTGTAAACCTCTTTGTGGTTACCTTTTAATCTGCTTTGTGCCTCGGCGCATAAAACCCAAAAGCTTTGCTGAACTTAACTCACCATAGGGTCTGAGGCCGTAATATAGTCACTGAAATGTGTAACCTACACTTACTACATCACAAAGATGCCTAGTAATTCTAAACCAGACCTTTAATATCTGTCCCAAGCTGTAAAATAGTCTGGTCTTCTCTGCGAATCTTTCGTTGGGTCTGCGAGGGACCCGTATTACAGACAATGGGGCCTGATTTCACTGCAGATTTTTATAATACCGCCTTATAGTACCATAAACTACACCCGCCACATAGGAACATTAATGTAACTGTGACGGTAGGATACCTCTTGTATGCAGCATATTATAGTGGCTTGTGACCGCCCAGGGGCAAACATTAAAGATATTCTGAGTATGGAGATATCTGGAGCAGAAACCTGTAGCGCAGGATTCTCTGACTATAGCTTTATGTGAGTAGTTGTCCAATCCGCTCTGTCGTCTGCTCAGATTAGCATCAAAGTACTGATACTTTATAAGCTCCTCCTATGACGTCGGGGGACGTCCAGCGTATTTACCTGGGCTGTATGTAAAGTAGACAATCCCTCCTGTGGCACCTAACACTGCTATAATAATGACATAGGGTATACGTGAGTTCCGTGACCTGGAAAAAATTACCCCAACCCCCTTAAACAGATCTCTTAACAATCTAAAGAATAAACTTCTAACGTACTCAAAACAGCAGACGGAGACATATGTTGGATTTAATTGGCCACAGCAGCCATTTTATTAAATAAAAGATAACAGAACTTTTATGACAACCCAGAATAGGAGGGGCGGTCCTCGAAGCCCCAAAGTTATAAAAAACTCAGTATCCCAAAAACTCCACAATGTTCAGCCCAGGATGAGTCTTACCCCCAGCCGTAAAGCACCAGCTCAGGGATAGATAACAACCAATCCTGGTCCACCGAACCCACCCCCATGCCAGGGGTCCATAAATCCACCTCACGCGGAATAACCGTACCGCGCCTTGTTAAATTCTCTCATGGGGTGTCCAGGACCTCTCAAGATCCCCACCCCATTGAACCACGATTTACCATTTCCACCGACTTCGAGGACCTCCACCCCCGCCACGAACACGAATGGCCTGACACCTTAGCCATTCATGTCCCTCCACACCTTCAAGCTTAATTCAATGCCACTACGGATAGCCAAACACCACATATCATTACCCACCGCGTTCAGGTGCACGCCATCAGCTCTCCAGTAAGCTCCTTGACCCGATTCCAAGTCCACATGTCTCACGGCCAACGCGCCATTCCTCACCATAAATCGAGATATGGCCCTGTTTATTTTAATCCGGGCCCTGTTCACCCCCTCGTGTGATCTAGCACCTCTCCATCTTTTACGGGGAATGATGTCGGACCACACCAACAACACTTTTGGAAACATGACCCAGAACCTCAGGATATCGAATTTGATATCCTTAATCAGCTCCCTACAAGACCGTTTAGCCAAATCATTCCCCCCTAAATGTATCACCACGATCTCCGGCACTCTATCCAGTCTAACAAAACGATGAAATTCAGGTAACCATTCCTTCCACACCATCCCCCTTTTACCGATCCATCGTAAAGTCACTGTCTCTCGAGAAAGACCCAACTGACGACCGTCCGGACGAACCGCAGCACGCAACGCAGCCCATACAACATACAAATGCCCCATGATCCAGACGAGCATCGGATCAGGCCCTGCAACACAGAAAGAAAGGCAACAAACAATTAACTTAACACAGCTTCTAACTCACAATAGGTTTGGGCGAACATACGACTGGAATCTTGAAGATTCCCACCTCCCAATTCTCCGAACCACATCCTCACCAAGGCCCCACCTAGCGGCCTCAGTCGCTGCCCCGATCCTGAAGGAGTGACCACTATATTGTGTTGCAGGTAAGCCCGCTGCCGCCAAACATTTCCTAAAAACAGAAATAAACTGAAAACGGGACAAGAAAGACCCATTTTCGTGCACCAAGAATGGCTCGTCTAACACCCCGCCCTTTGCCATGTACTTCTTCACGGATGCCACCGGGCACACCGGGGATCCTTCAACATTGAACAACACCACTTTGCACCCTTTCCCATACACGTCCGTTTTGGAAGCCTTAATAAACACTACCACCTTATTCCCTTCGACATCCACGTTTTCTCTTAACAAAATACCTTTTTTACTAACGGACGGGCTAACCAACTCACCTAACCGAAATGCCCCAAAGAAGGCCAAAGAAAAGGCTGCACGGAACAGAACCACTTCCCATTCGGAAAAACACACCTCTTGCAACTTCCGCTCAATGGCTGAGAGCACCTCATAAGATACGGGTCGGCGACCGTCCGAAGCCTTCCAGCCTTTCTTCCAACCCCGAACAACTTGCCGAACCAAGAAGGATTTCGTTATATCCTTACCCCCCCTCCATTTAAGGTTGAAGGCTAGCCCCGCCAGAAACTTATTCAAACGTGTCACAGACCAACCTGCCTCCCAATGATGACCTAAGAACAACAACAAACCATACTCCTCCTCCATATCCTGGTCCATACTTGACATCCAGGATTCCCACAAGCTCCAAGCCTGATTATAATGAGACCAAGATGAATCCGCGAGCGATTTGGTAAATAACTCTGTTACGGCCCTCGCGGCAGGTTCCACAACTCCACTGGACAATCCCGGCCCGCGCTCTCCGCCTGTGGTGCCAAATCCCGGAAAAGCTGCCACTGAAATTGAGAAAGAGCAACAAATATTGGATCAGGCGCTGACAAGCTAACTTCAGATACAATCCATAAGTTAAACTTAAGACCCAGGAAAACCAAGTGCTGCAAGACCTTCACTACTGCAGGCGTAGCCGCTGACAACGAGTTTACCGCCGTCACCGTTCCAACATGCTCACAATGAAAAGAAATCTTCAAATTCCTCAATTTGTCACCCCACAGGGCCAACGCAACTACCCTGGGGAACAAATGCAACAGTAGCCGGTTGTTTGTTAACCCCTCCTCCTTCCATTCTTCCGGCCAAGCTGCTGCTGACCAGCTACCATGAAAGAAAAGACCAAAGCCACTCATTTCAACGACATGCACCAAAATGCCCAAGGAGGTAGCATCTGCCACCGGCTGAATCCACAGAGATCTGCCATTGTACTCGTCCAGAAAATCCGCCCACATCTTCAAATCGTCCCGAAACTCTTTCTTTATCCTGATGAAATGCAAAGGGGACTTTACCCCTACTGTTGCCAAGGATAGGCGGCGGCAGAACGCTCGACCCATCGGCATGATCCTACATGCAAAGTTCAGTTTCCCTAACAACGATTGCAAACTGCGCAAATTTATCTTCTTCAAACCAATCGTATTAACCACATCTTGGCGCAACGCGGTAACCTTGTCTGCAGGTAGCCTACATTCCATTGCTACCGTGTCGATTTCAATGCCTAGGAAGCTCAACACTGTCACCGGACCAACTGTTTTATCCTCCGCCAAAGGCACCCCGAAGTTTTTTGTCACACTCTCCATTGTATGCAACAAAATCGAACAATCTGCTGATTCCGCTGGCCCTATAAACAGAAAGTCATCCAGATAGTGCGAACATGAGCGTATCCCAGACACATCTTTCACCACCCATTCTAGGAACGTGCTGAAGGCCTCAAAGTAAGCACATGAAATCGAGCAACCCATGGGAAGACAACGATCAACAAAGAAGCCGCCATCCCAAAAACAACCCAATAAATGCAAACTGTCAGGATGAACTGGCAACAAACGAAAGGCCGCTTCGATGTCGGTCTTAGCCAGCTTAGCCCCCTTTCCACATGCTCTAACCCACTCCATCGCTGAATCGAATGATAAGTACGACACCGAACTCAACTCGGGATCAATACCATCATTAACCGAAGATCCCTTCGGAAATGACAGGTGATGGATTAACCTAAATTTATTAGGTTCTTTCTTAGGGACCACGCCAAGAGGTGACACCCTCAGATTTGCAATCGGAGGGGCGACAAACGTGCCTGCCATTCTTCCCAGAGCAACTTCCTTATTCAACTTCTCCGACACGACCTCCGGGAATTGTAACGCCGATTTCAAATTTTTTCTTTTTAAACTAACATCCTGCTCAACATAAGGGATTTTGAAACCCTCCTTAAAACCGTCGCGCAATAAAACTGCAGCTGACCTATCAGGGTATCTACTTAGAAAGGCCTCCATCACGACCCACTGCACCGGAGTCACCCCTTTTGTCAGCTGAATCTCCAACTTTTTGCCTGTTACCCCTGAAACATTTTGAAGCGCTATGCACCCCCCCGCAGGTTGAACACTCGTGCCTATATTTACACTTGCTCCCGAATCTGCATATGCCATCATTGAAGGCGAAACACAGTCCCTTCTGCAAAGCCGCCGAGTGTCCTGACTGCCCTGAACTCCCGGCGCCCCCGTGAAAAGGCTGGCTAGTCTGACCTAAACGGGACGGGACCATAACTCTCATCCACAACGCTATGTCCTTGTGATCCCACCTGATACTTGGCCTAAAAGCCTTACGCTGACGAAACTGTTCGTCATAGCGTAACCAACCCTGTCCCCCATAGGTCCTGTAAGCCTCCCCTATGGCATCTAAGTAACAAAATAATGCCGAGCAATTTTCCGGGGCCTTCTCCCCGATTACGCTAGCCATAATAGCGAAAGCTTGCAGCCAATTTGAAAATGATCTGGGAATCAGCCTATATCTCCGTTTCTCCTCATCTTCTTTTTTAGAGTCCTCCCTTCTAGGTCTATCCAAATTAAATCTCTCTAGGGGTAAAAGAGAAAATATTTCTATGTACTCCCCTTTCCAGATTTTTTCCCTAACCTCTTGTTTTAAATGTGCCCCTAACGGGCCCTCGAAGCAGACATAGACCTCCCCCCTAGCCGCATCATCTAGTTGCGGTACATCCTCCTTTTCCTTATCCTGCAAAGCTCCCTCACCTGGTGCATCAATTCCTGACCCAGGCCCTGGTGCTGTTCCGTCCTTCTCCCTTGATGAGCTCCCCGTGTCTGCCGCAGGACCCGCACTGCTGGATGTACCCGTAACTTCAGACAACTGTCTAGACCCCTCAAACGACCCCATATTTCCCAACCAAGCAGCTGACGGCAAAGACCCCCTGCTAAGACCGGACCCCCACAAGCCCGCTAGCTCCCCTAAACCTCTAAGGATTAAACCCATACCCCCGCTAGCAACTCCCGAAGTAATGTCACTATTCCTAGCTTCAGGGGAAACTATGCCTGGCAAATTAAAGATAGGGAAAATGTTCTCACCTAGCTGCCTGGGTGCTGTGAGCCCAGCAGCCGAAGATCCAGCTCCCAGCCGAAGGTGTCCTGCATCCCGACCGGCTTGATCCGCGATGTTGCCCGCCGAACTCCTGGCGGCCGTATCCGTGTCCTGGCGACTCGGTGATGCCGTCGACTGCCCTGGTGCTGCGGAAAGGGAAAAGGCCGAGCCAGCATCCTGCCGCCCGATGGAAGATGTGCGGCTCCTTGCCACGGATACGTCCCCGGCACTGCGTACCGAAGCGACGGAATGTCGCCTGCCGGAATCCGGAAAATTTCCGCCACCACCAGCAGAGGACGCAGATCCAGGAAAGTTCCGGCCATCACCAGCAGAGGGCGCAGATCCAGGAAAATCCCGGCCATCACCAGCAGAGGGCGCAGCTGCAGGAAAATCCCGGCCAACACCAGCAGAGGGCGCAGAACTTGCAATATCCAGGCCACCACCAGCAGAGGGCGCTGCTGCGTTGAAGACTCCAGAGCTGTGCACTGCAGAAGGCCGCACGCTGATGCCAGGGCCAGCCGACTGCCGCCCGCATAATCCTCGGCGCTGAGGGGCCACCGCACCTGACCCCCGTCTCCTCGGCTGTCGCTGCCTCCCACGCTGAGCGGCGCCAGCGGGCATGCTGGCGGCCGCCGTACCGGCTCCTGCTCCTGCCGCCCCACGTCGCCCGGACACTGAAGGAGGGGAGGAAGGATCCACCCCCCGTTGTAGGCCCCGCCGCACTGGAGGATTCCTCCCGGCGCCGCGCTGTGAGGTGGAGGGAACAGCGCTGCTTACCGGAGGGTCCGCAGAGGGGCTCCTATTTCGGCGCCGGGCCCTGGGGATGATGTCCGGGCTTAGGCGCGCCGGAGGCCTAGTCCTCCGCGGCCAGCGCCCGTCCTGCGGTGCCTGCGATGGTGCTCCCGATGTCCCCTGGAGAAGGCTGTTAACGGATGCATTCAGCCAATCTGTCCCTTGGGAGCTGGCTGCCGTCCGGAGACGCTGGAGGATCGCTTCAACGTCCATTCTGGTAAGTGTGACAGAGATTCCTCACTTGTCACGCAGGCACCTAAAATGGATGCCTGCGTGAGGAGCGTGCCCCTTTTTATGTGCCCCCTCCCCACAGTCCCCTAGTTCCACCCCTTATTTTCAAAAAATGCCCCTAAAGCCACCCCTCAAGTTCCCAGTTAACCCCTTACCACCGTATCCCTTCTAACTGCTCCAGCTCCCCAGGTCCCACGTAACCCCGTCATGGCGGCCTCCCTTTACGTGCCGTGGGCCCCCAGTACGGCCTTTCTGGATACAGAGAGGCCTGATATGTGTAGATGGGAAGATAGTGGTTCTCTGCAATAGTATCACACATGATAGGATTAGATACATGACTCGTCAGACAGTATCACATATGGTGGGATTAGATACATGACTCGTCAGACAGTATCATGCATGGAGGGATTAGATACACGGCTTGGCAGTATCACACATGATGAGATTAGATATACAGCTCAGCAGACAGCATCATGCATGGAGGGATTAGATACATGGCTCAGCGGACAGGATTACGCATGGTTTGATTAGGTAAATGGCTCGGCAGATAATATTATGCATGGTGGGATTAGCTACACTCAGGGGCGGATTATAATCGGGTCAATCTGGGCGGTAGCCCAGGGCCCAGTGGTGTGGAGGCGTATGGGCCCGGTGGGCAGAGGGGACCCACATCGGGCCACGTCTCATCTGCTCCCCGGGCCCCTACCTGCGCTGCGGCAGTTAAACGCTATTGATGTGCGGGCGCGCACCCGCACGTCAATAGTTAACAGCCACCAGCCAATCGGAGGCTGCCACCTGACGTCAGCCGCAACGCTCACGTCGCCGGCATCTTATGTCATTGTCAGTCGCCGGCGAGTGTGCGCTTCAGCTGCGAGGAGAGAGCTTCACCGAAGGAGCGCGGACAGGTGAGGAGAACTTTTTTAATTGCGAACGGCAATCCGGGGGGCCCGGGCCAGTATGCTGGACACACTGGGGGCAGGGATGCTGGACACACTGGGGGCAGGGATGCTGGACACACTGGGGGAAGAGATGCTGGACACACTGGGGGCAGGATTGGAGACATGGGCAGAATGTAGATACGGGGCAGGATTGGAGACACCGGGGGCAGAATTGGAGACAGATCGGGCAGGATGGATACGTTGGAGACTTATGGGGCAGGATGGGGAGATCATATGAGGCAGAATGGATACTCATGAGGGCAGGATGGGAGAACAAATGGCTGAAGCCAGGAATGAGATACACGGGGCCAGGATGGGGAATATTATTACCATAGGGGCTAATTAAGGGATATTATTACTGCAGTGATGTATTTATTTTATTTTTTGAGGACACTGTTTTAAATGGGGGGGGGGGGGCGGTCCTGTTACTGTGTAGAGTGACACTATGTCACCTCTTTTTCTTCATGTGGTGTGTAGAAGTTGGGAAAAATTAAGTAATGTGTTCTGCAAGCGGAGCTCGAGATAACTGTGTTATTTCCTGCAGAGACGAGCCCTGGCTGGATAAAGTGATGGCGGTCTGTGCTGGATGAAAGATGAAGGACTTCACTGGTGAGTCATTATTACCTATACACTGACGCTATACACTGTATACTATATACAGAGGTCCTGTGTATAATGTCACCAGTGATCTCTGTATTACCTCTACACAGACACTGCATACTAAGTACAGATCTCCTGTGAATACTGGCAGTTATGGTGATAGTATTGTGGGTTTTTTTTTCTTCCTAACTGAAGGGTAAATTGACTAGATCAATGGATGTTTGACAGGTTATAGTTTCACGCAGCAACTATTTTTCTGGAATAATCTGGTTCAGGTATATGATGACCCCGTAACATACCCTTAATCCACCCCTGACTGCTCAGCAGATAATAATAATAATAATAATCTTTATTTTTATTTTTTATATAGCGCTAACATATTCCGTAGCGCTTTACAGTTTGCACACATTATCATCACTGTCCCTGATGGGGCTCACAATCTAGAATCCCTATCAGTATGTCTTTGTAATGTGGGAGGAAACCGGAGTGCCCGGAGGAAACCCACGCAAACACGGAGAGAACATACAAACTCTTTGCAGATGTTGTCCTGGGTGGGATTAGAACCCAGGACTCCAGCACTGCAAGGCTGCTGTGCTAACCACTGCGCCACTGTGCTGCCCATAGTATGAATATACAAAGACCCCAAATTGTTTTTTGGTGAGCGCCCCCTTTTTCAGTTTGCGGTTAGAGGCTGGTAGTGACAGAAGCGATCAGCTCCAACAAACACAGCAAATAAAGAGTAGATTAGTCTCATAATTTCCATGGGGCAGGCAGGAAGGGGTTAATGTATTATTCCTGCACACTGGTTTCTCTATTCACACCTGGTGCCATCTTGTGGAAAAATCCGGTAAAGCTGTAGCCATAAAAGACCATTGCTACCCTAAAGTTAGAAATTTATTATTTCTTGCAGCTTATTTAGCAGCAACATGCTCTGCAGCACAGCATATAGCCCATGACATTGCTATTGGTCGATCCCACGAAGGGATGACCTCCCCCCCCCCCCATTTTATACCTAACCTTCAGTTATTTCGTCCCCAAACCCCCCACCAAATAACGACAGACTCTGATCTTGGATTATAATTGGCCACAGTGGCCTTTATTATAACATACAACAAGAATAAATGACATAGGGGAGGAGTCCTTGAAGCTCCAAACTGGTGGTTAACCATAACAGGGAGTGGACAGAAACATACCATATATTTACTCCCAGCCGTAACCACCCAGGCTCGGAAGCACCAAACTACCCCGAAGGGTTAACCATGTCCACTTTTAACCTGGGGATCCGGCCCACCGTTGCCAAGATCCCCCCCAGAACCACCAGACCCGAAAAACAAGTTTCCACCCACTGAAGGATCCGTACCCCGACGGATCCCCCAGGCCAATTTATCACCAACTTCAAGTACCCCTCCCACCGCCTCGAGCCACTATGACCCAAAACAATTAAACGAAAATGCAACAATACAAAACACGATAAAACAAGGGCGGGCGGGATCTCCTCGGTGCTCCAGAGCGGGAACTGGTAAGCCCCACCCCCACCCATACCTTATAAACCCCTGCCACATGCTTAACCCCACCTCCCCTAATTAACCCCTTCCCCTACTATCTCTCCCTCCCAAACCCCTGTCATGACGGCCTGCACGTACGCCGTCTGCGGGGGGGTGGGACGGCTCGCTCCGGCCTGCTCTTGACATTGCTATTGGTCGATCCCACGAAGGGATGACCTCCCCCCCCCCCATTTTATACCTAACCTTCAGTTATTTCGTCCCCAAACCCCCCACCAAATAACGACAGACTCTGATCTTGGATTATAATTGGCCACAGTGGCCTTTATTATAACATACAACAAGAATAAATGACATAGGGGAGGAGTCCTTGAAGCTCCAAACTGGTGGTTAACCATAACAGGGAGTGGACAGAAACATACCATATATTTACTCCCAGCCGTAACCACCCAGGCTCGGAAGCACCAAACTACCCCGAAGGGTTAACCATGTCCACTTTTAACCTGGGGATCCGGCCCACCGTTGCCAAGATCCCCCCCAGAACCACCAGACCCGAAAAACAAGTTTCCACCCACTGAAGGATCCGTACCCCGACGGATCCCCCAGGCCAATTTATCACCAACTTCAAGGACCCCTCCCACCGCCACAACGAGGGTATTTAAATACCTTAAATACCCGAGACCCCACCACACTTCACCGCTATTGCCCTTTCAATACCGTTTTGTAAATCCAAAGCCCATAAGTCCGTGCCCACAGCGTTCAGGTGAACACCATCACCTAGGAGGAAGTCCACTCCACCCTGTTCCAGTTCCAAATGACGGACAAACAAACCTCCATTCTTTACCACAAACTTGGCAACCGCCCGATTAACCTTAATCCTGGCTTTATTGACCTTATCCGCAGATCTGGCGTGCCTCCAACATCTCCTTGGAACAATGTCTGACCAAACCACCAACACATCACCAAAAGACGCCCACAATCTGAGAAGGTCATGTTTTATATCCCTTATCAGCTCCAGACAGGGGCGAATCCCCAAATCGTTTCCTCCAACGTGCAACACCAAAATGTCTGGAATTCTATCTAGACGAGCATTGTTATGCACTTCTTTCAAGACCTCATTCCAGCCCAATCCCCGAAAGCCCAACCATCTGACCACGGCCACCTCTTTGGAGAACCCGAGCTGTCGACCATCGCGCCGAAGGTCCGCCCGTCTCGCGCCCCAATACACGTACGAGTGGCCGACGATCCAAATCAACAGGGGATTGGAACCTGAAAAATACATAACAACTTAAATCCATAACCGTACTTCAAGCACAACAACATCAAGAAAAACGCCATCTTCCCCTCAACCCCCGTTTAAGGTCTCACGTAGCTCTTATAACGCTGCGACTTCCATCTCCCAATTCGTTGCACCGCTTCCGGTGCTAAACCTCCTAAAGCCGCCTCGGTCGCGGCCCCAATTCGGATTGAGTGAGAGGCAAATCGAGAAGCATCTAATCCCAACTCCCCTAGAGCCCGTCTAAGCACCGACACAAATTGAAACTTGGACAAAAAGGACCCATTTTCATGACACAACAAAGGGCCCTCTTTAGACGGCTGAAAACAACTAAAAGCCTCCCAGCAACCAACGGGACACATGAGCGAACCCACGACAGAGCCCAAAACCACACGTTTGCCTCTACCCTCCTGATCGGTCTTCGATCTACGCAACCAAAATTGTAAACCCCTTTCGGTCAACACCACATCCCTAGCCAAAAGTCCCCCTTGCACGCACGTGCTAGGCGACACGATCTCACTCATCCGCAGCGCGCCAAAAAATGCCAGCGAAAATGCTAAACGGAAAAGAGCCACTTCAATGTCAGATCTGCAAATCTCACTGAGCTTCACACCTATTCGTTCCAGCAAGCCAAAGGAAATCGGGCGCCTTAGATCGCCCTTACTCGCCTTCCTTGTAAATCCCTTCACCGCCTGCCTTACTAAAAACAACTTCGTTAAATCCCGTAAACCTCTAAGCTGAAAACCAAAAGCCAAAGCTGACCGAATCCTCTCAACTTTAGACGCCGACCAACCATCATCGGCACCACGTCTCAACCATAACAACAGGGCCCCCACTTGATCGTCACCCCTCATCTCCACCCTACAAGACACCAACCAGGACTCCCAATCGCACCACACCGACCGGTATGCTGCCCACGTGCTGGGTGCCAAAGACGCCTGAATCAAAGGTCCTGCAGCCCGGATACCACGTTCCAGAGTTCCTGCGGGCAATCCCGACCCGTCTCCTCCGCCTCCGGAGCCAAAGCACGGAAACGCTCCCACTGAAACCGAGACAAAGAGTCAGCGATGGAGTTCTCAACACCAGGCACGTGTGTTGCCGAAACATAAGCATTAATAGACAAGCAGAACAAAACTAACTGCCGCAGAACCCGAATAACTGGAGGGGACGATGCCGTCAAACTGTTGATAACACAGACGACTGCCATGTTGTCGCAATTAAACCGTACCCGGCGATTGCGCAAATCCTCTTTCCACAGATAAACCGCCACCAAAATGGGAAAAATCTCCAATAAAGTCACGTTTTTTACCAGCCCGGAACCGAACCAGTCGTCCGGCCACCTGGAGGCACACCATCGACCACCAAAAAAGGCGCCAAAACCAATCCCACCCGACGCATCCGTGAACAACTCCAAATCATGATTGCCGACCACCTCCTCCATCAAAAGCGATCGACCATTGTACCGTGCCAAAAAACTATCCCACACCTCCAAATCCGCTTTGTGCTCACTGGATAAGCGCACGAAATGATGGGGAGCCTTCACCCCCGCCGTAGCACCTGCGAGCCTCCGGGAAAACACTCTCCCCATTGGGATAATTCTGCACGCAAAGTTCAATTTGCCAAGAAGAGACTGAACTTCCCGCAGAGGCAACTTCTTCAAGCGACGCGCTCGAGCCACCTTGCTTTTCAAACCGACCACCTTCTCCTCGGGTAACCGAAACTCCCACGCTACCGTGTCAATGACAATGCCTAAAAATGAAATACACGTACTGGGCCCCTCCGTTTTCTCTGGCGCCAGCAGAACACCGAACCGCTTGGCCACCCAGATCACAGTCTGTAACGCCATTTCGCAACAACTAGATTGAGCAGGTCCAATACACAAAAAATCATCCAAATAATGGATGATGTAATCCAAACCAGACACCTCCCGAACGACCCACTCCAAAAACGAACTAAAGGCCTCAAAATAAGCGCAGGACAACGAACAACCCATCGGCAAACATCTGTCAACATAAAACCCTTGGTCCCAGTAACAACCTAACAATCTAACGCTGTCCGGATGGACAGGAAGTAACCGAAACGCCGATTCAATATCTGTCTTAGCCAACAATGCTCCCTTGCCGCATCTACGTACCAAACGCGTAGCCTCATCGAAAGACGTATAAACCACGGAACAAAGCTCCGGATCTATTCCGTCATTCACAGATCGCCCCTTAGGGTAAGACAAATGATGAATTAAACTAAACTTGTTAGGCTCTTTCTTTGGAACCACACCCAACGGGGAAATAACCAAATCTTCCAGGGGTGGAGTGGGAAAAGGACCAGCCATCCTACCCAACGCCACTTCCTTGCTCAACTTTTCCGACACTACCGCCGCGTGTAGCACAGCCGACTTCAGATTCCTTACAACTTGTGGAATACTAAACGCAGGGGCCGGAATCCGAAAACCATCCCGAAAGCCCGAAAACAACAGCTCCGCCTTCGGCCTGTCTGGAAACCTATCTAGAAAGGGGGCCATCTCGTCCAGCCTCACCGGCGTCACCCCCTTTTGGATTCACGTCAGGCTTAGCCTTCTTTATGAAGCATTTCGCGGCCCCATGGGAGGATCCACTGCAATGCGAGCACACGTGCTTGAATTTACAGGTAGCCCCAAATTTGCACTGGCCGTCGTTAAACTGCCAGCACAGGCCGTGTCTCTGGCTCGCTTGGCCAGACTGACTACCCGATCCTGAACTGCCGTGTGCTGAGGTCTGGCCGGTGTTTCCAGCCCCCCCTTGAAAGGAGTGACCAAACTTTGTGGGCGCCATCACTCGCAACCACAGACCAATGTCCTTCTGATCCCACCGGATCGCCGGACGAACCGCCTTCCGCTGCCTAAACTGCTCATCGTACCGAAGCCAAGCCTGACCCCCGTACGCCCTGTGCGCCTCGCCTATCGAATCCATGTAACAGAAGAGCGCCGAACAATTTTCCGGCGCCTTCTCACCCACAACGCTAGCCAAAATTGCAAACGCTTGCAGCCAGTTCACAAAAGTCTGCGGAATGAGGCGCCACCTCCGTTTTTCTTCATCCTCCTTCTTACTGTCCTCTTTTTTGCTCTTATCTAAATTGAACTTTTCTAAGGGAAGAAGCGAAAAAATTTCTACGTACTCATCTTTCCATATCTTCTCCCTTACTTCCTTCTTCAAATGGGCCCCAAGCGGCCCCTCAAAACATACGAAAACCTCGCCCCGCGCTTTGTCATCTAAACGAATCCCGCCTTCCTTCTCCTTTTCAGTCTGCACCGACACCGGGACACTTGAACTGCTGGGTGCCAACCCACCCATCCCAGATGCCCCTATACCCACATCCGCAGCACCAACCCACGCAGCCAACGGGGACGGCACCGACCTAACACCACCCAACCTCACGAGCAACTCACGGACGCTAGACAATAACTCACCTACCCCCTCGCTCCCCGGAACCGACCGGGACCCCGCCTGCTCCCCCCTAGCCCCTACCCCATCTGCCTGCCTATCCTGTTATGTTTGCTAATGACAGGTGTTATGAAGGCAATCCAGAAACACAGTGTGCTTAGCGATCAGAGCGCACACAGTGATCTGACAAATACCCAAAAATACAAGAACGAGCTCTGAGACGTGGAAACTCTGTAGACTGCACACCTGATCCTATCCTAAACACAACTAAAAGCGGCTGTGGATTGCGCCTAACAACTACCTAGGCAACTCGGCACAGCCTAAGAAACTAGCTAGCCTGAAGATAGAAAAATAGGCCTGACTTGCCCCAGAGAAATTCCCCAAAGGAAAAGGCAGCCCCCCACATATAATGACTGTGAGTAAGATGAAAAGACAAAACGTAGGGATGAAATAGATTCAGCAAAGTGGGGCCCGATATTCTAGGACAGAGCGAGGACAGTAAAGCGAACTTTGCAGTCTACAAAAAACCCTAAAGCAAAACCACGCAAAGGGGGCAAAAAAACCCACCGTGCCGAACTAACGGCACGGCAGTACACCCTTTGCGTCTCAGAGCTTCCAGCAAAACAAAAGACAAGCTGGACAGAAAAAAAGCAACAAAAAAGCAAATGGCACTTAGCTATACAGAGCAGCAGGTCACAGGAACAATCAGGAGAAGCTCAGATCCAACACTGAAACATTGACAAGGAGCAAGGATAGCAGCATCAGGCGGAGTTAAGTAATGAAGCAGATAACGAGCTCACCAGAACACCTGAGGGAGGAAGCTCAGAAGCTGCAGTACCACTTGTGACCACAGGAGTGAATTCAGCCACAGAATTCACAACACTATCCCCCACGACCGGGAAAAACAATCGTGTTTGTGACAAAACAGACATGGAATCTTGCTCACCCAGCTGCAGAGGAACGGAAGTCCCCCCAGCCGCGGACGTCCTGCTCATCCCGCTGTCCTCGGCTCCTGGTGCACTCCGTGAAGACCCGCGAGGTTGCGTCCTCCCTCGTGATGACGAACGTGATGATGCGGCCCCGTCTCGGCCCGACACTGGAGATCCTGATGCGGCCCGGTGGGAAGAGCTGCCCGGCACAAGCCCATCGTACCTTCCAGGCCCTGGTGACGCCCGACCAGTACTTCCTCTGGGTCTGTCTTGTAATCCGGTTGGAGCAACTGGAATGCTGGACGGGCCCGGCCTCACAGGGGAAGAAGCTGCGCTGCCGGCCGCTGCATAACCGGCTCTCCCCCGCTGTCTGGCCGTAATTTTTGTGCTGGACGGGCCCGGCAGCACAGGGGAAGAAGGGGCACTGCCGTCCGCTGCCGTACTAGCTCTCCCCCGCTGTCTGGCTGCAGAGACAGGAGAAGAACGTCCAGCAGCAGCTGCACTGCGGCGCCCCCCCGTGACGTCACCGGTGCTTCGCTCTCCAGCGCGCGCAGACCCCGCCCCCTGGGCTGAGGGAGCAGGCCTAACCACCGCTGCAGGCCCCGTCGCTGCCTGAGTGTTCCTCCCGGACCGGGCCCTACTGGGACGCTTGGCGGCGGGCACTCGGTCCGGAGGGTCCCTGGAGGGACTTCTAAGCCGTCGCTGGGGATGAATTGGATCCGGGGACAGCCGTTGAGGAGGCCGCACGCGCCGGGAGGGCCGCTCACCGCCGGTCGCCGTCTGTGCTCCTCGGCTGCCGCTGCCACCATCACCGCCGCTGCCGCAGCCCAGTATACTGGCCACCTGGGCCTCTATCCATCCTGGAGGCTGGCTCTCCGCTGCCGCCCGCAGCTGCTGTAGAACGCCCTCGATCCCGGACATGGCCTCTCTCTCCTTGGATCTCCTCGGTGCTCCAGAGCGGGAACTGGTAAGCCCCACCCCCACCCATACCTTATAAACCCCTGCCACATACTTAACCCCACCTCCCCTAATTAACCCCTTCCCCTACTATCTCTCCCTCCCAAACCCCTGTCATGACGGCCTGCACGTACGCCGTCTGCGGGGGGGTGGGACGGCTCGCTCCGGCCTGCTCTTTCCCAACAGTTCACTTTCCTAACGCGGCTCAAAACTTAATTTTCCTATCTAAAACTTTTTCAGAGTAGAGGGTGGAAGCAAACTCTAGTCATCGTCTTGTCCAATATGTTGTCATAATGTTGGGCTGGATCATATCTCCCTTTGGTATATTTTTGTATTTTTCCACCATGTGGGCGATATCCTGTTGTTGACCATATACTTTTATTACAGTAATGTGATGTATACAGTGTGTGCAGACTTATTCGGCAAGTTGTTTTTTGGATCACATGATACTTTTTATACATGTTGTCCTACTCCAAGCTGTTCAGGCTTGAGAGCCAACTACCAATTAAGTAAATCAGGTGATGTGCATCTCTGTAATGAGGAGGGGTGTTGTCTAATGACGTCCTGACCCTATCTAAGTTGTGCTTAATTATTAGGCAACTTCCTTTCCTTTGGCAAAATGGGTTAGAAGAGAGATTTGACAGCTCTGAAAAGTCCAAAATTGTGAGATGTCTTGCAGAGGGATGCAGCAGTCTTGAAATTGCCAAACTTTTGAAGCGCGATCACCGAACAATCAAGCGTTTCATGGCAAATAGCCAACAGGGTCGCAAGAAGCGTGTTGGGAAAAAAAAAGGCGCAAAATAACTGCCCATGAATTGAGGAAAATCAAGTGTGAAGCTGCCAAGATGCCATTTGTCACCAGTTTTGCCATATTTCAGAGCTGCAACGTTACTGGAGTAACAAAAAGCACAAGGTGTGCGATACTCAGGGACATGGCCAAGGTAAGGAAGGCTGGAAACAAGAAACATAAGATATTTCTTGGCCCAGTCTTAACGTTTTATCTTAAGACTGACTTTTCAAAGGTTTTCTGGACTGATGAAATGAGAGTGACTCTTGATGGGCCAGATGGACGGGCCAGAGGCCGGATCAGTAAAGGGCAGAGAGCTCCACTCCGACTCAGACGCCAGCAGGGTGGAGGTGGGGTACTGGTATGGGCTGGTATCATCAAAGATGAACTTGTGGGACCTTTTCGGGTTGAGGATGGAGTGAAGCTCAACTCCCAGACCTACTGCCAGTTTCTGGAAGACAACTTCTTCAAGCAGTGGTACAGGAAGAAGTCGGTATCGTTCAAGAAAAACATGATTTTCATGCAGGACAATGCTCCATCAGATGCCTCCAACTACCCGCGGCGTTGCTGGCCAGTAAAGGTCTAAAAGAAGAAAAAATAATAATGACATGTTCCCCTGATCTGAACCCCATAGAGAACCTGTGGTCCCTCATAAAATGTGAGATCTACAGGGAGGGGAACAGTCCACCTCTCGGAGCAGTGTCTGGAGGCTGTGGTGGCCGCTGCATGCAATGTTGGTCGTAAACAGAATCTATGGATGGAGGCTGCTGAGTGTCATCATAAAGAAAGGGGGCTATATTGGGCACTAATTTTTTGGGGTTTTGTTTTTGCATGTTAGAAATGTTTATTTCTAAATTTTGTGCAGTTATATTGGTTTACCTGGTGAAAATAAACAAGTGAGATGGGAATATATTTGGTTTTTATTAAGTTGCCTGATAATTCTGCACAGTAATAATTACCTGCACAAACAGATATCCTCCTAAGATAGCCAAATCTAAAAAAAAAAAAACCACTCCAACTTCAAAAATATTAAGCTTTGATATTTGAGTCTTTTGGGTTGATTGAGAACATAGTTGTTGATCAATAATAAAAATAATCCTCTAAAATACAACTTGCCTAATAATTCTGCACACAGTGTATGTGTGTGGAGTATTAGAAGATATACAAGGACTCCTTGGGTGATTGAGGTGAGAGACAGAGCTCTTACTGTTGCTCTTATTCATTCTCGTCTGGACTATTGTAATGCTCTGCTAATCAGTCCTGAATGCTGCAGCCAGGATCATATTCCTTTCCAACCGCTACACCGATGCCTCCACCCTGTGCCAGTCATTGCACTGGTTGCCCTTCCAATACAGAGTTAAATATAAACTTATCGCTCTCACCCACAAAGCACTCCATGGTTCAGCACCACCCTACATCTCCTCCCTTGTCTCTGTCTACCACCCTACCATGCCCTCTGTTCTGCTAATGATGTAAGACTAAAGGTACCGTCACACTCAGCAACTTTGCAAAGAGAACGACAACAATCCGTGACGTTGCAGCGATCTGGATAGCGATCTCGTTGTGTTTGACACGCAGCAGCGATCTGGATCCCGCTGTGCCATCGCTGGTCGGAGCTAGAAGTCCAGAACTTTATTTCGTCGCCAGGTCGGCGTGTATCATCATGTTTGACATCAAAAGCAACGACGCCAGCAACGAGCATAGGGCCTCTAGATGTGTGTCGGATCGGTACACTCCGGCTGTTTGACATGGAGCTAACAACCAGCGAGAACGAGAAGTGAGTCGTCGTTACGTCACTGGATCGCTCCTGCATCGTTCTGGAGTTGCTGTGTTTGACGTCTCGACAGCGACCTAGTTTAGGTCGGCTCGTTGTCTATATCACTGCAGCGTCGCTGAGTGTGACGGTACCTTAACATTCCTAATAATCCTAATCTCCCATTCCCATCTCCAAGACTTCTCACTTGCTGCACCAATTCTTTGAAACGCATTACCAAGGACAATTCGATTAAATCCCAATACCCACAATTTTAAGAGTGCCCTAAAAATGCATTTCTTTAGTCTGGCCATCGCCTCACCTCATTTATCTAACTAACCCTGTTTTGCCCATACAAAATCTGTTCACACTCCCTCCATGCAGTTAATAGCCCTCTGGGCCTTTACTGTACACCCATTGGCCGGTGACCGGTTCATGCAGCATTATATGAATACCTTATCTATATATATAATTGTCTAAGGGTCACTTCCGTCTGTCTGTCTGTCCTTCTGTCACGGTTATTTGTTCGCTGATTGGTCTCGGCAGCTGCCTGTCATCATCAGCGACGGGCACAGTCCGATTAGTCCCTCCCCTACTCCCCTGCACTCACTGCCCGGCGCCCGCTCCGTAATCCCCTCCACTCACCGCTCACACAGGGCTAATGGCAGCGGTAACGGCCCGCGGTGTAACGCACTCCGTTACCACTGCTATTAACCCTGTGTGTCCCCAACTATTTACTATTAATGCTGCCTATGCAGCATCAATAGTAAAAATAGGTCATGTTAAAAATAATTAAAAAAAAACCAAAAGACCTGCTATACTCACCCTCCGCCGCCTTTCCCGCTCCTCGCCACGCTCCCGGGACCGCTCCATTGCAAGCGGCAGCTTCCGGTCCCAGGGCTGGTGTGCGACAAGGACCTGCCGTGACGTCACGGTCATGTGACAGCGACGTCATCATAGGTCCTGCTCACACCAGCCCTGGGACCACCGGAAGCTGCCACTTGCAATGGAGCGGTCCCGGGAGCGTGGCGAGGAACGGCAAAGGCGGCAGATGGTGAGTATAGCAGGACTTCAACGGGCCTTCGGAAGGTGAGTATATGTTTATTTATTTTTTTACGTCTCTATACTACGTGGCTCTGTGCTGGGCAATATACTACGTGGCTCTGCTATATACTATGTAGCTGGGCAATATACTACGTGACTGCGCAATATACCGTACTACGTGGCTCTGCTATATACTACGTGGCTGGGCAATATACTATGTGACTGGGCAATATACTATGTGACTGGGCAATATACTACGTGGCTGGGCAATATACTACGTGGACATGCATATTCTAGAATACCCGATGCGTTAGAATAGGGCCACCATCTACAGTAGTTTACTATATTGATAGCTGGACCCTACAATGCAAGCATTTCACCTTTTACCTTTCGTGTCTCCCCTATTTCCTCATAGATTGTAGCTTGTGAGTAGCAGGACACGCACTCCTTTTGGTATCTCTTGAATTGTATTTATTCTGTAACTAGCTGAAAAGCCCGGCGTTGCCTGGGCATAGTAAATATCTGTGGTTAGTTATAGCACCTCACGTCTCTTATTTTCCCATCATGCCTCTCATTTTCTCCCTTACACCTCTCATTTTCCCCCTCACTCCTCTTATTTTCCCCCTCACTCCTCTCATTCCCCCCTAACACTTGTCATTTCGACCTCACATCTGTCATTTTCCGATCACTCCACTATTTTCCCTCACTCCTCTCATTTTGCATTCACACCTTTTCATTTTCACCTCACACCCCTCATTTTCACCTCAGTATATACATATTTGGCATCTCCCTTATATATAGTATACACCTGTATGTCTTCTCTTGTATATAGTATATACCTGTATGTCATCTCCCCTGTAAATAGTATATACCTGCTGTATGTCATCTCCTCCTGTATATATTATATACCTGTATGTATTATATACCTGTATGTCATCTCTTCTATATATACTATATTCCTGTATGTCTTCTCCTGTATATAGTATACCTGTATGTCATCTCCTCCTCTATATACCTATGTGTCATCTCCTCTTTTATATAGTATATACCTGTATGTCATCTCCTCCTGTATATAGTATATACGTGTGTCATCTCCTCCTGTATATAGTATGTACCTGTATGTCATCTCCTCCTGTATATAGTATATACATGTGTCATCTCCTCCTGTATATAGTATATACCAGGTTGTCATCTCCTCCTGTATATAGTATATACCTGTATGTCATCTCCTCCTGTATATAGTATATACCTGTGTGTCATGTCCTCCTGTATATAGTATATAACTGTATGTCATCTCCTTCTGCATATAGTATATGCCTGTGTGTCATCTCCCCTGTATATAGTATATACGTGTGTGTCATCTCCTCCTGTATATAGTATATACCTGTGTCATCTGCTCCTGTATATAGTATATACCTGTGTGTCATCTGCTCCTGTATATAGTATATACCTGTGTGTCATCTCCTCCTGTATATAGTATATACCTGTGTGTCATCTCCTCCTGTATATAGTATATGCCTGTGTGTCATCTCTCCTGTATATAGTATATACCTGTGTGTCATCTCCTCCTGTATATAGTATATATCTGTGTGTCATCTCCTCCTGTATTAGACCGCGTTCACACGTTATTTGGTCAGTATTTTTACCTCAGTATTTGTAAGCTAAATTGGCAGCCTGATAAATCCCCAGCCAACAGGAAGCCCTCCCCCTGGCAGTATATATTAGCTCACACATACACTTAATAGACAGGTCATGTGACTGACAGCTGCCGTATTTCCTATATAGTACATTTGTTGCTCTTGTAGTTTGTCTGCTTATTAATCACATTTTTATTTTTGAAGGATAATACCAGACTTGTGTGTGTTTTAGGGCAAGTTTCATGTGTCAAGTTGTGTGTGTTGAGTTGCATGTGGCGACATGCATGTAGCGACTTTTGTGAGATGAGTTTTGTGTGGCGACATGCGTGTAGCAACTTTTTGTGTGTCGAGTTGCATGTGATAGGTTAGTGTAGCAAGTTTTGTGCATGGCGAGTTTTGCGCGTGGCGAGTTTTATGTGTGGTGCGTTTTGAGTATGTGCAAGTTTTGTGTGAGGCAACTTTTGCACGTGTTGCAACTTTGTAAATGTTCTGTGTCTGTGGTAAATGTTCTGTGCCTGTGATAAATGCTCTGTCTGTGGTAAATGCTCTGTGTCTGTGGTAAATGCTCTGTGCCTGTGATAAATGCTCTGTGTCTGTGGTGAATGCTCTGTGCCTGTGATAAATGCTCTGTGTCTGTGGTAAATGTTCTGTGTCTGTGGTAAATGCTCTGTGCCTGTGGTAAATGCTCTGTGCCTGTGGTAAATGCTCTGTGCCTGTGGTAAATGCTCTGTGCCTGTGGTGAATGCTCTGTGTCTGTGGTAAATGCTCTGTGCCTGTGGTGAATGCTCTGTGCCTGTGATAAATGCTCTGTGTCTGTGGTAAATGTTCTGTGTCTGAGGTAAATGCTCTGTGCCTGTGGTGAATGCTCTGTGCCTGTGGTGAATGCTCTGTGTCTGTGGTGAATGCTCTGTGCCTGTGATAAATGCTCTGTGTCTGTGGCAAATGTTCTGTGTCTGTGGTAAATGCTCTGTGCCTGTGATAAATGCTCTGTGTCTGTGGTGAATGCTCTGTGCCTGTGATAAATGCTCTGTGTCTGTGGTAAATGTTCTGTGCCTGTGATAAATGCTCTGTGCCTGTGTTAAATGCCCTGTGTCTGTGGTAAATGCTCTGTGCCTGTGATAAATGCTCTGTATCTGTGGTAAATGTTCTGTGTCTGTGGTAAATGCTCTGTGCCTGTGATAAATGCTCTGTGCCTGTGGTGAATGCTCTGTGCCTGTGGTGAATGCCCTGTGCCTGTGGTAAATGTTCTGTGCCTGTGGTAAATGCTCTGTGCCTGTGATAAATGCTCTGTGTCTGTGGTAAATGTTCTGTGTCTGTGGTAAATGCTCTGTGCCTGTGATAAATGCTCTGTGCCTGTGATAAATGCTCTGTGTCTGTGGTGAATGCTCTGTGTCTGTGGTGAATGCCCTGTGCCTGTGGTAAATGTTCTGTGCCTGTGGTAAATGCTCTGTGCCTGTGATAAATGCTCTGTGCCTGTGGTGAATGCTCTGTGTCTGTGGTAAATGCCCTGTGCCTGTGGTAAATGTTCTGTGCCTGTGGTAAATGCTCTGTGTCTGTGGTAAATGTTCTGTGTCTGTGGTAAATGCTCTGTGCCTGTGATAAATGCTCTGTGTCTGTGGTGAATGCTCTGTGCCTGTGATAAATGCTCTGTGTCTGTGGTAAATGTTCTGTGCCTGTGATAAATGCTCTGTGTCTGTGGTAAATGCTCTGTGCCTGTGGTAAATGCTCTGTGCCTGTGGTAAATGCTCTGTGCCTGTGGTAAATGTTCTGTGCCTGTGGTAAATGCTCTGTGCCTGTGATAAATGCTCTGTGCCTGTGGTAAATGTTCTGTGCCTGTGGTAAATGTTCTGTGTCTGTGGTAAATGCTCTGTGCCTGTGGTAAATGTTCTGTGTCTGTGGTAAATGCTCTGTGCCTGTGGTAAATTCTCTGTGTCTGTGGTAAATGCTCTGTGCCTGTGATAAATGCTCTGTGCCTGTGATAAATGCTCTGTGCCTGTGGTAAATGCTCTGTGCCTGTGATAAATGCTCTGTGTCTGTGGTGAATGCTCTGTGCCTGTGATAAATGCTCTGTGCCTGTGATAAATTCTCTGTGCCTGTGGTAAATGCTCTGTGCCTGTGATAAATGCTATGTGTCTGTGGTGAATGCTCTGTGCCTGCGATAAATGCTCTGTGTCTGTGGTGAATGTTCTGTGTCTGTGGTAAATGCTCTGTGCCTGTGATAAATGCTCTGTGTCTGTGGTGAATGTTCTGTGTCTGTGGTAAATGCTCTGTGCCTGTGGTAAATGCTCTGTGTCTGTGGTGAGTGCTCAGTGCCTGTGATGTGTGCTCTGTGACTGTGGTGTGCGCTCTGTGACTGTGGTGTGTGCTCTGTGCCTGTGGTGTGCGCTCTGTGCCTGTGGTGTGCGCTCTGTGACTGTGGTGTGCGCTCTGTGACTGTGGTGTGCGCTCTGTGACTGTGGTGTGCGCTCTGTGACTGTGGTGTGCGCTCTGTGCCTGTGGTGAACACTGTGTGCCCGTGGTGAATGCTTCTCTCAATGCATTCATTTAATTTTTTTTAATGCTCTGTGCCTGTGGTAAATGCCCTGTGTCTGTGGTAAATGCTCTGTGCCTGTGATAAATGCTCTGTGTCTGTGGTAAATGTTCTGTGTCTGTGGTAAATGCTCTGTGGCTGTGATAAATGCTCTGTGTCTGTGGTGAATGCTCTGTGTCTGTGGTAAATGCCCTGTGCCTGTGGTAAATGTTCTGTGCCTGTGGTAAATGCTCTGTGCCTGTGATAAATGCTCTGTGCCTGTGGTGAATGCTCTGTGTCTGTGGTAAATGCCCTGTGCCTGTGGTAAATGTTCTGTGCCTGTGGTAAATGCTCTGTGCCTGTGATAAATGCTCTGTGTCTGTGGTAAATGTTCTGTGTCTGTGGTAAATGCTCTGTGTCTGTGGTGAATGCTCTGTGCCTGTGATAAATGCTCTGTGTCTGTGGTAAATGTTCTGTGCCTGTGGTAAACGTTCTGTGTCTGTGGTAAATGCTCTGTGCCTGTGGTAAATGTTCTGTGTCTGTGGTAAATGCTCTGTGCCTGTGGTAAATGTTCTGTGTCTGTGGTGAATGCTCTGTGCCTGTGATAAATGCTCTGTGCCTGTGGTGATGGTGAATGCTTTGTGTCTGTGGTAAATGCTCTGTGCCTGTGGTGAATGCTCTGTGCCTGTGGTGAATGCTCTGTGCCTGTGATAAATGCTCTGTGTCTGTGGTAAATGCTCTGTGCCTGTGATAAATGCTCTGTGCCTGTGATAAATGCTCTGTGCCTGTGGTAAATGTTCTGTGTCTGTGGTAAATGCTCTGTGCCTGTGGTAAATGTTCTGTGTCTGTGGTGAATGCTCTGTGTCTGTGGTAAATGCTCTGTGCCTGTGGTAAATGTTCTGTGTCTGTGATGAATGCTCTGTGTCTGTGGTAAATGTTCTGTGCCTGTGGTGAATGCTCTGTGCCTGTGATAAATGCTCTGTGCCTGTGATAAATGCTCTGTGCCTGTGATAAATGCTCTGTGCCTGTGATAAATGCTCTGTGCCTGTAGTAAATGCTCTGTGCCTGTGATAAATGCTCTGTGTCTGTGGTGAATGCTCTTTGTCTGTGGTGAATGCTCTGTGCCTGTGATAAATGCTCTGTGCCTGTGATAAATTCTCTGTGCCTGTGGTAAATGCTCTGTGCCTGTGATGAATGCTCTGTGTCTGTGGTGAATGCTCTGTGCCTGTGATAAATGCTCTGTGTCTGTGGTGAATGTTCTGTGTCTGTGGTAAATGCTCTGTGCCTGTGATAAATGCTCTGTGTCTGTGGTGAATGTTCTGTGTCTGTGGTAAATGCTCTGTGTCTGTGGTGAGTGCTCAGTGCCTGTGATGTGTGCTCTGTGACTGTGGTGTGCGCTCTGTGCCTGTGGTGTGCGCTCTGTGCCTGTGGTGTGCGCTCTGTGCCTGTGGTGTGCGCTCTGTGCCTGTGGTGTGCGCTCAGTGCCTGTGGTGTGCGCTCAGTGCCTGTGGTGTGCGCTCAGTGCCTGTGGTGTGCGCTCTGTGACTGTGGTGTGCGCTCTGTGCCTGTGGTGTGTGCTCTGTGCCTGTGGTGTACGCTCTGTGCCTGTGGTGTGCGCTCTGTGACTGTGGTGTGCGCTCTGTGCCTGTGGTGTGCGCTCTGTGCCTGTGGTGTGCGCTCTGTGCCTGTGGTGTGTGCTCTGTGCCTGTGGTGAACACTGTGTGCCCGTGGTGAATGCTTCTCTTAATGCATTCATTTAATTTTTTTTACCAATTGTAATGGACAAATGGAGACTACCATTTTTTTGTATAAAATTTTTTATTTTCCAGACCAAACTGCAATAAAAACTGGACTGAGATAACAGGATAAAAAAAATGGCAAACCCCATCTGAAGTTTAGCCACCAAGGGTGCTGCTCAGCTTAAAAAGCCCAGACATGCCTCTGGGTGCGCTGTGCAGGGCCGAGGTCCCCATCACTGTTTGCATATTCCCCTCACCAGGAGATTTACATTAAAGCTTCATCCACAGATTCCAGTTTTATCTGAATGCGAGAAAAAATACAATCAAATTAGCACCGCTATTTGCAAGTCGTCTGGTCCAGTTGTGGGGTCTTCTTCACAGCCCCATCTCCTCTTATATATATATTTACTTATATTCTTGTTATTTATATTATTATTATACAATTCAGGGACACGGCGTAGATACATCACAAATACAAAGACAGCTTACTGTGTACGTACAGTATAATACACCCCTCCCCCACATCCGCACCTGACAACTGTTTGATGGAATCTATAGTAAATTGCAATATATGAAGTTGTCAGCAAATATCACTCCTGAGATGGATTTATATTGGGAAAATCAAATTAAAATTGAAAACACCTTTCCTGCAAAGGTAACTAAGATGTAATGTTTAGTGATTTATGACTTCAGTTATAATGCAGCTTTGCCTAGATATGTTGGTTTGTTCTTGTATGTTCAGTTAATCAAACATTAAAAAGATTTACTCATAAATGTACTATATTATACTGCTTTATTCTTGTACATACAGGCCGTATTATAGTAGTTATATTCTTGTACATAGGGGCAGTATTATAGTAGTTATATTCTTGTACATAGGGAGCAGTATTATAGTAGTTATATTCTTGTACATAGGAGCAGTATTATAGTAGTTATATTCTTGTACATAGGGGGCAGTATTATAGTAGTTATATTCTTGTACATAGGAGCAGTATTATAGTAGTTATATTCTTGTACATAGGGGCAGTATTATAGTAGTTATATTCTTGTACATAGGGGCAGTATTATAGTAGTTATATTCTTGTACATAGGGAGCAGTATTATAGTAGTTATATTCTTGTACATAGGAGCAGTATTATAGTAGTTATATTCTTGTACATAGGGGGCAGTATTATAGTAGTTATATTCTTGTACATAGGAGCAGTATTATAGTAGTTATATTCTTGTACATAGGAGCAGTATTATAGTAGTTATATTCTTGTACATAGGGGCAGTATTATAGTAGTTATATTCTTGTACATAGGGAGCAGTATTATAGTAGTTATATTCTTGTACATAGGGGCAGTATCATAGTAGTTATATTCTTGTACATAGGTGCAGTATTATAGTAGTTATATTATTGTACATAGGGGCAGTATTTTATTAGTTATATTCTTGTACATAGGGGCAGTATTATGGTAGTTATATTCTTGTGCATAGGGGGCAGTATTATAGTAGTTATATTCTTGTACATAGGGGCAGTATTATAGTAGTTATATTCTTGTACATAGGATCAGTATTATAGTAGTAATATTCTTGTACATGGGGCAGTATTATAGTAGTTATATTCTGGTACATAGGAGCAGTATTATAGTAGTTATATTCTTGTACATGGGGCAGTATTATAGTAGTTATATTCTTGTACATAGGGGCAGTATTATAGTAGTTATATTCTTGTACATAGGATCAGTATTATAGTAGTAATATTCTTGTACATGGGGGCAGTATTATAGTAGTTATATTCTGGTACATAGGAGCAGTATTATAGTAGTTATATTCTTGTACATGGGGCAGTATTATAGTAGTTATATTCTTGTACATAGGGGCAGTATTAGTTTTAATCTTGTACATTGAGCAGTATTATATTTGTTTTATAACACAGGGGGCAGTATTATACTTAATGGATCTTGTCTGTAAGAGGCAGTTTTATGGAATATAATACTGCTAATGTTCTTGCACATAGGGGGCAGTATTGTAGATACATGTGTACACTATTATGGTAGATATATTATAGGACATTGATGGACATAGTAGTTGTATCCTTGTACTTAGGCTACGTTCACATTTGCGTTGTGCGGTGCTGCGTCAGCGACGCAACGCACAACGCAAACAAGAATGCATGCAAAGCGCATCATTTTGTGACGCATGCGTCCTTTTTTGGCATCATTTTGGACGCAAAAAAAATGCAACTTGCTGCATTCTCTGCGCCCTGACGCTTGCGCCAAAAAAGATGCATGCGTCACAAAACGCAAGACAACGGATGTCCATGCGCCCCCATGTTAAATATAGGGGCGCATGAGGCATGCGTCGCCGCGGCTGCGCCCGACGCAGCCCCGCACAATGCAAATGTGAACATAGCCTCAATTGGTAGAAGATGTAATTAATGGGCAGTTGTAAAACCTTCTGCTATGCACAAAAGTATAAGCAAGAACTGATACGATAAGGTTTTGTGGTGGTATAAAGAAGCTGTATCTCGACACTTACAAGTACTTCTACTTTCTGAGTTACTAATATGAACCATACAAGGGAAACAGCAACATATTTAGGAATACTTGCATAATCACTAAAACTATAAATCTAAGTGAATTCTCTAATACTTTATTATCATTGAGAATCTTATCAGAAAGCAATTTACAAAACCGTCTTCTGGCAAATCTCAGTCACACCAACCATTGTCATTCCTTGGCATGGCTGCTAAGTTGGACATCAAGCACTGGAAAAACGAGAACAAGCCCAGCATCTGTTCCATCCATTGGTGACCATTGGCAGACAAGTTATCAAATCAGCCGTATAATTGACTACTGTATTGCCACCTCTAGGCATAGATCTTCTTCTGACCCCATCACTCCCACTAATGAGGAATAATTATATATCTCAGATAATGTAACAAAAAAAATTCCTCTTCAGGAAAGCATAATCCTAGACAGCTGAGCGGGTGGCTTTGAAAGCTTATCATTATATTCATATAAAACATCCTTAGAAATAAAGTCATTTTACTTAAAAAAAAAAAAAAATAATAATAATTAAATATTTAAAAAATAAGATGTCTTCCTTCTTCAAAAATTCACATGTCTAGAATATGATCGCCTTGATTGTGAGTGAGAAGATGCTATTTCCACCTCTTGTTAGGCCTGTCTCACACGTCCAGATAATTCCGGTACCGGAAAAATCGGTACCAGAGTTATCCGTGTTCATGTGTCCGTGTGCCCACGTGGCACATCAGTGTGGCACACGTGCGGCAGCCATGTGCCGACTGGGTACCACACGGACCGTGCAGGAGACAGCGCTACAGTAAGCGCTGTCCCCTGCTTTGGGTGCTGAATCCAGAATTCATTCCTTCTTCCCAGCAGCGTTCACTGGAGAGAAGGAATGAAAAATCAGAGTTTTTTTTTTTTCTGTGTGTGTGTTTAAAATAAAGTTCCCGGTCAGCTCCTGCCTCCCTCCCCCTGTGCACCCGCCCGCTGGCATTAAAATACTTACCCAGCTCCCTTGATGCTTCCTCTCGGCGTCACTGCTTGTCCTGTAAGAGCGGTCACGTGGTGCCGCACATTACAGTGATGTATATGCGGCTCCACCCCTATGGGAGGGAAAAAACCCTGATTTTTCATTCCTTCTCTCCAGCGAACGCTGCTGGGAAGAAGGAATGAATTTTGGATTCAGCACCCAAAGCAGGGGACAGCGCTTAACTCTTGCGCTGTTTCCTGCACGGTGCATGTGGTACCGAGTCGGCACACGGACGGCACACGGACAGCATCCGTGTGCGGTACGTGTTTACACGGACCCATTGACTTTAATGGGTCCGTGTGATACGTGCGCTCCCACAAACACTAACATGTCTCCGTGTTTTTAAAACGGACACACGGTCCGTGAAAACACGCTGACATGTGCAGAGACACATTGATTTTAATGTGTCTACGTGAGTCAGTGTCTCCAGTACATGAGGAAACTGTCACCTCACGTATCGGAGCCACTGACGTGTGAAACTGGCCTAAAGGTTGAGAGGAACTTACATTTTTGATGTTTTTTTCAAAGTGCTTTGGAGACAGATAAAAATTTTTGGGAAAGCATGCTAAGTATACAGTGACCGCTTGTAGTATTTTACATATCGATTAGTCTGATCATGTGAACTGCACTGCAGCTATATATTATTGTTAATATTTAGAGAAAGGGAAGTAAATAGTAAAAAAAAAAGCTAAATCACCCCAAAAATTTTTTACATGGAAAAACTTTTTTTGCATTGAATATTTAAGTCCTTCCACATTGAAATTAGAACCTTCATTGAAGATGTCACTCAATTTGTCTTCCACTCCGACTGTCCAGGATGACAGATCTCCTTTGGGGTTGGTAAAAACAACTTGCGGATGTCTCAAGTCTTTGACCATTTTTGGGGATTGTCATCTTATTCCTGAGTATAACCCCATCCGGCGTTCTTTGGTTCTCACCCGTGGATTCTTGGTTTGTCTGGGTTTGGCTCTTAATAGGACTCAGAAGAATTTTTGAGTCAATGGCAGGGTGATCCATAATGGGAAAAGGTGGGCTGAACAGGATTAGACTCTGAGGTCTTCCAGATCTCGCCCGAAATGAAGACCTCGAAAGTCCAGAAGATCGTTCCATTTTGGATGACAACGGTGTATCTCCTGCAGCTTCCCCATCGGAAGTCCGCTTCCTTCGGAGGACTGGGGCATCTTGAAGAATGCTATGATTGATATCTGTCGATGAATTCAAACCGGAATTATGGGAATTATCTACAGTAATTGGGTCGTTGTTTTCCTTCTCTTCTACAGGTTTGACCTCGGTTTTTAGAATCTTTGGAATGTCGTTATGTCCAGTCAATGGTGGCAGAGGCTGCTTTGGTCTCTGGTCAGGTTCACTCACTACATCTTTTTTCTCCAGATCTGGAACTTCGGACTCTGCATTTACTGTCTGCAAAGGTTGCGGTATTTGAGTGTACTGAACTTTTGGTGGTATAACTGGCACTGCTTTGGCTTGACACATTTTTATCATGAACGATGCCCTAACAGCAGATACACTCACAGGAGCAGAATTTCGCCGACTCATGGGATGGTGATTTGTTGATTTATAGTCTATGTCTGTACTTTGACTAGGTAAAGATGGCTTCTCATTTAGACTTTTTGACCGGTCATACATTGCTATTGTCGACACTGTACTTGACTGGTGAACCTGTTGACTCTTTGGCACTATATAATCAGGAGGCTTTGAATTTTCAAAAGTAAAAATAATAGCTCCTGATGTAGAGGCAGGGTCCAAGGTCAAAGATGATGGTCGTGTTTTTGATTTTTCTGAGACTTCTTTGTCATTTCCAATACTGTTTTCGATTGGCACAACCCGATTACAAACTTTAGGTGGCATTTGAATATCCTGGGCATTTGACAAATTATCCAAATCATTTAAGGGTATGGTAGATTTTTGGTGTGGACCATCCCTTACCCATGACAAATTTACGACAGATTTCAAATATGGACTTGTTTCATTATTAATAGGGCAGCAATCACTCTTATTTCCAATTAACGGCACCTCAGGAAGATTAGAAATCACTTGGCAATGTCTTGGTTCCCTCTGCATGTTTAGATTGAATATTTGATCAGTCCTTGATCTTATATATGAACCTCCATCTGCTTTCATTTCAGCAACTTTCAAGGTCCACTGACTCGCCCTTGTGTCTTTACTGTCCAGAGATAAACTACGAGTGAACTCTGGCCTTTTGTACAATTCTCCTGTGGTTCCTCTCCTTTTTGGTGGTATGGCTGGTGCCTTCTCAAAAAAGTTCTTTAATTTTGGAGAATGTAGTGGACTTGTTACCCAGTGGTGATCTTCCCAAAATTCTTCAAGCTCGAATGTGTGTACACTTTCCACCTCAAGATCATAGTCATCATTGTCCAAAGACTCGCTTGACTTTCTTTCATCAACCTTATCTTCTAAATGTTCAACTTTTTCTAGATCCACACTTATTTCCAACTTTTTGCCACATTCCTTTTTCCCTCTTTTTTCTATAGTTGTATCCTCTTTATCTGGCTTATCAGGAACCAGTTTTGCCGAGCTTGGAAAAGATGTCAACTTTGAAGGTTGGTCATCGATAACCGGTTGATCCTGCATTGTGCTTTCCTGGGACTCTTGAGGTAGAGTACTGCTACTTTCCAGTTTATTTGTAACTGATGGAATGAGGCTATCCTTCTGAGATTTTGCCTCTTTTTTCACACCATCAGCATCTACAGATTCCGAAATTAAGTCCGTTTGAAGACTAGATAAGACATCAGTGACACCATTTGATTCTACTTTAAGATTAGTTGCAGTAAGAGGTGACGGAGTTCTCTTAGGATCCATGGTACTTTCTGAATGGGTTGAAAGGTCTTCCTCGGACTCGGTAATCTTCAGCTCTTGTTGGATGTTTGACCAAAGGGGGTCCAGAAGATTGATGGAGGCGTCATCATCCTTAAAAAAAGAAAATATACGAAAGCAGAAGATTAAAACTTGACAAATGCAATAAAAAGCAAAACTTATTAAAGGGGTATTCCTATCTTCATACTCAGATATTCATATCCATTGAAAATTTCTGGGACACTCACAACAACAAAAAATGAGAACAGGGATATCCTGAACCTTATTCTCCATGATAACTTATGGGGAACAGAATGCAGAGAGCCAAAAATATAAGTGGCCACGTCTTCATTCTCTCTCTGCCTTAATGGACAATGGCCTCCTCTTGAGGCAGAAAAGGGAACCTACATCTAAAGACACAATAATGAAAAACAACAATAAAGGTTATTAAATTGGTTGCCTAAGCTAGATGTCCTTGTACCAATGTCCGAGAGGAAAGGTAGTGCATAATACACTTGCACTTACATGCGCAATTTGTAGTGGACTTTCTCTAGAGAGAGTTGACAATCTCAAGACAATAAACTGTATTTCAAGGTCCAGTCTAGTTTGAGACTCCAATTCCGTCACAATCAGCACAAACAAGTTAGCACATACCTGATCATTCAAGAACAGATCATCTAGATGACTTAAAGTCTTTTCTTCGACAGGTAAATTGACAGATTCTGGTTTCTTTGGCTCCGAGTCTTTGACTACAGGTAGCTCATTGATAGACACAAACGTGTGCTCAATCGGTCTCCTGTCTGCTGCCGAGCTGGGCAATATGTCTGGTAACTGGGACATTTCCAGCAATATTTCCTTGAGAGTCAGGGTTCGATCATCTTCTGCAAGGACAAAACACAAAAATGACTTACTGGAAAAATATAATTTTGACAACATGGATTACCTTTGAGGAACTGTAAAAAGACAAAAATGAAAAGGTTTGGAGATGATCATCCCAATGATATGCCAATGTGTCCAACCTTACCTTTCCTCATGATAGACATCAATACAATATCACAAGTCAGCAAAACCCTTGACAAGGTGTAATTCATATCACAATGACTAGCTGTTCACATATAGACACATACTGCATAAACATTTCCCAAAAGAGTACCAGAAAATCATGTTTTTTCCATAGCTGGTCATCTCGTGACACTCATCAGGGGAAATATTGAACCATGAGGAATGGTAAGGAAGGACAAATCTGTACATGCCCCTGAGACCCAGGTAGAAGAAGTTATGGAAATACATTACTCACTATCCAGTATTACCTTCAAACAAATCTGGGCTAAGGTCTTTAAGACATGGTCTCCTTGGCTCATGCATTCTAACTGGTTCAGCCACATCTGGAAATCCAGGTCCTGTTTTAAGTCCACTTTTGGTAATAGAATCTGCACCTGGAGATTTGGGACCCGCATCTGGCTCTAGCAGAGGTAGCTCCTCCAGGCTGGAGAGAAGATGGCGTTCCTTGGAATTGGCTCTGCAAGGAGTACTATTGGCACTGATGACTGCAGAGACACGTAGAGGAACTGAGACAGCAAACGGTTCTGAGATGTTGAGAGCTTTACGTTGGTGTCTTGGTGAGGCTTCCAAAGGAAACAGACTGCCGGGAAAACCAGATTTGGTGGGTCCTTCACTTGAAGTATAAAACATCTTCCTTCCTTTAGGAGAGTTTTGCTCATTATCCAGGTCATCGCCGATCCGGAATACTTTCATCTGTTCAGGTGGGGGTTTCGCTGGAGGAGTCTTGTGTGTAGTTTTGTCTTGGGAAGACCCACCTGTAGCACCAATGGCTTCTTCGCTGTCCCATTCACTGTCTTGCTTGCTTACATCATAAGCGCTACCAGACCCTGTAGCCCGAGACCTGAGGACCGGAATGAAGAAGCCGCCGGCACCCACAGGTCTCTTGAATCGGCCTGCTTTCTCATCTTCACCTTGAAGAACAAAAAGTAAAAAAGTGGGGATTTTATTGTACCCATTCTGACCATTTACCCTCATTACAGTAGAATAGTCAAATAATATTGCAATATATACTAAATCATGTCATTATTGGATGAATTACTAAGCAAAGTATGTCCCATCACAGAAACAAATGGCATCATCAGTTCACGTTCTGATTGGTAGGTGTCCAACTGTAGACAGATAGATGCAGATCTAGACAGAGAGTGGTGACATCACTGGGAATGCAACCTATCCATTCCCTAGAGAGTGGTAACATCATTGAGAATGCAGCCTATCCATTCCCTAGAGAGTGGTGACATCATTGAGAATGCAGCCTATCCATTCCCTAGAGAGTGGTGACATCATTGAGAATGCAGCCTATCCATTCACTAGAGAGTGGTGACATCATTGAGAATGCAGACTATCCATCACTAGAGAGTGGTGACATCACTGAGAATGCAGCCTATCCATTCACTAGAGAGTGGTGACATCACTGGGAATGCAGCCTATCCATTCACTAGAGAGTGGTGACATCATTGAGAATGCAGCCTATCCATTCACTAGAGAGTGGTGACATCATTGAGAATGCAGCCTATCCATTCACTAGAGAGTGGTGACATCACTGGGAATGCAGCCTATCCATTCCCTAGAGAGTGGTGACATCATTGAGAATGCAGCCTATCCATTCACTAGAGAGTGGTGACATCATTGAGAATGCAGCCTATCCATTCACTAGAGAGTGGTGACATCACTGGGAATGCAGCCTATCCATTCCCTAGAGAGTGGTGACATCATTGAGAATGCAGCCTATCCATTCACTAGAGAGTGGTGACATCACTGAGAATGCAGACTATCCATTCACCAGAGCAATGGCATCACTGAGAATGCAGCCTATCCATTCACCAGGGCAGTGACATCACTGAGAATGCAGCCTATCCATTCACTAGACAGCGGTGACATCACTGAGAATGCAGCCTATCCATTCACTAGACAGTGGTGACATCACTGAGAATGCAGCCTATCCATTCACTAGAGAGCGGTGACATCACTGAGAATGCAGCCTATCCATCACTAGAGAGCAGTGACATCACTGAGAATGCAGCCTATCCATTCACTAGACAGCGGTGACATCACTGAGAATGCAGCCTATCCATTCACTAGAGAGCGGTGACATCACTGAGAATGCAGCCTATCCATCACTAGAGAGCAGTGACATCACTGAGAATGCAGCCTATCCATCACTAGAGAGCGGTGACATCACTGAGAATGCAGCCTATCCATTCACTAGACAGCGGTGACATTACTGAGAATGCAGCCTATCCATTCACTAGAGAGCAGTGACATCACTGAGAATGCAGCCTATCCATTCACTAGAGAGCAGTGACATCACTGAGAATGCAGCCTACCCATCACTAGAGAGCAGTGACATCATTGAGAATGCAGCCTATCCATTCACTAGAGAGCGGTGACATCACTGAGAATGCAGCCTATCCATCACTAGAGAGCAGTGACATCACTGAGAATGCAGCCTATCCATCACTAGAGAGCGGTGACATCACTGAGAATGCAGCCTATCCATTCACTAGACAGCGGTGACATTACTGAGAATGCAGCCTATCCATTCACTAGACAGCGGTGACATTACTGAGAATGCAGCCTATCCATTCACTAGAGAGCAGTGACATTACTGAGAATGCAGCCTATCCATTCACTAGAGAGCAGTGACATCACTGAGAATGCAGCCTACCCATCACTAGAGAGCAGTGACATCACTGAGAATGCAGCCTACACATCACTAGAGAGCAGTGACATCACTGAGAATGCAGCCTATCCATTCACTAGAGAGCGGTGACATCACTGAGAATGCAGCCTACACATCACTAGAGAGCAGTGACATCACTGAGAATGCAGCCTATCCATCACTAGAGAGCAGTGACATCACTGAGAATGCAGCCTACCCATCACTAGAGATCGGTGACATCACTGAGAATGCAGCCTACCCATCACTAGAGAGCAGTGACATCACTGAGAATGCAGCCTATCCATCACTAGAGAGCAGTGACATCACTGAGAATGCAGCCTATCCATTCACTAGAGAGCAGTGACATCACTAAGAATGCAGCCTACCCATCACTAGAGAGCAGTGACATCACTGAGAATGCAGCCTACCCATCACTAGAGAGCAGTGACATCACTAAGAATGCAGCCTACCCATCACTAGAGAGCAGTGACATCACTGAGAATGCAGCCTACCCATCACTAGAGAGCAGTGACATCACTGAGAATGCGGCTACAGATAGAGATAGATCTAAATACATACCAACGAATACAGAAACTCAACCAAGGAGAACTAAGGCCCCTTTCACACAATAGTTTTTTGCCGTCAGGCACAATCCGGCGAATTTTGAAAAATACGGATCCGGCAATAGTTGCCTCCAGATCCGTTTTTTCTCTTAGACTTGTATTAGTGCCGGATTGCGACGGATGACCTCACGTTTCATCCGTTTTTTTGTCGGATCCTCCAAAATTACTTTTCCGGCGGCCGGAGGAAACGTACAAAAGAACATTTTTTCTGTCTGGCGAAAAAGCGCCCAGCGACTGAAGCAGCCAAAAAACGGATGAAACGTGAGGTGAAATGATGGAATCCGGCGAATGATTCAAGTTTTTTAAGTTTTTTAAGGAAATCATGCATTCTCTATCTCTCTCTCTTCCCCGGAACAGAAAGTCCAAACTCTATCACCAGGGTAAAATAAAAAATATATAAAAAAAAAAAAAAATCGGATCCAGCAGATCGGATCAGTTGCATGAGTTTTTCACAATTTGCAACGGATCCATTTTTTTTTTTCAAAAGTAGCCGGATTGTGCCTGACAGCTAAAAACTGATGTGTGAAAGGGGCCTAAGATGGCAGTCATCGGTGCGTTCAGCAGGCCCCCGGCTGCCGGAGCATGGAGAGCCACGATCCACATGTGCGGTGGTAATAGCCTCATTTATGTTGCTCTCAGTAATTAACAACAACATTTAGATAGTTGATCAGCAGTGACATGAGCTAAATCCAGTCACTGCTGTTAGAGGAAGATGTCGATGCTGTGACTGCAAAATGCACAAACCAAAGATCACAGCAGCCTCTTTGTGCAGACAGTGAGTGTACAAAATGGAAACTGCATTACTAAAGTTAGACTGCACTTACAAAATTGGAGTACTCAGCACACAAATTGGCAAATTTGGACGTGCCCACCAGCCACAACAAGGTGAACTTTCATTGTTGGGATCCTAACCCTAATTACTAGGGTTGAGCGAAATGGGTCGGCCACTTTCAGAAGTCGACGACTTTTGGCAAAGTCGGGTTTCATGAAACCCGACCCGACCCCAGTGGGGGGTCGGCCATGAAGTCGGCGATCTTCTGAATCTGGTATCAGAATTCCGATCCCGAGTTCCGATATGTTTGCAATATCGGAAATCGGTATCGGAATCCATATTTAAGTGTAAAATAAAGAATTAAAATAAAAAATATCGCTATACTCACCCTCTGACGCGCCCTGGTACTAACCGGCAACCTTCCTTCCTTCGAATCAGCGCTTGCAGGACCTTGCGGTGACGTCGCGGTGACATCGCGGCTTGTGATTGGTCGCGCGAGCGGTCACATGGGCGGCCGCGCGACCAATCACAAGCCGCGACGTCACCGCAAGGTCCTGCAAGCGCTGATTCGAAGGAGGAAGGTTCCCGGTTAGTACCAGGGTAAGTATAGCGATATTTTTTATTTTAATTCTTTATTTTACACTTAAATATGGATCGCAGGGCC